>NC_045597.1:156018454-156635597 GCF_009762305.2 Zalophus californianus | reverse complement strand
GGAAGGCCTGAACCAGTCGCAGAGTCTCATCCACAGAGCGGCCTACAGGAAGGTCATTTACCGTGATCTGCCTAAGGATACCTTTATCATCAATGATAAAGAGGCCCCTGAAGGAGATGCCTCCATAGTCCTGAGCAATGGTACGCTTGGGGTCTGATACCAAGGGAATGTTCATGGGTCCCAGTCCTCCTTGTTTCTTGGGTGTGTTGATCCACGCCAGGTGACAGAAATGAGAATCCACAGAAGCACCAATCACTTGACAGTTGAGTTTCTTAAATTCTTCTGCCCTGTCACTGAAAGCAATGATCTCCGTGGGACACACAAAGGTGAAGTCAAGAGGGTAAAAGAAGAACACAATGTATTTTCCTTTGTAGTCAGATAGGCTGAGATCTTTGAACTGGCCATCTGGCATAACAGCCGTGGCTATGAAGTTGGGGGCAGGATGCCCAATTTTGGCATTTCCCGAAGACATCTTGCTATCAGCGGCTCTGAGAGCAAAAAGGCCGAAAACAAGGCAGGAAGAAGACGCCTCTTGTAGTTTTTCTTACAAAAATCATATGCTCTATCTCCTAGCTAAATTGACATCCATTTCTGTATCCAAACACAGTAACCCCAGAGTTTTGTGACTTTGGATGTCAGATTGGGGGTTTGAGTAGCAGAATGGTCCAAATACCCAACTTAGATGACCATGGCAAGTAGCAGTTATGGTTATGAGGATAGATTTTGAGAAGAGAACAAATATTTGTACAGTGAAAGTTTCCACAGTCTGAGCCTACTAAAGGATTCTCATTTTACCAGACTGTAATAACCAATGTGGCTGCAGAGGTTGACCCAGTGATGACATAGATTTTGGTTGTATCCCACATGAAGCTGATAGCCACAACTTATTGGGTCAGGTTCATCTCAATGAGTACAATGCAACTTAGTATTTGGAAGTCTCAAGTGAATCCCTAAAATATCTTAGGATAAGCTCTACACTTTGAAAAACACACTTTTTGTTACTTTGATGACTACATTTGTTATTTTTGTGGCACATCTCTTTAATTGCTTTGAAACAATACCTCTTTGTAGTGGCTACCTGGTTTAATAACCTGAAGTTATACAGCAGTCCAGGTGGAGATGGAATTAAGTTCTAAACTTGTAAATAGCATGTGGATTTTAAATGATCTCTTGCTGATTTTTTAACGGGGTAAAAGGGTGTTAGATTAAGCATTAACTCACATAAATACACATAGAACACAACAGGAAAGAATACTTCTGGGACAGTGTACCTTTTTGAAAGAGAGAAGAGAGCAGAGATTGGTTTTGTGAGTGTATTTCTGAGTAAAATGCTAGACTCATGGAATCTTGAAGGAACTATCCAAGTATGGAGATGGCCTTTGCCTTTTAGTTTTAAACAGTTGTCTTCACGATCTGTACTGGATCTTTTTTATGCAATATAATATGCTATTTTAAAATTTCATGGCAGTGACTTTCTGCTGTACCGAAAATGGGCTGATTTGGATAACTCTATCTATCCTCAGTCTTCTCTAGTGATGTGTTTTGGTAAATGTTTAAAACCCGGCTCTCCGGGGGAAGTGTGGAAGAAGGCTGATTTGTAACATTTGCCATTTTCCACGGGGTAGATTCCCCCACCATAGCCCATTTCAGGCTGCCAGCATATTCCCTTAAAATCTCACTACATCAAAAACTAATGATGTAATGTATGGTGATTAACATAACATAATAAAAAAAAAAAACTCACAATCAGCTGTCATGAATTGGTACATGCCATCCCCAGCATATCACTGGCTCTCCTATTATATTTCCAACACCTAAATACCACCACTCCCAACACATAAAATATCCTTGTGCTAACATTTTATATTTAAAGTGTTGGGAATATTGGACTTATCCACATCTGCTAACTGACCAGCTGTTTCCAGAACTCTAGCTTGAGCACCACAGATTCCTGTTTTGTCTCCTCGCAGCTTTAAGTCTCTGATCATAGCAGTTTAACAAAATAACCTGCTTTAACTTTTGTGTGACTAATACAGATGTTACGGAATGTTTGGGATCACTCCCTCCAGATGAACCAAGTGGTGGAAAACAGTAGCATGACTATTTTTACTTATAATAAACTGTATCATTCAGCCTTTTCATTTCTGCTATTGCTAAGTGTTCTGTTGGGATATAATATAAAGAAAATAATAACACATTTATTCCTAATAATTGGAGAAATACTAGGGAGGGAGCCAGGAGCTGAGAAGTGATTTATATTTTGGAATGGGGAGACTGTGTAAGTAAATACATTCTTTATAAAAATTAGTTTACAATTAACTTTTTTAAAGCATTTCTAAGACTTTGTAGAGAAGCCAGAAGTAAGAACAGATTCAATATACAGTGCTTCTAACCTATAAATTGTTGTTCTTTTGTTTCCATACCTCTCCCTTTCTTTTAAATTGAAGTATAATTGACATACAGCATTATGTTAGCAGGTATACAACATAATGATTCACATTTGTATACATTACAAAATGATCACCACAATAAGTGTAGTTACCATCTGTCACCATACAAAGTTACATTTTTTTTTGTGATGAGAACTTTTAAGATTTATTTTCTTAGCAACTGTCAAATCTGCAATACAACATTATTGTCTGTAGTCATCATGCTATACATTGTATCCCATGACACATATTTTGTAACTAGAAGTTTATATCTCTTGATCTCCTTCACCCATTTTACACCCGCCATCCCTGCTCTAGCAACCACTAATCTATTCTCCATTATCTATAAGTTTTGTTTTGTTTGTTTTTTATTCCATGTATAAGTGAACTCATACAGTATTTGTCTTTCTCTGTCTGACTTATTTCACTTAGCATAATACTTCCAAGGTCTGTTCATGTTGCCACAAACGGCAGGATTTCATTCTTTTCTTCTGGCTGAATAGTATTCCATTGTATATCTATATACCACATCTTCTTTGTGCGTTCGTCCATCAGTGGACAGGTAGGTTGTTTCCATATTTGACTATTGTAAATAATGGTACAATAATCATGGGGATGCATATATCTTTTTGAATTAGTGTTTTCATTTTCTTTTGATAGATAATCAGAAAAGGAACTGCTAGATCTTATGGTACTTCTATTTTTTAATTTTTTGAGGAAACTTCATATTGTTTTCCACAATGGCCATACCAATTTACATTCCCACTAACAGTGCACAAGTCTTCCAGTTTTCTCCACATCCTCGCTGACACTTGTTATTTCTTGTCTTTTTTGATACTAGCCATTCTGACTGGTATGAAGTGATATCACATTATGGTTTTGATTTGTATTTCCCTGATGATGAGTGATGTTGAGTATCTTTTCATGTACCTGTTGGCTGTCTGATGTCTTCTTTGGAAAAAAATGTCTATTCAGATCCTCTGCCCAGTTTTTAATCGATTGTTTTTGTTTTTGTTATTGAGCTGTATGAGTTCCTTATATATTTTGGATATTAACCTCTTACTGAACATGTGATTTGCAAATATGTTCTCCCATTCAGTAGGTTGCCTTTTTATCTTGTGGATGGTTTTCTTTGCTGTGCAGAAGCTTTTTAGTTTGATGTAGTCTCATTTGTTTATTTTTGCTTTTGTTGCCGTTACCTCTGAAATCAGATCCAAAAAAAATATTACCAAGAGTGATGTCAGGGAACTTACCACTATGTGTTTTTCCACGAGTTCTGTGGTTTCTGATCTTACATTCAAGTCTTTAAGTTAATTTTTGTGAATAGTATAAGACAGTGGTCCAGTTTCATTCTTTTGCATGTGGTTGTCCCGTTTTCCTAACACCATTTATTGAAAAAACTATTCTTTCCCCATTGTATATTCTTGCCTCCTTTGTCACAAATTAATTGACCATATATGCTTTGGTTTATTTCTGGGCTCTCTATTCTATTCTATTGACCTATAAGTCTGTTTTTATGACAATACCATACTGTTTTGATCACTGTAGCTTTGTAATAGCTTTTGAAATTAGGGTGTGTGATTCATTCCAGCTTTGTTCTTTCTTAAGATTGCTTTGTTTTTTCAGGATCTTTTGTTGTTCCAGATTTTAGAATTGTTTGTTCCATTTCTGTGAAAAATGTCATTGGAATTTTGATAGGGATTGCATTGAATCTATAGATTGCTTTGGGTAGTATGGACATTTTTACAATATTAATTTTTCCAACCCATGAGCATGGAATATCTTTCCATTTATTTGTGTCTTCTTCAATTTCTTTGATCTATGTCTTGTAATTTTCAGTGTATACATATTTCATCTCCTTGGTTAGATTTATTCCTAGGTATTTTATTCTTTTTGATGAAATTGTAAATGAGATTGTTTTCTTAATTTCTCTTTTTGATAGTTTGTTGTTAGTTTATAAAAATGCAACAGATTTTTATATATCGATTTTGTGCCCTGCAACTTTATGCAATCTGTTTATTAGTTCTAAAATTAGTGGAGTCTTGAGGAGTTTCTCTATATAAAATGATGTGATCATAAATAATGATAGTTTTACTTCTTCCTTTCCAGTTTGGATACTACTGTTTGGATTTTTTTTTCCCTGCCTAATTTCCCTGGATACTGATGTTTGGATTTTTCTTCCTGCCTAATTATTCTGGCTAGGATTTCCAATACTAGGTATAAAATTCCAATACTAGGAATTAAAGTGATGAGAGTGGGCGTCCTTGTCTTCTTCCTGATCTTAAGGGAAAAGTGTGGAGTATGATGTTAGCTGTGGGCTTGTCATATATGGCCTTTATTATGCTGAAGTACATTCTATCTATACCCACTTTGTGGATAGTTTTTATCATAAATAGGTGTTGAATTTTGTCAAATACATTTTCTGCATCTATTGAGATGATCATATGATTTTTATTCTTCATTCTATTAATGTGGTGTATCACATTGATTTGCAGATTTTGAATCATTCTTGCATCCTTGGAATAAATCTCCCTCGATCATGGTATATAATTCTTTTGATGTATTGTTGTATTTAGTTTGCTAATATATTGTTGAAGATTTTTACATCTGGGTTCATCAGGGATATTGGTTTGTAACTTTCTTTTTTTCTGTGGTGTCTTTATCTGGTTTGGGTATTGGGTAGTGCTGTCCTCACAAAATGAGTTTGGTAAGTGTTCCCTCCTTTTTATTTTTTGGATGAGTTTGAGAAGGATAGTATTAAATATTATTTGAATGTTTGGTAGAATTTACCAGTGAAGCCACCTGGTCTTAGACTTTTGTTTGTTGGAAGTTTTTTGATTATTGATTCAATGTCCTTACCAATAATCAGTCCAGTCCTATTTTCTATTTCTTCATGATTCAGTCTTGAAAGATTGTATATTTCTAGGAATTTATCCATTTCTTCTAGGTTTTCCTATTTGTTGGCATGTACTTATCTCTCATAATTCTTTTCTATTTCTTTGGTAGTAGTTGTGATTTCTTCTCTTTCATTTCTGATTTAATTTATTTGCACCCTTCCCTTTTTTTCTTAGTCTGTCTAGCTAACAGTTTGTCAATTTTGTTTATCTTTTCAAAGAACCAGCTCTTAGTTTCATTGATCTTTTCTGTTGTTTTTTTAGTCTCTATTTAATTGATGTCCTCCCTTATCTTTATTATTTCCTTCCTTCTATTAACTTTGGAGTTGGTTCTTTTTCTGGTTCTTTTATATATATATATAGTTTATTTAAGTTTTTTCTTGTGTCTTAAGATAGGCCTGTATTGCTGTAAACTTCTCTCTTAGAACTGGTTTTGCTGCACCCATAGATTTTGGTATGTTGTATTTCTGTTTTCATTTGTCTAAAGACATTTTTTAATTTCTCCTTTGATTTTTTTCATTGACCCATTGGTTGTTCAGTATCATGTTGTTTAATCTCCACATATTTATGATTTTCCCATTTTTCTTGTAAGTGATATCCAGCTTCATACTATTGATGCTTGATATGATTTCAGTCTTCTTAAATCTATTGAAAATTGTTTTGTGGCCTAACATATGATCTCTCCTGGAGAATATTCCATGTGCACTTGAGAAGACTGTGTATTCTTCTACTTTGGGATAGAATGTCATACGTGTATCTATTACGGTCATCTTGTCTATTGTGTCATTTAAGGCCAATGTTTCCTTATTGATTTTCTGTCTGGATGATCTACCGTTTGATGTAAACCGGGGTATTAAAGTCTCCTAGTAGTATTGTATTGCTGTCAGTTTCTCCCTTTAGGTCTGTTAATATTTGCTTTAGGTACACCTATGTTGAGTGCATAAATATTTACAAATGTTATATCTTCTTGAATTGACCCCTCTATCATTATGTAAGGCCCATCTTTGTGTTTTATTACAATCTTTGTTTTGAAGTCTGTTTTGTTCAATGTAAGTATAGCTACTTCAGCTTTCTTTTGGTTTCTGTTTGCATGAAACATCTTTTTCATCCCTTCACTTTCAGTCTGTGTGTGCCCTTATATCTAAGGTGAGTCCTTTATAGACAACGTATAGATAGGTCTTATATTTTTATCCATTCAGTTGTTCTGCGTCTTCGGATTGGAGAGTTTAAGTCCATTTACATTTAAAGTAATTATTGATAGACATGTACTTACTGCCATTTTGTTTATTTTCTGGCTTTTTGTAGTTCCTTTCTGTTCATTCTTTCTTCTCTTCTTTCTTCCCCTGTGGTTTGAATGTTTTCTGTAGTGTAATGCTCAGATTCCTTTCTCATGATCTTTTGCATATCTACTATAGGTTTTTACTTTGTGGTTACAATAAGGCTCATATATAACAGTCTATATATATAATGCTGTATTTTATGTTGATAGCAAGTTAAGTTTGAATGCATTCTAAAACTGCATTTTTATACCACCACCCCCATTTTACATTTTTGTGTCACATTTTACGTCTTTTATGTATCTTTTAACTAATTATCATAGTTATAGTTGTTTTACTACTTTTGTCTTTTAACCTTTATACTTGCTTTATACGTGATTAATCTGCTTCCTTTACTATATATTTACTTTTACTAGTGAGATTTTTCTGTTGTATGTTTTGTTATTACTAATCAGTACCCTTTCTTTTGAGCTTGCAGAGCCAGTTTATTGGTAATAAACTCCTTTAACTTTTGCTTGTCTGGAAAATTCTTTATCTTTCTTTCAATTCTGAATGATAAACTTGCCAGGTAGAGTATTCTTGGTTGGAAGTTTTTTCCTTTGAGCATTTTAAATACATCATATCTCTTCCTATTGGCCTGCAAGGTTTCTCCTCAAAAATCTGCTGATTGTCTTATGGGGGTTCCCTTTTGTATAACAAGTTGTTTTTCTCTTGCTACTTTTAAGATTCTCTATCTTTAACTTTTGACATTTAAATTATAATGTGTCTTAGTGTGGGTCTTTTGGGTTCATCTTGTTTGGCATTCTCTGGACTTCCTGGGTCTGGATGTCTGTTTCCTTCCCTGGGTTAGGGAAGTTTTCAGCCATTATTTCTTCAAATGGGTTTTCAGGCCCTTTATTTCTCTTTTCTCCTTCTGGTATCCCCTAAAATGCAAATGTTATTTTGCTTGATGCTGTCCCAAAGGTCCTTTAAACTATCTCCACTTTTAAAAATTCTGTTTTCTTTTTGCTGCTCTGTTTGAGTGAATCCCACTACCCTGTATTCTAAATCACGGATTCTTCTGCTTCATCTAGTCTGCTGTTGAACCCCTCCAATGTATTATCAGTTATTGTATTCAGCTATTGTTCAGTTATTGCATTCTTCAGCTCTGTGACTGCTCTTTGGTGTTTTCTTATTATTTTCTGGCTCTTTGTTGAAGTTTTCTCGATGTTCATCCATTTTCCTGAGTTCAGTGAGCAAATTTTGACCCTTACTTTGATCTCTTTGTCAGGTAAATTACTTATCTCCATTTCGTTAATGTGTTTTTCTGGAATTTTATCTTGTTCTTTCATTTGGAACATATAACTCTGTTTCTTCATTTTGCTTGACTTTTTGTTTCCATGTGTTAGGCAAAACAGCCATCTCTCCCAGTCTTGAAGGGGTGTCCCTATGTGGGCAATTAACCTTATCATTTAAACTTGCCCTAGTTCTTGATTATCTTTCAAGTTGCCTCTCCATTTGTTTCAGCTCCACGGGGTCCAGAAATGCTATCTCCCCTGGCCACCAGAGCCCAGTACTCAATGGCTATCCCCTGTGTGGGCTGCCCACACCCACTGGCTTTGGAGCATTGTGGGGGAAGCTGGGAAGGAGACAGGGCTGCAAAAGCAGTGAAAGGGGATGGGGTGCTCACCTGCTGCCTCTGGCCAGTAGCGGTAGCAGTGTGAGGGAATAAGGCAGGGTGGGGATGGAGGGTTGGCCCTAGCAAGTTAAAGTGAGAGTGCAAAAATGGCATCCATGAGTACCTCCATTCCTGGAGAGAGTCCCAACAAACTTTTGCCCTTTGGCAGATGCTTTGAGATTAATGAGTTTCTTCACATATGATCTAGGCTCTTTCCAAACTGCTATTTTTGTGCTGGATCCCAGGGCAAGTGAGTCTGCACACAAGCCCTTTAAGAGCAGAATCTCTGTTCTCTACAGCCCTATGGTTCCTCTGGATATAAGTCTTGATGGTTTTCTAAGCCAGATGTTTTGGGAGCTTGTCTCTCCGGTCCCAAGGGTTGGGGTGCCTAATGTGAGGCAAAAACCCCTCACAGAGGAGTTCCATTGTGAGACCCCTCCCAGTGGTTGCTACACTGGGGATGGAAGTTTTGGCAAGATCTCTGCCTCTCCTACCCATCTCAATGACCCTTTTATCCTTTGTTGTGGAGCTGTTCAGCTAGTTCTCATGTTCTTTTCAGAGGGAATTGTTTCACATGTAGCTATAGATTTGTTGTGCCTGTGGGAGGAAGTGAGTTCAGGATCTTCCTGTGCCACCATCTGGAACTGCCTGCTTTTTCCATAGCTCTTTAGAAGAAGATAGAAGAGCTGATCTTCTTTGTGTGGCATAGTTACAAGTGCTCGTTTTATTCTGTTTACATGGTCTTTTAATATGGATTCCTGGTTTGGCAGAATGTTAACTGGAAACAATTTCAAACTTCTGTAACTTAGATTTGTTGAGCCTGAGGTTGGTATTTCTTCACAAATACTGATGGCTTTTTCTTTTTTTTTTTAAATAATAGAAGCTTAAAAAAATAAAAAGAAAGAATTGTGTAAAGAGAGAAGCGTATTTTGTTTGGCCTCACTAAAATATCACTTGGCTCCAACTAGCCCATATTTCCTGACTCGACCATGCCCTGAAGCAATGAAAGGGAAGAAGTTTTTCAAATGAGATCTGAGTTTGTGTATTTGCATTCCTTTCAGTTTTTGACTGTGTTGTTAGTCTTAGTTGGTCCAGCACTGTGAAGCTTGGGTCAGTTTCCTTAATAAAACTTAACAGTAGGGAATCTATGTTGTTCAAAATTTGCTTTGCTATGGCTAATCTGAAAAAGACCCATTTTTTGATACAGCTGTTTTTTTCATAGAGTCTACATTCTCAACATGCTATTTACCCACACAGAATTTATTAATACATGTTAAATGCTTCCATAAATAAAGGCAGACTATTCAAGATGGTGACAGAAAAAAAATGACCCAAATTAAAAAAAAAAAAAAGTACTAGGTCAACTGTGTTACTGGCTTAAACTACTTAGGATATCCTGTGGGAAAATGATCCACTTTTCTGACATAATTGATTTGTGTGTCACAAATAGAAATGGCGAACCTAAATTTTGCACAGTAAGTTTTCTATGCTTTTCTCTCTACTTTAAAGTAGAATACATTTTTCACAACTCAGCTGTGACCTGAGTAGTCCCCTTTATGGGGATAAAGCAAAGCACCAAGGAAACCTGTCCATGGTCGCACAGTGGGTGGGGCAAAGGCAAAATACATGCTAAGTAATTGCTTCTTTGTGCTGCATTCTGTTAGTGCTCTAGTGATAGGATTTAATAGAGGTCTTAATCAAGATCTTTTTCCCCAAGTACTTGGCAGACTTAGAAAGCATGTGTCAACAATATGCACATTCTTTTTTTTTTTAAGATTTTATTTATTTATTTGACAGAGAGAGACACAGCAAGAGAGGGAACACAAGCGGGGGGGAGCGGGAGAGGGAGAAGCAGGCTCTCTGCTGAGCAGGGAGCCCGATGCGGGGCTCGATCCCAGGACCCTGGGACCGTGACCTGAGCCGAAGGCAGACGCTTCACGACTGAGCCACTCAGGCGCCCCAACAGTATGCACATTCTATTTGACTCTGAAACTGAACCCTTTGTGGGATACAAATATCACCTATTCCCCACCTACAGCCATGCCTCCAACTGGTTAACAGTGCAAACTGTGGAGAGTACGTACAGTTTGCTGTCTGACATTAGTGGCAGCCTTTTCAGTGGTGAAACGGTATTAAGGCCCAGAACTGTGAGTGGCTGTTATTGCCAGCCTAATTCAATAAATACGTAAATGCTTTCCAAAATCATGTACAGCATACAGTATGAGGGGAGTGGGAGGAACATGAAAAGGAAAAGATAGGGAGCAGAAGGCAGAATGGAAACAAAATGATATATGAAAAGGAGACCGAGGGGAAAGAGGTACTACTCATTGGGCTTTGGAGTCAGACAGAAAGATAAATTCAAATCCCAGCTTTATAGGTTCCCAACTATACATCTCACTTAAATCAGAACTGTTACCCAACTATATTGAAGGTGAACAACGAGATATCATTATTTACCGAATAATGAAAATCTTTATTTATAATGGTGGTTGCTGGTTTATGTGTTCTTCTATGCTTTGAATTTAAGGAAGACCATGTTTCCTCTGAGTTGCGGAGACTTCAGTATATCAGGATTTGTTCTGGCTGCATTGTGACAGAGACCCATACAAAGTTTAATATACAAGCTTTTCTTCACTCACATAAAGGTGTTCAGAGGTAGACAGTCTGGGGCTCTTGAGGTGATTTCTCAAGTTGTGAGAGCCTTGGCCTCTTCCAATTTCTGCTCAACAATCTTTCATCTTTATGGTTCTGTATGGCTGCTGGAGCTCCACCAATTACATCCTTCTCCCAGGGAGCAGAAAAGATGAAGGACAGGGGAAGGCTTGACCTTGTAAAAATCTCCTTGTAAGGAGATTTTCCAGAAGTATCATGTGACACTCTGTTTACATCACATTGACCATAACTTAGTCTGGGCCACATACACTTACAAGGAGCTCAGGAAGTCTAGTTTCCCTAGTTCTCCATTTTTTTGAGCCTTGTGTATGGAATGTAGCAAGATACATTGTGATCCTGGGAAAAACGTCTTAGAAGTTAAAACTTATTATTAGTACTAATAATAGTAACATTTAAGAGGTCACAGGCACTATGTTAAAAAAATTTATAAGAACCATCTCATTTAACCTTCTTTTGATGTCGGTGTTATTATCCCCATTTCACAGAAAAGATATTGTGGTTTAAAAAAGTTAAGTAGTTTGCTCACGGTTATGTCACTAGTAAGTGGTGGAGGTAACGCTCAGAACCAGCCTTGTCTTTTTTTAGATCCCAACCATTTAATTACTACTTTGCCTCCCACTTCTCAAGTTTTAACTTGGTAGTTTATCCATATCTACAATGGGATGTTTTAAAAACTTCTATCCTATCTGTGGTTTTATAGTCTTTAACTCTCCAAGCTTTTCACACACACACACATAAACACACACACACACCTCATTTATTTTTTTAAGATCTTTAAGTATTTCTATGCTTATGTAAAAGAATGTGACTTTTATTACTTGATTAGTTCATTATGAGTTGTCTCTCTGTACTTTAGTCAAGATATTAGCATTTTAGAGTTATTTACTAAGCCCGCATCTTTCCCCCAGATGCAGTTCCAAAAGCTATCAGGGATAACAGGATGAGTAAGAAAGAGTCCTTGCCCTCAAGGCATTTACAGTATAATTCTTTAGAGAATTGGTTTTAGACAAGCCTCTTAACATCAAATTATACTATGACACTACATATAAATCACAGCTGACCTAGATGTACACACCCATTTGTCCTTATAATTACAAGTGCATCATTGTTACCTCTAAATGGTTACCCATCCCTTCAAAACATTCCTAAGAAATTAGGTAAATAGGCAATTCTATTTTAGCACTCTCTGTATTTTTCCCTTAAAAAACATGACATATTATTGCTTTATTAATAAAAACTTAATTTCATAAAGATATGTGGCTGATTATAATATTTATTATTTTGAAATGTCCATTTGTCAAAATAATTTAATTTCTATTGTATGACATTTTGAATAGTGGCAGAAATGATGTATAAATGTATTAGAAGCCCAAATCAAATGGGGACCAGTGTGACATTTGGGACCAGAACCTGCCAATATAAGCCTATATAGAGTTTATCATTGGTGGTTTTTTGTTTGTTTTATTTTGTTTTATTTTTACAAGATGAGAGAAGATAGATGTTCCACCTGACCTGTTAGGAAAAAGGGAGCATTACCCAGGGATGTGAGGCTGATGGCATCATCTCCTACAAGACTTCCACTTAATTCAGTCTTTGTACCTGGAAATCAGATATTGAAAGAAGGGACTAGCCAGCATACAGTACTATATGCTCACTAAGTGAACATAGTAAAAAAAATAATAATAAATTTAATTAATTAATTAAAATAAATAGGAGGGAATAAAGGAAGGACTGGCAAGAATTCTCAATCAGTATATTTCTCTGCTTTGTCTTCTAGTACATCTACTGCTTAAGGTTATTTCCTTACAAAGAAATAAGTGTTTTTTTTTTTCCTATTTGGGAGCTACCTACAAATTGTTTTCCCTGTTTCCTGATTATGTATATACAGAAATATTTTGTTTCATAATGGAAAGGTGATTTTTTTAATAGACATAAATATATCATCTAAACCTGGGATTTACCTAGGTGTTTTCTCCTTCCTAGTCTTTAAAGTACTTTAACTGAGCTCCATCAGTTTGAGAAGTCAGTTCTTTTTGGCTTAGATTATTGGCATATATCATGTGCCCTGACACTTGACTAATAGGTAATGTGTCTCCCGGCTCTCCTAATAGTCTCTTTTATCTTGATGACCTAATAAACTTTATCTGATCATGGAAAACTTACATTTTCTAATTGTCCTTGAGATAATGGGCTTCATTATTCCCTAGAGCGAATTTTACTTTGAAGACTTACACCATTCGGCTCCTAATGACAGTGATAAATAGCACTGGTGTAGAGCTTCAGAATTAAACAAAAAGAATTTTAAAAGGCTTTTCTACGTTATATGCAGTCCTTACTGCAACAGTGAGGGAAACAGTTTATGCTCATTTGTGATTTCGCTAATCGGGAATTCTGCAGTAAACACCATAGACATGATTCCTCCCTTCTTTCACAGTATGGGGGGAGAAATGTTTTTATAAGAATTCTACAGCTCAGAGAACTTAAGTGACTTGCCCAAAGTCATTGCAGGTGATAAAATTTGTATGTAATGTGTGATCACCGATTAAACTGGAGAGGCAAATGGGAAGGAGATTTTAAAATCTTGGAAAACTGCCAAATTTTGTCAGAATTTTTTTTCTAGATAATGGGTAGCCAGTGGAAGCTTTGGATTGGAGCAGTAATGTAATCAAAGCATTTAGAAAGAATATTCGATACTGAGGTACCGGTTAAATGAATAAGGTTGTGAAGATGTGGAACAAGTGAAGACTGTTAATACATGTGTAAGAGAAAGCCCTGAAATACTAGGATGGTCATCAGGCTGGGATGGGACAAATGGAGGAGACACTACTCTGGGAAAGTTGGGAGCCTGAGGGCTGACAGTGTAGGAGAGGTCAATGAGGTTGAAGTGTCAAGTGATAAATAAGAACTTTGTAATAACCGTGGAGAGCAGTAAGAACTTAAGGAGCACCAGTTAAGAGAAGCCCAAGTGTCCTTTCATATGGCTCCTTTCTAAGATCCTGTCTTTGATGACTGTCTCTTCGAGTATTTCCTAAAACCAGGAATAATTCTCCCCAAAGATTAAGTTTATGAGAAAATGGAGCTAAGATCATTACTCGAAAGTAGGTTTTTTTCCTGAACGTGTGCAGTGATAGGTCAGCGAAGACAGGTGTGTGGCACGAATTGACAACTGACTGAGGGGACTGTTTCCTAGGCATTTTTTGTCGACCACAACTCCCGCACCACCACTTTTATCGACCCCCGGCTCCCGCTCCAGAGCAGTAGACCCACAAGCGCGCTGGTTCATCGGCAGCACCTGACGAGGCAACGCAGCCACAGTGCCGGCGAGGTGAGTCCCACGCCCCCCGCCCTCGGCAAGCGCTTCGTGGAAGCCACGGGGATGCGGTGGCTGTGGAAATGGGCGGGCTTTTTATTATTGTTTTGTTTTGTTTTCCTAGTTTGGTTTAGAGCTTTATCATTTGAAGACTGGAAAGTGTTGCAATGTTGACAGGGCCTCTCTGGAAATACACAGAGCCTAATTTACAAACTTTGAAAGATGGATATATGAGGAAAGATTGAAGAATGCAGAGAATTTTTTACATTCAGAAGTTGGTGAGAGAAAATTCTCAATGTTAGGAAATGTTCTAGAGAGGATGACGGTAAAGCCTTTTGTGTACATACCTAAGGGTAGCTTCATAGGAAAAAATAAATGTAACTTTTTTTTCCACGTCAGATGGGTAATATGCCGAGTTGTAATGAGGTTTGAGGGAGACTCGTGTCACACAAAGGCCCAATCATCAAACTGATGAACAAAAGGTTCGAAATGTAACTTTTAGTGCGCAAAATGTCAGTTACATATAAGGGAGGTTTTTGAAGTGAGGGTTGCTGGATTGGATTAAAATCTTCAGCCAATGCTATGGGGTGGTGGTATCCTCACTAATATTCTTTAAAGTCACCATGAGAGTTGATTCATGTACTCTAAGAGCCCAGAGAAAATGGGCGGAATTAGTTACTAACAGCTCTACCTCGCTTTAACTTTGCTGACTTGTAGTGACCTGTGGTAACCACATGGGGGCCCTTGAATAGCCTAACCAAAAAAAAAAAAAAAAGAAATAATCACTTCCTGTTTTCCTTTTTCTTTAGTAGCTTAAATAAAAGGAATGTTTTAAGTCAACTTTTTTTCTCTTTAGTACTGGCTTTATGCCTTGAATGTTTATCATTGCTTGGTATACATTGTTTCTAAAAATTGTGCTCAGGCAAAAAGAATTAAGATTCTTTTCCTATATGCCTTTTCCATGTCTATGTGCATATTATATTTTCAGTATTATATTGTAGATCAAATATTTTTGTAACCTCTCTTATAAGAAAAATTATGAATGCGATAAATAACTGGATTTTATTCATCAAAATTCTACTCTTGGAATTTCCCCTCGTAATTTACATACTTGTGTGTTTGCTGATACATAGAAGAGTATACTTGAGAAGCTCATATAAAAGTGATATATAAATCTATTGCAGGATGAGGTATGCACAGAAATATTTATATTTTATGAGTAGTTGATCAATCTTTACTTTGCTGCCATGGAAACCATTAGTGATGAACTGGATGATGCAAACAGCATTTATCTTAGAAGCAGAACAGACCTCTCACCTTTGGACCTTGTGTGTGATACGTACCATAATTAGGGCCCTGCCTGACTTTTATCACAAGGCCAGTGCACTTTAGCCACTTGGCCTTATCTTGACTTCACAGTATGGAGCTGGCTGCTGGGTCTGGTCAGGACTACTTGCATAAGATTTATAGCTACCTTCCTTTTTCTTTCAATTCCTCGGTCTCAGGACTTGAGTTATTTTCATGGTCTAGTAATAGCCTGTTGGGGTAGAGGGATCCTAAGGTACACATTCAAATTTAAGTGAGGATATCTCTTCGTGTTGATGGAGACTGAGCAATGGAACCGAGATAACCCCACAAAGACTCAGCAGTCAGCCCCAGCCTTGCCAGACCATTGACGGGAATGTGCTTTCTGGCACCACCTGCAGTGCTCCACACACTTATCTGGCCTTGCCCCGTCTGACGGTCTGGTTTGAAGAAGTGGGTTGTTGAAGAGAAGACATTTGTCTCTTCTGGGAAATAATGACGCATGACCACATACTGACAAGGAGTAAAAGTATATGTTCATGTACTGAAGTGATAAATTCTGTGACTGACAAACAAGGTGTCGTTAATGATCGAATCTCCTCTGAGAGTGGCTGACTTTATTCTTCAAAGCCAATAATTCAAGAGAAACAGAGCGAGAAACTTCTAGTCATACACAGGAGTCTTTCCATCTACTCTCTTATCCTCATTTAGCAAATATCACAGGTAGTAGAAATGTTGGTGTATCTTCCATCCAACAGAGAAATTCTTACCAAACACTGGCAGTGTAGAGACATAGTGGTTGGTGTGAACGATACAAATAACATATGTTTCTTTTTCTTATTAAGGAGCAAATGTATGAAACTAATCATAATACAGATGAATAAAAATATGAATGAAAACGCTTTATAAAATGGTGATAATGGCAGCTGCTTAAGAAATGTATACCAAGTGCTGTGGGAGCTCAGAGAAGGGTACATTTAAAGTCAGCTTGAACAGAAGGGAAGGCTTCATCAAGGAGGGGCTATTTGAATTACACTGTGAAGAATGAGTGAGAGTATTCTTGAGGGACAAGCAAGCAGTGTAGAGTGGGAACAGTATTTTTAGTTTTAGGGCCTTTAGAAAAACCTTCACCAAACACCGCACAGATACAGTGTGATAAAATGGTTGTGAAGGTTTGAATGAGTGGAGTAGAAGCTCTATTTTTAAAGTACCAATTTCTAAATCCAATATGTTATTTTGCCTTTTTTTCCCCTCTTACTCTCTAATACTTCTTTTCTACTGTTGTCTGAAAAGACTTCTGTAATATGGGGAGGGGGGTGCTAAAACAGAAGCTAAAGCAATGCTAGAGTTTACTGAGAAGACTATTAAAGGACATTTTTGTTCATTGACTTGTTGTATGTATGAGTTTCTAAATCTGTAATAGGTACAATAAATAATTCAGGTTGGGGCAACCCTATTTAGCTCTTTCACACCTGCTATGATTAGCTTCCTGGTGTGGGAGGTTCAAACCAGAAAGAGCTGTTGTACCGGGTGCTCTAATAGGTGTGTAAAATTGCTCCTGAGGAGATAATACACCAACTCAGAACCCCACACGAAGCTTGCTGCTCTTCAGCCTCCGCTGAGCAGGGAATTCCCTAACCTGCCTTGGCCAAAGGAGGGAATAACTTGGTACTGGTACTTCCCAAGTTCCCTCTCCGATGTATTGTTGCAGGATTTTGTTCTGTCAAAGCAGAGGTTATTCCTGGTGAACAGGCCTGCTGTTTAGCTTCTACAGCTCCAATAATTGTATGCATATGGACCTACCCCTGTACCCCCTGGTCACTGCCCCAGCCCCTCTCAAGGACATGGACGTCCCAACCCCTCCCCTCAATCCAGCCACTAAAGCAGAGCTCCTGAGAACCCTGTGTTGGCTCCTCAGCTGGCATCTTTTCTGATCAGTTGGTCCTTAATGCTCGTTGTCAAGTATTTTGAACTAGGCTTGGTGTGCTGATTTAAACCATTCTGGGTCTTGGTGCACAACATAAATAATGCTTCTGGTTTGCAGGTAGGAGAAGATTCTCGACATACAGGCCCACCAGTTCTTCCCAGGCCATCGAGTACGTTCAATACAGTCAGTAGGCCACAGTACCAGGATATGGTTCCAGTGGGTATGTCATCCCTTTCCAGAAATCTTTATCTTTGCTTTTCATATCAGTATGAATCATGCACTCTGTCAGCCTGCTACTTTTGCCCTGTACTGAGAACTGTTTCATTATCCCTAAGAAACTGATTTGAATCGCAAAGCACTCATGTCGTGTAAAATCCTATGTGATGAGATTTTTTTATGTTACTCTACCTTTTCTAGTAGAGCTATTATGTTAGATTGTTGAGGTTAAAGGAAAATAAGCTATTAAGGCAAATATATTATGTGGTCATTTCAAATGAGGCATTGGACAAGCATATATTTAGTATATATCTAATGCTTGGGACCGAATTTAAGTACGGTGTGAACCTAGAGTAGCCTCACAATAAGAAAGCAATGATGGCATATTCTTAAGGTTTTGGTAAAGAGCTATGTATTTGTAGCAAATACAAGGCAGCAGGAGACTCCAAAATAAATGAATTGGGGCAGTAGGCCTAAAGAACAACTTGAATTATTATTCACATGATGAGGTTGAAGTAGGCCAGTTTTCACACCTGGAGCCCTAAGGCAGGTGGAGTAGACAGATGGCAGGAGGCCATATGGGCTCCTGGCTTCATCTTAAGTTTGAGTAGCTCTCCATTGGTCTGTTTTTACCTTAAAATTTTCACTTCTTTAAGGAAACCTTTAACATGAAATATAAAGAAATTTGACAAACACTGGACAAAAAGAAATCTTGGATCCAAGTCTAACAGTCTATTTATGCTGTTACTAATAGGATACTAAATATTGCACGGAGAACTTAAAAATCTTATAAAATTGTTGCTCAAAAAGTTATCTAGTCTCTGATTGTGGATGGAATGTAAAAACCCACTGACAAAATTGCAGTTATAAAAATGTTTTCTAAAAAATTTTTTTAAGTGTTTTCATTATTTATATATGATGAAATGTACTGGTAGGTACACTTCAAGCTTGACAGTGGGATTCCATGTTAGCAGATAGTATTTTTTTTTTATTTTATTCACATTTAACTAAAATATGTATGCAAAGGCAGCATGATACAGCTGAAATTTGAACTGGCAGATGTTTAGAGCATGATATTTCTTTTGTTTGATCATTTGTTAGTTTAAGCAATGCATGTTCCTTGATCATATTTATGAACACAAGAGTGTTGCCTGAACTAGGATCACAGATGTCTGAGAATCCAGACATTCAGTTCTGTGATTTAAATATATTTTTCTGATTAGAAACAGATATAATCAAGATGAATAATATTAAGTAAGCCAATTAGTTTTCTTAACAAAAGAGAAATTAATTATTAGAGCCCTTAATGAATTGTAATTAATTATTTTTAAATTTTTGTGGACGTTAGCCAGACTTGACATACATACATTTTTCTTTTGATGTTATGTACATAGTTGATAATGCCAATTGTGTTGTAGCTGTTGGTATAGTTGGTTTGGTGAATAGCTACATGTGGCTTAATGGCATTTATTTCTACGTAATATTTGTGAATGGTTTGTCCTCTACATTTTGGTAGTAGCTGTTGCTGACAACTGTTGTTGTTGTTGTTGTTTTTAATTATAGTTGACACACAACGTTATATTAGTTTCCAGTGTACACCATAGTGATTCCACAATTCTATACATTACTCAATGTATATCCCATACAAAGTTATTGCAATATTATTGACTATATTCCCTGTGATGCACTTTTCATCCCGTGACTTATTTGTTTTGTGGCTAGAAGTTTGCACCTCTTAATCCCCTTCCCCTGTTTTGTCTGTCCTCTCGGCCCCCTCCCCTCTGGCAACCATCATTTTGTTCTCTGTATTTATGAGTCTATTTCTGATTTTGTTTGTTTTTTCATTTGTTTTGTTTTTTTAGATACCACGTAAAAATGAAATCACACCATATTTGTCTTTGTCTGACTTACTTCACTTAGATAATACTCTCTAGGTCCATTCATTTTGTTGCAGATGGCAAGATTTCATTCTTTTTTATTGCAGGGTAATGTACTATTATATATAGAATATATACAGAATCACACCTTCATCCATCTATCGATGGATACTTATGTTGCTTCCCTCTCTTGGCTATTGTAAATCATGCCGCAGTGAACAGAGGGTGCGTATATTTTTAGGATTAGTGTTTTTGTTTTGTTTTGTAAATATCTAGTGGAATTACTAGAGCATGTGATATATCTGTTTTTAACTTTTTGAGGATCCCCCATACTGTTTTTCATAATAGCTGCACCAATTTACATTCCCACCAACAGTAAGCAAGTGTTCCCTTTTCTCCACATCCTTGCCAACACTTGTTATTTCTTGTCTTTTTGATACCAGCCATTCTAACAGGTGTGAGGTGATATCTCACTGTGGTTCTGATTTGTATTTCCCTGATGATTACTGATGTTGAGCATCTTTCATGTGTCTGTTGGCTATCTGTATGTCTTCTTTGGAAAACTGTCTGCTCAGGTCCTCTGCCCATTTTTCAATGGGATTATTTGTGGGGTTTTTTTTGTGTTGAGTTGAATGAGTTCTTTATATATTTTGGACATTAACCTCTTATTGGATATATGATTTGCAAATATCTCTATTGGACATTAACCTCTTATTGGATATATGATTTGCAAATACTCTATTCAGTATACTGCCTTTTCGTTTTGTTGATGTTCCCTTTGCTGTGCAAAAGCTTTTTAGTCTGATGTAGTCCCAATAGTTTATTTTTGCTTTTATTTTCCTTCATGAGGAGACATACCAGAAAAATGTTGCTAAGACGAATGTCCAAGAGATTACTGTCTCTTAGGAGTTTTATAGTTTTAGGTTTTACATTTAGGTCTTTAATCCATTTGGAGTTTATTTTTGTGTATAGTATAAGAAAGTGGGCCAATTTCATTGTTTTGCATGTAGTTGCCGAGTTTTCCTAGCACCATTCATTGAAGAGACTATCTTTTCCCTATTGTACATTCTTGCCTCCTTTATTGTAGATTAATTAACCATATAAGCATAGTTGTATTTCTGGGCTCTCTGTTCTGCTGATCTGTGTGTCTGTTTTTGTGCCCATACCACACCATTTTAAGTACTATAGCTTTGTAGTTTAGTTTGAAATCTGGGATTGTGTTACCTCTAGCTTTTTTGTTCTTTCACGAGATTGCTTTGGCTATTATGGGTCTTTTGTAGTTCTGTACAAATTTTAAGATTGTTTTAGTTCTGTAAAAAAGGGTGCTTTGATAGGGATTTTGTTGAATCTGTAGAGTTCTCTGAGGAGTATGTACATTTAACCGTGTTAAGACTTCCAATCCATGAGTATGGTATAGCTTTCCATTCATTTGCCTCATCTTCAGTTTTTTTCATCAGTGTCTTCAGTTTTCAGAGCACTATTGTATTTTGGCAACTCTTATTCTGCCTCTTTACTTCTCTGGATGGCTGATACTTAATCAGAAGATAGTTTTTCATTTCTAACAGTTGCTTATGAGGCTTTTGGTAAGCAGAAGCTAAAAACTATCAATATCTAGAATCTTGTTAGTGACCTCATCCTGCAATTTGATAATAAATATGACTTATCAGATGAATTTAATTAGTGCTTAAGTCACACCTATTAGATCTAAGTCCAATAGTCATATAACAGGTAGACACAAATTGGATTTTAAGCATCTGTAGTGACTCTGAACTATGACTTTTAGTACAAGGAATATTAACCAAAAACACTGACTTTTAAGTTTGGATTTATGTGCATAAACCTAATAACAGATTTTTAAAGTATTTTTTTAATTTCTGGTTTTTTTCAGCTTACAATGACAAGATTGTTGCATTTCTGCGCCAACCCAACATCTTTGAAATTCTACAGGAGCGTCAACCTGATCTTACCAGGAATCATTCACTCAGGTAACTGCAGTATTGGTATTTGGTTCAAGTTCCATAAGCCCCAACTATTAAGTCATCAGGAACACTGATAATCATCTTGGAAATTTACTCTTTCTTTCTGGCAGTCTGAACAAAGACATCTTGTGCACAAAGACTTTGTCATCAACAACCAGGTCATTGTAGTCCTGATTTTTCTCTATTAAGTATGAAGATTGAATAAGATTGACTACTAAAGAACCTAGAACCACCCTCTTTAAAGAAGGAATATGAAAAAGAAATAAAAATTCATAGCCAACAATACATCCTTGATGTGCAGATTATAATGAAAATAATAAGACACTAACCTTTTTGAGTGTAGCTCGAGTAAACAAAAGTAAAAGAGTTCACTGAATTGAGACATAAAATCCTAGGCTCAGTATTCACATTTTTCATAATAAAAACAGTGGAATCCAAGGAGGGAATCTGATCCTCTTCATCATCCAGTATTCCTATGCATGAACCCACTCTTCTAAACAGTTCTTCAATGCGTCACACTTAAGTCCAGTTTTACTTTCCTGAATACATGCTGTTCCTGTTCCCTGGCAAGTTTTTCTTTTGTGCATTTGGCAAGGAAGGTCTTTCCTTTAAAACTCAATGCAAGCTGTACCTCCTTGAAGCCTCTCAGCTGCACTGTGAGCTCTTGCTCTCAAGATCTAGGCTAGTATTTCTCAACCTCAGTGTTGTAGGTATCAGTGGAGATGGAAAAAGATGTGAGTTTTTGCTGAAAATTTGACATGACTCAAAGCTCATTTGGTTCATATGCCACCTTTACTGGTAGAAATGTTTGTCCTGTGGTGCCATCTTGGCTCACAGCAGTGATTCTCCAATACCACTCAGTTGTACCAAAATTTTCATCAGGATCACCTGGGAAGCTTTGTAAAGTGTAAAATGCCAGGTCTTCTCTCCCCCAACCCTTCTCCCTTCTCTGAATTTATGCCTCCTACCCTCCTATACCCTGTCCAGTTATTTAATTCGGGAGGTCTGGGGGAGAACTCAAGCATTTAATATCTTACAACCTCTCCATCTAATTCCAATGACACATCCAGGTGTAATAACTGATGTTCTAGACACTAATTGATAATTATGTAGTGTATCACACTGTCCTTTATATGACTTTTGTGCTATAATTTGACTTTTCAAGTCTTTATGCTTTATTTTCCAATTAGATTATAAGTTCCTTACAAATATGGATCTTATTCAACTCATTATGTCTCCTCCTTACTGCTTAAATATAAAGAATAGTACTTTGCATACAGTGAATATATATACATACATATATACACAGAAAGAGATAGAGATGTTTTTGTTGATTTGAAAATAAATTACCAATTCTTCTTATTATGTTCTTAGTCTCTCATATCTTTTATCTTATTGAGGTACAATTGATATACAATATTATATTAGTTTCAGGCATTTAACATAATGATTCAATATTTGTATATATTGTGAAATGATCATCCCAATAAGTCTAGTGAAGATCCATCACTACACATTGTTACAGGATTTTTTTTCTTGTGATGAAAACTTTTAAGATCTCTTGGCAACTTCCACATATGCAATACAGTATTAACTACAGTTGCCATGCTGTACATTACATCCCCATGACTTATTTATTTTATAGCTGGAAGTTTATATGTTATGAACCCCTCTCTCCATTTTGCCCACTCCCCATCTCCTGTTAGTCTCTCATAGCTTTAAAAATTGTCATTACCTTCTAAAGTTTCTAAAGGCTAAGGCTACATGTAAATGTAATTTCAAGTATGACTACAAACATTGCCTACACAAAAATCCCAGTTTTACAGTAGTTAATATCTAACCCAAGTCTCAGTGCTTTTCTCAACCTGACAAGCATGCTGTTCTCAATCACAAGAAAATTATAAAAATTAGATGAGCTATCTCATTTTGTATATTTGTATATTATGGCATCAGTTCAGTAATCCATGGTCCACTGGAGAGTCTTGTGTAAGAAGTTTTAGTTAATAATATTGCAGAAATAAACTCCCCAGTTGTCCACTGAGAGATCTTAGAGATTCCAGACCACAAAACAAAACAAAAAAGTAAATTTCTCCTCTTTTGCTAACCACAAAATAAGGAGAACTCTACTTTTTTTTCTTTCCCACCAGCCCTAGCCCCAAACACACACACACACACACACACACACACACACACACACGCATGCGCTCATACGAGCTTTTAGTCGGTATCTATTCCTGTCAAGATACCCCACCCCCCACAAAAAAAAACAAGAAAGAGGAAACTCAAGAAGGTTTCTACTTTTGCTCTACACCCCACATTATTATTTACAGCAATTTCACATATCTTTAAATTTCCACCGTCAGAGATATTGGATGATTTATTCTGCCTGAACAAGGCATCCAACAGTATCATTATTCTTCAGGGATTTGACAGGACCTTAATAGATCCTAGCAGAGGGGAAAACTGCTGGCCCCAGTTGGTAGTTTTCAGTTTTGTTTTTGTTTTTCCTTCTGCTTTTCAGAGTCTTAAAAGTCTCTAACCTCCTAAAGATTGGTAAGGATTTTTATTTTTTAGTGACACCCTGGGTCTTCAGCTGAGCACATTCTTGTAATGTAGATCTCACACGGTAGTCTATCAGTAAGAAATTATTTTATAAGTTTTGAAATAAGTTTCTATCTTATTCCAACTTACTTATAACTTTCCATTTATCCTTTCTAAAACTATTTACAGAGTTTGACCATAAAAAGCATATGCTATCATGACAAGTAGAAGGAAGCAAGGACATAAATCAGTGAGATAATGCTATTCCTCTTACACAGAGTGTCAGTGCACTTTTATTTTCTGAAAAGTTTTTGGTAGTTGAGCATTTTGATTATCACAACAACATAATGGGGAAGTTTGTATATCTAAGAGAACATTCTGTTTCGTATGGTTAAAAACTGCATCGTAAGAGGCATTCCCACAAAGGCAGGGGTGGGGAACCAGCTGGGGTTCTTTAATCTCATATTTCAGTGATATGTTTGATAAAAGATTTAGGCATGGAATAGAGCCACCGAGTAATTGTGTGTCAAAGGTAACTGTGGACCTTCTATTCATAACCTGGACAAGGGGATCCTCAACACCAGTGTAGCTCTGTGTGCATTCTTTCTCATCCGTGGCACAATCACTTAAAAGAAATACCCCTTTCTTTATTCTCGCCATAATATAACGAGGAAAAGCGTTAGCCCTTGGGAGATTCAAATGGGTACATCTATTGACGTTGTGTTTTTCCTGTTTAGCTTGTGATTCCTCCTAAAGCAAAGGATAGCCAGCAGTTTATTTAGTTTCTGTCCGTATATAGCTTCCTCTTCCTTGAGACTCCACTTGTGTACCTTTTCCTGTGGAATGGCTATGGTTTTCTTTGCAGTGGATATGGCCTCAGCTTCCAACTGCTGTATTTAAATCACTGCTCCCTCTAACTTCATCTGTCATGCAAACGTGATGCTACGAAGTTGTCCTCTCCTTTTTTTTTAATCTCAGAAGAGATTTATTTCCTTGGCTAGAAAAATCATCATCCAGAAGTCAGTACTACCTCCTTCAAGTGAGTACTGTCCCCCCATGGATAACCATCTCTTACTATTGGCTCTCACTGGAAGACAGTAATCATACTAAGAAGCTTTTTGTATGTGTGGCATTAAAATAAAAGCCAAAATAAAATGTTTTATGATTTTATTCAAAGACAAATATATTCATTAAAAAAGAGCCTTTGAACAATATTTTATTGGTGAATGTAATGAATACAGATTAAATAAAATTTTTGGTATTGGTATTTGTACAACACTATATTTAATGTGCAAGGATCTACATGTCATAAAACTGAATTAAGAGTTGAGAATAATACCTCTTGTGTGATAATTAGGTCTAGCCAGCAAACCTGTTCCCTACAGTCCAGCTTTCCCCAGGCATCAGTGATAATTATTTTGGGGTCCAGGTTAATTCCATTTCTATTTGTCCGTGAGAATCCACAATGGACCTGTATTTCCAGATCGAATGAGAAGTAGAAAGAAAAGTTGATCTTTCTATTGCATGGCCCTGGCTTTTAAGTCAGACCGTGCTCTGGGACTGTAATAAAGAGTATGAACGATCAACTGAGTAATAAATGCTAATTTTCCTTTCTTGGCCTTACACCATTAGAGATGTCATGGGATTTCTCTAAAATTGCCCCGGGGAATTTTTTTAAACATGTATTTTTCAAGGTGTTACTGAACTGTATCTACAGGAACCTTGTGTGCAGAGTCTGCAATCCAGAGAGTTTTGTGGTTTCAAGGCATTGCTGCTTCTGATTGTTTCTGATCACATGCCCTTCTTTAACTTCACCAAAAATGTTGGTTGGTTTCAATGAGAGTATTTTCTGTGGGAATTCCGGCCTTGAGACTATGTTCATTGTCCTCAAATGCTCTTCTGCCAGAGTTGATCTTCTGGGGTAATTCTGTGCACTTGAGGAAGTGGTTACAAAGGTCTAAATATTATGGGCATCTGAGATACAGCAGTAGTTAGTGACTTCTTCCTGAGGTTGTCACGATATAGTTTAGCATCCTGTTACCACAGTTGTGAGTTTTCTTATTAAAGGATTGCCTCTTTACCTGTCTTTGCACTTCCCTCAGTGGGGTCTATTTCAGCAAGTAATCTGATGTCAGCTTTCTGATTCTCTTTTTCTCTGCCACAACAACAACAACAACAAAATGGTAGCTTATTCCAGACACTGAGTGGAGTCAGGGAAATTTGTTAGGAGCCACCTCTTACTTTGGCATTAACTAATATTGTGCCTGCATATGTTTTATTGAGCATTCCTAATGTGCACAGCACAAAGCTAGGTACTTGGGGAATATAAAAATAAAGGAGGAAGGGCTTTTGCCCTCAAGAAATTCATGTTTCCAAAAGAATTTATGTTGTAACTGAGTGGCCCCGTGAGAAAGTACAATGGAGGAAGTACTGGAATGTATTCTAAAGGGCCCAGAGAAAGAAACATACCCATGCAGAGAGGGTCAAATGATAAAGTGTTATTTGAATGTCATCTTAATCCTCATTATAAACCACTAAATTTGAATAGAATTTCTTCATTAAGGTAAATGCAGTAAAGATAGGAATTAGAGGACTGCCACTGATTCCTTCTAACTCTATAAATATAGAAAGTAAACTTGAACCAATATAGTAATGTAACTTTCAAATGTCCCTTTAATCAGAGTCATATGTATCTTTAATGATATTTCTCAAGCTTGTTATGTTTATTTCAGGCACTGAGTGGACTCATGGAAAATTGTTAGGAGCCAAAACTTATTTTCCATTCTAAAAGGAAAAGAAATATTGCAGATCTACAATGTTGACTTTAATTACTTTTATTTTAATGAAACATAAGTGTGCACAAATATAAAATATGCAAAAACTTCTTACAGCTTTTAGGAACTTTAAAGCCAAAAGACATATACGTTAAGTGAAAACTTTAAAAAATAACATTTAATTGAATGATATTAATGTGAGATTTTTGTTTTTCAGAAACCAAATCACCAATATTGAGACCATTGTCAGTAGAAAGATACATTTGTGCTTTTTGTTTCACTTGTATTTGACATGTATCTAATTTTGATTTTGTATCTAATGGTTCATCAGGTGCATCTCTGGCAATATTGTGGTCATTATTTTTCTTAACCAATAGCTTATTTTTATCTACTATTTACCTACTAATTTTATTTTTATCTACTAATTCATTGTTTTGATGAGCCAATTCATTTAATACCCCCAACTGCAATACTAAAGAAAAAATATATTATTAAATGTACCCTGTGATGATTCTACTGCTCCTTTTCTACTTGTAAATGATCATAAAACTTTTGTTTTTAGAATAAACCATAACATCTTTTGTGGTTTAGTTAGCATAAATGCATAGTTTACTTCTTAAATCCATTTATTTTGTTTTCTCTTTAGCCTGTGGCAAATTTATATATACATAACCTTGCCTCACTTCATCATTGTCATTATGCAAATCAACACTGCAAAAGAAAAGTTTTGTCTTTTTAACTGGTAAGAGAATTGTGTGTGAGTGGTAGACAGGGACTGCTGTTATCATACTTAACATCAAGGCTCTGCCAACCTCAGAGCCTGCTCACCAACACTTTGAAAGTTTCTCTGTGATCATTTGGCACCAATGTTTTATAAATACAAACATGGGAACTGAAGGCAAATGGCAGTGTTCAGTCATAAATGTTATTCAGATTATCCAACATATGCCTACCTCAGTATTAGCAGTTTTGATCATCAATGTGAAAACACAGAATTTTTAAATTCTCCCAGAACTTGAGATTATGTCTATAGATTTCCAGTAGACAGGAACACAAGTTTGACAAATACTGGTCTATGGACTATTAGGCAAATACCTAATAACCAAGAAGTAGTTCCTGTTTGGTTTTGCTTTTCTTAGAAAAGATTGGCGACATTTCTGAGGATATCTGCTGATGTTCTCTTCCTCAGCCTTGATCTGCTCGCCTGACAGTCAGTAAACCAGTGCCCTCTGTTTTTATGTGAAAGGACTTTGTGGAATAGGAGTGGGTGTAAGGCCTAAACAGAATTCAGTTAAGCAAATGGAACAGCTTAAATATTTTCATATAATACTAGAATTGACCTTTCTACTGCACCATGAATTCTTTGGGAAAGGAGCTAGGTTTTACCCTGTTGCATTCCAGTGTGTGATACTGTGCCCAGCACATAGTAGACACTAAGAAATGTTTGCTGAAAGAATGAATGAATGTTGGTATAAGAAGGTACTTAGTCGTATGGTCTGAAAAGGTGACATGCTCCAGTGTCTTGTTCCTGAAAGCGTATGACCCTTAGCTCATCAGTGCAATAAATTAGCTGGCCTGTAGAAAACTAGCCTCCACTTGCCTGTGGTATGTTCTGGCCTAAAGAATCAGACCAATTCTTTTCGCTGCCTAATATAGTTAATATCTGGAAAGTGAGGAAAAGTTCCCCAGTGGGCATATTCTCTCCAGTGTCTTTCCCTGTCCTCAGCTGTCATTCTTGTGACTCAGAAAGCTATCATCTTTTCCCTATTCCCAGGAAGCCCACAGGGCACAGTCCAGAGTATGATATCTTTTATATCACTCGCCTCACTCTGTCTCGCTCCAGTTAGAGAAGTAGAGGAGGATGTGCGCCCTGTTTGTCTTCTTGTTGGTTCTGTTTGCCTGACTCATTTTGATGATAGGCTATGGAGATAAACTGTATTTGTTGGAGATAGCTTTTGATTCTTCAAGATCAAAGCATGTTATTACCGACCCTTATAAGAGTATTTCTTTGGTTAAGTTATTGTTCATTTTTTCTCCAAGGTAACTTTTCTCTAACTTAGCTTTTTTCAACCAACTTTCATATCTTCTACCAAAAAATCATTCACCAGATAATGGGCCCTGGTTTCCGTCATGTGCTTCAGACATGTGATTGTAACACTTGAGGGAAAATGTTCCGATTGGTTTGAGGCTTCAAACTGAAACAATTAAGCAGAAAGGCTGGCTTTTCCTTTCTGAACAATTTCTTTACATACGTGTCTGACATTCATTTCTTAGGTATGTGTATGTGTAACTCCTGGTAATGAAGGTTGGAAAAGAAAATTTGGCAATACCAAAGATTAGATGCTTCATATTCTAACGTATTGTTTAAAATCGGTCTAGCCAGAAGCAGCCAAACTCTTTATTTATTTATTATTTTTTTAATTATGTTATGTTAATCACCATATATTACATCATTAGTTTTTTTTTTTTTTAAAGATTTTATTTATTTGACAGAGAGAGACACAGCGAGAGAGGGAACACAAGCAGGGGGAGTGGGAGAGGGAGAAGCAGGCTTCCCGCGGAGCAGGGAGCCCGATGCGGGGCTCGATCCCAGGACCCTGGGATCATGACCTGAGCCGAAGGCAGACGCTTAACGACTGAGCCACCCAGGCGCCCCACATCATTAGTTTTTGATGTAGTGTTCCACAATTCATTGTTTGCGTATAACACCCAGTGCTCCGTTCAGCACGTGCCCTCTTTAATACCCATCACCAGGCTAACCCATCCCCCCAACCCCTTCCCTCTAGAACTCTTTATCCCTCCTAGCAAGCTGTGTGGCTGAGAGCAAATCAGTTGACTTTTCTGTGCATTATGGAGTTTTTCATCTCAACAGTTAAACCTTGCCTTCCACCTCATTGTCTTCAAGCTTGTAAATAATTAGGAAGAGATTTGGAATTTAGAAATATAAAATGCAGTAGAACTTTATGAAAATATCAAACAAAAACAAGATGATCTAGAAAGAGGAACTAAATCTAAATAAATACTTATATCAAAGGTTAATATTTTAATTCATAGTGTACAAAAATCAGACTATACTATCATTAGCACTTTGAGTAAAATTGCATAGTTGTGTTTATTCTTATGTACCTATCAAATGAAATGCTTTCAGTACCATAGTTTATATTTTTATTTTTTTCCTTATCTTATAAAAATGAATATGGTGTGCTTTGAAATAAAATCATGTAAATGAGGGGAAGCAACAGGGAAATTTTTATTAAAATTGTTTTCATATAAAGAATTGAAAATAGCATGATGATGATGACTCATCAAACAAAAAGAAAAACCTGGTGTTCTTACATATATCTACAGTAAAATAATGGTAGAAATTGCTCACATTGTTGTGTTTGAAATGTGTATATATACATTTGCACAGGTATACACATAATCTGTTCTACCAACTGTAGTAACTAAAAGTGTTTCAGTTATTTCAAAGGGCCGTATGCCTTTATGTTGAATATGTATTCAATAGATACTATCTGCCTCCAAGTAGGAATATGCTCATCACACATAATTTAGAGGTACGCCCCCAGGAAAATAAATGACTATCCTTATACACTCACTTTTTGGAATAACAAGGAATCAGCCTGAATGGCCTAAATAGTTGCTTAGATTCAAGCCCACAACAGGCTTTACCTCAAAGCAGAGACCAAATTGTTTTTCAGTGTTTTTAAAAATGGTGCCTAAGGCACTGAATTATGTTTCAAAAGTCTACCACATATATTCTGAGCTGTTTCTTTGCTTGAATAGGGAGAAGATCCAATTTATCCGAACTGAAGGGACCCCAGGATTGGTGCGTCTTTCAAGTGATGCAGACCTTGTTATGTTGCTGAGGTATGGAACACCAGTTTTTGAAGTAGGAAGTCCTCTGTCATCAGATATTATGGAGCATTTTAGAAAATACTATGCCAGTATTAGTAGCCTATGTCTCCATTATTCTTAAAGACTTGTGGAATACTCATGTGGAAGATGTAGGATGCTGGTTTAGTGATAATTCGTTTCAGATTGCATTTCTTATTCTGAGATGTTTGATTTTTTTTTTATCCTGGTGATAAATGAGGTGGTATTGGAGAAGGGAAGGGTTAGTAGAGGCCAATGGATAGAATGTTCTACTCACAAAATGGAACACAAGGTATACAGGGCTTACTTACCCCTTTGGAGTAAAAGAGAGGTCATATTTATATTTTCTTTCAAATTCTTTCCTCCAAATGTGCTTTGTCTTTTTTTTTTTGCTGATTTGACATGATTTTTTTTAATGATTTTCAGGGTTTAGGTTTGGGAAATTAGATCAGAAAGTTGAAATTTGGTCACTGGTACTCATTGCCAACTTGACAGCCCTTCATAAAATTGACCAGTTGTATTTTCTTTCCTGATGGTTAGATCAGCTTTGGTTTTAAATCTTAGAGTAATTTAGAAAGGAAACTGGCAAGTTTTCAAAAGATTTTTCATTTTTAATATCATCCCTCAAATGTAGGAGGCCAGAATAAAATAATGCTTTGCTCTACCCAGTAGTTGGGACACCTACCCCTGTAACCGCCAAAGAATTGAAGGGAAAGTCATGCTGAACCAGACCATGCAATGTTATATTTATCCCAGAGTGCTAACAATCTCATTTGTGATATTCATGATGAACTTGACCCTAACCATTTCTAACTGCCTACATGATAGTTGCCATACTTGTAAAACTGAAGTCAAAAAATTATCTTCCTTTACTGGATAATTGGATCATAATTCAAAGGAATACAATCAGTTCCCACAGAGACTTTGCTTCACCTGATTCTGAACAAGACCTGTTGGGAGGAGGGGTCACTTCTCAGTCTAAGGGGTGACCTATGACTAAGTTGAACTGAACGAGTTCTGAAAACAGAATATAGTGTGCTACATGGTCAGGAAGACTGTTGGTCAATTAATATGTAATATGATGTTTCTACCATAGTTTGGTTGGTAATAAAATAGTTTTGTTTATAAAATTCTGGCTAGGATATGACTCTTTTGCTTCATTCTAAAAATCTAAGGTTTTTCATTTAAACTGAATTCTGCATTTGGAATTAATAAAAACAAAATGATTACAAAATAGAAATCATGATTATCAATCACCTATTCTTAGTTAAATAATCTTTAGATGGTATAGTCCTAAATATTTTGTTACAGTATAGCTTAGAATATTTGTACTTTGGTAAACACTGTAGTTTGCATGAGTTTCTATGTGTTATGTGGTTGAATTTGAAAATATTTGAGAACTGATATTTATATATCAGTTTTAAGTATGTATATATGTGTGTATATATACACACACACACACATACATATATATATGAAGAGCAAGGCTACATTTTCCCCCATTTGGGGAAAAAGCATGTTGTCTGAAGTTAATGGGCCTTTGGAGAAGTGTGAGAAATTAATTTATTATATAATGGTTCTATAATTATTACATGCAAATGATGTTATTAAGTTCTAGACTTATTTTATTTAGATGATCAAATGCATTAAATTTAACAACTGTACATGGTGACACAGTGTATTACATGTGGATGCTGAATAATGTTTAATAGTTATTGAAACATTTTCAGATGTCCTCAGTTTTTTATTTTTTATTTTTTATTTACTTTGGAGTTTGGGTCATTTGAATCAGTGACTATAAACTCAAGCAATGAACTAGTTGCATACATAGTGAAAGACTTTGTGTCTATTTTTATACTTTGCCTATTTCTTTCTTTTTTTTTTTTTTAGATTTTATTTACTTAGAGACAAAGAGAAAGGGAGAGTGCGGGGCGGGGGGCGGGAAAGCAGAGGGAGAAGGACAAGCAGACTCTGCTGAGCACTGAGCCTGATGTGGGGCTCGATCTCAGGAACCTGAGATCATGACCTGAGCCAAAACTAGGAGTCAGATGCTTAAATGACTGAGCCACCCAGGTGCCCCTATTTTTTAAAAAGGAAAATCACTCCTTGTACAAATGGACTTGATTATCAGCAAGCGGAAATATCGAGATGCCACAGCTCTAGGAAATTATTCAGTTCAAAATAAGCCCATGTAAGATTATTCTCCAAAATAGCTATTATAAGACTCAAGAATTTTTAAATGACTTTGTTACATTTGTTATTGATTATTCTATTTCATATATTCTTTCACTAACTGAACTGTAAAAAAAAATGTACCTCTATCAGAGCTCATATATGAAATGATTGATATATTTGGCTAATGTTAGAATTTTCAAATTTATATAATGAAAGATACCACATATAAAAGCATAAAGGTAACAAACTGGAAGAATATATTCATAACACATAAAACAAAGATATTATGCATGTACAGAGAATGCCTTTACATCAATTCAGAAGAAAAGAACCCAAAAGAAAAAAATGGATAAAGGGTATAAAAAGCCATTTCATAGAAATTGAAATAAGAATAGCCAGTAAACTTACGGACGGATGCTAGCAATCATAAAATGCAATTTACAATAATGAGACAGTATTTCATAGTATTAGATTTGAGCCTGGGTGGCTCAGTTGGTTAAGCGACTGCCTTCGGCTCAGGTCATGATCCTGGAGTCCCGGGATTGAGTCCCGCATCAGGCTCCCTGCTCAGTGGGGAGTCTGCTTCTCCCTCTGACCCTCTTCACTCTCGTGCTCTCTCTCATTCTCTCTCTCTCAAATAAATAAATAAATCTTTAAAAAAAATAGATTTGAAAAAAATCAAAAAGTCTGATAATATCAAATGAGAAATGAGGACTCTCATACTGTCTGGACTTAGTGGGATTGCAATTTCTACAACCTTTTCAGAGCACAATTTGACAATACCTTGTATAGTTGAAAAGGCATATGTGTTATGAGTGAGCACTTAATGCTTTTAGATATATACCATATTTATACTAAAACTCTTCTGCCTGTACACAAGGCAATATATACAGGATCTTCACTGCACATTGTTGATAAAAGCACAAAGTTGGGAAAAAAATATTTGTCAAAAGAGATAGCTTCAAAAGTACTGACATTTTGGGCTGGATACATGTTTGTTGCAGGGAGTGAGAACCAGTGCTTAGGAGTCCTTTTCTTAATCTCTGCAAGAATGAACTGTTGCCACCTTTTTCTGAATGTTTTCTAACAGGTTTCTAGATTTGGCCAAGTTTGAAGAAAACCTACTTCTACCTCTTAATTAAAAAACACAAGTCCTCTTACTTTTATTGTTTCAAGTCTTTGTCAAATATTTGTCAAGTGTGAATAGCTTAGTGCAATCAATAGTACTTTTATCATTATATTTAATGAAAAGTCTGAGATTCTAAGATCTCACATCCCTGGTTATTAGCTTTTAGGAGAGTCCTAGAAAGAGAAATTTCAATATGGAGAACAAAGACACTGGATTGAATATGAATAATCTGAGATAAAAATCTTCACATTAAAAAATTATAAAGCCAGAGTAAACAAGGGAGCTAACTATGAGCAGTTGTAATTATTTAGGAGGTGTTTTGTTTTATTTTGCTTTTAATTCTCCAGTTAAATCCTAAACTCTTTGAATATTGAGAAAACTGTCATATATTTCTTAGAATGAAGATAAAGAACATACTTTGTGTCTCTATTATGGGTTCTCAGTAAGCATGTGTGTTGTGTTTGAATCTTATTCTCAATGCTAAAAACCCAGGTACTATGTTCAAGAAAACATGTAAATTCAGACTCACATATTAAAGTGGCAAAATAATAATCGTGTTGCCCAAAGTTGGTAGGAAAACAGGCACATAACCACAGGTTCCATAAAAGCTGTTTGTCCCAAGAATTAGCTACAGGAGAGGGGACGAGTGCTCCCTTTGGGATATGAACTGGACCCAGAGTGAGAAACTGATGGTTCTCACTCATTTGGAAGCAAGGCTTTTCCCCACCCCTTTGGCTAAAGTATGCATTTTGTTTCTTGTCTTTCCCCAGTTTATTTGAAGAAGAGATAATGTCTTATGTGCCTCCACATGCCTTACTTCACCCCAGCTACTGTCAGTCCCCCCGTGGCTCCCCTGTGTCCTCTCCCCAGAACTCGCCAGGTAAGTCCACCTGCTGTGCACAGTGAATCCTCTGAGAAGTATACCTTAAAAACCAGACATTCTGTTCTTCATAAAGGATGGTAAGGGAATACTTTGGGTTTATCTTTAGTGTGAGCATGGGTACATATTCTGTGGCATTTTGGGTCTCTTAAAATTGGCTTGTTCCCATGGCGATTCATTTTGACAGGAAGATAATGACATTCCAGAATAAGAGGATAAATGTTAGCAGTATGATACACTCAGATACAGATTTACTTTTCATTATGTTATGTACTGCTTAATATATCTTGGAAAATATTAGGACACAAAATACTATGTTAGCTTTTGGATTGAAAAAGTTCTGGTTAGGAGACTGATTCAAATAAAAATAAATGTCTACTTTCAAGAAATAATACAGAATTAAAATTAGTTTAATGGACTTCAATAGGTTTTTCCTGCAGTAATGACTAACTGCATTAGATAGGAAGACTAGAGACACTTGGGCAGATAGAACATGTTGATAGATAAAACAAACTAAAATACTTAAGTTCAAATTCTTTTTGAAAGAAGTATGGTATGAATGAAGGAGTAAATGGATGGATGGATGAATGAATGATAGCAAATGAGTTCTTTTTAAAGGAAAGTAGTTATAATGTTGACAGAACATCAGCTCTATTTATTTTTATTATAGGCAATGTATTGTTTACACTTTAATAGCTATCAGAATTTAAAACTGTTTTAATAGAAATCCACGCTCCATATGTGTCACTAAAAGCTGCTCTATAGTTTTTGATATATGACATGTTTTCACAAATCCTATGATAATGAAGCTAAAGCCTAACTGAATACCACAAACAGGAAAAGGTCTATTAATTTGTTCTTTTAACACAGATTTATTGAGCATCCAACTATGATCCAAGCACTGAATTAGACTCCAGTGCTACAAAGATGAATAATGCAGTCTCTGCCTTTGAAGGATTCATGGTGGGGCCATGAGTCAACAAATGACCCTATTAAGCCCTGTGGTTAGTTCTATAAAGAGAGGTATGGGAACAGTTCTTCCTTCAAGACTGGCAGTGGGTGTTTGGGGAAAGATAAAGATAACAGATATGGAGGGAGCCTTGAAGGATGATGAAGGTGGGCCAAAGGAAGAAGGGTGTTCTAGGTGAATGAGTAGCATAACCTAGGCCTCAGAAGCATGAAAGAAGTTTAGGGCCAATTAATAGCTACAAGTAAGAGCAAGTTCTCAAACCTCGGGTTCGAAAGATAGGCTAGGACTGGTTGGCCATTGAAGCCTTGCTTTGTAGTCCATATGGAGCCACTGAAAATTTATAAACAGAAGAATACCCTGTTTTACCAAGAACAGTTTGGTGGCAATATGGAGGATGGATTAGAAGACGAGATAATGGAGTCAGAGAAACCCCTTGGGAGGCTGTTGCATTAACACGGGTGACCTGCTAAAGAGCTGGACTAGAGGTGTTGGAGAAATGGGAATTAGTTCAAAGGATACGTAGGACATAGAGACACGGAACTTTGAGTCCAGGGAAGGAAGATTTTGAGGTCAAAGCAGATTCTGAGGTCCCCAACACCTAGACTACTAGGCAGATGGCAACACCATTTACCCGGGAAGGAAAAAGTCTAGACTGGAAAGGAGGGGATAGATGAGTTTAGTTTTGGACATGGTTTGTTGAGGAACCTCTGAGCCATCCAGTTAGAAACACAAAAGACAACTGGAAGGACAGTCATGGAGCTCAGAAGAGGCTGGTGGCTTGGCGCATAGGTATGCTGGTGGCAGCTGAAACCCAGGGTAGATTGGAGGAACCAAGGAGGACAAGCCCATGGAAAGAAGAGAAAACGGAGGATGGTAACGTGAGGAATTCCAGTATTTAAGGGATGGGCTGAGATGGAGGAGGAAATGAAACAGAGCCAGTGGATTTTGGAAGAGAATTAGGAAAGTCTTTTCAGGGAAGCCAGGTTTCAAGGAGTAGAGAGTGGGCCAAATCTCCAAAGCATTCAAGAAGGATGACTCCTGAGAAGAGGCCATTGGATTTGAAAATCGTGAAGTTATAAATGGCCTTTTTCAGAGAAGTTTCTATTAGATAAGAGGTTATAAACTGGAATATGACCAGTTGCAGAATGATATAGGATGTAAAGTAGAAGCCAGGAGTGTAGAATATTCTTTTTATGAAGTATGGGGGTGAAAAGAAAGGAAACTAGGGCAGTATTTAGAAGGAGAAGATGAGTTAAGGAAGAGGTTTAGGATGGGGAAATTGAGCATGTGTGTGTGTGTACAGAGGTCAGAAGATGTGGGTGGAAGGAAACTAGTTTGTTGAAACAGCAGTCCTACCACAGACCCATGGGAAAGCAGGACACTGGCGACAAAAATGAAGGTCAACTTTGGAACAAAGTAGGGACATATATTTTGTTGATACAGGATGAGAAGAAATAAGTATGTGACACTTCAGGTAAGTTTCAAGATGTAGGGGGAAAATTGGTGGAATTCAGAGCTGGCCTCACCCCAGTCTTTACCAACTATGTGTGACTTTGGGCCGTTTACTTCCTTCCCTGAAATTGAATGTGATTTTCCATAAAATGGGAATAATAGCAATCACCTCCCATGGATACTTGGAGGAGAACACCTTGCCTGGTACCTGCAACACAACAAGCATCCAATAAATGTTAATTTATCCCTTTTTTCTTTCTTTCTGGAAATCTGATCCTGAGAAGTATAGTTTGTCAATGTTTAAACCATTAATAACCAGATAATATGAATTCATTTCTCCCTCATTTGCAGAGCTTTCTGCCTAGGTATTTAATCATTCTGACTGGTCTTTATCTTAGATCCTATGATGAAGTTCAAATGGGTTATCCCTTTCCCTGATGCTTTGTGGTTAAAGAAATGAAGCCGTGTGGATTATTGCTCATTTCAGTCAAGGCTCTCCTTCCGGGGCTTTTCTGCAGCCCATCCTCCCCAAGCAAAGGGTAGATCAACAGATTCTGTCCCTTTCTGAGCCCTACAGAGGCATGTGCTCTTGGAGACTGGCTAAACATTCTTTGAGACTATGTGAACATTTAAATGGTGACTAATCATTTAACATCACAAATGTACATGAGTAATCATGGTGGTAGTGAAATGCATTCTGGAAGGACATTTAGAGTCCAACATTTTCCAAAGAGATGTAGAACCCAAATATATCTAAATGCTAGCAGTGTCTGTGGTGGCTTTAATTTACAGGGAGAATCATCACCATATTTTTGGGCCATTCAGTTTTAGTGGGCTCTATTTGATCTTGAAATTGGGATGAACTGCCTGATATCGATGTAAGTTACTGTAACTAATTCCACATGATCTTACAAGGCCAAGACTAGCTAGCCTCATTTACTCTGTGGAGTAATCTTCTGATTCTTTGAATAAAAAGCATCTCCTTCTACCACTTTCCTGAAGCTTTTTTGTGAAAAACATTTCTGATGTTTTAAAGTGGTATGTTCCTCCTTCTTGTGACCAGAACTTCATCCCTCTTAGTGGTATGAGCATAATATTGTGAAAATTATGACAATAACAAATTTGAATGATCTTTCAGAATTCCTTGGGATCTGGTAAACTTTCCATACTTCTCCTTTGAGCACATTTACATGTCTTTTCAAGTGCAGAGGAGAGAGGGGCTTTGGAAACTTTGACTTGCTCCTTTTTGCAGCTGTTAGAGTGCTCACCTAAAATTGGTCAAAATTTTGGAATGTGAAGGTTTATTTTTCTAGGACCATTATAATGCCAATCCTGACCTTAGCTATGCCAGAAGGGAAAACTCTTTCCAAACACTGTATAGTTCTTATGCCAAATATGGGACCCAGAAGTTTATTTAAGGACCTTTTGTAACTCCACATTTCTAGAAATTTAAATGCAGTAACACCTAATTTATCTAATATTATTGGAGATGTGCTCACATATGTGAATTTTCCATGTAACCAAAGTGATGACTAAGTGTCAGAGAATTTAACCCACCATTTACTGAAACTCTTTCACAAATACATTATATTTCTCCCTGCTTCCCTATACACAGTGCATTTAAGATATTTCATGGTTTGAGGGGAATCATCATACAGAGCTGCTATTACTTGACTAAAACTGGACTATCTGGAAGCTAGGTGGGCACCAGGTCACACTCAACAGAATTAAACAGACCAGAGAGCACTGAAGAGCCATGTGGTTCTTTGCTGAAGGTTGTTTTGAGGGCATGGGATATGAGAGGGAATTATTTCTCCCACCGCACAGTGAGACCCCTTAGGGCCTTCTTTTCCTCCCTCTCTCCCTTGAAAGTCAGCATCTTGGCTGCTGTTTTTCTCATCTCCTGCTCTTTTGTCTTTCTCTCTCTCCTTTGCTCCCTTCTTTCTACCCTTCCCTCATCTTGCCCACAGTCCCTGAAGTAGCTTTATGCAGTTGACCCTTGAACATTGTGGGGGCTAAGGGTGCCAACCCCCCTGTGAGGTAAAAAACCTGCAGATAACTTTTGACTCCCCCAAAACTTAACCACTAATAGCCTACTGTTCCCGGGTTTACCCATAACAGAAACAGTCAATTAGCACATTTTTATATGTTACATGTATTATATACTGCCTTCTTACAATAAAGTGTAAGCTAGAGAAAAGAAAATGTTAAGAAAATCATAAGGAAGAGAAAACACTACAGTTCTGTACTATATTTATTATAAAAAAATCTACATATAAGTGGACCCATGCAGTTCAAACCGTGTTGTTCAAGGGTCAGCTGTACTTGTTTTTAGAAAAAGTGTTCCTTCTCTTCTCTTTGCTCAGCCACACAAAGATGAACTACGAACCAAACAGTGCAAATGAAGGATGGTCCCTTGGTGGGTGGAGACAGGGAAGTTGTGATTCCAGAGACTGAAAGAAAGCCAAATACTGTCTCTGTCACAATATACAGGTGTTGTTTTTTTTTTATTATTTTATTGTTGTTAGTCTCCCTTGACCCCCACCCCTAATGCTGTCAGAGAATGTCACTGGCGTGCCTTTCAGTTTCCCCTTTTAATATATTTCTTCTGATTTGCAAGGTCTAAAAAATCAGCTTATTAAATTGCTTTTTAAAAATAGTGTGTAAATGAGGGGTGCCTGGGTGTCTCATTTGGTTAAGTGTCTACCTTCAGCTCAGGTCATGATCTCAGGGTCCTGGGATCGAGTCCCCCATCAGGCTCCTTGCTCAGTGGGAAGCCTGTTTCTCTCTCTTCCTCTGCCCCTCCCCTTGTTCATGCGCTCTCTCTCTCTAATAAATAAATAAAAGCTTTAAAAAATAAAAATAAAAATACTGTGTAAATGAAAGCATCAGCAAGCTCAAAACAGTGACCTAGGGCCTTTCACTACTCTTAGAGAATAAAGCAAAAATGCAAGAACTTTGATGCTTGTGCTTTGGGGCAGCCATTTTGGAGATGTTTTTTTCCCCCCTAATTTCCATTATTGAGCTATGTTCCAGAAGATGGAGTCTTTCAGAAATTATTATAATGCTTGATGGTTTGTTCTCATGCACTAACAGGGAATTGTAAAAAATATAATAATAAATTAAAAAAAAAAGTCATAGAGACTTTTTTTAGAAAGTGAACCAGGAAAGAAGTGGGCTTCTGAGCCATCCCAGTACAGAGGCCAGAGCCATGCTGGATTAGGCCAAGCTTTGTCCCATCCAGTGCAGAATGAGCATCAGTCACCCCCGCCATCTAAGATCCTGGTGGCACACCTGGGATCCAGAACACCCAGACTTCCTCGTGATTTGATGCCAGAATATTTCTCCTATCCCCTGAAGTATTCTTTAGTTTGCTTGAATGCTTTAGTTTGTATATGATTATGCAATTTCTTAATGATAAATGGAAATAGTATCCTACTATTATCATACTTCAGGTCTGCCTAGCAAAGATGAAGGAAAAAACCCTAATATCTGTTACTGAAATTTTTCCTGCAAATAATTAACATAATGCCGACTACTCTTGAAGTCAGCCATTTATTCGATCACTTCCTAAATGTAACATTGACCATTTTGTATCTGACTTCCTTTTTTTAAGACCATAAAGGCCATAAAGTTACTCTCTCTATTGGAGTATTGTATCCTAGAACTTTACTCACAGTTACGGTTTCCATATGATTCTATTAGCGCAATCTTCCAAGATCATTTTTTTTATTTCTAAAGTGGAAGTAACATCATTCCTGTCCTGGAATTTCTTGGCAGGGCACCTGACTTGCGTTAAGAACTGGACAAGGACCAACAGCATAATTTATTGTAATTTTTAAACCATGAAGTAATATGTAAATGAATTTTTCATAATAGAACTATTGGCAAAAGAATTTTTGCATTTAACAATTTCTGTCTCCAGAGTTTCTGTAATTGAATCTCTTTATCTAGAGCATAAATGGAGTCAGAACTAATTTTTATTAAGTGTCCATTTTGATAATGAGGGAATGCATTATGGCATTTCCCACATCCTTTTATTTATTTATTTATTTATTTATTTATTTATTTATTTAAAGATTTTATTTATTTATTTGACAGAGAAATAGCAAGAGCAGGAACACAAGCAGGGGGAGTGGGAGAGGGAGAAGCAGGCCTCCCGCTGAGCAGGGAGCCTGATGCAGGGCTCGATCCCAGGACCCTGGGATCATGACCCGAGCCAAAGGCAGACACTTAACGACTAAGGCACCCAGGTGCCCCTCCCACATCTTTTTAAATGTCTCAAATTATACAGCAGTAGTATATGTGCTTTTTTTTTTTAAGCAATCAACTCTAGAATCATGTTTCTTTTGAGTCCTAAAAGATTTTCATTCAGTCTTTTGTTTTTGTTTTTCCTCTTCCCTATTAACGATCACGCTTGTGATAGCTGACTCATGATGGCTGCTTTCTGAGCTGTCTAGGTTTACTAGATTACAGTTTCTCAGACTGCAGCACCAGCAACCTTATTCTGCCACCTCTGAGTGGACCTGTGCTACGCCACCCTGTCGCTTAGCCATCCAAGACTGCAGCCTTGTGCTCAGAGAGATCACAATCCTTCATGTTGTAAATGATGCCTTTCAAATACACAGGAAGCATTGCCTCTGTGTTGGTCTCTAGATGCTCCCCAGATGTTTCATTGGTTATATTTGACCTTCCTGTAGGGGATAATGGTTCTCAACCTTGGCTGCAAATTGGATTCATCTGGAGAGCTGCATAAAACACTTATGCCTGGGTCCCACCCCACAGATTTTGATGTAATATGTCTTGGGTGTGGCCTGAACATTGGGATTTTTTAAAGCTTCTTAAGTGATTACAATGTGCAGTCAGGATTGAAAACCACCGCCTAAGAGGCTCTTCTGTATCCTAGAGCTTTTAAGGTCAAGTTTATTTGTTTCCTTTACGACATAGATCTTAGATCCTTGGGTAAAAGATTCATAAACATGCAGACTCTGGATGTATCATTGGTCGATAGCCAATTTTATTAAAATCCATTCTTAACACCCCAACACATTTCCCCATGTCTTTAGTATTCACCTCTCTGCAGATAATATCAGTTAACAGCTAACACTTATTCAAGGGCACCACACAAACTCCCTACTACACTAACTCATTTAATGCACAGGTGTGGCCCTCCTCTCTCACCGGAACTCCAGGACTGTGTTTTCAAGTGCCAATGGAGGATATCCACCTGAACAGCTCTTGTCTCCAGCACAATCTGTATAAAGCTTCACGTGCTCCCATCCACCAGCACTTCCCACACTGCTTGTAGCGTCAGATAGACCTGGCTCAAATCCCAAAGCTACCATTCACTGGCATCTGACTTCAGTTTCCTTAGTTACGAAGTGGCGATGTTGCTGATGATAATAATGCCCGCTTCATAAACTTGTGAGGATTTCCCCAGATCCTCTCTGGAGAGTGCGTGGTTCCGTATGCATAGCAGGCACTTCTCAAATGACAGTTACGGTTACTGTCTAAAAGCTTGATGTTACAATCAGAGCTGCCTGTGTCTCTTCCTTACTTATGATCTGTAGGCAATTCTTATTTCACATTGTACATGTTAGGGCTGCAAGGACTCCTGGCCAGGTCCCTTCCCTCAAGACCCTTCCCCTCCTACCCACCCTGAATCTACCCAACACACTCTGAAAACCCTTGCTTTAAAAAAACACCGTGTGTTTGTTACTCCCTAGCTCAGGAACCTCCAAAGTCTTCCCAATGCTCACTGCACCATGCCCAAACTCCTCAGCTAGGTTTTTGAAAAATTCCTCACGTAATTTGGCTCCAACCATCTGATTAAATTTCCCAGTGACTCCCCAGCACTCCCCTGTGCTCCAGGTTAGTCTCCTTGGTGCCTTCCAAACACGCATGCGGTGTTTCTCCCAGCTCTTGCTGCCCTGGCCCAGGATAGAATATAGATTCTCCTCTGTTTACAAGGCCTGGCCCCAGTAAAGCCTTCTCCTGATGGCCTTTCCATCTTGATCTCTACTTATCTTCACTTGTCATTACTTTTCTGGAATGCTGATCCCAAATGCAAAGACCGAGGGGAGCCAGGCAGTCAATATCATTGAGTGGTTGTGGCGCATGCTTCATTTAATGGATCAGCTGCCCCACTGTGGCCCCAAGGAAAATGCAAGCCAGTTGTTGTAAGAGTTCCTAAGGAATTTTCAAAAGAAAATCTGTTTTGGTTGTTTTGTTGTGTTTTTTTTTGGATTTTTTTAAATTTTATTTTATTATGTTAATCACCATACATTACATTATTAGTTTTTGATGTAGTGTTCCATGATTCATTGTTTGCGTATAACACCTAGTGCTCCATTCAATACATGCCCTCTTTAATACCCATCACCAGGCTAACACATCCACCACCACCTCCCCCCCCCCCCCCCCGCCTAGAACCCTCAGTTTGTTTCCCGGAGTCCATAGTCTCTCATGGTTCATCTCCCCCTCCGATTCCCCCCCCCGCTTCATTTTTCCCTTCCTGCTATCTTCTTCTTTTTTTTTTTTTAACATATAATGTATTATTTGTTTCAGATGTACAGCTATGTGATTCAACAGTCTTACACAATTCACAGCGCTCGCCATAGCACATACCCTCCCTAATGCCTATCACCCAGCCACCCCATCCCTCCCCCCCACCACTCCAGCAACCCTCAGTTTGTTTCCTGAGATTAAGAATTCCTCATATCAGTCAGATCATATGATACATGTCTTTCTTTGATTGACTTATTTTGCTCAGCATAATACCCTCCAGTTCCATCCATGTCGTTGCAAATGGCTGTTTATAGCAGCAATGTCCACAATAGCCAAAGTGGGGAAAGAGCCAAGATGTCCATCGACAGATGAATGGATAAAGAAGAGGTGGTATATATATATATATATACAATGGAATATTATGCAGCCATCAAAAGGAATGAAAATCTGTTTTGTTTTGTTTTTTTACTTGAAATGTCCTAATTTTTAAATGTTGAAAGTTAATTTAAAATCTTTAAAAACAAATGTATGCCAAGCAAAATAGGTCATTAGGGCTGGGTACAGCCTTGGGTACAGTTTTGTCCCCTATGCTTTATAGTTTGTTCACCACCTAGTTTAGGACTTAATTATTATCTAATTGATGTTTTATTTCTGTCCTCCTAACCAACATATCTACTTCAGCAGTCCCACCTTACTCATTTTGGGCATATTTGCGGAACCTCACAGAGTTAGCAATGAATAATAATCACTTAGTTGACTCACTAAAGAAATATTTAATGAGCTTCTATGGTATGTAATGCACAAGACTTCACAGTTTTTCTTTTCCAGTTCCTTTCATTGTGTTGCAAAATAGTTCATGGAAAGGTCCAGTGTTTTTGTCGTCACTCTGCATCTGATTCCCATATTTATCATCAATTTTTTTTTTTGTCCCAGTTTGTTGGTTAGTCACCTTGTGGTACAAAGCTATACTTTTCTAAGAAAGAGGAACAAACTGTGTTGCTCTTACATTTTATTAATGAAACCATTGGATGACATATGAAACGTCTTTAGGTTATCTGTGGATGATCCTAGCACTTGGTACATATTAAGAGTGTAACAGATAGCAGTATTATTTATTCTTTGTGCAGCCAGGAAACATGTGACTCTACAGTTGAATTCTGTGTTTATATCAAGATTGTCCTACCCTGCAATATAAAATGTATGTGATTGTAAGTCTAAAATAATTCTTAGAGTGCATATCTAAAAGACATTTTGTACATTTTTCATGGGGCAAAGCCTGGAAACTGCTTGTTACACCACTATGCTTTATACACCACATACTTTCACATTGTAGCTTCCTGTCTAATTGCCATGATATCATCTCAGCCGCAAGCACAGATATTCCACCCTGAACAGTTACCATTGGACATGAGTAACTCTGTTTGACTCATATTAGTTTGGCCTGAAAAAAGGAAACATAGTTGACACACACGGGCACCATTATAACTATGCAAAGAGGATTGTTATTCTCCACCAAAGTGCCACACAGAAATATCTTAAGACTTCGGTTCAGCTCTGTTAGAGCCTCCGACTCGGGGAGGTGAAAAGCAAAGGCACTGAAATAATTACCTCCTTTCACTTGCTGACTGTGGTCTCAGCCCCCTGGCAGTATTTTGTCATGGTGATGTGATGAACTTCGGGACATTGCACAAACACGGACCCTTCTCTTTTTGTGGTTTGCCATAGGTACTCAGCGTGCCAATGCCCGGGCTCCAGCCCCTTACAAGCGAGACTTTGAAGCCAAGCTAAGGAACTTTTACAGGAAGTTAGAGACGAAAGGATACGGACAAGGCCCAGGGAAATTGAAGTAAGTCAAAATGATACAGACCTCAGGATTGGGCGATGGTGAACGGATGAGATGCAGGTGGGAATGTAGGAAATTGATTGTGATTTGGGATCACAGCCTTTGTTTTGGTCAGTGTAATTATTTTGGCGTGTGTCAGTTACAGGATCATCTAAGACAAGGTCCTGGAATTAAGAACCATTTAGCTTAAGGTTTTAAAACAAACACCACGTTCCATGTAAAAATATAGGCAAAATAAAAAGCTAATTTGTTTCCCCTGAAAAGTGCCTCTTTGTTCACTTACAGTGTATTTATTAGATAAGAGGCTGGCACGGTGTCCTCTCCTGCACCTCACTGTCTCCTGACCTGACCTGAGTGTAGGAACACTGCTCAGCTCTGTTCTGTTCTGTGAAATAAGCTTCATTTGTCCAATGAAATATATCATGACTGTGGTTTCTGCCTTTCTTTACCCCCCTTTAAATTTAAACGTCATCCTGTTTGGCCTAGAATTATGTTCACTTTCTACTTACCTACCCTTCCTTCATCCCTGCCTTCACCCCTGCCCCATGTACCCACCAGAGATCACTGTGCCCCCTGAGAGAGGGCAGAGGAGGAAGGGTCTGCACTGACACATCGCCATGACGCTGGGTGTCTGAGAGGAGGGCCAGGAGCCGTCCTCCAGCTCCCCAGCTTCCTGCCCCACAGACAGGGCTGGCTCAAGTATATTCCCAGGCCCCAGTTTCCTCACCCTTCAACACACATCAGCCTGCCAAACACCTTACCTCTCTGAGCTTTGCCTTTCTCACACTTCACTTAAGAAGGTCCTGAGGGGCACCTGAGTGGCTCAGTCGGTTAAGCGTCCGACTCTTGATTTCAGCTCAGGTCCTGATCTTAGGGTCATGAGTCCGAGCCCCACATTGAGCTCCACGCCTAGCATGGAGACTACTAAAAACAAACAAACAAAAAAGAAGGTCTTGAACTCAGGCTTCCCTGTGTCCAGACTCCCTATCATCTCCCTTTCTGTGACTATTTGAACTAAAGGCAAATTTTATCTGCTTTGGGATGACTTTCATTATCATCATCACAAGTAGATTAATTGGCCACAAGTATCATTCATTTGTATCTGTCACTTGGGGAATCTCAGATTCACTTAATTTAAAAATTAAATTAAACACAGGCATAAATGTGTCTGCTTTGGAGAACATGTCATCCCTCTGCATACTTAGTAATTGAATTCCTTGTCCAGGTGCATTCATGCTTAAAACACTACCTCATAGGGTTGTCCTTCCTTTACTAAACAAAAGTTTTGTGTTTGTATTGTTTTATAATCATCTTCCTTCTGGGATAAATTGATTTGACCATCCAGAAAGAACTCAGGAGTTGTTTTTATATGTTGTAGGCGGAGTGCTCTGCTTACCAACAATTCACTTGTGTAATTTTTACTTCTGTTAAGAGTTCAAGACAAATTGTGCATTATTACAGCTAGCAATGTATTAAGTGACTCCCCTTTTCCTCTAGTTCACTATGGTAAATGAAAAGGGAATCAAAAGTGCCTGGTTCTAGAAAGATAAGGGTTAGGAAATAATCTGTTTTTCACATTGTCTTTTTATGGACAGGTTAATTATCAGAAGAGATCACTTACTAGAAGATGCTTTTAATCAGATCATGGGCTACTCCAGAAAAGACTTGCAGAGAAATAAGCTGTACGTCACATTTGTCGGGGAGGAAGGGTGAGTAGAACAGAGAAGTGATGTGTGGAACTTGGGCTGCAGCTGTGGAGGGGATGTGTCACCACAGGGTCGCTGTGGCTGCCTGAGACAGGAAACCCTGCTGGCAGGAAATGCCATTCTCAGACACTTAAACCTCTCGGCTTTTTTTTTTTTTTCCTTTTTTTTTCTTTTTTAAGGCTTTCTCTGGTTTTTTAATTATTTGACATAGAAATTCTTTGGTAAATACTCGTAACTATAGATCATTTTTGAGAGCAGGAGGTTGGTTTGGTTTCTTCTCTCTGCGTCTCTTTCTTAAAGAGAAAAAGTGGGGCCTTGACGGAAAAAACAAGAATTGAATTCTAACATCTGTGATCGTGTTGTCCGCACTGGGTATCAGTAGAACATGCTTCACCTGTTAAATAAATAAGCTCAGTTTTGGAATCACAAATTAGAATCCTGCTCTTCTACCAGGAAGCTTCTACAGCAGTAATTCCAGGACTCTTGGACCAGCACTGGATAGAGGCAAAACTGTTGAACTCTGGGTTCTTATTTCTCTGTTGCCAGTTTTTCTCTTTTTTTTGGGGGGGGCGGGGGGAACAGCAACACACCTATCAAAATAATAACCTGCCATAAACAAGCATCTCTGGCCTTCTATGACTCTTCCATGAGTGTGCTCATAGAGATAAGGGTTAAGAAATGAAGGAGTGAAGACTCCTACAGACTGTTTACTGCATCCAAATAAACATAGCAGTTCTTATATAACACTTCAGAAGGTGACAGCTCTCATCTTGTCCAGACCCCTTCCTCCTTCCTCATTTCAGGTCTGAGTTTCGAGTCTCAGCACCCTCTTCATAACCCAGCCCTCACTAGAGCAAATTTAAAAAGTACCACATGATGACCTGAACTGTGGTTGTCTTCTTGACTCTGTTAATTTGGATCATGTTAAAGCTACCCTTCTCAGTCCTGCCTAGGAATAAAGTATATTAGATTATAGACTCATAGGAGTAATATCCAACAAGGTCAGCCATTCACCATATGGTTACTTTGGAGGCTCCAAAGTATAAAGTAATTTGCAAGTGCGAATGGAACTAGATAACAGTAAAATCAGGATTCAAATCTAGGCCTTTCATCCAGGGCTCTTGGACCAGCACAAGATAGAGGCAAAACTGTTGAACTCTGGCCCATCAGAACTTTTTCCTGCCCAAGGATCTTTTCATTATTCCAGCTGACTGATAACCCCTGCTCTTGTCACATATTCCGTTTATAGTCTCCCAGCTGTGACTAGCTTAAAGTAAAATATTATATGGGAAAACAATACTAGGTGACAAAATTGGGGCAGAAGCTTGCCTGAGACTTGTTTTCATTACCGAAGGGCATTAATGGACTTTTAGCTTATGCTAGTTGGCTTAAGATGCAGGTGCACAATTGAAAATGCAGGCAAATGTTTTAAGCCTAATCATAGGTGTGCATGGAATTCCAAATATTTCCTTACATAACCAGTCTCATTTGGATGAGAATACTTTTCCTCCCCCAGAACTCCAGCTGCCTTCCTTCTTTTTCGGACCACAGTTTGTTGAGATCTCAGAGATGTAAGCAAGAGTCTTTGGAAGCCCTGGTACTTAAGTTTGAAGAGAGCAGATGCTTATCATGCTTGATCATCCTAAAGTAGTCGCCCAGTGATCTGGACTGATGGCATCTGTTCCTAGGCTGAGTGTGGCTTGATACCTCTATCTGATTGCCACCAATGTCCAAATGTTTCCTGTTTCCGTCACCTGTCTCCTAGCTGTAACCCCAGAGGGAAAACAAGAGGGGGACACTTTGAATTGTGACCTCAGCCCTCAGGAACAACCATAATCAAGCCCCTCTGTGTAAGGCCCTTTGAAGCTGGAGTAATAGGGCTAAGTAATTTCTAGTCTTACGGCTTTATCATGTCAATATCATACATAGAGATTATTAGCTATAGACTTCATTTTGCTACTAAGGCATTGAGAATACATAATGCTGTTTTGAAAAAATATAGCACTCTTGTTGAAAAATAGAAACCTCAAAACAACATAAAATTAAGAAGTTATTTTAGACTTTGCCACCTTCTCAAAGACATTGATTCGATCACATTAAAATTAAAGATCATGCCATTTCTTTCTGGATTATAATAAATATCCAAAGTGAAAATCTACCTACATTTTTCTATGGAACTATAAATGTGGAGCTGGGAATTTTCTCTCATTTTCCCTTCATTAATTTTAATGCTCACAAAATGTATCCGTTTGTAAGTTCTTCATGTCTAGCCCTAGTAATGGGTATTTAAAAACATATACGCCCACTGGCTAGATCTTGGTTTCTCATATCATTCTTCAATAAAAGGAACTAGGACTCCTTGGGGAAATGGCTGATTCTAGGATGGTGCAGGAAATATACAAGATGGAGCTTGAAATATCTTGGAGTGTCAGAAAGTAGAGAAGTGCTCAAAATTTCCACAATGATGGGGCTATGTCAGAGGAATTCAAGAACCAACTGAAAGATCTCTCAACTGGAATTATCTGAGCACCAAAATAATTGAAGTAGGATTAGATTATAATAACCCAAAGTATAAAATAAACATCTGTACTACTATAAATATGTGATTAAATAAATAAATAAGGAGTTGACCAGTCTCTTGTACAGAAGATTTCCAAATAATTCAGCATAAATCTCAATCCTTTTAACTGTGGATTGTACATAATGACTTTCTTCCCATAGCACAGTTTGGGAAGGGGAAAAAGAAGTCCAGAATGGAGATGCCTGACAAACACTCAGCCAGGTGATCAAGGTTAAAATCAACAGTGATATATCATGCTAATAGTATAGGCCCTTCATATGATGTGACAAAACTGGCACTTGATCTCTACAGTTTTTGTCCCCAAAACCCATAACATCAGTCTATTCATGAGAAGAACATCAAGTAAATCCAAATGGAGGGACATCCTATAAGATAACTTACTGGTACACCTTCAAACTGTCAGGGTCGTCAAAAACAAGGAAAGTCTGAGAAACTGGCACAGCCAGGAGAAGCCTAAGGAAACATGACAATTAAATGTAAATGTGGTATTTTGGATGAGATCCTGGTATAGAAAAGGGACATTAGGTAAAAACTAAGGAAATCTGAATAAAGTATGCATTTTAGTTAATAATAATACCTCAGTATCTGTTAATTAACTATAACTAATATACTATACTAATGTAAGATGTTAGTAAGAGGGAAACTGGGTATGAGGTATACAAGAATTCTCCATATTATCTTTGCAACTTTTCTGTAAATAAAAAACTATTCTAAAATGAAACATTTACTAAAAGAAAGGATATAGTTAGGATTTGGGGAGATTTAGAAATGTTTCCCCAAACTTTTCTTATTTCCTTATTGTCTGATGAGTGGGTGCCACCAGGGTAATTTTGGGTATGTGTATGCTTCCTTCTGCACTTGAGGTCAGTAGAGTTATATGTATAGAAAAACAGTTAATTTTGTGTGAAGTCCAAATTATTAGGGGTAGTGGTGTATCTGTAGAGTAGTATTTTGTGTTGCTAATGTCAAGTTTATTTTCTCTATGAGGAAATAATACTTTGCAATTCTTATTGATACTATCTCAATGATTATATTTCCTTCCCATCATAATCAGGGTCTTTATTTACAATAGAGAAGTTAGGGCATAAAGAGGAAGGGATTTATTTTTAAGAAAATTGTGTCTGCCTGCACTCTAGGAAAGTATGAATTAACAGATTCACAGAGAGACTTCAGCTCTGCTTTAGGCTGTCTTGTTGCATAGTTCTGAAACACACATATAGATTGTTCTGAAATGGAAGAGCAGAATCAAGAGAAATTATGGGAAAATTTATAGTCAGAAATTTACAGGATGACTACAAATTCCATGTGAGGTAAAATTAATCTCAGAATATTGGTGATAGATATATTCACTTTTTTTAAAATATAGAGTTGTAGAGCCTGTTACTGGAAGTGTATTAGTTGACAAGTAATTATTATTTTTCAAGTAATTATTATTTTTCCAAGCTTCATGTTGTGCTTTGACAGTTTCTAAGCAAACTACTGTGATTTAATTTGATAAGAACTGGAGGTTTTGTTCTAGTCATTACGTTTTCCACCCAAGTTAATTTGATTATCTGCCCTTGCAAAGTGGGGAGGGTGGCAGGTCAGCACTGGCAGAATGGCTGGAAACTGAATCATCTTGACAAAATGTGGTGGGAAATTGCATGCTGTGGTTGCCTCTCTCTGTTGGGCTTCTGTCTGCCTGGAAATTGCTTCTTTAGGAAGGAGGCCAGTAGAGCACTGCATATTCTCCAGCATATTACTTTCTTCTGAATTAAAAGCCCTAGCAGCTAAAGCTTATGTGTTATCAAAAGTTAGGTAGGTAGACTATCGGGTTCCGATAAGGTGTCCTGGGCCATTAACTTCTCAGTACCCCAAACAGTAAGGAAATAATGGCCTGGTTAAAGAAAGGATGTTTACACTGTGATTGCCTTGCCTCTTTTTTCCCCTCCGTGGCCAAATCTGTAAAAGGGACCTTTCTTTAAGAAAGAATGAGTTCATTATATGTAAGGTACCATCTATTGGCATCAATCATCTGTCTTGCAAAACCACACTTAGGCTAGGGAGGGGATGTGTGCAAGCAGTTTTAGTTCAGGGGTTTAAGAACAGATGAGCTCCTTCTGTGATATTTCTCCTGAGACAGGCAACTGCAAGTAACTAGGAGGATGAGATCTGAAACGGTTTGCCTCCATCTCTGCTTATAAAATAACCAGCAGCTCTTACATATGACTGGTCTAATCCTTGCTAGAAGTTGTTTGGGGTTCTGAGCTTGACCATTTATTCCTCAGAAGTCTATAAAGCTTCAAGTGAAACTTTCTGGTGCTGCTTGTTTTTTTCCAAAAAGAGACATTTGCAGGATAACCTCAATAACCCAAACCTTGCTGAAGGGTGCTTCTGTATCTAGACTTGAGCTTGACATCACCAGGTAAAACTTTATTTGTCATATTAATGGCTTGCAAAATTCCTTACTCACCCAGCAGGCCTTCTTAAGTGGCTCAGGATCTAATGCCTCGCTGCTATAAATATCTGAGGCTAAATCAGAAGATGAGTAGGTAGGCCATGTGTGCCTGAACCAACTAGTAAGAAAGCTAAGTTTTTTTCTGTCTTCCAGAAAACTTGTAGGAAATGACGGTATGACTTCCTAGTGCCTTCATCTTCTTTCCTTCAATAGTCTACTTCCATTGGAATATTGTTTTCAGTGATTTTTAGTTGAAAATAAAGAACAAGAGGATAAAATGATAGAATTATTTTATCAAGTACTGGATACTGCTGACCACTTGGGTGCTGGTGGCTCAGCAATGTGATGGTTGCTTAAAATGCTTTATCAGCTCTTCATGGGCTCAAAACTCCACTGCCACCCAAAAGACATCTGTGCTTATTCCGAAATGCCCTCAGATGCAGCTGTCGTGTGGCCACACACCCGTTGTCCAGAGTTTCTGTACTTCCGTGCCAGGCCTCTAGCTGTGGAACCAACCTAACTGGCCAAACAGGAATGTAACACATGATCCCCGTGATCTGAGTCATATTAACTATTTATATGGATGAGGTTCATAAGACATTATTACAGGAAGCTCATGTACCAGGTACCCTGCCAGAACATGTCTTCCTGAAGTAGGTGGACATATGTAATTTGTAATCCACAACCCGGTCTCAGATATGCATTCCAAGCTTTGGATTATAATCAAATCAAACTTGAAAAATGGTCTTGGCTTTACACTGGCTCTCTCAGTGCTTTTAGAGTTAAAAAAAAAAAAACAAAAAAACAAAACAAAAAAAAAACAGCAGATAAAAACCTGACCAGTTAGAGAAGATCCATTTTCCTCCTTGAGGAACTGTTACTAGCTTTGTTCTCTCTTGGGGGAAAAAGGGAGTTTTACTTTTCAATTTAACACTTCAGGGAACATTCGTCTTATCTTTACCCAGAATCAGCTATTATCATAAACAAAGAACAAATCGGCGAGATCCATCTTTGTTGTTTTAACAACTTTACTGTATTAGAAGATATGAGACCTGGAAAGGACAAGACCAGGCTTTCTAAGTATAACTGAGCTGAGTGAATCCTGACACTATGAACAAACTGAGTTGTCTTTTAGGGATTGGCATGACCTACTAACGTCATTGAATCAATATAGCACCTGAAGGCGAGCTTGTGCGAAATTATTCTCTCTGCTAGATGTCAAATAACAATGTAAATTATGTTGATTTTCTTTAGAGAGCATCAGAGAGCTCCACTCATGGATTCAATAACAGATATTGAGCCCCTGTGATGTATCAGGCTAAAGTACTTGGGATACAGTGGGGCCTGGGTGGCTCAGTTGGTTAAGCGTCTGCCTTCAGCTCAGGTCATGATCCCAGGGTCCTGGGATCCAGCCTTGCATCCAGCTCCCTGCTCAGCGGGAAGCCCGCTTCTCCCTCTCCCACTCCCCCTGCTTGTGTTCCCTCTCTCGCTGTGTGTCTCTCTCTGTCAAATAAATAAATAAAATCTTAAAAAAAAAACAAACACCCAGCTCATGTTTCAGCTGTGACCCTTATCAGTTGTGTGCCTTGATTGTGTCTGAAAGCCCCTGCAGGCCAGGGACCACTGCAGACCAGAGCTCACTCACAGTCTCCTACTTAGTAGTTGTGACCATTCTTTTTTTTTTTTTATCTTTTTTATTGTTATGTTAATCACCGTACATTACATCATTAGTAGTTGTGACCATTCTTAAGGTTGCGTACACCCTAGGATATCTGTGGTAATTGTATTGCCTTGAAAGGATCTTCACTAAAGAGGAGGATTTATAGTAAGCCAGGTATTTTAATAAAGTAGCATTTTCCTCCTACTTTCTTCTATCCTACTTTGGCAAACTTTTTCTGTGAAGCGCCAGATAGGAAATATTTTAGGCTTTTCAGGCAATACATTTCCTGTTATACTTCCTCAGTTCTGCCACTGGAGCAGGAAAGTAGCCACAGACAACATGTCAACAAATAGGCATGGTTGCGTTTCAATAAAACTTTATTTACAAAGCCAGGGGATGGGCCACATTTGGCCCACAGGCCATAGTTTGCTGACCCCTGCTATATAGGCAACATTTTTATCAGTCTTGATAACATTTAAAATGTACTGACCAGTAGGCCATAAGGAATAATGAGCATTAAACATGGGGTCAGGAAACCTGTGTCAAGGCCTAGAGTCTCCCCTGCAGCTTTCTTTTGATCCAAGTCCATGATTTCCTTCAGCCTCAGTCTTCTCTTCAATAAAATGAGTGGATGGACAAAATAACTTCTAAGATGCCTTTAACTGGCATTCTCTGTTTCTGGAAAGACACAGGAGTCTGCTGATGAAATTCACCATCAATAGTAAATTTAGAGAGATGTTTTGCATCCACGGGGATCTGGGTAGACTGGAACGTGGACAACATTTCACAAAGTGAAACTCAGTAGGAAGAATTATAAAGTCTAGTACGTAGGTTCTAAAAAGATACAGACATGCAGACAGGATGCAAGAGTCTTGGGGGCGGGGGTGAAGCAGCGCAGGTGAAAGGTTTGAGCTGATGACTAGCTCACTGTGAGTCAACAAAGTGGCCGCCCCACAAGGCAAGGTAGCTTTCGGCTGCATTAGTAGAGAAGAGTGCCTAGCAAGAGAAGACAAGAGCTCTTTCTAAGCCCTGTGCTGACAAGACCGCACCTGAAGTGTTGTGATCAGTATTAGACACCACCCTTTAGATCAGACTTTGACACCCTGGAGAGCGTCCAGAGCAGAGGGCCAAGGTGGCGAGGGAATTCTCAGCCCTTCCGTGAGAGGAGATTGAAAGACGTGGCAGTGTTTAGGAGTGCGGGAGGGTGCAGAGACCAGGGATACCAAAACTGCTTAACTTTGAGTTGCTATAGAAAATTACTATTCAAAAAATTTTGTATCTTTACATCTAGATCAGTACTCAAAACATAATAGGCACTCAAATATTTGTGGCAAGAACACCTCAAGTATGTGAAGAATGTTCAAGTGGAAGAAATATTCTACTTGTTCTTGGTGGCGTCAGTGGCCAGAAGTAGGACTGTGGGAGGAAGCCCCAGGCAACTGCCCTGGTCTCGGCATGCAGAGGGGGCAGCCTGCATCCTTGTGCCTGGGAAGCAGCCCCCGTGCTGCTTCGGGAGGCCCCAGGGTAATCGTAGCATCGTCTCAAAGGCCGGTGGTCACCTGGTAGCCACGGCTATATTCAGCTGCCGGAAGACAGCACTTCCGTCATGTCACCTTAAGGCCTCGTTGGTCCTGAGAGTGTGCTGTGTTTGCATTTTTCTGCACACATAGGTTTCCTGTCTACATGCATATTTCCCACAGTGCAGTGAGGACTGGAGATGTGTGAGATGATTTTAGCTATTACGCAAACTGACATTTTAAAATATTTACATGTTTCTTTCAATGTGTATTGGAAAAAAATAAAGCTAGCACATCCTAATTTCATAAACAGTATGTAAGAACAGGCTACATTGGAAAGTCAAGTAAATTTAAAGTTGACTTAATGAAAAGTATTAAGTATATAACAGTACCTCTATGTTCAGACACAGCAAAAATGTACAAAGTAGAATGTGAATAGTGGAAGTATGCTCCAAGTAAATCCTGTTGAGCCCTCAACTAAGACCTATAAAAGCCATTTTATCTTTTTTACTAATATCCCATCCCTTTCTTCCACTTCTAATAAGGTAATTTTTCTCTATCACACAGTCTCATCACTGGACAAGGCTCAGATGATTTTTCTTTCTTTTTCATTAAAAAAAAATATGGAGTAATGCCCATGGAGAAGATCCATAAGAGAAAAAAAAATACAGCGAACAAAAGTCTAATAAAATCCCACCAGCCAGCTTCCCATTGCTTTTGCTCCCCTCCAGCGTTCCCCTCCTGTCTTGGAACCCTTGTGTCACCTTGTCATCATGGGATAGATGGACTTCATAGTTTTCATTTTAAATTTAGCGTATCAGATCACTTTATTGCAAACTCCTCTTTGCTGCGTGTTTCCTCTCAGCATTGTTGGCCACTTGTCATTCCTCAAGGCAAACGCCATCATTTCTCACACTTCGCTTTGACCCTGATGTCTTTGTGAGTTAAATGGAATTTACACTGTAGTTCAGGTGCTAGAGTTTCAGCCTCTTCTCCAAATACCTTTAGGAAGCTTTTAGACGCCCTCCTTTTACTTGTCTATAATTTTCCTTGGTGTTTTGTAATTTAAAGTTTTCGCTTGAACCCTATCATTCTACTTTCTTTTTTTTTTTTTTCTTTTTGCCTCTGATCTCCCTAGGGGATCTTGTATCTGTCCTGTCCTCTCACCAATTCACGAATGTCTCTTTCTTCCCCCATTTCAGAATGTTTCAGAAACCCATAAAGACTCCATGTCCCATGGATGTAGGTAGCTGATACTCTGTGGTTTTACCCTGTTTAAATAAAGTATTCCCAATGTACTCCTTTCCCCATTACCTCATTCCAGACATTGAAAATATTTACCTTTTTATATGTACATTCCTACAAGCAAATTATTGACATATTGCCTATTTTATCCATTACCTGATGTGTAGCTTTAGTTTTGGGTAAGCTTCATGTAAATGTCCATTTCGCTATTCTGGGTCAAGACATGGATGCAATCAGGACTCATGATCGTCCGATTTATTCTGGATAGTCCAGATATGTGGGCAATTAGACTTGTAATGAGTGTTCTATAGAAAGTTGGGCTCGGGGGGCTGCTGGGTGGCTCAGTTGGCTAAGTGTCCAACTCTTTGATTTCAGCTCAGGTCATGATCTCAGGGTTGTGAGATCAAGCCCTACTGCGGGCTCTCAGTGGGAAGTCAGCTTGAGATTCTCTCTCTCCCTCTCCTTCTGCCCCTCCCCTTGCTCACACTCTGTCTCTCTCAAATAAATAAATAAATCTTAAAAAAAAAGTCGAACTCTGTAGAAAATGTGCCCAATATATAGAAAAAAATAATAACTGTTTATTCTTTTTGTGATTTTTTTTAAAGGCTGGATTACAGTGGACCTTCCAGAGAGTTTTTCTTCCTCGTATCCAGAGAACTCTTTAACCCATATTATGGCTTATTTGAATATTCGGCCAATGATACATACACAGTACAAATAAGCCCCATGTCTGCTTTTGTAGACAATCACCATGAGTGGTAAGTATTTTTTCCCCAACACTTTTCTTCAGTTGACTTTCTGTGATACTAGTTTTTATAGGAACCCAGATTTCTTTTAACACTTTTTTCCTTGGAGAAAATCATATTTTCAGTTTCATTTGACTCTTACTTTTGTTGTCAAATTTAAATATATGGACATTCTCCAAGCTAGGAATAGATCATATTCCAAAAGACCAATTTCAAGTGAAATGGGTAGAATTCAAAATATTTTCCCCATTGAAAGAAAGTTCCAGATGATATTAGGTTCCTGGCAAAATCCCTAGATCCCTCTCTACACCTTTGGGCACCCCTGAACTCTGAGGTGGGGTGGGAGGTGGGGCAGAGCAGCTGGGACGCTGGCTGAGGGTGATGATGGTATTCTAGTAGGAGGGAGTGGAGAGTGGTGTGCCCTGGAGGAATTGATGGTAGATTAGAACTCCGGCAGAAGGACATGGGCATGGAGCCACAGCAGTGGTGCTGACCCTATTAGCCACTGAAGTTTGTCGCCAGGGATTGCCCCTTTCCTAATTTTTCACACAAAATTATCAAGGAAAACTGGTATAGGATTCCCTTCTGGGAATTATTTATTCTGAAAATCCAAAATTGCACTCTTTCCAAACATCCTTACATTTTTTTAAATCCCTGCACTTATACATGTTAAATATCTTTATAACCCCTGTTTGCTGTTTTTCTGCTTATTTTCACTAATAGTAACAACAAAAAAAGAACATAAGCAGAACTCATGGAAAAAGTTTCTTTGGGTCATGAAGGTTAATATTGGTGGGTGGAAGGCATTAACTTTTAGGACTTATTCTTCAAATCAAGTCCATGTAGCCACAATTCGGACTCCTCTTAACTGTACCTATTGCAGTTGTGCTAAGTTAGGTAGAAAAAAAGAAAAAGCTGCTGGACATGAATCTTAAAATGGCTGCCTAATACTAATATTACAAATGGACTGTATGAATCCCAGCACGGATTTACACTTTTGGAAGGCATCAGACTTTCACAGAGGTAGAAACTGCAGTATTTTTGAAAGGGAAAATAAGTGTACCTCTCAGCAAATCCAGTCATGACTGATATATTTAGTAAAGTTTCCAAAGTGATTCAGAATAGAATTGAGCCTTCAAATTTTAGAGAACCAAATGTCCCATGAGGAAACTCCCCCATGTTCACAATGCATAATTCTTGGATAGTGACTATCATCAGTGGTGGGGTTTGAGAGAGAATAGAGATAGGAACTGTCTCACTCTGAGACTGGGCTTTTCCTCAAAAGGGGATTGCTACTGGGTTTGTATTAGAGAAATCCTGCTAATATTCATGCAAACAAACTAGAAGGGGACAGCGTTTTCCCTACCACCACCAGTTTCATTCTGTCATCTTTTAAAAGTGGCTTGGGGAAATTTTACAGGCATGCTCACGGGGAATTCATGTTGTCCGTGTGGGGTGCTCTATGGTGGATACTATTAACATGAGGGGAAGGTGGAGCAGTATCTCTCTAAATATCAGAGTGAAACAGATTTTTTTAAGTAGATATGAATATTGGCCTAATGAAGACACAGGTTACAATGCACTCAAACTCTCATGGACCTAGTAAGGAATCAGTCTTGGACAAACTTAGATGATTAGAGCTAGACTGCATTCTAGAAAGCAAATAGAACCATTTAGAAACTGCTCCCTGACGTGTAAGCTGTCTTGTGCTTTTCCTTCACAGGTTCCGGTTCAGTGGTAGGATTCTTGGTCTTGCACTCATACACCAGTATTTGTTGGATGCCTTCTTCACACGGCCCTTTTATAAAGCTCTTCTCAGAATGTAAGACTATTTTTATTGCTTGTGTAATTAGCATGTAAAAATGTAATATTTTTTTTTATCAAAAAGAACCTTTTGTCAATGTCATTTATCTACTTAGGTTTCTGAAACTAATACAATTTCAAATATGGTTACTATGTTTTTCCTGATCCTTTACTTCTGTCTTGCCCCTAAAGTCTTAGTTTTGCTTTATTCCGGAAAATTTATTCTCATTTGTTGCAACACATGTTTCTTCAAAACAATTGTACTTCAAATACGGTACTAGAATTCCTGTGGTATTAATGCTGATTATTAATAGAATAGTTGTGGGTTAGTCTTGGTGACTCATGGCCCCCTATCCTTTATGAGAAGCATTTTATATTTTGCTTTATGTAGACTTCAACTGCTTACTCTTGGTTCAAGTTTTCATTCTCCTTTGTTTTGTTTTTTGTCTTATTTTTTGTTTGTTTGTTAGAGGTGCACCGTCCCATATTTTTCTTGAGACCTCCCTATATGCAAGACAGTAATTTAGTATGGCAGATAAAAATTTAGCATTCACAGAACTTTTTCTTCATTGTTAGCACAATGAAAGATTGCAATTATTATAAAATGTAGAGCAAACAGTTTCTGTCCTATAATCAGTAGTCATTTACAGGGCTGAACAGGAGAAGGCAACTGTCTGATAGGGGAGTAGTAGCTCAGACTTGCAGTGAGGAAGCACAGAATGATGGCTGATTTCAGTCCAGCTTATTCCCTGACCAAGGCCAGGTACCTGCTTTCTGTAAAATGGAAGCCTAGACTTCAAATGAAAACAAAGTATTTCTAATGGGTTCTTAAGAGGTTCAGTAAGAAGACTTGCTTTCCTCCCTTTTGGTGTCTGAGCAGATGAAACCTTGGGCAACTGGGCACCGTCCATCTGCCTCTCTGGTTCCGCTGGTCCCATTTTGCCTCTTCCCATTTCACTGCCTTCTCTCATCTTCTATAAGCTTCCTGAAAGAGTAGTCTGTGCCGACGTGCCCTCAGCACACTTTAGCCTGGCTTCCTTCCCACCAGTAACCTATAGAAGCTTTTAAAGAATATCTTTTAGTCCTTTCTTACCGGACCATTCTGCTGCTTCGGATACTGTTGACTGCCCCAGTCCCCAGCCCTATGCATTTACTTTGAGTCTTTCCTCCACTGGTGTCCCTGGAAATGCAACTTCTCCCGTGTGCCTAGTCATGGGAGATACTGGCACAGTTCATGGTGCCGGTATCCCAGGTCACTGGTCAGAAATCGGGAGTCACCCTCAAACAGAGATGGCAAATACACAGCACCTAGTCTACTCTTACTTACCTCCCACTCCATTGCCATGGTGTAGTTCACAAATCATTTATGGTCCTTTTTCCCACTGAACTCGTTGTGGCCTCAGGGAGTTTTTCAACTTACAGCCCTCGAGACTGGCAATTAATCAGAGTTGGCTTGCAACATGAGTTCATTTGCCACCCCATTTTGATATCCTTCTTTATGCCCCCAATAAAACCATTTACTAATGCCCATGTTTACCTCCTAAATAAGTCTCAAGTGCATCTTCTCCTGTCCACCCTTAATAGCTGTGCCCTTAATATGAAACTTACTTTATTTTGGCCAGATTACTATAGTGGTCTACTAATTGTCTCCACCATCTAATGATAACCACCCCTCCCCCCATTTTAAGTAATCCTCTATACTCTGACTTCCAGAAAGAACAATTCAAAATCACATCTCACATCTGATCATGTCATTTCCTGTCCTAAAATCTTTCGGTAGTTCTGAAGCACCAAGATCCTTAAAATGATATTCAAAGCCTGGTCCCAGCGACCTTCCTAGCCTTTTCTGGACGTTATGCCTTGCAGTTAACTCTTGAATCCTACCAGTGTGCTTGAGTATTCTCATACTCCATGCCCTTGTGCTTTGTTCGTGTTTGTCTCTCCTTCTCCCTTCTTTCTGTTTCCCCTTCTCCTCCTCTTCATTCATTTCCCTTTACCTCTCTAGATTTTAAAGAGCCTACAAATTTTGATGTAGGTATTATCTACTCCAGAAAGGTTTCCCTGAATTGCCAAGTTGAAGTTAACATCCTGCATTCTTGCTGTGAGAGCTCCCTGTATCTACCTTATATGTTTTTTTTTAATTGGAATGTAACATACATATAAAAAATACACAAATTATAAGTGTTACCCATCCTAGGCTATCACCATCACCTTGTATTAGTTTGCCTATTTTTGTGCCTGTCTCCCCAACTAGACCACTAGCTCCTTGAGGGCAGTAACTGTTTATCAAGTAGCTGTTAAGATGTCTGGCACATACTAATAAATGTTTAGACAGAACCAAACAAAATGACCTTTGAAATTGGGCTGATGGGAGCAAATCAATTGTTACCACCTTAAGATAGGGCCATACAATAGTAACTCCACCTTATGTAGACCTCTCTCCATGATAAAAAAAAAAAAAAAAATAGAAGTATTGAAAACCATTATAATTGTAGAGAGATTCTGTGGCTTTCTGTTTTTAGAAACATGGAAAGAATAAGGACCAAAAAGAAAAAAGGAGATGCATGTGAATGTGGATCACAGAACCTAGTCTTTGAGAAAAAATAAAAAAGTTAAAATATAGTATAGAAACATAAAAAAATTTCAGATTAGGAGAACGATGTTTTAAGGTAGTATAACATAGCCAAAATAATAGGGGACTCAAGTTGTCACCTGAGTTCCAGTTCCTGCTCTGGCATTAATCATGGATGACTGGGCAAGTGGCAGCCACTCTTTGCACCCCAGTTCTGTGTCTGTAAAAGAAAGTATAGGCTGGTTGATTTAAGGCATTTTATGTATCCAGATTTTTAAATCTTATACCAGATTTCTGAATTATTTCACTAGTTTGGTTACTGAATTTGACTAAGAACATTCCAGGAATCACTGTCTACTTAGATGATCTTGTATTTAATTTTTAGTATCTTTCCTTGTGTCTTTGGAGTTTTGCTAAGAGTCATACCTACACATTTGTTTCTATCTGTTTGTCATCTTAGTCTGTGTGACCTGAGTGATCTAGAATACCTTGACGAAGAGTTCCACCAGAGCCTGCAGTGGATGAAAGACAATGACATCCATGACATCTTGGACCTTACATTCACTGTGAACGAAGAAGTTTTTGGGCAGGTCTGTGTATGTAACTCACTGGTGACTAAATGTGGTAATTAAAGACTATTGGTTGGTGAAGAATTAATACTCCATATGACTTCCTCTGGAGGAGCACTAGATCTTTTTTCAAGGAGAAAAACAAACTGGATTAATCAGTGGTCAGTTTTAAAATGAAGGCTAACATCATACACTTACTTATTGGTGGCTTGTTGGGTGGTTTCAACCCAGGTTTACATACAGTTACAATAATTTTGGTTACAAAGATTATTTTAATGCCAACTGCAGACTAAAGTGTTCTAATTTACAGATTGTGGTAACTGTGTGTTACAAGCTATATAACTATTTCTGTGTCATAAGCAATCTTCTTTTTATTTCCAACTAAATTATCCACATAAGATATTAGAATTGCCTTGTATAAAATATAACTTTTAAAAGTCCATGCTACCCCAGAGTTGAATATTAAATTATTTAATTGACATTTGCACTTAACTGTCATTCATATTTAAGAATGGAAATTGATTGTTTTGAAGCTGACGGAAGGTAAGTAATGTTTTGGTGAAGGTCTGAAACCATACTGGCTTTTTCCAAAGTTGGTGGAAGAGTTGGTTAGAAGATTTCTTTCAGAAATTGTATACTGGTTCATAAGAAATATTCTTATTTAGACATTAATATTTGGCCGGTCTTCTAAATTTTGTGTTTTGGAAGAGAAGTTCTCAATTTAACATTCAATTGAATGTAATTCTGCTTCATTAAAGTAAATCTTTACTTAAATATTGGCTTTCTATATATAGTTGATTCTGAACCCTAACAGAATTTGTGAAAATATGTTTTTGCCAAACATTCAAATAGCAGTGGGCCAGAATCTGGAGCCAGTTTATTTTCATTTAGAAGATTTTTAGTCAGGATTTAAAACTTAACCTTCAGCACTTGCGATATATAGATTTTTAACCACTGAGGCTTTCAGACATCAGCTCATGCCTAGTTTTTCGGCTTCCACAAGAAGCATCGGTGTGTGCCTGGGCTTCCTGTGGCTCCATGGGGTGCCTTCCCCTGCTGTTTATGGGATGTGCCCGGGGCCAAGGCAGCGACAAGAACCTAGATGGCTGATTTCGGCTCACTGGGAGCAGTGTTCTTATCTCATCAAGAATGTTGCTTTATGTTGTCTTTTTTTTTTTTAAATCTCAGATTACCGAACGAGAATTAAAACCAGGGGGTGCCAATATCCCGGTCACAGAGAAGAACAAGAAGGAGTACATCGAGAGGATGGTGAAATGGAGGATTGAAAGGGGCGTCGTACAGCAAACAGAGAGCTTAGTGCGCGGCTTCTATGAGGTAAAGACAGCGGGAGTAGGGTTTTGCAGACTGATCTCTGTGATACCACAGTCCATGTGACTGTACTCTGTATGCAATATTTCCCTTTTTCTTTTGTTGGATTTGCTATTGCTCTTTCAATTTAAAAACTCCAATATATTTTTTATATGTTTCAAGAACACAAAAAAGGCTTAATGCTCTGTTATAAGAGATCACTGAAATAAAATGATCTGAATTCAATTAGCATTTCACGACTTAAGGACCACTAATAACATTTAAGTCATACATCTTACTCATGCTTAGATACGGGTAATCACATCTCATGCTTGATATGTGAAATGATTGTATCTGAGGGTTCAAGTAAGTTCTTACAAATACTCCATGTGACTTCCTCTGGAGGAGCACTAGATTTTTTTTCAAGGAGAAAAACAAACTGGATTAATCAGTGGTCAGTTTTAAAATGAAAATTCTGTTGAGGAAAAGATTTCAGTCTTGTACTAAAAATACCTTATCTTTGTCAAGAGCTTTACAGTTTTCAAGTGCCTACACAGAGTGCTTCCAGAATATTCCTAAACCTCCTTGTGTCCTCTTTTTTTTTTTTTAAGATTTTTTATTTATTAATTTCAGACACAGAGATACAGAGAGAGAGAGAGCATGAGCAGGGGGAGAGGCAGAGGGAGAGGGAGAAGCGGGCTCCATGCCGAGCCAGGAGCCTGATGTGGGGCTCGATCCCAGGACCCCGGGATCACGACCGTAGACGAAGGCAGATGCTCAACCATCTGAGGCTTACTTATAGCTGAGATTTCTCCTGATTCATAAGCCATGCCCTGCATTCTTTTTATTCCACAGGTGGTGGATGCCAGGCTGGTGTCTGTTTTTGATGCAAGAGAACTGGAACTGGTCATCGCAGGCACAGCTGAAATCGACCTGAGTGACTGGAGAAACAACACGGAATATAGAGGAGGTGAGATGTGATTTAGAGATGGCTGGACTTTAAGTTTCATATTAAGGGAAGTCAGTGGTTAGCATTGCCAGTCTCTGAATCCAGGACAGGCAAAGCACTGTGGATTCTAATCATAGGTCTACTGCAGTCTCCTCTGAGACCGTGGGCAACATACATTCTCTTCTGTTCCTAGTTACCTCATCCATCAAGTGGAAGAAGGACTGTTTACACCTCATCTAAGAATGTCATAATTCCTAATTGTTGGTGAAGAAATGTGACCATAAGAACACTAATTAATTGTTTTATGGTGTTGTGAGTGAAGCCCTAAGGAGCTCACATCCAGCTAGTCAAACTCCACCTCTTCTACCTTCATTCTAAACCTTGAAGTCACACACCCTCTGAGCCTCCTAATGAGCAAACACAGTTTTCTACATTTCACTGAACTATTTCCAGCTATAATTCACTGTTGAGACACATAAATGGAATAAGACATGGTTCTCAAAATTCAAGATGTTTATTGAAAAGGCCCTTCTAAATTCAAGCATTAAGTTCAACTGAAAAGGAAACTACTGTAAGATTACTTAAAACCTGGATTATATGACAATTCACCACATGGGAAGCTTTACATGCGGCATTTCTGTAGATCACTATAAATTTTCAATTAGTAATTGCCTTGAAGCCATTGGAATTTGATTGCTGAGTCAGTACACTTGGAAAGGGACCTGATGATGACCCAGAGTTAAAGTTTTTATTCCATAATTTTAAGCAAAGAAAGAATACATTTTCTGAAACTTATTGCAGGGTGATAGTTTTCAGAAAGTCATGACAAAGAGCGGTTGTGTTTTGTTTTGATTTTGGTTTTTGGTTTTTAACTCAACTCAGAATGTAAAAGGTTAGCAGTAGTTCTGAACTTGGGAGTGAAAAATACAAACTTTAAGTCACTGAATTAATCACTCAGCAGAATAAACTGAAAGCTAAACATATCTCCAGTTATCTGTACTTTGAAACAGAGATATTTTTTTATTTTAAAGATTTTATTTATTTATTTGACAGAGAGAGACACAGCGAGAGAGGGAACACAAGCAGAGGGAGTGGGAGAGGGAGAAGCGGGCTTCCCGCTGAGCAGGGAGCCCAATGCGGGGCTCGATCCCAGGACCCTGGGATCATGACCTGAGCCGAAGGCAGACGCTTAATGACTGAGCCACCCAGGCGCCCCTGAAACAGATTTTAAAACACTTTTTAAAGTGTAGAGTAGAATAAAAATACCTTAACATTTGCTAAATTGCTTTTGTTCTTGCCTTGGCTCTTCCAACTCATCGCTTGCCGTGGGCTGGCCTTGCTCCCCCATTTTCTCTGAAAGGCAGTATTAAATTGCAGTCTCTCTTGCTGCTATTTCTGTAACCAATTGCTGCAATGTGTCTTTTCCAGCTGGCCCCATGTATAATCCATATACAGCCTTGGTCATTATAACTTCGTTAACCAACTCTTTTTATGAACTAGAACACAGTTTCTCCAGCATGCTACAAAACTTGCATCTTACCATAAATGTCATTAGCTCTTCCGTGCCAGGAGAGTCTAATAGCAATGCTGTTAATCAAATCAGCCATTTTTGTATTTATATACTGTAAGCTTTTATTCACTGTATATGTCTAATCAAGTCCCTGTTTCCATGGTTATTGTAAATCTTGCCAAATGAAATCGTTGGGAAGACAGTGCTCCAGTGGGGGGGGGGGGGTGGGGGGTGGGCAGGGGAATGGGTGAGATACCCAGCTGTTTGCTAACCCAACTAGTTGGCACTGAATGAAGAGGCAGCTTTGCTGCCAATTGCCATATGTTCATAAAGCAGCTGTTTATAGAGAATATGAAGAGACATTTTCTGTCTTCCTCCTCCAAAAGGTTTGGCACAAACAGCAAAGGAGAAGCAGAAAGGGGCCCATTCATAAGGTCAGAAAAGCTATAAAGAGCCAATGTACTTATTTTATAGATGAGAAAACTATCTGCTCAGCACCAAATAGCTAGGCTCTGCCAGATGGACGTGGAGCCTATACATCACCATGTCCAATAGAAGTATGTTCACCCTTCACTTGGATCCCTTTCTTGTCCAAAGGTCACTCAGCATCACTGATCAAATGGTAAACAGTAAGGCAAAATTTCCGCCAAATTCTGCAACCATGGAAACATGTGAGCAAAAATTCAAATTAAGATAGTTTTACCCACCTTTGCTTTGGACTTATTTCTGCTGACTTAGAATTAGAGTGGCTTTATCACATTGTGCATGTCAGTTAATTGGTTAGATCACTAATTGTATCTTAATCCTCATCAGCCCTCTCTCTGAACTTAAATTTTCTTTGCTGAGAGATTTTGGAATCTACAATACTGCCTTAATCCACCCCGGGGATGATACTTTTGATATTTTATTAAATTCTACTAAAGTATGGAATAAAAATAACATTTAGGTTAATGATTATTTGGGATTTATTAGTTGAAGAAATTAATAAAATTACTTTTTTATTAATAAAGGATTTGATTTAAAAATATGAACATTATATGTAATTTTAAAATAGTTTGCAATTATGTATTTATTTGCATAATTATTTGATTAGTGTGTCTCTCCTTTACCAGAAGCCCTGCAAGGGTCTGTTTTCTTTGCCTCTGTTACCTCCAAGCTTACTACAGTGTTTGGCATAGTGATACTTGAAAATTATTTCTTAAATGAATGACCAAAAGAGTTAAGCATTTCCAGTAATAGCAGTTATCTTTTTTAGAAATGATGTGGTTAAAATAACAACTTTGTTGGTCTTCTCTCCACTTGTTTCATTTACTGACCACTAAATGGAAACAGAGACCTCCTAGCTTCATTTAGTGTTGTTTTTGACTTTTGACACTCATGTGATCATATCTACAGTGTTATTTCTTAGTCTTAAATTATAAACAACCTTTAAAGAATCCAAGATGACGATTTATGTCTGGAGGTCTTTTGTTGACATGTCATGGTGTCATGTCATCCTAACACAGAAAAGTTAAAGTAATATGGGCTTTCCTGATTGGTTTGATAGGATATCATGACAATCATATTGTAATTCGGTGGTTCTGGGCTGCCGTGGAAAGATTCAACAATGAACAACGACTAAGGTTGTTACAGGTAAGATGCCACTAGTTAATCTTTTTAATGCATTAATATAATTATTGTTGGAATTGCATATTTTTTATAATTGCTAAGTACTCAGTAATTATACTCTATGCTTATCTGCAAATGGTGGATACATTATTTCAGACTCTTCTGATTGCATGGTTCTGTGGCTCCATCACTATGCAGAACATCCCTAACCAAGTCCAAGTATTTCATTAGAATTTTGAGGACATACCAACTCCAGTCCAAGAATCCCAAGAAAAACACCTGGCTTCAGGGCAGTTGGTCCCTTCAAGAAGAGATCCCAGGGCACTCTGCAGGGCAACATCCCTAGCAATAGAAAGAGGGCTTTCAATCCCTTAGGAAGTAACCAGGTCTTTGATAAAGAATCTTTCTTTTCTTCCATCTAACTTTCCACAAACTTGAGATAACAATGAAGTTCAAGGACACAGGGAAAGCTAGCTCATTATTTTCTTGCAGTGTTTATAGTTATGTGGCAATTGCTGGTTTATTGCAGTCAAAGAAATATCAAACATGAGCAAGCCTTCTGTATACTTAGGCTCAGCCTTACAAGTAGACTGGGTCTTAGCTCCTTTGGATCAAGGATCTGGTCCTCAGATTTATTCACCTCAAGTTGATCGGGGACTGATGCTAAGTAGACTTAGGTTAATTGACGCTTTATTAATCTATAATAGGAAATATACCCAGTTTAGTCTTCTCAGCTGGTTAGCTGTACAAGATGCTACAAACCCTCTGCATCCCATTTCCCTTTTTAATGCACTGTCCTTCCTTAGCATTCCCCAGCTCTTTGTCCGAATTCCTGTGTTAGGTTATTCCACACCTAGAGTTTAACCTTCAGGCTTTCCCACCAGGGAGCAGCCTGTTGCTCTTCCCAAAGAGCTGTGCATGTGAATGATACCATGTGTTTCTTAGCAGCTAGTCTCTTGGTTTCACCATATCCTTCTGTTTTCTTGTGTTAATAGTTTGTCACAGGCACATCCAGCATTCCCTATGAAGGATTTGCTTCTCTCCGAGGGAGTAATGGCCCAAGAAGATTCTGTGTGGAGAAATGGGGGAAAATCACTGCTCTTCCCAGGTAAAATAAAAAACCACATTTCTTTACTGTCACTACAGTATTCTAGGGGAGACCTTTAACTTATGTATGTATTGATTAATTACTGTTTTCATGTTAAAAGTGGAAAAGAGCTTTTAGAATTAATTTATCTTTGATTACCTTTCTAATTACCTTTCTAAAAAAATCTTTGTGTCATACTTAAAATGCATATATACATATCTTTTTCTTCCTTTTTATTGAAGTAAAATTGACACATGCTGTTAAATTAGTTTCGGGTGTACAACATAATGATTTGACAAGTCTGTATGTTATGCTATGCTCACAAGTGTAGCTCCCATCTGTCCTGATACATTGCAATTACAGTATCATTCACTGTATTCCCTGTGCTGTGCCTTCTATTCCTATAACTTATTCTTTCAGCAACTGGAAGCCTGTGTCTCCCACTCCCCTTCACTCATTTTGACCATCCTCCATTCCCCCTCCCCTCTGGCAACCATAAGTTTGTTCTCTGTATTTATGAGTCTCTTTCTGCTTTTTGTTTATTCATTTGTTTTGTTTTTAGATTCCACATATGAGTGAAATCATAGGGTATTTGTCTTTCTCTGTCTGACTTATTTCACTTAACAGAACATACTCTAGCTCCATCCATGTTGGTTGCAAATGGTAAGATCTCATCCTTTTTATGGCTGTGTAGTAGTTGCGCACGGACGTGTGTCTGTCCGCGTGTGTGTGCGTATATCCTTTTGAATTAGTGTTTTCATTTTCTTTGGGTAAATACCCAGTAGTGAAATTACTGGATCATGTGGTATTTCTATTTTTAATTCTTTAAGGAACCTCCACACTGTCTTCCACAGTGGCTGCACCAGTTTCCATTCCCACCAACAGTGCACAAGGGTTCCTTTTTCTCTTCATCCTTGCCAACACTTTTTATTTCTTGTCTTTTTTATTTTAGCCATCCTGACAGGTGTAATGTGATATCTCATTGTGGTTTTGCCTTGCATTTCCTTGGTGATGGGTGATGTTGAGCATCTTTTCATGTGTCTGTTGGCCATCTGTATGTCTTCTTTGGAAAAATATCTATTCAGGTCCTCGGCTCATTTTTAATTGGGTTATTTGTGGGTTTGGGTGTTGAGTTGTATAAGTTCTCTCTATATTTTGGCTATTAAGCTCTTATAGGATATATCATTTACAAATATCTTCTTTTAATATACAAAATGCACCATAACCAAAGCATTTGTTAGCTTTAGTAAAACAATGTTGGTCATCACACAGTGGCTTCTTAAGATTATGGCTCAAAGATTTAGATGTTCCCTGAAGCTCTCATTTTTAGTTTATATTAATAACTATTTAGAATCCCTTCACTAGAAACTGCCATTATGGTTTCTAAAGAATATTAAATCACGTTAATATACTCTATGCCTCCTTAGCTTAGATTGTACATGCCTTAATTCCATGTGAATGCTCTCTGCATTCATAATAAGATGATGCATTTCCCTGGGGTGACAAAAAATGGCTTTTCTACTATTGATAAATGTAAGAGCCTGTAAGGTAGTAGTTGTGAATGAAAGTGTTTGGGGATGAATGCAGATTAACTAGAACTGAAACAAAAGAAAAGGACGGAGCAAATGAATAAAAGAGGAATGAAGAAGAGTTGGTTTTAGAGCTCCTTTATCTAATCAGCAGTAATAATACTGCATTTTTGAGGTAAAAAGAAGACTTCAGATTGCCTCTCATGTTGCTAATAATAAAACTACAATCTGGAGAGGTTAAATGATCTTCCTAAGTGGTATTAGGTACCCCAAGATGTCATCCTGAGTTTCTTTAAGTACAAGCAACTTTGAGAAACCTGTTATAACAAGACTTTCTTCTTAGTGATCGTAAAACACTGTTTCTTAAGAATTATGTCCTAAGTCCCAACACATGAAAAGTGGGGCACTGAAAATACAGACACAGACTGCAATGAATGGTGCAAGCTCAGAACTGGCCTGAGCCGCCCCAGTCACTTCGGGTGCATCTCAGTCTAGGAACAGAGGCACTACATCCAAACACCTAAGTATTACCTGGCATACCTGATGTTCCAAATTTGGGAGACTGTAATCTCATTATTTAAAGAAATGTTTTATTTTTTCCTGAATCATCCCCCCTACCTTAAACACATAAGCAGATTCACACTCTTTGACTAAGGGTTTTCACCATTCTGAGGAACTCAAGAATCAGCATCAAAGAGGCAGGAAGGGGCAGATTTATTGTGTCACCTTTCTCTTGAAATCTGTTTTTCTAAAGATTTGCTTTTGTAAAGTAGATGGAATGAACTGTAACAGTAAGCAGATATATCGGTTGTTCACATTTAATCACTGCAATTTTTACAAAACCTGGTGAGCAGAGAAAGGTGATTTGATGTGGACATGAAACCTAGCTTTGGAGAGACTGGGCCTTATCCCAGTTCCGTTGCTTACCTGCAGTGGGCCTTGGAGAAGTTGCTTCATCTTCCTGAGCCTCTGTTTCCTTATTTACCTTGTAGGTTGGTAATTCTGAGGATTAAATGAAATAATACATGTAAAGCATTCACTGCTAACCCTGGCTCTGAGTAAGTATCCAGTTAGTGGTGGCTTGCTGTATATCAGGCAGTAGCGTATTGGAAAGAGCACAGGGTTGGGAGTTAGAAAACTTGGGTTCTAGGCCTGCCTCTGCCACCAGCTAACTCTGGAACCCAGAAGATCACTTGATGTGCAAAAGGCCAGGGAAAGAGGGTGGTGTATTAGGTTTGGTTGAGCAAGAAGTGACGCTGACAGGTTGTCGAAAATCTTGGGGGTCAGGCTGGATTCACTTTTCTACTTCCCCTGAGAGCTCCAGGAAGTTCATGTGCTGACTCATTATAAATGATGGTGTTCTTCAGTATCATTGCATACTCACAGTTGGGCAACAGGCGTTGTTTCTTCCTTTCTTCATTATGACCTAAGGTTGGTTCTAGATTCCTGATTTTACCCAGATTGTAAAGAAGCATAAATAAAGATGATATGAAGCACATCAGGCAAGCAGACTATTTTCATATCTTAACTATAATAAGCCCTACCTTTTTAGATCCGACAGGGAGAAAGAGCTATTTGGCTATTCTGCTTCACGGTTAGTCAGCTTATCTAGTAGAGAGGCATGAGAGCAGATCTAAGTGCTATGATACACTGGCTATCTGTTCCTCAGCCAGAGGCCAGATCCATCTCTGAAGAAGAGGAATAATAATGCTGTGCTCAAAAAGTGTGTGACCAGTGGGTGAGAAAATGCATATGAGAGTCCTCAGGAATAAGAGCTATGTGCTTTTTGAACCTTGGATCCTGAATCTTCAGTAAGCCACCCTACTGCTGTAGCTGTGAGAATGTGCTCCACAAAAAAAGTACACTTGGAGGAAAAACATAAAAAGAACTTCAATGCATGACCATATATAGGTTTATCAGAAGTGATTTCTTCACTGATAACATTGTCATCATCCTTCATGAAATGTGGCTGTTACTTAAGTGTAAAAAAGATCTACAAGACCGGCTCTAGTCTGAAGAGATTTAGATGACTGAGGCCATTTCTCCTACCGTCAAAATAGATACACTGAAGCCGTTTTTCCTGCCATTTCCTCATAGGTTTAAGTTGCAGTGGTTAGGCATCTGCCTTCAGCTCAGGTCATGATCCCAGGGTCCTGGGATTGGGCTGCCTCCTCGGTGGGAAGCCTGCCTGCTTCTCCCTCTCCCACTCCCTCTGCCTGTGTTCCCTCTGTTGCTGTGTCTCTCTGTCAAATAAATAAATAAAATCTTCAAGTTGCAGAACTGAAGAGCTGGTCTGTCTCATGCTGGTCAACCCCAATGTATTTCTTTTTCTTATTAATGAGACAGTGTTTAACATGTGAAATTTGACATTGAACAGACCGGAGACAAAATGGATGGATGTCCTTCTCACTGACAAAATGCATTTTCTAAGAAGTCTGGCCTTGCCTCATGTCAGGCATGAGAAGCAGCACCCCAGAGAGCTGGAAGTGGCTGTGCAGGATGAGGGCGGGCACTTCTGGCAAACAGGAGGGCATCCTAGTCTTTCTAGACGTGGATGACTGAGGGCCTTTCAACCTTTCTAGCAAGCAAATGTGAGTCTTATTTTCTCAGATTTCCTAGTCTCGCTTTGTGATAGGCCTGCTCACACTATGGGCCAAGAAGTGTATTAAAGTATATAGGGTTGCCTCTGAAGCCAGTACATGCTGAATCCATGGCTCTTTTTCCTCTCTTGTGGTAGTGAAGTAACTAGAGACCCAGATGATAAATAATGATGGAGGCAGACGGGTGTCTCCGCAAAGGCTTAGAGCCTGAACGCATTACTGCACTTCCTCCACTTTGCGGTTGGTAGTTAGCTCTGTGTTTGGAATGTCTGTAGATTTCCTATCCCCCAGTCTCTGATGGGCTTATGAGACCGTAGTTCACTTTATGGCAGTTGCTCTTCAACGTTCCAACAAACAGGAGGCTCACATGCCAGCCTGGAAAATGCAGAGCAAGTCCTCTCTGCCACCATCGTATGGAGTTTCTGTATTAATCTCTGAGGGTTCTTGCCAAGTAGGATGACGGGGTGAGCAGTTGGAGAGCTGCAGTAATGAGGGGGGAGTGGTGGTTTTGTCGAAGGGGGAAAGCTCTCTGAAAATGGCTGCATCTGGAGATTAATTATGAATGAAATGCCGACCCAAATTAAGAAATAAGCAAGAATTAATTATGAAATGAGTGTCTCGGGGAGATAGTTTTTCTAGCGGACTGGAGCTTTAAAAAATTATTTTTTAAATATATGATAACTTTTTTCATTTTTAAAACTCTGCTTTTTATTCTTATGAAAAGTTTTTACCAAAAAAATGCCAAGAAATTCTTGTTCTCCTCAGAAAGTCCCTCCATGCTACTACTCCCAGTGCATCTGTCACTCTGTCACACCTTATTTCCTTCATAAGACTTACCCCAATTTAATCATTATGTGTAGTTATTGGTTTGCTCGTTATCTATCTGTCCCTCTAGGATATAAGCCTGTGAGAACAAGGACTTTGTTGCAATTGAATGTGACTTTGCCCTAGTGCGGAGTCCTGGCACGTAATTTGTACTCAATGAATATCGTTCTTAGGGAATTCTTTTTTTTTTTTTTAAGATTTTTATTTATTTTTTTGAGAGAGAGAGAGACAGAGATAGCGAGAGAGAGCATGAGCGGGGAGGAGAGGGAGAAGCAGACTCCCACTGAGCAGGGAGCCGGATGCGGGACTTGATCCCAGGACGCTGGGATCAACGACCTGAGCTGAAGGCAGACGCTTAACCGACTGAGCCACCCAGGTGCCCCGTTCTTAGGGAATTCTTAAACTTGGGTTATGACTGTGGACCACTCCAGACAAGACATACCAAAATTACTTTTATATCTCTGTATCTTCATCGGGGCAATTGAAGGAAACACGAGTAATTATGGTACAAAGCTGTCTTGAGAATGAACTCAGATAACACAGGCAGAGTGCTTAAAATGAGGCCTAACACATCATTCAATAAATTCAGCCATTATTACTATTGTTCCTAATACCTAGCCTTCAGAGCTGAAATGGTATTTTACTGTCCTTAGGTGTGCAAGAAATGTGTTATATCCACCCAGGAGAGTTATATTTTTGTTTGGACTTCCAAGAGTTTTCATCCTGGAACTCTTCCTTACTGAGTTTTCTTCTGTGGAGTTTAAATTCCTACATTTGACAAGGATGTCTTCTTCATCTTTTCCCAGAGCCAGCCAACAGGCGAAGAAGTTACCTGCTCATAATGCATAGTTTGAAGAGTTTCTTCTGCTGGTTATGCCTGGATGCAGGAATTCCCACTATGGGGACATTCCACACTGTATTTATAGATCCAGCTACATTTTAACCAAAGTGACCTATTGAAATAAGAATAAGACATTAGTTAGTTAGTAGTTAGGATTCCTCTAAAAAAGCCTTTCAATGCTCATGCATTAGTATATGCAAAACCTTGTGGTAGGTATAAATTGATCTCTATCCATGTGGATCTTAACAGAGACGGAAGTAATAGGTACTTAAATGAACAGATAACCAACATCATTGGCCACCGAAGGGTATATGACAGTTGAGGAGTGGGGATAGTAAAGGCCAGAATTCCTTTCCCTTGACACATTTACTGAATCCCTGGTGAGGAATTCTGTACCACCACAGGTTATACAGATATTTGTGAACTAGTCTTAGCAGGAATTCTTGCTGGTCTAAGAAGATATTAATGGGGATATTAGAGAAATTATGAATGTTTTAAAAATCCTAATGGAAGTTTTACCTTTATTTGTATTTCTAAATCTAGGCTAACAAAACAATCACTGGATTACTTTAATTGAATTTTATCTTTCTTTGTGATTGGTAACTTTGAATTTCTCATGCTGATTACAAACTCTGAATTCATCATGTATCCCCCACCCATTTCATATATTCCCTGCTTTGTTTAATGGTACCTCTGCCATCTGACTCCCCATACCTAGTCACTAGCTACCTTTCATCTATGGAATAAATGGAAAAGGTCTTTGCATGAACACACCTCACTTCCTGATGTGGTCTTGCCTCCCCAACTGGCTTATGATCCAGCCTTGACTACTGTCATGCAAGTACTTTTACTTCTCAACTTTCCTGATGATGCAGTGTTTCCCCATACTTCCAGGCAGTTTGCTAGGAACATCCTCCTCCTTGTTATTTATCCAGAAAAACCCTACACACCTACAGATCCTTCAAGGCTTGGCACAAATAGTGTACACTTAAAGCCTTTCCTGACTCTGCTGAGCAGACTTGTAACTCAGTGTATTAAAATTGTTTGTGTGCAAGGCCACTCACATGGATCTTTTGGATTAATTAGACTAAGGTGTCTTGTAGTCTTATAGAGAAATGCAGCCCTGAGTTAGGGCTCGGGGTTTGGTGAGCAGAGCCAAAGTTAGGCTGGATTTCAGTGCCCATTCACCCAAGTCAGATCCCCTAGTACAGAGTACAGACTGCACAAGCTTTAGGGGAGGCCATTTGCTTGCATATTTTGATGCCAGAGTGTAAACTGTCCTCATGGGCAGAGGCCAGACTTTTCTTCCTCATCTGCCAGGGGCCAGCTCAGTGGCTCAGTAAGTATTTATTCAATGAATGTAGGAATAAATGCAATGTGCAAATTTAAAAATTTTTAATTGTCAAAGCACTTTGTATGGGAAAGACAAGCTTTCAAAATATGGCATCTTCAAGGCGAGAAATAGTAAAAGAGGTTCTACAGGTGAACAGGCTTGAGTGCTGCCTGAAGAGTCATTGGACCCCCAAATTAGAGGCCCTGGAGAGCCCAGAGGAAGCCCCCCTTTGCCTACTCCACAGCCCAGCTCCAGGCTGACTCTGGCCCCAGCCTCCAGCAGCCTGACCACTAGAACTGCCGCCACACCTGATTCCCTTAGGGAAAAGCCTGTGGACACTCTCTCACACAGGCAAAATGTGGACATGACAGGTAATTTAGATCGGGACTACTCCCATTTCCAAAGAAATCTTGACATTAAAAAGTGATCTGTTCCAAGAGTCCTTAGGAATTTCCCAGAATGCTTGTATTTGTTTTTATTAATTACATGATGAAGAGGTGGGAATAGGGGTAAGGAAACTGAAATCTGAAGGATTAGGCACCACTGCCAACTGAAAAAAGAGAGTATTGATAAAGCACTTTCTAAATCATAATGCAAATAAAAATTCAAATTCATTTTAGATAGATTAAAATACATTTTATTTCTAGGACTACATCTACTAGATAAAATGAGGCCCATGGGGCACCTGGGTGGCTCAGTTGGTTGGGCGACTGCCTTCGGCTTGGGTCATGATCCCGGAGTCCCGGGATCGAGTCCCGCATCAGTCTCCCTGCTCAGCGAGGAGCCTGCTTCTCCCTCTAATCCTCCCCCCTCTCATGTGCTCTCTCTCTCTCTCATTCTCGCTCTCTCAAATAAATAAATAAATCTTTAAAAAAAATGAGGTCCATGGTTTTCTCCTTCTTTCTCCCTCTCTCTCTAGCCCTTGTTTTCTCTCTTAATTTAAAATCCTGATTGTAATTTGTTATTTGTATTATATTTTGAGTCCTTATAAGCTACCAAAAATCAGTTCTGGGAAAATGGTGAATAAATTAATAAATAAGTAGAGAGAGAGAGAGAGAGAGAGAGAGATCCCTTAATCATTTAACTGATTGTGAAAATTTAGTTGTAATTGTGATACTTCTGGCTCACTGGATTTGGATAATTGATTTGTCTATGTATAGGAAAGAAGAGAGGGTAAGCATGTGGCCTCCTGGTTAACATTTGAAGAATACAGAAAGCACCAAGAGATTAAGTCAGACCAGATGTCTGGAGGGCTTTAAATTTTCTTTATATTGATGCCAGCATGATTTCCCAAAGATGGGCTCAGACCTGCCCTCCTTGAGTGGTTCTGGCTGTAGAGATTAAAATGAGGTAAATTCATTATAGCCTTAGTGTAGCTAGCTTTGAAAGATTTGAAAAATGTCCTTTTATTGAAACTGAATAACTGGATGTGCTTTTGCTGCCAATATCAACATAGTCCAAGGGCCCTCCTGTTATTTTCTGCTAGAGTTTTCTTAGGACATGGAATGGGGTGGGAGAGGGAGTGTGAAAAGCCTCAGAGGATTGTGTTTTTTTTTTGTTTTTTTTTTTTTCTCCTGTTCTTGGCTCATACTGAGGGTTGATGGTAAACATTGGGCAACTTATTTAACCACACTATTCCTCAATTTCCTTATTAGCAATGCTGTCTTGTTTATAAGGAGTTTTGAAATTTTTGCAAGCATGCAAAATGCTGGTGTAGGTAGCCAATGTAGATCTCTTATTTCTCATCCACTTGATGTCTCCAATAGTGGAGACCACCTGAATCTGACTCACTTGTAGTGATTCCTAAAATGCAGATCCTTAGGCCCACCCTCAGATTTTCTGAATTAGAATCTGAGGGGGTACAGCCAAAAATCTCCATTGTAAACAAGCTTCTAGAGTGATTCTGATGCACTCCGTGTTCCTCAGAGTTTCTCTGATTTCTGGTGAGCCGGAGATAGAACTGAATGGTTTGAGCTAAGCCTAAAAAATCCCCTGGTATCTCCCAGGGTTTTCTGGACTGACACTGACCTAATCCGGACCATTTTCCCCAGAGCTACGGCACACTGTGTTTGAGTCATTCACTTAAAAAATATTTGAAGCTTTATTTTGCTAATCCCTGTCCTTAAAATATCTAGCAGGATGTTAGGGCTAGCAGCTCAGTCAGGAGTGGGATGAAATTAACACTCAGACTTCCAAAAAGAACTGAAAGAGCAGAGCCAATGAGCATTAGTCTTCCTGCTTTCGGTTTAATGTTGGACTTCCCCTAGGTTGGGATCCTATTTTTGATTTGGCCACTGACTCAACTTTGACCTTGGGAGAACCACTTAATCTTTCTGCAGTTTTCACCTCTACAATATATTCTTTCTCCATCCTCATGAGACATTTTCTAGAGAAGCTGTTAAGTTTATTCAGAGGAAGAGTTAGGTTATCATAACCATATGTTATACTAGATATAATTAAACCAGATATAATTTAGGAAGCAGTGATTATCTTAGATTATGGATCAGTAATGGTGATTGTGTCTTGTGACTCAAGAGGATCAAAAAAGGTTGTCCAGTCCTTCCCTTTGTGTTGAGATCTGAGTCTTTAGAGAAAAGAGTACTCAGGCTTAAGGATTTACTGGGTAAGATCCTATAGAAACTGCAGAGAGACACGTAGAGTTCCTGTTTCTCAGCTCAGGAGCCTGGGAGAATGACAGGACAGCTGTTCGCGCCCAGCTGTGTCCCACTACCTGTCCTGGATGGGGTGATTCTACTGTATTACATTCATTACACTTACCTCCTTTTCTTGGACTAATTCTACTATCTGGAGACCTATAGTAATTTTCTATTGTTGCATAACAAGTGACCACAAACTTAATAGCTTAAAACACACAATTTTATCACTGTTTCTGTGGATCAGGAGTCCACCCATGGCTTAGCTGGGTCTTTTGCTCAGCATCTCACAAGACTGAAATCAGGATATCAGCTGGACTGCATTCTCAGCTGATATGGACTGGAGGCTCAAGTGGCGAAGGACCTTCTTCGCCAAGTTCTGCTTCCAAGCTCTTTTAGGATGTTGGCAGAATTGTAGCTATAGAATTCATGGCAGGTTACTTCAAATCCAGCAACAGGGAGAGTCTCTGACCTCCCCGATGCTTTTTTTAAAGGTCTTACCTAATTAGGTCAGGCCAACTCAGGATAATCACTCTTTTGTTTAACTTAAAATCAACTGATTAGCTTTAGTTACATCTGAAATATGCCTTCACCTTTGCCATACTCCATGGGTTATAAGTGAGTTACAGGTCCCACTCACACTCATGAGATGGGGCTTATACAAAGGCATGGGTCATGGTGGGTCATCCTAGAATTCTGCCTACCACAAAACCACAATGAATTAAAATTCTACAACTAAGTATGTGCAAGAACTTAATTGGGGACTTGAAACATGGAATGAAGTCTCATTCCCATGTATGTGACCATTTTGTTAATTCTTAATTAGCTAAAAATAGCCTTCACTTAAGGGAAAGTATTTGGTTGTCAAGAGGGAAGGAACAGGCTCAACAAGAGTGTGATAGATAAATTGTGTCCTGTCCTGTCCTAAGCAACTAAAACATTAATTAGGGATTATTGCTTATCTAGAGAATGGGTCATCCTGAATTATTTTTATTTCCCAGTCCACCCAGTATGACTCAATTCATGAAAATGAGTTCACTCATATTTATTCAAGATTAAAACTATGGGTTACTCTTTTAAGAAGAGTTGTCCCCAAAGTCGACCTATAACACTCTTTGATACACCAACACTACCAAGAAAAGCATAGACAACAAAACCTCCTACTAGGTGTAAGCAATAGTGATCACCTTTTCAACACATTTCTTACCAACACACTGAAGATAGAATGACAATGTATCAGATTAATATTGCTCTCCTACTAGGTGTACGCAATAGTGATCACCTTTTCAACACATTTCTTATCAACACACTGAAGATAGAATGACAATGTATCAGATTAATATTGCCCTGTAAATAAAATGCATAACTAAATTAAAAAGTGAACAAGCTGAAAGAGATTAGCAGGAGATAATGCAAGAGTTAATCTCTTACGAACCATGAAGGACTATGGACTCCGGGAAACAAACTGAGGGTTCTAGAGGGGAGGGGGGTGGGGGGATGGGTTAGCCTGGTGATGGGTATTAAAGAGGGCACGTTCTGCATGGAGCCCTGGGTGTTATATGCAAACAATGAATCATGGAACACTACAGCAAAAACTAATGATGTCATGTATGGTGATCGACATAACATAATAAAATAAAATTAAAAAAAAGTTAATCTCTTTATTTTGTAGTATTTATACAAATCAATAAGAAATCCTGAAGCTTTCAATGACAAATGGACTTCACACTCATAGGATGGCTATTATAAAAATAATAATAATAATGATACCAAGTACTGAGGAGGAAGTAGACAAATCGGAACCCTTGTACACTGCTGATAGGAATGTAGAATGATACAGCTACTATGGAAAATGGTATGGCAGCTCCTTAAAAGATTTGTAATAGAATTGCTATATGATCCAGCATTTCCACTTCTGGGTATATACGTAAAAGAATTGAAAACAGGGACTTGAATGGATATTTGTACACCAATATACATAAGATTTTTTTATAATAGCCAAAAGATGGAAACAACCCAAGTGTTGGGTTGGATGGATTCATCGATGGATGAATGGATTAACAAAATGCAGTATATACCAACAATGGAATATTGTTCAGCCTTAAAAAAAAAAGGAAATTCTGACCCATGTTATAACATGGACCTGGAAAACATTATGCTAGGTAAAATAAGCCAGTCACAAAGGACAAATATTGTATGATTCCACATACCTGAGGTACCTAGTATGGTCAAATTCACAGAAAATAGAATTGTGGTTGCCAGGATGGGAGAGGATGGGAGTTAGTGTTCAATGGGTACAGAGTTTCAGTCTGGAAAGATTTAAAAGTTTCGGAGATGGGTGGTAGTGATGGTTGCAAAACACTGTCAGTGTATTTAACTGCTACAGAACTGTGCATATAAAAATGGCTAAATGTCTATCAATTTTATGTGATGTGTATTTTATCACAATTTTTTTAAAAAACTTGAAAAGATAAACAGGCCAAGGAGATGAACATGCAGGTCACAAAATAGGAAATGTTACAAGCAAGCTGACTTGGAGAAAGATGCTCAGCTATGTTGGTAACCAAAGAAATGAAACATTTTAAATTTCATTTAAAGGAGTATCATCTTTTAGTCTAATGCGGTAATGAGTATTATGTGTCTAGCACACAAAGTCTGGAATATAATTATATTCAAAACATATTTTACTTCTCTCCTTGTTTCCCTAGAACAGAGATAAAGTCTTCATTTAATAATTCTATATTTCATTTAAAATCTCTATACAAAAGATAGATTTTAAATCATTCCTGGGACTCTTAGTATGCTAGTTCAATTTTTAAAAAAGTTAACTTCTTCCTTGAGGCTTCCAAGTTGAGGTTCCAGTGTAAGGAAGATATAACAAGAATTATATTAACAAGAATTATATGAAATGCAATCTGAAATAATTTATTATATTAAAAATGTGTTTGGCTGCAAAGAGTAATTAGATGACTTCCCCCCAATATATCCTAGCATTTGTAATAACAAGAGTCACAAGCTCTGAGCCAGTACTATCTGTGTCCTAAAACTGATATTCTTATAATTGAGCCCCTTTGCATTCCTGATCTGATAAGGCATGTGGCCACACACCTGCTTTATTATCTCTTTGTTATCTCATCATTTCCATGAGTCATGATTATCTTTTGGCAATTTAATGAAGGCATCTAGAGCAAATCTTTTTAATGGTAATGAAATGTAGCTAACAATACATCTCTTATTACTTCGTCAAAGAGTGTGAACCAGGCATTATACTAAGCATGCTTTAAAAAAAAATGCTTCTGTTATTTGATTTAACCCTTGTGTCCTTCTGAGACAAATGATATGATTCTCATTTTATAGGTGAGAAAACAGAGTCTCAGAGAGTTTTAATAACTCCAAATCATGCAGCTTGCTGGTAGAGCTCGAATTCAAACCCAGGTCTGTCCAACTCCAAACTTCTGATCTTTCCACTGCACTATACTGCATGTAGGAATATTATTATATTTACTTCCTAAGTGTTAGAGTGATTTATAAGAATGAAAATTTAAACAATGTGACTTTGTAAAAATAGCCCATCAATAATCATAGCCCCTAAAATTCTATATTAATCCGGGAGCATTTTTTTTCAGTCAAAGTTGTTTAGCTTTCACAAATAAGCTGTTGTACATTCAGAATAAAGTGCTTCCTATTCCATGTCAAAAGTGCAGATTTGTTTCCTGATAAGATGTACTATTTTGGAAACTGTCTATTTCTTATTGTGCTTCAGGTGCAAATAACAGGAAAACATATTTTTTTCCTATCTTGGCAAAGGGGAGGCATTTCTAAAAAAGAATGCTTAATGTAATGATTTAAATGGACATTATTTTGTACTGTGAGTTAGGAGAAAGCACAATTATAGCACAGGACTGAAAGAAGTAACAATGGTCTACTGACCTGGCCAGGAGAATCCAGCCAGGGAATTTCCCTGAGACGCTAAACCATGAGGCGGGTCCTCAGACGCTCAGTGCTCTTCCCTGCCCAACAAAATGAAAAAATGTGAAACTGTAGATTTTATGAGACACCCAGACAAATGCAAACTCTGAAAATGAATCACTTTGCAAGAATTGATATTCATATCTATGTAAGTGTTGAATCACTAAGTGGTACACCTGAAACTAATGTTATACTGTGTGTGAACTAACTGGAATTCAAATAAAAACTTAAAAAAAAATCTAACATCAAAAGAGATACAAAAAAACCAAACTTGTCTTTGCAATTCTTCGACAACTGAACAACTTGTCTTTGCAATTCTTCAACTAAACAAATAGTAATATTAATATGTATGTAATGTGGATTTTAAATGGTTGTGAAAACATAAAGTATTTTTTTAAATATCCTATTTCTCTTTAGCAATTCAAATATTTTCAAAGATTCTCCCCAAAAAAGTGTGAAAATTGGCCACAAGCCAATCTGAATACGAAAGACGAGCGTGAGCACACACACACAACAATCTCCTTTCACTCAAAGCATTCTAATCTATGTACTGCTGCTTCTGTTTGCAGAGCTCACACTTGTTTTAACCGTCTGGATCTCCCCCCGTACCCATCCTTCTCCATGCTTTATGAAAAACTCTTGACAGCAGTGGAAGAGACCAGCACTTTTGGACTTGAGTGACCTGGAAAAGTGATATCGGGCTCCATATGGACAGGCAATTTCAGAAGCTGCCCTCTCGAAGAATGGCTGAACATTGGAAGTTTGAAGAGTACACTTCCATTAGAGTAAAGCTGAATGCTCTGATTTTCCAGGAACACAAGCTCTGTCACATCTGGGGACCGGATAGTGGTGATGATTCCTCTTGGAAGGATTGGGGTGAGCTTGATGCCCAGGGAACAACCCAATAGTCTTTCAATCAACAGTTGTTGACTGCCAAACTTTTTTCCATTTGTGTTATGTTCCAAGACAAAGATGAACCTATACACGATCAGTTCCACAGTCACTTTTAGGGACTCAGGAAAATCTTGAAACTTACCACTGAATGTGGATCAAGCCAAACTGGCAGCACTTGGCCCAATCTCCAAATTAGCGCAGGTTAAATAATATAAGAAAAACCAATATGTCTCCTGAAAGTACATTCATTGAAGCCCTAAGTTATAGCAGAATGTTCATTTTCTTGCTTATGAGTGCCTGCATGGTGTGCACCATAGGTTTCAGCTTTCATGGGACACAAGTGAAAATGAAACCCAGTCAACATGAGGTAATTTTAAAGATTTGCAATAAGGTGGTCTGTGACAATGTATATGCAAAGTGGTATGTGTGTAACTATGGCTGAAGACAAACTGTTATACAATGAATAACTAATGACAGATTTTATGCTTTATAATGCATGAAAACAATTTAAAAATAACTAGCAATTAATCACAGCATATCAGGAAAAAATACACAGTTCTGTTTTGTCATAGGTTCATTACATTTACGTTCTTTAAGCTGTATATAAGAACCTACCTGTCCTACTGTATGTGTCACCTGTTCCATTTCCATGTTCCGTGCTTACTCGGGCATCATGCTAGTACGTATCCTTTTAAGCACTCTCAAGGGAACAAAAGGGCCTTTTATTTTTATAAAGGTACAAAAAAAAATTCCCCGAAATATTTTGCACTGAATGTACCAAAGTTGAAGGGACATTACAATACGACTAACAGCAACTCCATCACTTGACAAGTATAATAGAAAATAGCTTCTAAATCAGACTTCCTTCACAGTGCCATGTCTACCACTACAAGGACTGTGCATCTAAGTAATAATTTTTTAAGACTCACTATATGTGATAGTATGATATGCATTTATTTAAAATGCATTAGACTTCTTCCATCCATCAAATACTTTACAGGATGGCATTTAATACAGATATTTCGTATTTCCCCCACTGCTTTTTATTTGTACAGCATCATTAAACACTAAGCTCATTTAGGGAACCATCAGCAACACCCAAGAGATCAGCTCTCTTTAGTAATAAGAATTCCATTTTCCCTCATCGGTGAAGACATCACAAATTGAAACTCTCAGTACTATATTTCTAAGCCTGCATTTTCACTAATGCATAATTTTCTTATCAATATTAAGAAACAATTTTTCTATGGTATCTCAGAAACTGCATGATATCACCAATGTTATTTCTGCATAGTTTTATCAGAGGATGTTCTTCATTTTTATTGCTTTTGGGGTTACTCCAGATCATTGTTTATTTCTTGACTTATGGCCATAACTAATCGGGGTGAGTTCTTCAATAGAGTGAAGTTAAATCATGGATAATAAAAGCACTGGATTAACATTTGGTTTGCCAGCCTGTGGTTTTACAGGCATTGCCCAAACACCTCTTTGAGAATTATAAGTAGCCATGGAATTCCTATTATGGGATGTTGGCAATCTTGTATTTTATAGGGTCACATGCATGGTTTTCACAGGTGGTTTATAAGAACTAATTGCTCTCCTGTTGGTTAAGCTATGTTTACTGTTGAGACCCTCAAGAGAAATACCACTCATGTTGCATTCCTGAACTAAAGGCAGGTACTATAGCATGGGGAAACATTCCCCGGAAAAGGTTACCGAAATCTGGAGATGAGAAAGAAAGATTTATCTGTGTACTATAATTGGACCAGAGAAAAAAGTTTTCATTGGAAATGTTAGTTTGTACTTATTGATCATGAATATAAGTATATATTTAATTTTGCAAACTATTTTTACTTGTTTGTATTTTTTTCATTATAAGGAAAAATAGTATAACATACTTAAAAAAATACATCTTTGATCGTATATAAGATGGTTCAGAGCTGGCATTCTCTAAGCAGCTGGTATAAAAGGTTACACATTTCTTTCAAAAATAGACCATGTTAGCTTTCATTTTGGTTTGTGACACTTTGTTATCACATTCCACATTATTAGGTAAAAGAGGTTTGAAATAAAATGCATCTCTTTAATTAATCCTAACAAATGTATTTCTTGTTAAGGCATCTAACTTCTTCCCAAATAATAGTATAATCATCCACTGTTGCTATTGTTCTCAGAATTGGGAATTACCAAAGATGTACTTAACATATCAGAACACCATGATAAGTGATCTGTTATTCTTAATTAGTAAAATAAAAAAGTCCAATAATAACTATAAAAACATTAAATAACATTTCCACAGAATAAATGAGACTTTAACATCCTCTACAAATAGAAATATCCGTAAATATTTTCTTCTGGACTCTGAGCCTAGATGACCTGGCTGTGTGGTCTCGTTTTCTTTAAGAAATTCATGAGTGATGCTTATAATATACTGTCTTCTATAAAAGACAGTCATGATGCATCGTGTATGTATGCAGAACGTCTCCTAGATGAAGCCAGAGGCAAACTATCAGCCTTCACTCTGTGCCAACCACTGTGTTTGATGGTGAGCCACAAGATTCAAAATATGCCCTTGAGAAACTCACAGTCTAGAGGAGTAGACACTAAGGTTTAAAAAAACTATTTTTAATAAAATTTGGTATGTTTTACAATTAAGGAATGAGGAGAGAATGGCTTATTCCATTTGGGAAATCCATTGAAGTCTTCATACATGGGAGATACTGTGGCTAAAAATAAAAATCACATAAATGCTCTTTCTCTTGGTAACTAATGGCATGTGATAATGTGTCAACACCGGTCAGATGGGGAGGCCCAGGGCACATTCACACACGAGGGCTTAAAGTGTGCAGATGGGGAGCCGAACTATGAAGGAGCAGCTCAAGGATCCTCAAATTATCAGAGAAATGCCAAAATTAGTACTTTCCCTGTTTCCTTTCATCTGCACTGCAATGTACTTTCTGTTTTCAGTGGGAAAAATCCCAGTCCTTAAGCCGAAGCCACTTCTGGGGTCAGGATGTTTATTTTGTGCACGAAAATGAATGGATCTTGGCTAAAGAAGTGTGGTCACAATTTTTTAGCATATGTTGTGTTTATAATTTAGTAGACAGATTCTGTAATCAATGAAGGAAAATCTGTTTCACCTGCATTAACAATCAGAAGTACTGAAACTGCATTCAAAATGATTAACAGTAACAGAATGTGTGTGTGCGGCGCTTTAGAGTTTCAAAGTGCTTTCCCGTGCGTCATCTTATGTCTTTCGCTGCTCACATGCTTCTGTGGGGTAGAAGGTATCAATCCCAGCTGGGTTGAGGCTGATTTTCATGGACAGCTTATAAGACCCATTTCAGCACTTTATGGTTACAATTCTAGGTTTCATTTCAAGAAATGTGGAGACTAATGTTTCTACAAACGTATTCCACTATCAGTGAATTTTGCAAGATGCTGCATTTGCCCAAATTCTCATTTCTTCAAACACTCTTAAAATGTGTACCTTCTGAAAATCCCGTGGAAGAAATTAGTATATTCATGGAAAAACTCCTCATAGACTTAATACTTGCATTTTTACTACTTATGAGAAATTTAAAACAATGCAAAATTTGATGGCATTAGGTGGATTTCTATAGTATAGTAGTTTAGTTTTCTCAGATATTACTTGGAAAAGTGGGAAGAAACCCCGCTTTAATCAGAAACCTTGTTTTATTTTTTAATAAAAATAAAAGGATGGCTCTAGAAGCTCTGGTAGCTAGATCCCAGTGATGTGGATGAAGGAATCCCTGCAGGTTCTCTTTTCCTCTCTGTCCTCTTCACAGTCACTCAATTTTTGTCTGTCTTTCTGCACAAATTGTATTTATGACTTGCCCACTTCTAACAGGCAAACATCTTACAACAAAGAGCCTGGAAGTCTTCCCAACTTAACTGTATTGGAGAAATTCCCAAGGCAGGTGAATGATGATATACCATCATTAAAAGACATCTGTAACCCTGCACAGTAAAAACATGCAAAAGAAGAATGTGACCCACTCTCCAAACTGGGCCTGAGTCTCAGGCCCTATTCTCTCTTATCTGCTTTAGTTGTTGAGTGAAAGCTCGCTAGATCTTAGACACCTTACTTCCATAAAAGTTGACTTTAAATTAATGAGCATGTCACTTTTATCAGATTCTAATTGTGCAAAACCTGTTACCTTTCTAGTTTGATTGTGTTTTCCAGATAGATTTGTTTATCTAACATGGAAGCAAAGGAAGGCCAGAGACATTAAAGCTTCCTAAATTGTGGCTTATGGCCAACGGCTGTCCACTAGAAGGGTGATACAAACAAAAAGCAGAAAAGCAAAAAGCAGAAAGAGAAGCCCAGCAGTTGTGTCCCCCACCCCTGCCTGAAAGTAATGCTAATTGTTGACCAACTGTCAAGACTCAGGAGTGGTAGCTCCATTCCAAGGAGCAGGCACAAAGGAGATAATGGATGTATGTACTACCCTTAATCACAGCAATCTGGGCCAGAAGGAATGCAGGGATGGTTAAGACAGCACCCTAGCAAAGAGAAAGTTAAAACGAGAATTGGAAAGATCAGGGCACCTGGGTGGCTCAGTCGTTAAGCATCTGCCTTCCGCTCAGGTCCCAGGGTCCTGGGATCGAGCCCCGCATCGGCCTCCCTGCTCCACGGGAAGCCTGCTTCTCCCTCTCCCACTCCCCCTGCTTGTATTCCCTCTCTCGCTGTGCCTCTCTCTGTCAAATAAATAAGTAAAATCTTTAAAAAAAAGAGAGAGAGGGTTGGAAAGATCATCTTAGGGCTTCAGTTTGGTTTCTGACTTTGGGGGAAAAAAGAAACAAAGAAGAGTGTCATGCTGCCTAGTGAGGCTACTGCTTGATAATCTCCCTGGTGGGAAATACCCTCGTCATGTAACTTCGGTTGATTGATAACATCTTCTGTATTGCACAACAGAATTTAAAAGTATTAAAGCTAACCATAGATGAATCAGGAAAATTTGACAATTTAGCATTACATTACGTCATGGATTTTATTTAACTTCAGAATTACTGTTGCTATTATTGAACTTTCTATATAAGTAAAAAACCAAAACAAAACAGTGTAGCTTGACATATTTATGATACTTAATTTGTTTCTCCGTGGACATTCTTTGACATTGGAATAGCTTTTGGGACATTTTCATGGTTTCTTTAGTGGTTATTTAAATGTTCCCTATTAATCCAGAAAGCAAAAACTTAAGAATTAGGTTGCTGAATTGCAAATGGAGAACCTAATCAGTGTTTCCAATTTTTCAGAAAGCTAATCAAGACTGAAAACACATTTGCTTAGATTTAATCCTCTAGGCAGTTTATTTGGCTTTCACAATGGCACAGTTCAGCAGCATTGGCAGGCCCTAGTTGTAGGGTTTCTGGGAAAAACAGGGAATTAAATTTACATACGTGATGTTTACGTCCAGTGACCTTGGGCAGGTGATATCTTTCTATCTAATTTTCTTTTAGGATATTACAACCCTGAGGAGTGTTGTTAGGTATGTTGTGTGATTCAAACTGAATCAGCTATTACTGATGCAGGTAAGGAACCATCAGTAAACTTCTGGTTATTACACCTTCTGTAAAAAAGGATGGTTATGTTTAAGAAATACCTTGGAAGGATTAACCAGGAAACACACAGAACTGAATGTTCTTTTAGGACCCTATGCTCTAAAAGCTGTTATTACAACCTATTTTTCTTTATATGATATCGTAAGTAAAATTTGAAGCTGTTCATATATTGGAAAGTGCATAAGATTACATGTTTTTATAACAGGGATGCAGGCATTCCAAAATAAATAAAAATACATGCATCTCTCTTGCCTCTTACTGAAAGTATTAATCTAATTTTATAATAATGCTTACTTTTTAATATTAAGGCTCTGTAAAAAAAACCCATATTTATTTCTCAGATTTCAGTAGAGCACAGGTGATGTATTTTTTTAAGCCTTTCCTTTTCTTTTCACCAACTCCACCCATGTGTCTACTATACCATGTATTCACAGTCAAGAGCTATGTTTCTATTTTTGTTGAGTTGATTTATGCTTCATATTCATTCAGTGTGACTTTCAATAGAGAATAATAATGGGAGGTATTTAGTATTGGCATTAAGACCATACAGCTCTCATTTCACCTTATATTTAAATTTCATCTGTTTTTTTTCCAAAGCAAATAATGCAGATTGTTGACATCCTAGGAATGATTTGTGGGTGGTATTAAATGGAGCCTGGGATTCTGAAATGTAGACTAGATGTTGGTTTTCTGGAAAGTTTGTATTCTTATCCTCACCTGAACCCCTGACTTTTGTGTTGTATTTTTTTATGATTCCAAAATGCTTTGAGGGAAAGATATTTTAATGTGTACAATTTGTTTTATTTTCCTACTGATCTCTATTTTTGTTTAAAACCATGTTGCATCATGAAATCACTTAATCCAAAATAAATCTTCTTTAAAAAAATAGATTATTACTTCTCTGTGATACATTTGGGAAAGAAAAAACTCAAGAGGAAAGAGAACAAAGTAGGAATAAAGGTCTCATGGGATTAGCATGCAGCTTTGTGGATGCAGGAAGTTCTCTTTTCATGATATTTACAATTAGGAATCCATTTTGTTTATCCCTAAAAGAATATTTTAGTATTTGATAGCCCATCAAATAATGTTAAAGAAGTGAATTAACAGAAGTCATAATGGGCTGAGACTATTTGTTAAGCCATCTTGGTTGAATACTTGTTGCATAAACACATATGCATACCACCACTACCACTACCACCCACATCAGTATCATCCAGGGGCCACATATTCACAAGCCTATAGGGACCAACTAGGTATTGCATGAATGAACCGGGCTGAATGTAAGCAACAGAGAGTGGTGGGATTTACCCAAAGGGAGCATTCTTTTATTTTACTCCAGCTCTAGTCACATAAAATTCAGGTCCAGTGTTGAAATATCTTCTGATTTATCAAGAGAAACCTAGAAATCTAAATTTTTATGTGATATGTCTGGATTTTTTGAATACTCAGTGGATCAAGGCAAATATGTCTATTAGTTGAATTTGCCTTCCAAACCAGTTTGGAACCATTGATTTAATCAATATCATTATCTTTTATACTTGATTGATAGTGTAAATGAATTGACCAAATACATAAAATATTACTAAGATGAGTAGTTAACAGGAAGAGATAGGGGAAGGAGAAAGGCAGCTATATATGAGGGCAGACAATCACTAAATGATGTACTTGAAAATGATCTGTGCTTACCAGTGTCTTTCTGAAAACCACCTTGTGTTAATTCATATGAGTTAAGAGTATTCTTGTCAAGATTTCATGGAACAGATGTGCCATTAGACTCTTCATTCTGTATTTTAGACTAGTTACTCCATGAGAGCAGTTAAAGGAAAGACTCATCCTTTAAAATGACTACTTTGACATCATTATTGAAAAGGAAGAGCAAGAGATTGCATTCATGGCACTGACTTCCTGGTTTTTGTGTCATTTTATTCCATCTATAAGGTTTGACCTCAGTGTACTTCTATTATGATAAATTTATCTGCCTTCATTATATTCTTATAATAAAACCTGAAACTCATTTAGTTAGTGAATGTTTTAAATATGCATAATTTCCACTATCCTACTAATTGCTCCTGTGAAGTCTTTCTTGGTATTTTTTATTTCATCCTTTAACTAGAAAGCATTTAACCTCTTTATCAAGGAGGGGGAAAGGTTTTTTTTTCTACATACTTTATTGATCAAAAATGTTTACCTATTAATGGCTTTTTTTCCTTCTAAATACACACTTCTTTCTATAGGTACTAGGTTGACTAGTATAACATTTGTCAACCAGAGTAAATATTGAAATATAATTGAAATGAGAACATTTGAAAAAGATAAAATGATCACATTGATAGAAATCAGCTTCACGGGCGCCTGGGTGGCTCAGTTGGTTAAGCGACTGCCTTCGGCTCAGGTCATGATCCTGGAGTCCCGGGATCGAGTCCCGCATCGGGCTCCCTGCTCGGTGGGGAGTCTGCTTCTCCCTCTGACCCTCCCCCCTCTCATGTGCTCTCTCTCTCTCATTCTCGCTCTCTCAAATAAATAAATAAAATCTTTAAAAAAAAAAAAAGAAATCAGCTTCACATATTTCATTGTCTTCATTATTATAGGTTCTCTCAAAAGATTTTTAGTTGCTGATTGTTCATTTAGAAAGGAAAAGCAAGCAGTTTTCCAAAGCATAAACCACTGGAACAATATATATTTCTCTGACAATTTATAATAATCTTATAAAATACTACCTCTTCCTACACAAAATAATGGAGTAGTATAATAATTCATGTCTTGTTGATATTCAGCTGGCATTGGAAAACGGATCCCAAATCCAAATTCTTGAATTTTGTCATGACATTGCCAACACATCCCTCTCCCTGCTTCTACCCCCAAGTTAAATCCTAAATTCAAGGCCAAATAAAGACCTGTTTCTTATTACTATGAGGCTTTTCCTCCAATGTCAAATGAAGTCCTCTTTTAATTGGATTAAAACATATGAAGGGCATCTTTTTGCAGTAAGTAGAGTCAGTTCTAAAGAGACTAAAAGAGGTCAAGAGGCTTCCTACACCTGTTTCTTCCTACACCCACACTCATAGCTTGACTCTTTGTATCTTACTTAGAGGGAAAGGCAAGTTCCAAGAAGAGAAACCCAGCCAATAAAGAGAAGTAAGAGAATATGTTGATATATGAATCTGGATATATAATATATGACTCTGGAGCTGGTCCAGATTGCCCACTCTAGGACTTCTCAGGGCAAAGGAGTCCCTTAATGAAAATAGTACTACTGATGAGTGCAGAAAAATGGGAAAGCCCAAAAATGAGACTGTCAAACCTGACTGAGGCTGGGCAGCTCCCCTTATCCCCAAAAGAAAACAAGTTCCTGAACCTGACCAATCTAGATCAGCATTTCTTTTTTGAAGTTGGAATGAGGGAGAATGGAGAGGAGATATACATTTCCCCTGGGGGCAGTTCTAGTCTGGAATGATTGGCTTCCCAGACCAAAACAACACAACAAACCATCTTTAACTGTTGACTAAAGAACTACTCACCAATTATTGATAATTTACTATTACTCCAGTTTCGGTTAAGAAACCATTTCAAAAAAATTTAAATGTAGTGCCCAATGACCATGATAGAAGATCCTCCAAATATGGAAATGTAGCTGGAAGCCAGCCCTACCAAACAAAATTACTTGTCTGCTTCATTCATTTCTAAGTAAAACTTTCATATATCATCAAACTTGGCTTTAATTTGAAAGTAGGAGTTTTCCCTTATTAGCTTTAATAACAACTGGTTCCTTGCTCCCCTAAATATTGAAGGAATTTGATGATCCAGTAAGATACCACTTTAATTTTGCCTATTCCCTGAACCGACATTGTGTACCCTGGGGTGTGCATGCATTGGTTTGAAAAGCAATGTCTATATCATCAGAGTCTCTTCCTCATACAATACTACTGATGATTTGGAGCTAAAATGTTTAGGTTTGTTTTCTCTTGTCTGCAATTAACCTGTCTGTTATATCACTCATGACAATGTTTAAGGAGGAATGAAGATAACAGGCTGTCTGAATCTTGGAACCAAGGAGGAATGCCAAGAGTTTTGTGGCTGGCATACATGTACAGAGTTTTTCTAACCAGCCACGAAGTTTGGGTGTGGTGATGGTTGGTACACACAGACTACTAACGTTTCCTAGCTGATTTTGACCTGTCCTAAGCTAAGGCCCTTAGTTAAGATATAAAACATATTTTAAAAATTAGCCCTACACCTTGGAGAAATGACTGATTCTAGGAAATAGCCAAGATAAGCATCATGTAGTGCTTGAAAGTAGGGAAGTACTTTTTAAAAAAAAAAAGTCCCAAAGATGGGAGTATGTTAAAAGGATACAGGAGCCAACTGAAACGGCTCCAGTGGCCAAAGCTAGAACAATTTGAGCAACAAAATAAATAAAGTACTATTGAATTACAACACAAAATGTAAAATAAGTATAAGTCCATATTGATAAATAAATGAATAATTAATAAATAAAGAAGAGACAAATCTTTCATGCACAAGAATTCCAAATAATTTATGTAAAGACTCTACCCTTAAATGTGGGAATGTTCATCAGAACTTCCCTCCAAAGAGTACATCACAGAATGCAGGTGGGGGAGAAGAGTAACTTTATATTGAAGAAACCTGACAAACACTACCTCAGCCAGGTGATCAAGGTCAGTATCATCAGTCATAAGTCATGTGGCTAGTATGTCCCCTTGACATGATATGATAAAAATGGCACCTTACCTCTGTGGTCTTCTTCCCCAAACCCACCACCTCAGTTTAACCATGAGAAAAACATAAGACAAATTCCAATATAGGAGCCTCTCACAAAAATACCTGACCTCTACTTCTCAAAACAATCAAGGTCAAGGTCATCAAAACCAAGAAAAGTCTGAGAAACAGAGAAACACCCATGATCAAGAGAAGCTTGGTGAGACATAGTGACTAAATGTAATGTGGTAACCTGGATAGAATTGCGGAATGGAAAAAGGACATTAGGTAAATACTAAGGAAATCTGAATAAAGTATGGACTTTAGTTAATAATAGTGTATCACTATAATACAAGCTTACCTAACATTCATTAATAAATAGGATTTGATGAGAACCTGAGGGCTATTCTTGGATAAAAGGATGAAAGCACCCATGTTTTAGAGAATGGTGTGAAGCAGTAACTTTCCCACTGGAGTGTCATGTGGCAATAAAATTCAGTTCCATACACAACCCTTCTGACAATATTTGGTTGGTGGGAGCAGGGGAATGGCTTAGTGTTGTGAACTTTATGTAGAGGCCACTTTTAGGCAACAGGTTTGAGCAATGGAAACTTGAGTAAGGCAGAAGGGCCCACAGTGACTACCAAACAGGCACATTAAGCGACCCACATTGAAATAGCCATAGCCCCTAACTGGACAACAGGCTACTTGCAACAAGGCACAGTTCCTAAGATTACCAAAAAGGGAGAATTCCATACATTCCCATACTTCCTCACTCTACCCTATAACTATAGCCCCTCATCACCACCACATGGCAGACAATCTCTCTTTTGCTGTCCGGCCTGCTACTCCCTTGCAGTGTATTTGATAAACTTCTATCTCTTTGTTCTGCCTTGGGTGAATTTTTTCACTGCCTGTGCCACTGGCCGCCATCCAATTGGAATGCATGGGATTAAAAGGAACATTTACTGATAACATTTGCTGATAACAACTAGCAAATTATCGTTACCATTATTATATAAAATGGAATAAAATTTAGCACACACACGAAGAGAAGGACAATCTCAGGATAAAGAACTCTCTTTTAAATGAATTCATTTATATTAATAATCAGGTTGTATTCTGTTATTTACAACCCAACAGGCCTAACTGCTGCATTCTATATAGTATGAAGCACTATTGCTGGCAATAGAAAGGGCTCAAAAAATGACAATTATGGGTGCCATTTTCTGATATCTGACCTCCTACATGGGTGGGCACTTCCTTACCTAAAAGAGTCCTGCTCTGGTTGAAAAGGTGGACTGGTTTTGCTGAGGCTTATTCACTGCTCTGCTGCTCTGACCAAAGGGTTAGAAGTTCTTCCCTTTGTTGTGACCCATTTCTCTCTCAGTGGGTCCATTTGTCTCAATCACATTCATGAGCCAGTTGTTAGAGTCTGTTCTAACCTTTGAGGAGGCCCTGCTTCTTCACCCACTGTGTGTCCAGATATGAGAGCCACATGTTCGTGTGATACTAGAGACCTGGGAATAGTATCATGTCAGCTTCATCCAAGAAACAGAAACAAACTTTTGGTCTTTCCTTTTCTGAGGGCTCATGCCCCACGTGTTAAGGCACCAAGGTATAGTTTATAAAAACATGGCCTTCCTCCACCAGAGTGGCTAAAATTAAAAGGACCAATAATAATAACAGTTGGCAAGGATGTGGAGCAATGGGAATTCTCTGCATTGTGGGTAAGAGTGTAAATTGATGAAATCAGAGAGGGAGACAAACCAGAAGAGACTCTTAATCATAGGAAACAAACTAAGGGTTGCTGGAGAGGAGGGGTGTAGGGGGATGGAGTAACTGGGTGATGGGCATTAAGGAAGGCACATGATATAATGAGCACTGGGTGTTATATACTACTGATAATCACTGAACGCTACCTCTGAAAATTTTGAATACATTATATGTTAATTAATTGAATTTAAATTTAAAAAAAGGGTGTAAATTGATGCAACCACTTTGAAAGAGTGGCAAAATTGACCAAAACTAAAAATATGAATAGCTATGACCAGCAATTTCACTTCTGAGTGTATGCCCAACAGAAATGAGTGCCTATGTCCACCAAAACACATATCCAAGAATATACATAGCATTTTTCCAATAACACTGGAAATAATGCAAATGTCCATCAACATTAGAATAAATAAACAAATTGTGATTATGTTAATTCATTGGAATATAACTCATGAAAGATGAAAGATGAAAAAGATGAAAGATGAAAAAGAATCAATTACTACTGTAAGCAACAACATGGATGAATCTTGCAGACAAAAGAAGCCCAATACCAAAGAAGGCATATCATAGGATTCCATATATATATTCCATATATATATATATGGCTTGAAAATGGGCAGCAGGAGCCTGTCATGACAGAAGTAAAAATAATGGTAGACTTGGGAATATTGACTGAAAGGAAGTGCAGAGGAACCTCTGGTGGGCTAAAAATGTCCTATTTTTTAATCTGGATGGTGGTTACAAGGATACATATATATTTAGATTTTATCAAGCTATATACTTAAAATATGAGCAATTCTTATATGTAAGTTATAAGCTAATATAAAAACAAAAAAAATTAAAATCTAATTTGATTTAAACAAAACGTGGTCTTTGAAATATAACAAATCTATCTCCATATCCTGGCTCTGCCACTTATTTGTTGAATGACCTTTAGCAATTTCACCAGTATGAGTCTCACTTTTTTCATTTGTAGGATAGGGATAATGCCTTTCTCATGCAGTGCTTTTTATGTTAAATGAGATAATGTGAATCTAACACACTGCTTTGCATTTGGTAAGTTCTCAGTATATTTACTCTCCTTTCCCCTTCTGTTCTGGTAGAATGGCCTCACCGTTCCTATGTATTGTCTTTAGGAAACCACCAAATCCCAGGCCTATTTTAGGGAAAGGTGATTGACCTACCCTAACCCAAAAAGTAACCCAGCCTCTCCTAGAACAGATTACCATATCACCTATTTCCTCAGATCCCTTTGGAAACTCTTCTGGGAATGATTCACTCATCTGTCCATTCATCCATCCATCCATCCAATCAATACTTACTGAGTTGCTACTTTGTGCTAGGCACCACCATAGGTGCTGGGGAAATACTGGTGAAAAAGCAGACACAGTTCCTGTCCTTGGGAATTTACAATCTCGTGAGGAAGACGGGCAATAAACAAATAAATCCATCATTATTAATTATGATAAAAAGCACTATAAAGATCAGGGCAGCAATGGACAGGGAAAGCTTCTCAGAGGATATAACATCTAAAGTGAGAACTGAAGGTAGAAAAACAGGCAGTCATTGGAAGATCAGAGGGAAAACTCCTGCACTATCCTATCATTGAAGTCTTGTAACATCCAAAATAATTACATAGTAAACATAAAAGACATACTCAACGCCAACGAGAATCTTCTCACATGTGAACGCCTGCTGTAACATCTATTCTGCTTCTCAGAAGAGTGTTTTTGCATACTTCCTGTTTCTTAAAAGTTAGACTACCAGATAAGTAGCTTTCCACTATAGTAATACAAACTCATTTGTGTAATGAGTTATGGAGATAGGACATTTGGGAAATAAGAAATGAGAACAGGTAACCTACTGCTTAGGGTGTAGTGCAGTATACTGTAAAGGCCATGGGATTTGTTGTCTGAGTTCAAACTCTGTCTCCACTTCTAACTGTATGACCCCAAGCAGGTCACTTAACTTCTCTGAATCTGAGTTTCCTCATCTGAGAAATAATAATAAAGACTATTTCAAGGTTATGTTCAAGAATTAAATAAAATGCATATACATAGCATCTTGCATGAAAAATTATGATCATGCTTTAGTTAAAACATTCATGTCATGTCACTAATCCTTTGTGCTTATGTAATCTCACAATAGAAATGTCAGCTTTTTAAAAAACAGGTACACTCCTTTCTCTTAAATATCTTCTGTGAACCTCAGCTATTGATTTGGAATTCTTGGTTCTGTGTTAAATCTTATTACTTTGGGTGGTAAATCATTCTTGATTTTCCTAATTCCCCCTACCCCAAACTGCCCAGGCAATCCAGGGCAGCAGTGGGGAGTGAGCATGGCTCAACCAGTTGGGCACACAGGAACACTAAGTTTTGGGGTGATACCACTGCTGTATGTGGTTGCAGACAAAATGGCCACGGGGCTCAGCCCGGCTTGCCATCTGGACTTTGGGCCCTCCTGACAAATTACAGCCTCGTTTCCTTCCCTATTGTCCAAAGTTGCTCCATGATAGGGCCTCCTATAATGTCTCAGAAAAAAGGGTGGGGGTGGGAGAGAAGAGAAAGCAGGTCAGATCATTTTGCTCATTGGATTTCCTCTCTCTTAGGGGTTGCCCTGGAGGGTAATACAATCTTCACTTCTAGACTAGAGCCCAGACCTCAGTTGGAAAAGTCACTCTCAGAGTCTTTTTTCTCATTTGTAAAATGGGATAACACAAGTCTTGCTCACAGTAACCTCAGGATGGTTGAGGCTCAGATAAAATATACCATGTGAAAGGTCCACGTTAACTAAAATGCTATACAGACTTTGAGTGCTATTAATATTAATAAATTCTGTGCCACATTCAGCATACATGGCTGCCTTAGAAGCCTTTTAGACCTCCTTGGGACTGAGCTACTAGAAGGGGATTTTTCTAGGTCAGTGAGTAATGGACAGTGTCTTCAAAGGTATTGCCTATTTTTACTTTGAAAGAGCAACCTTCTCAGAAATAAACTTAGTAGTGAGAAGAACTTAAAGCCTGTAAGATTAAAAGATAATTAAAAACTATACAAAACTAGCCTATTCTGATAAATTGTATAACTTATTTGGGCAAATCTAAATGTGTTATTGACCTAGGTTAAACTGAGCAAGATTCACTGAAGAAATGGGAACTGATTAAATCTTTATTTCTGCAATTTCCTGTTCTTAGCAAGTAGAGAGAAAGACAAATACCCTGGGTGAGAGACAGGAAGACACTAAGACAAATGATTTTATGCCTGTGCAGCTTCTCTCAAGTACACCAAGATAATCATCTGCAAAGTGTTTTTTTTTAAAAACCCTCATTTTAAAAGATGCACCCCCCAATTTTAGACTTGCAAAAAACAGGTTATCATTGGTTATCACATATGCCTGCTTTTTTATTTCTCAACCTGTTTCCAAGGTGAAGTATGCTGATTTATGCTTTTCTGTTGACTTCTCCTATAAACAAAACTTTCCTCTGAGAACTTAACTCAGAATCCAGATCCAAGAACCCCTAGCTAAACTCAAACCTGGACAAAGAGCATGAAAAGGGAAAAGGGACAGGTTGCTTTCCTTGTGTGTTTTTCCTGGATTATTTCAAGGTACTACTTCAAAGGATCCTTAATCAGAGGTAGTATTTCAATTGTAGAAGAAGATACTTTGTCGAGTTGAAATTAATTTAAGTCCCTAATAATCTGAGTTATCATGAAATGGAAAGATCTGAGGGGCCTAACTGGCCCACAAACTTTTCACCTTTGAAGTCTAGCAAGAAAATGACCAGAATAAAAGATTTTAAAATTTGCTTGCAAAATTGTAGAAGGCAGAACCATTCCAGGCCCTAGGAGCTCAAGTAGAAAAGCATTATATTTTATATATCCCATAAAATAATAATGAAAAGTAACCTCATAGGAACCAGTTCCAAAATCCTTTCTGGATAATTTGGTACATTTGAAAGCTTGTGTGCTGTTCATGCCTTTTTGAAGCACTCTGTAAAACAAGATACTCTCAAATGTGTTAGAACATTTCTGTTTTGATTGGCTCAGAACTGCTGGAGGGACTTGCAATGATTTATAATGAACTAAGCACATGGCATGGTGTCATCACTCATTTTCTTCAGAGCCTCTTGCCCATTTATCGAAATTGCATCACTGGGAAGTAACACAATGAAAATCTTACACTCTGCTGGTTAAAAGTTGGGTCACAATTCCAAAATCTAGGTAAAAGTTTATGGCTAGAGTAGAAGGCCAACATTTTTTTTTCATCTTTCAAGATGCTAAGCATTTAATTTATTTATGTATTTACTTGTTTTCTATAGCAGATAAAGCAAAAGGTAAGTTTATTTCACTTTTTCTTTCCTTTAGTTAACCTTGGTTCGTTTGTGGAATTCCAGGAAGGCTGATGTTAAAATAAATCAAGATCTATACCTACAGAAGTTAACTCAGAAACCAGTTCTTGGTATGATTGGTCAGAGTTATTAACTGCAAGCAATTAAGCATTTCTGAATGACAGAAGCTACCAAAGGAACGTATTTAAAGGATATTGTGTAGCTCATAGAAGAGGGATCCGGGCTGAAAAACCAGGGTCAGGACAAGATAACCAGGAACAATATCCAAAATCACATCTGCGGATTTTTCAGGTGAAGATACCACTCCTGCCTCCAGATGGGATTCTAGGCTATAGTTTGAGCCGTGGATGCCACTAACAGTAGACAAAGGAGCGGCCACGAGAAGTACCGATTCCGGGACCTGATTTCCCTGCCACTTCTCCTTCTGTCACCGAGTTGCTCCTGGCACCAGCTTCACTTGCTCTAGATCGAGGCTCAAGTATGTACAGGTGGTTAATAGAACCTAGGGTAACTGCTCCTGCCTGAGCTGTATTTTGGTTATTTCCTTTGATCTCAAAGATTATTTCTGGCTTTAATTTCTGATTCTATAACTCTAAATATGGATATTTTAAGCAATGACAGAGTCATTCATTCTTTTAAACAACTATTTTATTTTAGAACAGTTTAGATTTACAGAATTATTGCAAAGATAGTTCAGAGACTACCCCACAACCAGTTTCCCCTAGCAGTATCTTACATTAGTATGGTACATTTGTCATAATTAATGAACTGATATCAATTAGCTGATATTAATTCATATTGTTAACTAAAGTTCATACTTTATTCAGTTATTGTACAATGTCATTTTTCTGTTCCAAGCTCCCATCCAGGATACCTCAATTAGTCATCACGTTGCCTTAGATACCACTTGATTGTGACTCTTTCTCAGACTTCCCTTGTTTTTGATGACTTTGACAGTTTTAAGGAGACCAGGCCAGATATTTTTGTAGGATGTCCCTCAATTGGGATTTGTCTGATGTTTTTCTCATGGGTAAATGGGGCTTATGGGTTTTGAAGAGGAAGATGACAGAGGCAAATTACCATTCTCTCTCTTTTTTTTTTAAGATTTTATTTATTTATTTGACACAGAGAGAGAGAGCACAAGCAGGGGAAGCGGCAGGCAGAAGGAGAAGCAGGCTCCCCGCAGAGTAGGGAGCCCGACACAGGGCTCGATCCCAGGACCCCAGAATCATGACCTGAGCAGAAGGCAGCCGCTTAACTGACTGAGCCACCCAGGAGCCCCTGTCATTCTTTTTATATCATATTAAGGGTAGGTGTTATCAATGTGACTTGTGATTATTTAACTTTGATCACCTGGCTTGCATAGGTGATTGTCACATGGCTGTTGGAAGTTTTTCACTATAAAGTTAATTTTTTCCCCACCTTTCCACACTGTCCTTTTTGGAAGACTGTCACTATGCATAGCCCACACTTAAGGAGGGGGGAGTTCACTCCACCAACTTGAAGAGTAGCTATATAAATTATTCATAATTCTTCTGTAGGAAAGATTTATTTATTTATTCAATCTTTTTTTATATTAGTATGTACTCATGCACATCTATGTTACTCTTTGATGTATAATCCAATACTATTTTATTTAACACAGTTTCTCAAATTGTCCCAGCTTTGGTCATTGGGAGCTCTTTCAGTTGGCTCCTGGGTCCCTTTGACACACCCCCATAAGTGTATGGTAGTTTTGTTTGTTTGTTGGAATTTCCTTCTTTCTGGCATTACACAACGTTCCAGGCCCATCTGTACGTTTCCTTCCCCATTCCTAGAAACATCAGTTTCTCTAAGGAGCCTTGGTTCCTTTTATTGGAGAATGGTATTGGAAAGCAAGGCCTGAGTGATAGGCGTGTTTATTGTTACTGTCATTTCTTCTACATGCTCTGACATATATCTATAATATCTATAAATATTTCTATAGGTAAACATTTGCATCTATATGAAGTTCAGCATTGTTCATACCAATGTCTCTAACTTTAATCCATTGGCACATGGATCATTCTAGCTACCTCCTCTTGCATTTGTTATATATTTGTAAAGTTATTTTAAAAATGAAAAAATCGTGGAATGGTAGTTGTGAGACTACTACTTCCCTATCCCTTAGTTTTCTTTCTTTGAGAGAGGAGAACTTGGTACTTTGCTTATAGGAGTGTGAGGATTAAATGAGTAAACACAAATAGCACATTTAGAACAATGCCAGGCTCATTATTTATAACCTAATGTTAGTCTTAGCCTGTGGGGTATATTATCATTTCCATTTTACAGATGAAAAGAAACAGAGGCATGGAGATACTATAACCTGCTTGAGGTCTCACAGCTAGTAAAACGTGCCCTTTAAAGTGTTTCTAAAACTTACATCTCTTTTTGTGAAAATGAAGCTATGAGATGCAATATATATGTCTAGAGGTAAGGCTAACTATAACAAAAACTCAAGGAAGCTTTGAATATCCTCAGTGTTAGGGATGTTGTGATAATCATTAATGTTACCATTTCCCAAATTACCAACACTTTTGTGCCACGAAAGTACTCAGCTAGTGGAGTAGATTGGCCTCTCAATGCTCAGGCTGTCACCTTAAGCCAGTTGAGGCAAGGACCATTCCCAAGAAGGGAGTTGGGAGAGGTTAAAAGTTGGCTCTGCCTTATGTATGCCTATTGCTCCCTGTTGTAAGAAAACTGACTCAGTGAAGGGTTCCTGGAAACTTTACTATTTCTTACCTGCTATGTGCTCTGGCGAATGGGACATCAGGTCACGATTGATGGAATATGCCATTGGTAGAGGAGGTTTCCTAGGAGAATAAAAAGAAAGGAGATTGTAGGGGAGAACAAATAGGCATTTATCTACTCAAATCAAATAAGTGACAATCTTACACCCTACATTTATTTCTTTGTTCTACTCAATATCTACTTCCTTTTAGGCACTAGTGACTCTAATTTCCTTATCATGCACAGCCCTAGACATCAACATTTGTTGACCCTACAGCTTCATTTTGAACCTGGGTGTCTTCACCAGGTAGATGCTGAAGGCGGAAGCAGCCACCTCCCTCTCCTCTTTCCTTATCAGTGATTTTACCATATTTTCTCCCCAATCATTTCTCTTAGCATCAATCCTAAGAGGTGAGGGAAACCATAAGTATCTTATAAAGTCATTAGACAGACATTCAATTAGGACCTACTATGTCTCAAGCATTTTGCTAGTCACAAAGTGCAGTAGTGAGCCAGACATATGTAGCCCTCCTCTTTGGAGAGCGAGCAGACCCCTGGAAATGAAAAACCTCTCATGAACTGAGGGCGTACCCTTCCAGCAATGGGCTCCGTGTGCACTATCGTATCTAAATCTCACAGAAGTAGCTATTATTATTATCCTTGTTTTACAGATGAGGAAACTGAGGGTTGCCCAAAGTCACACAACTGGAACTGGGCAGAACTGAGACACGAAAGCAGGTCTGCCTGATGCCACACACCTAACCATGCATACATCCTCTCTCTCGCAGCTACCAGGAGCCAGGACCTCAGGGTTCCATTCATGGCTGGAGGGTAGCAGCTCTTCTCCAATTTTGCTGCAGTTTCAACTGAATGCTTTGATTTGCAAATATGAAGGATTCTCTGAAGCATAACATCGAGCAAATTGTGGTAGATAGCTGGTAGAGGACAGCTGCAGACCAGAAAATGTGGCCGGATGCTGGGGCGGTCGGGGGGGGGGGGGTGGGCGGCGAGATGGATGTGCACTAGTGAGGCAGTGCCAAATGATGACAGGCCAAGGTGAGAGGGACTGACAGATTAAACCACCTAGACCCCAGACCAAGTGGAAGGAACCCTTAGATATTCTAAACACACTGTCTTTATCAGGTTAGCAAGTACAACTAGGATATAAGTATGTTTTTCTTTGCCCATGTCTACTCAAGTGATTATTCAAATAAATTAAAAAATCTGGGTTCCCCCCGCCCTGAAATGTGGCTGAGGTAATGACATAGAAAGACCTCAGGACTAAGGATCAGGAGACCTAAATTCTTGTCCAGATACGCACCAACTAGTTCAGTGGTGTGCTCTTCTGCTAGCCCCTTAACTTCTCTCATTCTGGGTTATCTCCCTTCTAAAACAAGGGGATTGGGCTACTGAGACTTACAGATTTTTGAAATTTCCAACTACCCTGATGCTTTGAGTTACTGAGCACCTCCAGTGTGCCTAGTACCACATTAAACAATCTGATATTTAGAAGCAATTGGAAGGCATAAGTCTAGCCCTGAACCTTCACTGTCCAGTGCAGTAGCCACTAACCACATGTGGCTACGGAACACTTGACACGTGGTTGCTGTGACTGCATCACAGTTTTATTTCATTTTGATTAAATCTGAATTAAGAAACCGATCCTGCATTCAGGTACTGAAAACTTTTATGTTTGAAACAACATACGGATGTGATTTTTCTTTTTTCAACAGTGAATTTTGTGCAGTCTAAATACAGTGTTTCCAGCTTGGTGCAGTGGCAATATCGTAGCCAATGAGGTTTATCCAAGGCACGACTATTGCTAATTGAAAACTAAATACAGTGTTTCCAATGAAAATGTAGTATCCAAATTGGAATGCATGGTGTAAAATAAACCAGATTTAAGACAATGTGAAAAAAAAAGGTTGTAAAATATCTCATTAATAATTTCATACTGGGGGTGCCTGGGTGGCTCAGTTCGTTAAGTGTCTGCCTTCAGCTCAGGTCATGATCTCAGGGTCCTGGGATTGAGCCCCGGATCGGGCTCCCTGCTCAGCAGAGAGCCTGCTTCTCCCTCTCCCACTCCACTGCTTGTGCTCTCTCTCTCTCTCTCTCTCTCTGTCAAATAAATAAATAAAATCTTTTTTAAAAAATAATTTTATATTGATTACATGTTGACATGACAATATTTTGGATATACTGGGTTAAGTGAAATATATTATTAAAATTAATTTCACCTGTTTTTCTTACTTTTTAAATATAACTACTAGAACATTTAAAATGACATATGCGGCTTGCACAACACTTCTTTTTGATGATTTCGGAAGTTTATACTCTAACAACTGTGGTGTGGTGGGTGGTTTGATTAGCAACCTAGATCATCAGTCATAGGTGCTTTAGAGAAAAGACTAGTATCACCCTTTGAGGAAAAGAATAATATCACCCTGTACCAGTCTGAGTCATTATTCTCATCAGGAAAGACTTGCCCCAATTACCTTTGTTAACAGGGTTTGTTTTAAGAGAGCCAGGGGATGTGAGGACTCTGTGGTCCCCAGGGCTTCCCAAACTGGGATGCGCTGTAGGCACCATGGATAAAGCGCTGTGACTCATCCATCTGAGTACACCCGGCACTCCTCCCTCTTTGTGGACTAGCCGGTGTTCATGCAGCATGAGTAACCCTGTTGGATGGAGGTTTGAGCCAAGCCCCTTCAGAGGCTGTTGCCCCCCACTTGTGTCTGGCTGCCTTTAGCCTGGCCACAATTTTCTGGTTGATTCAGTTGGAGACAGGTAGTAGTGTCTGTCTAGTTCTTGCCACATGGATTAAACTGTAGGATCTTGACACAAAAATAACTGGCAAGGCTTTCTTCAGAAGGAGCATATATCAATGGCAGGAGTTTTGAATTCAGGCCTTCTTCTGTAAAATTCCACCCTCCTCTGCATCTGTAGGGAATAAATGTCCTATCAGGGAGGATATGTCCAAATATCCCTGGTCAGTATGTGTTCAGCTTGTGGTGACAGACCTGGTGTGATTGGGGAAGGTGACCTTCCCTGGGCACATTGTGGTGAATATCGTGGCACGAAAAGAAAGGACCACCACCCCTGGTCACAGATGGTGATTCATTTGCAATGACTGGGAAGGACCACTGTAATGGCCTGCTAGAGGTGCCGTAACAAATACCTCAGAATGGATGGCCTAAACAACAGAAGTTTATTTTCTCACAGTTCTGCAGGCTAGAAGTCCAAGGATCAAGGTGTCAGCAGGCTTAGCTTCTTCTGAGGTCTCTCTCCTTGTCTTGCAGATGACTGCCTTCTCTCTGTGTCCTCACATGGTCATCCCTCAGTCTGTGTTGTAATCTCTCTTTTTAAAATTATTTTTTAAATCGAGACATAATTGACAGGTAATATATTAGTTTCAGGTATACAACATAATGATTTCATATTTTATACATTGCAAAATAATCACAATAAGTCTAGTTAACATCCATCCCCTTACATGGTTACAAAAACATATTTTTCCTAGTGATGAGGACTTTTAAGATCTATTTTCTTAGCACCTTTCAAATATGCAAGACAGTATTATTAACTATAGTCATCATGCTGTACATTGTATCTCCATGACTTAATTATTTTATAACTGGAAGATTCTACCTTTTGACCCCCTTCACCCATTTCTCCCACCTCTGTCACCCTTCATCTCTGGAAACCACCACTCTGTTGTTTATCTATGAGCTTGATTTTTCGTTTTGTTTTGCTTTTAATTCCACATATAAGTGAGATCATACGGTACTTTTCTCTCTTATTTCACTTTGCATTTATTTCATCTTGAGGTCCATCTACATTGTTGCAAATGACAAGATTTCATTCCTTTTTATGCCTGAATAGTATTACCTTGTAGATGTAGCACAATTTCTTTATCCATTCCTCCACTGATGGGCACTTAGGTTGTTTCCATATCTTGGCTACTACAAATAATGCTGCAGTGAACATGGGAGTGAAGATATCTTTCTGAGTTGATGTTTTTGTTTTCTTTGGATAAATACTTAGAAGAGGAATTGCTGGATCATATAGTAGTTATATTTTAATTTTTTGAGGAACCTCTATACTTTTCCAAAGTGGCTGCACCAAGTTACACAGGTTCCCCTTTCCCCACATCCTCACCAACACTTGCTATTTTTTTGTCTTTTTGATAATTACTATTCTAACAGGTATGAGATGACATCTCATTGTGGTTTCAATTTACATTTCCCTGGTGATTAGTGATGTTGAGCATCTTTTTATTTACCTGTTGGCCACCTGTATGACTTCTTTGGGAAAATGTCTGTTCAGATCTACTGCCCAATTTAAAATCAGATTGTTTGTTTTTTGCTATGAGGTTGTGTGAGCTCTTTATATATTTTGAATGTTAACAGCTTGCCAGACACATGATTTGCAAATATTTCCTCCCATTTCAGTAGGTTGCCTTTTCATTTTGTTTGATGGTGTAATCTCTTCATCTTGGATTACCACTTACCTATATAATCTCATTTTACCTTAATTATCTCTTTAAAGGCCTGATCTCCAAATACAGTCACATTCTGAGGTACTGGGGGTTAGGATTTCAGCATATGAATTTGGTAGGTACACAGCCCATAGCAACCACCATCCTTGGTCAGTATGTGGCATTTGAGGATCAACTTAATGAACTGCGTGGTCAGACACAATGCCCACGAAATGACCATTAGGTCACATGAAGATTTCCTACTCAAGGGAATGAGAACAAGACATGCACCTTTGACAAGGCTATGAATGACTTTAGGTAAATGCGATTGGATGGAGGGACATAACTGACTCCTGAATTTTATTGCCAGTCTGCTTCTCAGCACCAGGTACTCCTTGTTACTTGAACCACAGTGCCTGAGGCCAAGCAAGTGTAGTTGAATGTCCTTGGGATAATGTGCTAAATCCTGGCTGGCAAATCTGACATCAGTCACAAGGGTTAAGAATCTATTTAGGGGCATAAGACAAACAAATGGAACAAGTATAATGTGAGCCCTGTACCGAGCAACGTAAGGCAAAGAGGTGATCAGGCTGAGAGTGGAAAGGAGAAATCAGCAAAGATTTCTGATTTCTGGTGAGGGTAGCCTTCTTATAGTTGGAAATTGGTAAACAGGTGCTGATGAGGAGGATGGTGAAAATCTGGAGCCAAGGGAGGGGCAGGAAATGCAAGATATGAAAAGATCCTCTAGAAGCTGATGGTTAGAGCCCAGAGCTTGTGAGTAAGGAGGGTTGGTTTAAAGCAGTGATGGAGAAAGGTCTGCCTCTAGGTGTGAAGTGATATGGGACTGGGTAAGTGACAGAGGAGAAGGGAAATTGAGTGTGTGGAGATTAAGAGCTGGCAATTGAGCAAATGCTGTAATTGAGGAGGTCTAGCATTACACACAGACACACACGAACACACACACACACACGCACACATACACACACACACACACCAAAAATCTCTGTGATGATATCTGCGATTCCCAGAGATTACTGGTTCCAGTGCTGGTACTGAGACCTTTGGGATGACACCCCAGTGTACATAAAAAAAAAAAAAAGATGGCAACAGTCTTATTTGTTTGTGAACTCTTAGATGACGATAGCTGAAAAGTCCATTTTAACATGAGGCTTTTTGTTTGCTTCCATGCTAACCATAGACTTCTCTAGTCAGTTCAATTGTTAGCAGCAAGAAACTAGATAGATATAAGCAGTATTCTCCAAGTGACACATTAAACTGGGATGAGTCAGTTAAGTAACAACAAGCAGACTTCATTAAATGATTAAAAGGCATTTTATGCATTTATTTTAAGAAAAATATATTATGGAAGAGTCAACAGATGGATTCATGGGAATTTGCTTGGCTTACAGGGATAGAACAAGAAAACCTCCTCTTTAAATGTTGACTGGGGGCTCCTGGGCAGCTCAGTTGGTTAAGTGGCTGACTCTTGATTCCAGCTTAGGTCATGGTCTCAGGGTCCTTGGATAAGTCCCATGTTGGGCTCAACACTCAGCAGGGAATCTGCTTGAGAATTCTCTTTCCCTCTCCCTCTGCCCCTTCTCATGCTCACATGCTTTCTCTCTCTAGAATAAATCAATCTTAAATAAGTACATAAATGTTGGCTGAATGTTACAGCCTTTTGAAAGAGAACTATTTCTCTCCCAATATATTTTCCTAGTAATCTTCTACAATTACTGTAAATATACTCTGCAACGAATCGTAGATTATAAATATTTTTAAAAATTCAACTGTGTCTTGCACAGAACTTTCAACCTTTTCATTCTGTTCAAGGGATGACAGATCCTGAATAGCTGCTGTGCGCTTTCATCTCTTCTCTTAGCACCCTATATGCAAAATCAGCAATTCATCCTATTCGGACTTTCCTTAAACTGCCTTCAGCCAGGCCTCAGGACTCAGCCTCCTCAAGCGAACTTCAGTAGTGGGGCTCAGGCTCCATAAATCCCCAAGTGATGCTGATGCTTGCCAAGTTGAAGCAAACTGGGTCTCCACTTGCAGGGTGGTTTCAAGTCATAGGGAAGATGACTAGGAAGAGTTAGAAAGGAAGTCCCAAACAGAAGTTTGGGAATGAGTGAACAGCTGGGACTAACTTTATTTCTTCCTCTTTCCACTTTGCACATATTCACTCTGAAGGCAGGTAATGGGGCACCCAGTCGAAGTTACAGTCCGGCGCTCAGCCCTGTCAGCCAGCGCCCGTCTCCCCATCCCTCGCCTTAATTACCCCTGTGCCCCCACCTGCTCCGCGGCTCCGCCCAGCCTCCGGCCACACCGGCCACACCCTCTCACTGCTCTGGCCCCCCCCAGCCCCGCCCCTCAGCACGCGCCGCGGCCGGCGCCCCGCCCCGCCCGTCACGTGACAGCCACGCCCTCCGTGCGCGCTCGGATTGGCTCTCCCGGCCGAGGGGGTGGGTTCTAGCTTACAGCACTGCCCCGCAACGCGGCTGCAGTTTTCAAACCTCAACTGTAAGCTTCGGTCACCGTCTCCGCTGCCATCGCCGGGAGCCACCTCACAGGGGAACAGTTCACAACTGTTGGCCGTTGTCCAGAAGAGTAAAAGTGGGTCCTGCCACGCTCGGAGCTACCTGGCGCCTCACCGGGCTAGAGCTGGAGAACAAGTCGTGTGGTGGCCACCGGCGTGGGGCGGGACGGGAGCCCCCTTGGAGGGGGCAGCCCCGAGAGAACCTGCTGCGGCCCGAGCGGTCAGTGTCTTTCGCTTTGCGCGACCGCGGTCCTGTCACGACTGGTGGGTGGGCTCGGGGCTGCGACTCTGAATCCCTGAACCCGCCCCATTTACCCTGGGTATGGAGACCCGCCGCCTTAACGTCGGAGGGGTCCGGAGGAGGGATGCAGGCAGTGTGGGCGGGTTCGGGGTCTCCTCAGAACCTGGACCCCCGGCCTGGTGGAGGTGGACTCGGACTGCCGCACCTCAGGTGGCCCGACTGCCCCGGGCCCCTCTCCGCTCTCCGGCTGGAGTTCCCTCGGGTTCGGTGCTGGGGCGTCCGGTGATCCTCCCAACCCCCTCTTCAGTCGCGGCGCGTGTCTGTGCGTGCGTGTGTGTGCGCGCGCGCCGTCGCCTGGCCGGCCGGGGCTCTCCCCGGGTCGCATCCCGCAGGGGCTCCCTTCGCGACTGGCTCCCTCGCGCCCCTTTCCACGTCGCGTCGATGTGGTCCTTCCTGTCCCCAGCCCCCGCGTTCACAGCTGTGGTGTGGGCACAGGACGTGTTCACATCTGGACTGGTGGACGCGTCCTGCGCACAGCTGCTTTTGGTCTCGAGAAAGTTTGTGCTCATCTTGTGGGGCATTTTCAGTTACAGCTTGTGAACAGTGTTGTAAAGCCATTGAATAGAGAAGACGAATTTCCGTTGTTTCGGTAATTTTCAGTGATCTGATTTTATTTTGACGCCATGTAAATCACTTAAGTGTACACGAGCCATCCTGAAACTGTACAGCTACGTGATGACTACAGTATTGAAATTTACCCAGCTCTTTGTTTTATTGTAGGGAAAAGCGCTTCATTTCAATTCCCTTAGAGGGATAAGTAGAGACAAAGTTGGAGGAGACTTGATGGCAGCTGGTAGCCGGTAGGAGTTCTTCCTCCGTCTGTGATGGGAGAAGAGACACTCGGACATAAACTTGCAAATTAAAATTAAGAAGGAAAAATACATTTAAAAAATCCAACCACATGCTGGTCAAATTTCAATAATATTAGGTCTGTGTATCACAGCCACTGTTTTGCCAACGTAATGTTTACCTCCGGTACCAGTGAAATGCTGTGAACCTTGCAGTGATGTTTGATATGGCGCGGCCCCTTTAAGTCCTCATCTTTGAGAACGTGTGCGCTGAGACAGCATGGTCTACAGAGATGATTGAGCAAGTGGTGGCAAATGTATGTAACCTGGCAGTTTAAGCCCACGAGCATGATTTTATTAAAGGAAAAGATAATAAACCTACTTTCTCATTGATACACTGTCCAGTGTGAACTGGACAGAAGTAGTATTTAACTACTTCTAGTGTTTGTTTTATATTAAACCACATATCCATAGAACTTTATATTTTTTAAAAAGTTGGTCCATAGAAACAGTGCCCTAATTTAAGACCTGTCTTCTTCCCCATTCATCCTTCTGTGAGATGTTTCATTTTTTTAAATTTTCTAATATTTTAATAAGTGGAGTTATTAATAGCTGCTTTATTTTTGGGATACATAACGTTCATTTTAGATCATTTTCTAAATTATGGATCTAAAATGAAGTGAAATATATTTACATGGCAATATATTTAAGTTTTAAAAGTAAAACTTGAGTAGTAATTTTAAAATATTTCTTTTCTGTGTGTGGGCAGAATGGTTGTAGTTGCTCTTGGACTCTGAATAGTAAATTACAGTTTGGTTAAAATAGAATCAGTTTTTAGGAAAGTCAAACCTTGACTAATTGATCACTGTGTCAGCACATTAATAACAAATCTGAAGAAGATACAGGCATTTTATGGCATGTTTCTAATCAAACAATTTTATTTTTAAGCTTGCATTGGCAGTGCTTTGCTGGTGTTAAGTAAATATCTAAACATATTTTAAAAGCTTTGTTTTGAAGCTCTTTGATTATTATGAGAGACTATCCTTATCAAAAATTTCTTGTACTCCAGAAGACCTAATTTAAAACCCATAAATCAAGGAAATCAATTGCTAACACTGTCACTAAATCCTAAAATTGTCTCAAAATTGCATGTACATTATATTGTAGTACATATTTCCTGTATATAAAATTGGCGGCTAAGAACAGTGCTCCTAGATTTACCGCTTTTAAAAGATTTTGATTGAATCTTGTTTTTGTTTTTTTTTTAAGAATTCTTTTGCATTCTGTGGGTATTGATTGTGTCAGAAATATTAACAGTCATTTATGTACTTCCTTTCCCCTTGGGAAGACCTTAAATATTTTAGTTGCTTTAGTTTTCCACCATATTGATGACAAAATTCTATTATTTTATTTTTAAGTAATTTATAGTCTATGATGGATTATTTTCAAAGGATATTTCTTTGATTATTTCAATTAACACATGTACTTATAAATTAAGTTTCAAATATTTTTATATAAATATGTTGTGATGTTGCAATTTTCAAGACATATTTAGTTAAATTTTTAAAAATTTCTTTGATTTATTTATCCTTTTTTTCCAATAACATTTAACTTTGAATTTCAGTGCCACTTTAAACATCTAAATTAATCAGTTTCTTTTAATATTATATGTATATTTTGGTGCATCCCTGACTCTTTGCAACTGCCTCACCCAAAGAGGGCATAGTTATACTTTAAGGATTTAAAAATTTTGATATTAACAGTGAGGTGGTAGTTTCATCTTTAAATCCTTATAGGATCATATCCCATTTTACACTGTAATGGTTACTGAACAAACAGTACTTCAGCAGTGTGGTCAGTAAACAGTACTTTATTTTACAATAGAAACTTAATTTTCCATCTGATGAGCGACAAGCACTGTGTGTTTGTTGGTCCACTATATTTCTGTTTTTCAACATCTTCCTATCCTTTTTCAAAATTACAGGGTTTAATTTTCCTTCTGAAGGAAGGCATAGAATCAGGCTTGGGGTTGTTACCTGGAACTTCAGCCCTTGGGTTGTATATACTAGACTGATTGGACTAGAGTTTAGTTAGCTGGCTTCCTTTTGTGATTTTCAAAGGATTAAATTCTTGACTTATACGTCTTATTCAGTCTTTAGAAGCAAGCAAACAAACAAAACCTGTTATTAGAATACAGTTAGTATTCTAATATAGTATTCCTATCTAAGGAATATAGTCTCTTCCTTGAAATTGAAAATCATCTTCATCCTTAACCCTACACCAATACATTTATTTCTAATCAATGACTAAAAATGGATTCTTCTGCCACACTAGCAGAAAGTTCTTTCTTTATTTTGATGGAGGCTAGATAAATAAATCTCCAGTTCCTCTGTTTCCTAGGAAAAACTTGGTAGCTATAAAATGCTGACATTCCTACTGGGTGCCAGACACCATGCTAGGAGTTTAGACACAAAAGCAAATGTTGCCCTTTAGACACTAAAGAGAATTGTGTTCTAACATGTTACATGTTGAAGTAAAGAGGTATGTCAAGGGTCCTCCTGTTCCTCCTGTTTGAAAGGTAAAGGAGAGGCATTTAAACCAACCTGTGGGTTTTAGGCAAAGCTTCCTGGGTGAGGTGACCGTCTGTGTTGAGATAAGAAGGGTGTATGAGAAGATTTAGCCTTTTAAGGAAGAGTAGAGAGAACATTTCAGGCAGAGAAGTAGAACAGAGATGGAGAGGAAAAAAAAAAAAAGTGTGGCAGGAAATGAAACTGGTGTGTACCTGGCCTCAAAGGCTTTTGTGTGTCATGCAGTAGTGCTTTAGCTTATAGGTACTGGGTGGCTCATTAAGGGATCAAGGCAGACAATTTAATTCTCTAGATGTTATCATATATTGTGTATGATATATTTTATTTCTGTAAAACATTTTTATTGATAACTTCGAAATGAATATTGTGATGAATATTTTTTAAATAGAGCTATTTAAAGGTTTTAAAGGGACTGTTGTTTGTCTTACTTTTGATCACATCACATTGCTGTCTCCCTTCAAGTAAGTTAAGGTCCACATCGAGCCTAACATTTCCTCTGTTACTTCCTTCACTGATCCATATCTGCATTTTTACTGTAATTATTGTGATGGGAATTAAAAGAAAAATCTTTGAGAATAAGTTTGAGGTACTGTATACTTGGAAGCTTAATTTTATCTTGCCTTCTATTACCCTCTTACTGTTTCTAGTGCCTGATTGTGTCTATAATTGTGTACCTCTATACACACACACACACACACACACACACATTTACCTACTAAGTCCCTTAAGATTTTTTTTTTACTAGTATAGCCTAATAAAGTGTTATAAAATGAATTTCAAATAGATTGAGACATATTGGTAATTTAGAATCAGTTATGTGAATTGTGAATTGTGGTAGAAAACAAAGAAAAGGTCTAGAATTGTTGGAGTTAAAGAGAAATTGTTGGGAAATTTAGGAAGATACACAGAGACACAGAGGGTTGACTGATAACCTTCATGTACCCAAGGATTAAATCTTATATGACAGGCAACCAGATGTTTGTGGAGGGTTTAGACAAAGGGTAACATTCATGCTCCGCTATAAGTAAAATTGGCCAAAGGAGAAGAAATGGAAAGATATTTAGGCTGTGGCAACTGGTTCAGGTGCAGGAAATAGAAGGAAAAATACACTTAGAGGATGCTAGCTATATGGATGCCTTAAGCAGTCTGTAATATAGGTATTTTAGCAATAAGTAGGTAAGTGTAAGGCTCTGTTTTCAGAAATGTGCTCACTCTTTTTTCTGAGACATAGCTTGTATTCCAGCATATTCAGAGCTAGAGTAAAATGTATCACAATTCAAAAAATAATTTTTGTATTAACATGTATTTAAAAGAACTGCTGATTGCCCAGTGCTGCTTTCAGCTACATTTAGAGTCATAAAAACGCCTGTGGGTCCATTCAGCATTATGATGACCAACAGTACATGTGAGGGGAGGAAAATTTGTTAGGGTAAAAAATTAAACACAAGGCAATGTCCAGTAGTAGGAAATACTCTCAAGTAGCTTGATTTAATAAGGCCCTATTTATTTTATTATTATCTTATCAATCCTTTAAAGGTCAGCTCTTTTTCCTTCTAACATAACTGAATAATAGATATTATGAAATATTTATATGTATATTTGGATATCACATTTTAGATTTTGGGAGGGAAGGAGGTCCCAGATAAGTCTACATTTTCACAAGTGATACTCATAATCAAGGTGTATATCCTAAAGTTACAGATTGTTATTCATTATATAGAACTGTAACTCTAACATTAATTCAGAATTTATTAAATTGTCTCTATCCAGTATTAAACAAGGCATTAATTCGTGTTTAGTATTTGCCCTGAATGCTTATAAGGTCTCTGCATAAGAACTGACATATTATTTGGATAGTAAATGCCATCTGCTCTATATAAATGCAGAGAAAACTCTGAGACCTTAAAAAAATTGAGCAATAATTGTTCTTGAACCTACAGTCAAGTAAACCCTTAATGTGTAAAGAGATATATTTTGCTGTTGCAAGTGAGTAAGTTTCTGCATTTAGAGTCTAGTGATATATATTCACAGCCATCTTTTTTACCCAAAAGCGTTTGCTAATTATTTGCCTATTATTAAAGTAGTACCTGCTTAGTGTAGATACTTTAAATACTAGGAAAGTATAAATACTGCCATAATCCCACCACCCAAAGATAACCACTGTTAACATTTTGCCCTAGTTTTCCAGTCTTTTCTTCTATTTGTTTTTATATTTTTGCCACAAAATTATCATAGTATATATACGTTTTGTGTCTTCCTTTTTTCACTTAATATTACAGGAGATAAAAATATTCTTTGAAAGCATGATTTTTGAGTATATAGTATCCTATTACTTAGATATATTTAAGCACTTTTTGGATTTTAGGGTTCATTCATTCAACAAGTTTGTTTTTTTTTCATTATTATAAATCCTAGTTCACTGAGCATAAATCTTTGACTACATCTAAGATCCATATTGACTCTTTGGAAACTTGAGAGCAGAAAATACTCATAAAATTAGTTCTGCTAGAGTTCTTATGAATAGTTCACTTTGTAGCTGATATATTACAGCATGAGATAAAGATCTTAGATTCTAGAATCTAGATGAGGTGAACATCTCAGAATCAAGAGCCTATACTCTGTCTCTATGATTGAATTTGACACGTACTTATATTTCTCAAGGCCTGATTGATGGACAGTGTTGGGAATGTAGCCCAATTTGTATCCATGATACAGGTACATCCTTTCCTTCTGTATATATGTATGTATAATAAATATGCAATCATAAGCGGCATATTCATAGACTTTTAAATTTAGAAAAAAATTGTCAAAACCCAAAGATGACCTGAAAATAAATAGATTGAGCATAGAAATTGGTAACCATTTTGATTTTTCTGAGAGGAATATATGACCATTGTAACTGCATGCCATCAGATCTAAGAAAATACACAAAGTACACAATTAAAAAAGGCAGAATTTTACAAGTCGAGTTTAAGCTAACCTGAGGTGAGAGTATGGAAACAGTACAACTGCTCAACAACAGCCAGGGACGGTGTAGAGAGTATCTTTGGGTAGAATATTAACAATATTTACTTACTGAACAATCATGATGTACTCTCATGATTAGCCCTGTACCAGTGTCATTCTACATGAGTACATCATATTTTAATTTTAATCCATAGAGCTGTGCAAAATAGATTCTATTATAATCCATACTTTAGAAGAAGCAGAATTGAAACTTTCCTCACTAGTAATTAGAGAAATGCAAAGTAAAACACAAAACTTCATTTCCCTTCATCACACTAGAATAGCCAAAATTAAAGGCCTAAATGGGACAAACGTTGGCAAGGAAATGATAAGCTCTCCCACCTAGTGCTAGTGGGAATATAAACGGGGGATGGAATGAAGGGACCAACTTCAGCTGTGTCTATGATGTTTTATTTATTTTAATTTAAACAAAATATAACAAAGCAATAAGATTGAAAAAGCAAGTGTTTGTTAGGATATTTGTATCCCTTCCTATACATTTGAAATATTTCTTTCTTTAATTTTTTTTAAAGTAGCTATATTTGTTTCCCACACAGCCATAACAAAGTACTGTGGATCAGGTGACTTAAACAGACATTTATTTTCCCATAATTCTGGAGAGTAGCAATTTGAGATCATGGTGTTGACAGGATTGGTTTCTTCTAAGGCCTTTCTCATGGCTTGCAGATGTCCTCTTCTCCCTGTGTCTTCACATGGTTTTCCTTCTGTGTGTTTCTGTGGCCTAATTACTTTTTATAAGGACACCAGTCCTGTTGGATTTGGGCCCACCCTAATGACCTCATTTTTCACTTAATCACCGCTTTAAAGGCCCTAACTCCAAATACAGTTACCTACTGAGGTATTGGGGGCCAGGACTTCAGCATGTGAATTTTGAGGGGAGGGACACAATTGGTCCATAACAGTAGTGAAGTTAAATAATTTAGTAAGATCTCTTAGCTGGTATGATGGATAAATGGGATTCAGACTCAGATGTGATTCAGTCCAAATGTTATTTTCAGAATGCTACACTGCAACCCTTAGACTACTAGAAATGTACACCAAAACTAGTTAGGTCTTGGTTTCTCCAAAGATCAATGGATTTAGAGGAAAAAAATTTGTTGACTTAAGAATAAAACGAAGAAAATATAGAAACTGAAAACACTAAACTCTTATCACGTTGCTTATTAGATTGAATATAGTTGGCATTTGAATTTAGGAAGATAAAGAATAGTACATGTCAAGTAGGAAGTAAGTGGAGGGAAAATGTGGCAGAGAAAGAACAAAAGCCCTAGGGGGTTATTGAAAGAGGGTGCTAGAAGAATAATACTGGATCTTTTGTTAGATACACTAGCAGGAAGTCCTAACTATTATAAAATATATAGTCTACAATTATTATATGAATTCAATTAATATGAAATGATAGTTTTGTTAAAACTGAATACATGTAAATATCACAAAGTTGCAGATAAATGTGAGTTCAAGATATAGAACTGTAGAATAGGCTTTATATGGTCAGTAACTTATCCAACAAAATTAGAGAGCTTGGTTCTACCAAAAGAAAAAAACTCTAAGACCTATGAAAGTTTGAATTTAATATTGAAATGTAGGTAGTCTGTTAAACAAGTTCTGTTTCTTGTAATTTCTAATTTCTTCTAAGTCATTAACATAACTCACAAAATGTGAATTCACTACCAAATTTGGCCATGTAAAATTAAATTTAAAATGAATAATCATTACCTGGCTATGTTAGAATCTTATGTGAAGATAAAACTTTAAAGAACGAGAGTTTAAAAATGAAATTGAATGATTGCTTGTATTAAAATTATAACTATTTTTTAAGAATTTGGGAGGTCTTGAGGATTTTTATAGTAGTTTTATTCTGAAATAAAGTCATTAAGTTAGTTCAAGTACCATAGAGGTAATAGAATTTATGTGTGTGCTTTTTTTTTTTTTCTTCCTTCTGGGTAGACTGCTGTTTAAATCTTCCTTCTTTTCTTTTTTCTCTTTTCTTTTCTTTTCTTTTTTCTTTCTTTCTCTCTCTTCCTTCCTTCCTTCCTTCCTTCCTTCCTTCCTTCCTTCCTTCCTTCCTTCCTTCCTTTCTTTTTTGTTGTATCTTACAGCTATATTTGGAACTGTAAAATGTAATGTACATCCTGTCTGTCTGAGATAACATCTTTTTTTCTTAATTGCATTTAAATTATATCCTGTATCTTCTCTTTTTTTAAATAGGTAAAAATAAGTGATTAAAGAAGCATATCGGAGTCATCTAACATGTCGAGGAGAAGATTTGATTGCCGAAGTATTTCAGGCTTGATAACTACAACTCCTCAAACTCCAATGAAAATGGAAAACTTTAATAATTTTTATACACTTACCTCTAAAGAGCTGGGAAGGTAAGGAAATTTTATAATGTATTTGCTGTTTAAATTCATATTTTGGATTTCTGGGTCTATAGTTCTATAAAATTCACTTGATCATTTTAAAAAATGATTAGAAAGAAAATCATCATCTCTGCTATTATTATAAGGGTCTAGTCTTAACTGACTTGGAAATCAAAATCTGTAGAAAATTAGTGAGCTTATATGATATATCCCACCTAGATTCAGAGCCCCGATAGGAGGCCAGGGTTCTTCTTGAGGCTGTGCATGGCAACAGGAAGCTTAGGGCTCTGCCATTTCCAAACTTTGTGACCTCAATTAAATTTCTGTACCTCTTAGTACTATAATTTCCTCATCTGAGAAGTGGGGATGAAGATAATTGTATCTACCTTCTGTGGTTGTTATGAGGATTAAATGAGTTAATATTTGTGAAGTATTTAGTAGAATGCTATCAATTTTTGTTAAAAGTTTTTTAAATTCCTGGGATATTGTGCTGGGCTAAAAAAATAGAGTCTCCTCCTCTTTTTTCCTAAATTAAACAAAAAGAATTAACTCATATTTGATAATACAATTCTGTATGATGAAGAATGCATGTTCTGTAAGTAAAACCCTGTACTTACACTACTACTGATCTGTTTTGGCCTAACCAGAGTGTTAAGGCCAAGGGGTGACCTGAAATTATAAGACCATTTAGCACTACCATTTAAATATATATGGAAGTTGTAAAAAATGCTAAGTTATTTATTATATGTTCAGCATCTATGAACTTAAATGACGTTTAACAGAGAGTTGAAAGATGGTGATCTGTTTCTATCTTTAGTTTGATTTTAGTTCTGGAGGCAGATGTTTGCTTATCTTGAAATGGTTTACTAAGTCCATGTTTGTATTGATAGATGTATGGTAAGATAGTATGATTGATTTTTATATTTGAAAATCTCAATGTGAAAATAAAAGTTGACTGAACCATGAAAAGAATTCTGTTTTTGGTGATCTTTTACATGAAAGGTAACAACAAGTCCTAGACTTGTTAGATGTTGAATGCAGTCTTTCATTTGCAAATAAGGGTGATAATATATACTTCATTAGACTAAGAACTAAATATGAAAGCATTTTTCGTAATTCCTGGCATATTTATTTATTTAATTTTATGTGCAAAATATCTAGTGTTTTAATGGTGTATTGAAAGATACAGTTTTTCAAGCCCTCCAGAAAGTTTCTAAGAAATTGTTTAATTCTAAATCTGTAATTATTTCTCTTTGCATCATGACAGGAGTCAGTTTCTTTTAGTTGCTTATATCTTACATGGAATAGTTACAGAATCTTTGCACTGGAAGGATTTCGGTGGTCAGCGGTCTTCTAATATAATTCTTTATGCAACAGCCTTTCCTATAATTTTCCTGACAAGCTGTTTATCTAGCTTCAGTTTGAATGCTGCAGTGATGGGGAACTCATTTACCTCAAAATGTGTCTGTTCCATTTTGGGGGTGCCTCTTAGGCACAGAAGGTTCTCTTTTCTGTTCTGCTAACATCTACCCAATAGACATAGTTCTTCTTTTGTAGCTGCATGTAATATTATTATAATAAATATAATAAATCCTTCAGAGATTTGAATATGGTTAAACACTGCCAGTTTCCTTAAATGCTCATCTTATGACCTAATTTCCAGACAGCCATCTTTGATCTAGTTACCTTCTTCTGGACCACTCTGCATTTTTCATTGTCAGTCTTAAACTAAGAAGGCCTAGAGTTGACACAGTTTTGTCAATATCTTAACATCTAGACTATCGTAAAGCTTTATTGAGGTAGCTTAAGATTCTCTTAGGAGTTTTCTTTCCTTTTTTTTTTTTAAACAGCTATGTCAAATATGCCATATATAGTATGTTAGTAAAAAACAGATTAAACTGGAAGTCAGTTGACCTGTCTTTACTCTGGATCTAAAGTTGTGTCCATATACTTAGTTGTGTGGTTTCCTTTTCATTAAGATGACCCCAAGTTTCCTTCTATTTGCAAAAATGTTTGAAAACTGCTTTGAACAGGTAACTGAATATGAAAAGCCTTGAACAGTACACACAATAAAGGGTATTCTCTTCCATATTTCTAAGTTACTATTTTGATGGGTAAATGTACATACATTTATTAAATTAACTTTGCAAAATAGGGATATCACGTGGCTTGAAGGTCTGTAAAATATTTTTTTCCTTTGGGAGTTTTGGAGAACTTAACCTTTGAGGAGGACACTATTAATAATTCTAAATGGTTTTATAAATGAGGTACTATCATAAATAACAAGCATAAACTGGAATCAGATATATTTTTTAACATTTTAGAGCAAAAACTCATGATAGAACGTGATTAAAACAAGTTCAGTTTGCTAATATCCCATCTTCTAATATCTTTAGGAAAGAGACCTAACATTATTCTTTAAATTGATGTGGGCTAATGAGTCCTGTGGTAAATACTGATATTTCTAATTAGTAAAACTTGATCAATTGAAATCATGATCTTTCACGACCAGTAACTTCCTTTAAGTTCTTCCAATATTGTTACCAATTTTAATATGCAGTACTAATGCAAAATGAAAATTAGGATCATAATATTGTTTCTCCTGAGGCTTTACATTTTAAAGTATGTAAACATAATTCTAGCATGTGGTGAACTACAGAGTTCTTTGTAAATCAAGTTGATTTTTCTGAATCACCTGTTTTTTTAAATTCATTTTAAGATGTTAGTGTTTAAGAATTTATTTTCCTTTAGCAGACTAAACGAAAATATGTAAAAGTTAACAGTTCATTTTAGACTATTCTCAAAACACTTTGCATTGTTCCTGTTTTTTAACATGTTGGGTTAAGTTTTTTTTCCACCCCTCCCCCAACCGAGGCAAGGTTCTTTAGGACTTCTTGCGGTTAGAAGGGTGAGGCAGATGCAGAAATAAACGTAGCTTCCTTTGTGGCTTACCCCCCCCTTCACATTTTATTGTCTGTTCTAGAATGCAGAAGGCTAACTACTAGGCCTTTTCACTGCTGGGAAATCTAGTCAGTTTTGCCTTTTTAGGGTATGACCTAAAACAAAATAAAACAGACCATTTTATTGTCTGTTCTAGAATGCAGAAGGCTAACCACTAGGCCTTTTCACTGCTGGGAAATCTAGTCAGTTTTGCCTTTTTAGGTATATTAATACAATAATTAAGTATTATTGCTAAGGGTTTTTAATTTTCTTAAATGTTTCTGTTAAATTTGATACAGGAACATAATGTATAAAAGATTATTTCTCATACTTCTAAACCACAATTAGCATTTTAGAATGGGAAACAAATACTTTTTTCTTCCTAAGTCATCTGATAATTATGGTAATTAACCGTATATAAATGAATATATATGTAAAATGTTATTGGAATCTTAAAAAAGCTTTAAAAATATAAATGCTTTAAGCACAGATGCAAAATAGCACAGTATATGGTATTGTAGTAGGTGCATAACTCTTGCATTCATTCAACAGGTATTTCAGTTCCTGTTATGTGTTAGCAAAGTGTAGATTTTATAATAACTGTAGTAATTAGGACAGACAGGGTCTCTGCCCTCATGGGCCTTTTACCTAGTCATAAAAACTGACAGATAAATAATTACCAGTATCATTTGGTCACCTTTGTACTAGATTACTAGATTAATGAGTGCTGTACTTGTTTTAAGAAAGCCTTGTAAGAATATATGAAAGAATTTAGATAAAAAGGTGTTACTAGTTAATTTTGCTCAATGTTCCTGAGAAAATTCTGGTTTGCCAATTGTAAAATTACAGCAGAATTTAATTGTCACAATTGGTAGTATAAACTTTTTTTTCAGATGGACAATTTTCTTGGCTAACTAGTTTCTGTTTACTAAGTTTTACAAGGTGCATTTCTTCATAAAACTCAAAATTTCCTTTCTGTTTTAGACACGTTTTCACTTCTAAATCTAAGTGAGAATTGGCAGAAGTGAGTTGTACTTCTTAAAAAAAAAAACTATCTTAAAGGAAGGAATTGTTTTGTAGCGGTTAGAAGAGAAACCTAGGAATTCACATTCCATAGTTCAATTCTTAGCACTCCAATTCCGTATATGACCTTTCAGGAGTCATTTAATCTTAGTCTGATTCAATTTATCCAGTATGAAATCTATAAACATGGGTGGTTTGAATACAAAGTAGAGACTGATGACCTTTTTGTGTGCTCAATGAAATGCATTGATCTGCATTGGTTTTGCGTACAGTGAAAAAATATCTTATAGTTTAAATTAGACATTTCAGATCTTAAAGGAAAGGTCTTTCTAAGAATCAGGTTTGTGCATGCAAATTTAGTGAGTTGATGTAGTTTTGATAAATGTAGAAGAGTCAAATTATAGCTTGGTCACCTTTTTTTTTTTTGGTATTAGCTATACTTTTTCAGCTTGGTTTCCAGTGCTTTTCACTGGCACCAATATTGAAGAAATTTGGAAAACAAAGAGTAGGAATCTTTGTCATCCTGACCCTTGAGAATAGCAAGTAAAATACAATCAGGCAATTTATTTTGTCCCCTATCCCCACCCCAAATACCAAGTTTTCCTTGCCAAGCACCTGATATGCTTGTGTTAGAAGTCGAATTGGGGAAAGAAGAGTTGTGGAACAAAAGTTCTTTTTTAAAGACCCTTTATTTAAACCTCATTTGTTAGTATCTACAAAGTAATTTGAGCCTTAAGATACAGGTTCTTAATTTTAGATCCCTTGGACTCAGGTTTAGAAGGTTTATAGATGGGCTTTGAAATCTGAAAACCCTCTGGAATTGGATGTAAAGCTTTCTATTTAAGGGTATGTGTACATTTTTCTGGGTAGGCAGTCAGTAGCCTTTATTAGTTTCTTAAAATAGTCTTAACTCAAAATAGCTTTAGGTCTTTGGGGAAACTAGATTTTGGGCAAATATAGGCTTAGAGTACACATTTTGCTGTGTCTTTTTAAGTTTTGGCTGAGATGCTAATAAGCACTTCTATTGGAAAGAGCTAAACACATACTTATTCCTAAAACGATAAACATGACCTTAATGGGTAGCTGATGATAACTATTAATTTTCTTAGTTGATCGTGAAGTATCTCTGGATACTCTCCATAGGACAGATATACCTTTGATACCTGTTACAGTCTTCATAGACCACTGGGTATTATTAAGAGATTTACTGGTAAAACAACTGCTAAATTAATGATAGAAAACTTCAAAGATTGTCAAAAGTGGTGTTGAAAGGCAAAGTGATAACACTAATAAAATTAAATGTCAAATACTCATTTTTGCATTCATTTTAATTTTTTGTTTTAGAAGGAAGCTATTTTGATTAGAGAGTTAGTGTAGTACTCTATTAAGGGTACAATATTTGGAAATAGACCAAGATACTATACTCTCTGGTATCTGCAAAATGGAATATCACTTATTATATAGGATTATTACAATATTTAAACCCAAAAACTTATATCAAGAGTATGGCATGGAGTTGGTATGAAGATGAGATCTCCCCCTACAATGATGATGTATTATATTAATAGTGATGAACAAATATAATTCTGTCTTATCCTGTTATTACATTTGCCATTTTCATTTTTATGTGATAGTACTATAAATTTTATAACAGTACATGTAGTATTTGATCCAGTTACAAGAACATAGATAAGTTCCTGAGAGCATAGTTGTTTGAAAGGATTAACTCTTAAGTTCGAGTTATAACTGTGTCTGTATTATACTAATATTGTTCTTTATGCAAACATTAAAATTGATTGTCCTCATTTTTCCCCCAGAGGAAAATTTGCTGTGGTTAGACAGTGTATATCAAAATCTACTGGCCAAGAATATGCTGCAAAATTTCTAAAAAAGAGAAGAAGAGGGCAGGATTGTCGAGCAGAGATTCTACATGAAATTGCCATACTTGAATTGGCAAAGTCTTGTCCTCATGTAATTAATCTTCATGAAGTCTATGAAAATGCCAGTGAAATCATTTTGATACTGGAATAGTAAGTATACAATTTAATAAATTTAAATAAATTTATTGTACTTATTTTAATTGGTGGGATAAGGTGACTTGAAATATCAAGAACAGGAGTGATAAAAGTATGACAAGAACTTGTAAAGATTTCTGTTGATAAAATATTAGAAAGACAGTGTATATTCGAATATTTTTACACACAAAAACTAATTAAACCACACACACACACACACAAAATGAATGACAACACAACATTTGGGGGATGTGGTAAAATAAGTAAACTTTCATTGCTTTATAGCATAGAAAGTTGATGAGTTTTTGTGCAAAACTGATGGATAAATAGAATTGAAATCATTTACATATTTTGTCCATCTATTTGAAAAAGACATCCAAGGAAATGACTCATGGAGAGTAGAAGGGTGAATTTGCATGAAGGTGAAGGTATGCCTACCACATTTTTTTTTTAAAGATTTTATTTATTTATTTGACAGAGAGAGACACAGTGAGAGAGGGAACACAAGCAGGAGGAGTGGGAGAGGGAGAAGCAGGCTTCCCGCAGAGCAGGGAGCCCGATGTGGGGCTCGATCCCAGGACCCTGGGATCATGACCTGAGCCAAAGGCAGACGCTTAACAACTGAGCCACCCAGGCACCCCTGCCTACCACATTGTTTGTTGAAGAAACACATTTATTTAGTATTGTGTAACATGTGAAAAACTGTTTGGAATTACAGCAATAAGAAATAAAATGTATCTCTTCTCACAAGTCATTGAAAAGCTGAAAATACCCAAATATTCAACATTTCATCAGGTTAAGCATGAGGAGGGGGTAGAGCACAGTTAAGCCAACTGGCTTGTTAATCAGTATATTCACACGTGACTCTAAAATAGTAGTTTTATTGAGTGGCAGTCTAACACATTTACTGTATGTATGTAAAATGTGTTTGAATATCTGCAACAGTTGGAAGAGATTAGCTAAATTTATGTTTAGTATGCTTTAAGCTCTGATAGTTTTTTATAAAAGAAATCTATTTCATAATAAACTAAAGAAATTAAGTATTCATTTTAGGAAAAAATGCATTATAAATATAATGATCCTTTTTAGTGATTAAACTGCATCATTGCTTTTTTGAATTTAAAAGTATATTAGCCTAATTTTAGTATTCAGTTATTTTAAGGATGAAGAGGTTTATTTATATATTTATAAAAAATCAATATATTTTTGTACCAGGAAAGTTGATTGCCTGGAATCAACTTCTAAATATGAAAATGCTTATTTTGCAAAATGTTAAACTGACCAATAGTTCATTTAAAAATGAATACTATATACATTTCCCAGAATACCAACATACCAATTAAGGTATATTATAGCACCTTCAAAATAAATTAGAATTGTAGAAATACCCACAGTACTACCAACATGACTTCATTTTTCATACATTTTGTGATTGATCAGATTCTTCACCTAACCTTTAAAAAATTAGCTACTTGTATGACACTGCATGTTTGAAGTATGTGAAAATTAGCTAACATTTTTCAAACACAGTAATGGAATACTAGTTTCGGAGGGTAAATAAATAGGAACACTTACTACTTTTCATAAAATTTTCTTTGGCGGGTTTATCTAAATAGCAGCAACAAGATATATCAAAAAATTTTGCACATTTTATGGTTGGACCTTGTCCATACTCTGAACATTGATTCAGGTACCCTACCCAGTAAACTGAATTCTATAAGGGCAGGACTGTACCTCATGGCTGAAGTGTAGCAAGCACTCAATAAATGTGTGGATGGATTAAAATAATTTCTTACTAGAACAACTAAGACCTACTAAAATTTATTACTAGAACTTTTGTTTAATTACCGTTCCTATCACTTTAAGGATGGCATTGTCACATCAGATAATCTCAAAGGTAAAAATTTGGTCAGACAGGCTTAGTGGTTTTATATGGTGAAAACAAAACAGTGGGATCTTTTATTCTAATAACAACTACCAATCTGATCCCCTCCTCAAACCATCCTACATACTTTTCTTCCTTGACTTTTTTATTACAAAATTTCAAATCTACAGAGAAGTTGAAAGAACAGTACGATTGACATACTCTTTCGTTTGATTTACCAGTTGTTGACATTTAACCACATGTACTGAACCATTTGAAAGAGGGTATATACACATAGGTTTGCATGACAGTGTAATTATACTAAAGTACTATTATCACACACACATAACATTATATACAAATATATAAGCAAATGAATGCAAACGCTCCCAAGTTTCTAAATTTGTTGGTTGATGTCCCATCAGGGGGCAAATTCTTCTAACAGAGAAGAGATATACCTGAATATACCTTCGAAGGCAATGATAATGATATAGGTGTCTTTTCTGACTATAGAGGCATTTTTTTCTTCTCATTAGTCACTCCTCTTGGGTGGCTTGTTTTAACAAAGCATCTGCCTGTCTACTACTCACTGCTTCCATTTATGCTTCTAGTTTCTGCTAACTTCTGCCATCTCCTTGTGTTATCTGTTCTTTCCCTCCTCTTAGCTCCTCCTAATTTTCCATTTCCCATAGCTCTACCTACATCCCTCTTTTATGGGAAAAATGGCAATCCTACAAAAGACATTGGTCAGCTTGCCAAACTGAAAAGAAGAGACAATCTGATGGGCTGGCAGTCATAATAATTGTTTAATTTTGTTATTGAAACAGAATAAAGCCCTTAGGAGACTTTTCCTGGTTACAAAAGTAATACCTATGTATTGTGTTAAATTTAGAGGGTGTAGAAGATAGAAATCATATGTGAATTGTGGTAACTTTTATGGCATATTCTTATATTTTAGAATTATTCTTATTTTTTGGTCTGTGCCTATGTACCTTTAGAAACAAAATTGTGAGTTTGGGAGTACTCTACTATAACTCTCTTTTTTCACTTAAGAATATATTGTGTGCATTTTTATATGTGTAATATAATGTTTCTAAAAATGAATTTTAATTTAGCAAAGACTTTTTAAGTTGCCTTTAAAAATCAGAGTTCAGTAAGAAGCCCCCAAATTCAGAAAAGCTAGATGTTCGCTAGGCTTGGAATTAAAATTTGTTGACTCATTATTATAATAGTTAATATTTACTGAATATTTACCATGTGTCAGACACTGTGATAAATATTTATAGATCTGCTTCGATCTCTAATAAAACATCTATTGTGTCCAATAATTTATATGGTTTATCTAATTTAATTCTTATAACAATCCAGTGAAGCAGGAGCTGATGTTATTCATCATGTATCATTGTGTTACAGTAAAGGAAACAGAGGCAACATTTTGTCCCAATTTATACAGCTAGTTAGCAGCAGAGCCAGAATGGAACCCAGGCAGTGTTGAATTTCAGTAGGTACCCCTATAAGCAAACTGCTGTCTTATCTCTTATGTCCTAGGCACCAGGGAGTGCTTCACATTCTTTTTCTTAGTTTGTTTTCTTATATTTTTTTGAATTTTTGAATTAATGGAGGGTTCTGGTTATTGAATTAAATTTGGTGAATGTGTGCTACATGGACTGAATTTTGTATTGGCAGAGAGGAGAAGACTGCATTTGTGAGCAGCTCAAATTAGTCACTGGGTTCTTAAAAACCATCATTCCTGCCTGTTCTAGTCCTTCAGTCATTCTACTCCATCTCACTTTTACACCCTGGATTTTCATATCTTAATAGTTGTTGTAAATCCATATTTTATACAGTTTTCTTATATTTCAAATTATTTTGTCTGGTTTCTTTTCAAATAATTCTTGTTGAGCACAGGACTCATTCTAAGAATCTAAAGCATCATCTCTTCATTTTCTTACTGCTTATGATTGCATTAGTAATATTATCTGCAGTATCTTTGCAAGAATATTTAGACCACTTTCTGTTTTAAGAGGATTTGTTTTATTAAAAAATGTAACCAGAAAGGGAAGGAGTGAGGGTGTCATTGGCAATCTGGCCTGGGGAGTCCCTCTTCCCTCAGGAGACCTTGAGCAGGGCTGTGACAAGTAAACATCTGACCTGCAGACCAAGGGACTACCAAGGGTAGTCTATATATAAACTATTCATAAAGATTAATTTATTTTGTAGGTGAACATGAATTTTTAATATTGTCTTCCTATATGTTATTTTCGAGTTTGTTTCTATAACTATAAATTTTATAGCAAACTAACTTTTTAATATTCAGATTGTCTTTACCGTGATACCTTGAGACAGGTATTAGTTTTTTATGAATTTTCTTGGAGTTTCAGGAGTTAGGGGAAGTTGAAGTGTCAATATAATTGGAGTTTCCACAAGTATTCCTTACCAGCTGTCCCACACAGTTTTCTCTGGAATATGGTAAAGTGCAAAGCGGCAAATCTCTGCATCCTCTAACTGGCACAGATTGGTAGAGGTGGCTTAGTTATACGTTATATCTGCAATGTAAAGGGTCAGTCCTGTGACTTTCAGTGTAGGACTCAAATTGACCACCATTATTTTTTCTTCTTCTAGCTCCTAATACATTTGACATGCTTCTTCCTCTTGACAACCAATGAGACTTCTGCGTTTCAGTTTCAGCCACTCTGAAGAATGACAGCCCATTCATTCATTCATTCATTCAACACTTTTACTGAACACCTTCTACATGCCAGACACTGTCCTATTTTACCACATAGAATATACTTTACTTGGGATATTCTTAAACATACCTTATAAATTTGTTGAATAACCACCTAGATTTTTTTTTTTTTTTGCATTTTTTAGATTTAGCCCTCAAAAAAAACATCTGTTGAATTCAGTGATTTTGATTCAGTTTTACAGATGGGGAAAGCCAAATAAGTGACTGATCCTAAGTTATATTGCTGGTAAATAACAGATTTGGGATTTATATTTATATTGTTTGATTCCAAACCTAAGGACTTTTTTCTGTGCCTTTGTCAACATTCTTTAGATTTTCAGTTCTTTTAAAAAAAATAATAAAAGATTTGTGAAGCTGCAATACAGGGTATTGGTTAAGAATGCAGATTTTCACCCATATCATACTGCTTCAGATTCTGGTTCCCCCTTTACCATGTGACCTTGTACAAGTAGCTTAACCTCTTTGTACTTGTTTCTTTATCGGTAAAATGGGAATAATAACTACCTACCCCACATGGTTGTCATGAGAATCAAAAGAGATGATATTTATATCTATATATAAATGAATAAAATGAAGAGCAGAGCTGAGTTCAGAGTATTAGCTATTATTTTTATTGCATTGTTAAAGGAGACTATAATATTCTTGAATTATAAAACAATTCAGTTTTATTTATTATACAAATATTGGTACTCAAAATTTGAAATATTCCTGCCATTTACTTTCTTCCTTAAAGATCTCTCTCACCCTCCCCTCCCCCAATTTCTTGAGTGTGTGTATCGATATAGAGAGACTAAAGTTTAGATAGCTTTGTCTTTTACTTAACAGTTACAGTGTTTTAAGTTGTCATTTTTAGGTCAATGATTTTTCAAGTTTCTATTATTTGAATTTCATTTCAGTGCTGCAGGTGGAGAAATTTTCAACTTGTGTTTACCTGAGCTGGCTGAAATGGTTTCTGAAAATGACATTATCAGACTCATTAAACAAATACTTGAAGGAGTTTGTTATCTACATCAGAATAACATTGTTCACCTTGATTTAAAGGTAATGTGACATGATTTTAAGTAACACAACATCTTTGTTCCTTCTGCTCTTGGGATGCATAATTGCAAGCTGGTATTGATAGGAAGCAACAGTCAGATCATGCCCCTCTGTACTGCAGTGGTGCAGTCTTTGTTTACCCGTGTGCTACAGGGACTGAATTTTGTATTGGCAGACAGGAGAAGACCACATGTATGAGCAGCTCAAATTAATCACTGGATTCTTAAAAACCATCATTCCTCCATGTTCTAATCCTTCAGTCATTCTACTCCTTCTCACTCTAACACGCTGGATTTTCTCCTCTTGTAAAATGGTCCTACCTCTAAATACTTTAGTCTGATCTCCATCTCTGAAGATAGCCTCCTACTAGGCCTCCTTTCTTTGCTCCCATTATATTCATTCATCTTTACCTTGAGACTTTTAGTCTTTTGGCTCTTCTTTTTTTTGCCCCCCAGAGCATTCAGGCCACTTATTCCTCAAGCCCTGAAATACCACTTTAGCCTCTTATATTATTATCCTTTCTCTGTATCCTTCCGCCACAGCCATCCAAAATTTCAATCACTTTGTCTCTCATTTTTTTGAACATTGGACTCTTCTCTTTCTATACACTTTCCCTGTTGCATGATCCTTTGTCCTTTACTATCACTTTCACAATAATGATGATTTCCACTTCTCTTACCTACAGCCCAGGCTTCTCTCCTAAACTCCAAATTATTTCCTCCAACTGCAGATTAGATACCATTGGGATATCTTTTAGAAACTTTAAAATGTACATGTCTCAAACTAGACTTACTTTTTCTCTTTATCTTATTCCATTTTTCAAAGGAAGAAGAAAATCTGTTCATCTGTGTGGGGCCCCCCCATGGAGGAGGGGTAGTACTTACTATCTAATAGCCCTGCCATGTCCCTTACCAATAAGATATTGGAAAAATAACAATATCGTTAATATCAGGATAATCATGCCCCCACAAACTTCCTGTTGGGTTTTTTTCCTGCTAAGGACAGACCAGTCACATGTATTATGTAACACCACACAGCATTTGCAGTCAGAGATGGCAAATAAACTTGGCTTTATATATCCTAAAGCCTGTGATTGACAACAATAGATCTAATTACCCTTGCCTCCCCTTCTTTAATATCTCTGTGATTTAATAATAAACAAGCATGGGGTTTTCCCAAAGTTAGACTTATGATTCTTCTCGCAGACTTTGAGAGCCGCACCTTGGCAGCTATATAGGTTATGACAGTGGCAGGGAGTTTTGTAATTGACCTCAGGCCTTTGCTTTGTAAAGCAAAGTCACATAGTTCTGGGAAGCAATGGCTGAAACCTTTCATACATCAGTATCTCTTATTGTCTAAGCTAAAAACCTGGCAACAGTCAGACCCAGAACCATCATACTATACTGGACCATTTTCTGTTTCTGGAAATGTATACATTTTTTATTCCTTCATTCCTTCTTCCATGCTGTTCCCTAGAGTGCCTTTCTAACTGACATACTCCTATTTATCCTATAAGGTTCAGCTTAAATATCTCTACAGTAAAAGCTTCTTAAACTTTATAATAGGCAGAATTAAATAGTCTTGTCTTTATTACTGAGTATATCTCATAGTCAATTATCAATCCAAATATTCATCTAACTTTTTTGTCCAAACTAAGAATTGTCTGAGTATATTTTTAACTCTATTTATCATTGAGTGTAAAGCATTTCCTAAATAAGTAGTTCAGTAGATGTTTGGTGAATGACTCAATGAAATGTGTAATAGCTAAACACTTAATTTACCTCCAATCTGAGACTAGTATTCTTTTATTGTTGTATATTACTTATCATTTTTTATTATGCTTTATTTAGCCACAGAATATATTACTGAGCAGCATATACCCTCTTGGAGATATAAAAATTGTAGATTTTGGAATGTCTCGAAAAATAGGGAATGCTTGTGAACTTCGGGAAATCATGGGAACGCCAGAATACTTAGGTAAGAATTTCTTTTTATTTTCTAAACCATTTTGAAATTTATCAACTAAATGATACCTCTATAAAACTATATTTTAGAGCATGTAATTCCAGGGTATATTTAGTTCAGGTATTTTAATGCATTGAAATTTGGTTATGTCACATCTAAATGTGAGCTTTAGCATACATAGGATTATTGAGACATTCACAATTCATAGGACATTAGTCATATAAGTCCAAAAGTTAATGTTTGTGTGTAAAAGCTTTGTACGTAAAGAAGAATGGGTAAAGGGGAAATTAGGGAACAGGAAAAAAAGAAAAAGAGGAAAACAGAGAGTCATGTGGTCCATTATTGCCTTTGAAGCCTGGCTGTTGGGTGGATGTCATTTCTACTTCTGTCCTGGTCCCAACTCTGAAGCTGTTTACAATACACATTATCTTCAGTTTTGCAAGAATTGTTAGCAGGACTGCTTGCTCTCTGTTGCTGCTGTGTTAAAAAAGGAGGATTGTAAAAGGAGGATTTTGAAGAAAAAAGATGCCAAAAAGATCCTATGATTAGATAATCTGGGGATATTATACTATATCAACGAATTAGATGATGCAGATGAAAAAAATTTTAAGTTCTATAAAGCAGCACATAAATTTAAAGTATTTTAGGGGTGCCTAGGTGGCTCAGTCAGTTAAGTGTCTGCCTTTGGCTCAGGTCATGATCCCAGGACTCTGGGATCGAGCCCCGTGTCGGGCTCCCTGCTCATCCAGAGAGCCTGCTTCTCCCTCTCCCTCTGCCTGCCACTCTGCCTACTTGTGCTCTCTCTCTCTCTGTCACTAAAGAAATAAAATCTTAAAAAAAAGTATCTTAAGTTATAATAATAATCTTTTTATGCTTTTTTGTTGTTGCTCATATTGATATCCCCATGTGAGCATTGAAAAGATACAACTAAACAGAACAGGTGCTTCTCAGCAAGGCGGCTGAATTTCCTGAAATGAAAATAAAGCAAATTACTAACTTTTGAATGCTAATAGGGGCTATAATGTTCTAGAATAAATGATTGTAATTATAGATAACACAGCTCACAGAAGTGTGTGTCAGGTTGTAGATTGTGTGACAGAAACTGACAAATATATATGACTCAAAGTCTTTATTAAAAACATTAGGCTTTAGGAAACAATTTCTCTTTGGAGAAATTATGAAACTGTATTGTGAAATAAAGTTATTATTCAAGCATAAATTCTAGTTTGGACTCTACTAATTTGAAATTTGTGATAATGTTTACAAAATATAGAAAATTTATTTTGCACTTAAAAAACTGGTGGGGAAGGAAAAGGGGGGAAATTAATTGCATAGGAATTTACGTTTTTGATAGTTTAAGAGGGATATTTAATCTACTTGAAAATTTAAAGCACTTCTAGGAAGCATAATTTGTTCATTATGTTATTATAAATACATATGATTCTCTTTACCCTGAAAAGAAAAACTTAAATTAGTATAATAAAATAACGCAAACTAACTCTTAACATAGAGTAATAAAACTAAAATTTTTAAAAGGATTCTAGTGTCTAAAATTTTACTTCTTCATAATTATTTTTCCTAAGATTGTTCTTAATGATTAAAAAAAAAAAAACCCTACATAGCTACTGGTTACTCCAAGAATATTATTTGTGCTTTCGAACCATCTGGTTATACAATTTGCTCAACGTTAGATATGTTTAAATGTCTAATCACAGGGTAATTAATACTATGCTAAATTTCTATTAATTTGATGTTACTAGGTTATTATTGTATAATAAATTAAAACCAGTTTTAATTTATTATAGAATAATTTTCATGTTTTTAAATTTGTCAGTATTGAATTTGAATTTTATTTTTGCTTTCAGCTCCAGAAGTCCTGAACTATGATCCTATTACCACAGCAACAGATATGTGGTAAGATTTTGCTAGTTACCTAAATGCTTTTATTACACATTGGGTAGTATATATCCTAGGGTTCTTTGATTCCAAATGTAAATAATAAGGCTTTCTATAAAAGGTTTTTTTTTCAAGTATCATTACTATGCCACAAGAAGACATTTACTTGTCCATTCTTTTTAAGTAATACTTTGGCTGTGAGCCAAAGGTACAGAAATATATAGGAAAATCCCTTTCCTGAAGGAATAAAAAACCAAAATGGTTGCAGTACTGTGCGCCATGTTCTGTAATAAGGTAAAATACTTAATGAGCATGGAGGAAGCAGCAGACAAGCACCAGATGTAAGAATCTGATCTAGGTCTGGAAGAACTAGGAAGGTATTTGCTACGCAGAAAAATGAGGTCAGGTTCATGCAAAAGTTTAGTTTTATTTATGATATCTCTAGGGTATTGTGAGTTTTTGTGGCAATCAAAATGAGTATCTTGAATATCAGATATCATAGGGAGTAAAACTGGAATTCCTACTGGAACTTTAGTTGGGACCACAATGGGGGCTCACTCCACAGACTACGTGGAAGAGTTTAGACTTATTCTCTGTGTTCCATGTAACTGTAATTGGTTTGCCAAGCAAAAACATCCTTGGCTAAATAAGTGGGAAACAGGTACTGTATGTGTTGTATTTTTCTGGCTCCTGAGCACCAGACTTGTCATTAATATATTTAAGTCTGAAAAGTTTTGCAATGAAAAAAATCCGCCTGCCCTACTTTGTGCTTTGCCAAACTTGCTGACTCTGTTTGCACAGAACTCCTGTTTATGTCTCACAGATCATTACTGTGTCGTTGACACCATTTAGGAAATGCTGCCCTTCGAGCAGCTTTGTGTACTCAGTAACAGGTGTCTGAGTGAAGGGCAGCCTATAGATATCAGGATATATATTTTATACATCATATTTATAATTATGTAACACATTCATTCCCCTCATGTTCTTTTTCTTTGAGACAGACTTTGAGATAACAGTTATTTTAGTTTTAATAATATAGGAATTTTGAAAAGAAATTTAAGTCTGTAGATTAACTACAAGTTTTGAGGACAAGAATATGTTGAGTATCAGTTTTACTTTATATAAATGTTTTCAGATTAACGAGTTTTAAGTTCCCCTCTTGTCCCTTATTTGTTTTTCAGGAATATTGGCATAATAGCATATATGTTATTAACTCGTACATCTCCATTTGTGGGAGAAGATAATCAAGAAACATACCTCAATATTTCTCAAGTTAATGTAGATTATTCAGAAGAAATTTTTTCATCAGTTTCACAGCTGGCCACAGACTTTATCCAGAGGCTTTTAGTAAAAAATCCAGAGTAAGTTATAACATTAATTTGTTTAAGTGCTGTTACAAAATGGATAATATATGTCTATTGGAAAAGATACATTCTAAAACAGTGTACAGTTATTAGAAGTATGCTCTCAAGTTTCAGATAAAATGGGAAGAGAGATGGTGTAAGAGATCATTACATAACAAATTGGTAACTTCAAACATAGAAAATAGATAAAACATACAACAGGAAATTTTGGAGTAAAGAGAAGATTTGGGTTATTTCTCTTTCAACCTGCTACTAAACCCTGAAATTCCCTACAATAATTACAAATAGGTTTACAATACACATGGCTGGCTTTGTTGTGAATAATTTGTAGACAAGTAATTATAGTTATGTGGTAAGTATAAATTACTGATTGTCAAATCTTTTTTTTTTTAAGATTTTATTTATTTATTTGAGAGAGAGAGAAAATGAGAGAGAGAACACTTGAGAGGGGGGAAGTTCAGAGGGAGAAGCAGACTCTCTGCCAAGCAGGGAGCCCAACGCGGGACTCGATTCAGGGACTCCAGGATCATGACCTGAGCCGGTCGCTTAACCAACTGAACCACCCAGGCGCCCAGATTGTCAAATCCTTAAGGGTCAGGTGCTCTTTGACCACCTGCAAAAAAAGGAGCTTGAAACTGTGGCTTAGGACTCTTAACGTCTCTCATTGGCAACTTCAGAGCAGGGAAAGAAAAACTGACCTCCCTTTTCTTTACTCAGATCAGCCCCATTTACTTTAAAATGGCCTGGCTATACTTATTGTAGAAGCTGTGATATAGTGCCTGGGGCTTGGATCCTGGTTTTGTTACTTGTCAGGTCTTTTATCTCTGACAATTACTTAATCTCCTGGAGGGACTCAGTTTCTTATTTGTTTAAGGAAAAAGAACTCACAGGTTTGTTAATTATTCTATTGGCTTAATGCAAGTCCAAACAAATTCTCACTGGCCGTATTTTGGACATGAATGGTTATTTAGTAGTAGTAGTAAAAATACTTCTGATTATAAGCAGTTTTCATTTTCATTTTTACTTAGATTCTAAAATTTCTAAAATGAGCACATTCATTTTTTTATAATCAAAAAATGAACATAATTTCTAAAATGAACACAATTTTTTTGTAATCAGAAAACAATGAAATTAAAATGATCATAAAAAATGAATTTAAGGGACACCTGGGTGGCTCAGTCGGTTAAATGTCTGCCTTTGGCTCAGGTCATGATCCAGGATTGAGTCCCGCATCGTGCTCCTTGCTCCATGGGGAGCCTGCTTCTCCCTCTGCCTCCCACTTCCCCTGCTTGTGTTCTATCTCTGACAAATAAAATCTTTAAAAAAATGAAGTCAAAGCCTAAGAAAGCTAATGGAAATGGTGGTTGTGTTAAGGTTGGAGTTCTGACTATAGATAGATATTTTCTTAACTTTTGACATACTGTGATATTTGACCATATTATTTTCAAAAGAGAAAACAAAATGTAAAAATTCAAAATATTGGATAAACATCATTCAAGAGCAGACTTTATTTTCAAGATTTAACAGTATTGCTTTTAAGAACACAAAATAATAAAGATTATAAATTATATATTTTTTCCAGAGTTTTTATACCCAAGAGATTTTATAATTTTACTAATTTTTATTTGTGAGGCTAACATATGTTCTCAAGCTTTTTGACCAGATAGTATCATCCGTAAGCTCCATGATAAAATGAATTTCCAACACATGTCAATATTAAAGAAACTCTAGGTACTCCAGTCTTTGTATTGTTAATCTCTTCTGTACTATGAGTATGTATTATTTTCATAATAAATTTAAAAAATAAGTCTGTAGTATATCAAACTGCAGGCATTTCCAACTTGATTTTTAGTTCTAAATTTTCACTTGATGCTTTCTTTCAAAGGAAAAGACCAACAGCAGAAATCTGCCTGTCTCATTCTTGGCTACAGCAGTGGGACTTTGGAAACTTATTTCACCCTGAAGAAACTTGCAGTTCCTCTCAAAGTCAAGATCATTCATTAAGGTCCTCTGAAGACAAAACTTCTAAATCTTCTTGTAATGGAACCTGTAGTGATCGAGAAGACAAAGAGAATATTCCAGAGGATAGTAGCATGGTTTCTAAAAGATTTCGCTTTGATAACTCATTGCCCAATCCCCATGAACTTGTTTCAGATTTGCTGTGTTAGCACTTCTCTTTTTGAGTTATTTGGACTGAATTTGGAATTTGAAATCTACTCCAATGTGAGATTGTAGTTTGTAGCTTCATTTATGGCTTGTTTATATTGTAAATGCACTTTTGCATAGGAGAGTTTAGAGAAGTGTTTTGATGCTAAATTACTAGTTACCAGTATAATTTCATTTCCTGTTCTGATACTAACTCTGCAGAGAAGAAATATTTAAATATATGACAAAAGATAAAGTTGTGCATGTGAGTTTACATGTTAATGAAATAATTCAAGTTCAAATGGGTTTTTCAAAATGTTTTACAGATAAGGAAAACAGTGATTTGGGTTATGTTATGGTTGAAATAAACTGAACAAAATGAAGACATTTGAATTTAATAGGCTCTCTAAGCTAAGTCCTATACCACGCCTCTATTGACAAAATTTTGTTAGGATAATAGTGTCAAGTTTAAGAAGAATATGTCCTATTTTATAGATGCTCAAGGGATATTTTACATTTGAAAATATTTCAATTACAAATATTTTGAAACTGCCTAAAATTTCCAGGATATATGGTCTGCTATATGAGACAGGTCCTTTAACCAGAGCAAAGAGGGAGTTAGAAACCTGATTAGGAATACTCTATACAAGTTGGAGCAGAAAAAAGAGCAGCGTGCCATCATTTTTTAACTCAGATGTCTTTTGCCCTCTCTCAACACTCTTCAGATTTAATAAGGTCTGAAAGATGGAGAATTAGATGGTACACAAGTGTAGAGGATTTTCATCTTCCAGAATTTCTGGAGTAGAAGATACTTAAATAAAACAATGTGCTCTATTTTGGGTGGCCAAACATATTTATTATTTGAGTATAGGAAAAAAATGCTGCCTGATTTTGGATTTTTTTAGATGTTTTCTGAGTCTTAGGATATAAGCCAGTCATTCAGAGTTCTAAAAGTGTGCATAAAAAAATATCACAGCCCAGTTAGGACTATTGACTCAGGACCAGAGTCCGTGACAGCAAGGTGAATGTGATCATAAAACCTGATGACATCACGCACTTCTCAAGTGCTTTTGTAGAATTCCAGTGAGTGATGGGGCTCAGCAGAAGGCAATCTGCCAGGTGGCCTTTAATGGTCTTTTGCTGGGACCAATGTTACAGATTCAAAGGTCAGCAGAGTGGCTGATGACTGTTGTGCTAATAGAGGGAAATTTACTCCTTTTTTGGTTGTCTTTGATGACTTTGCACCTGGTTACTATTAAAGATTCTGTTATATTATCATGTTAGGATAATTGTAACCTCATTACCATGTTACTACATTAAAAGAAATTGTATTTTGACAAAAAAAATTCTTGAGTTCCTCCCCCCTTGAATTATATATTACTCTAAACCTTTAGCTTTCTGAAATTTGGTAAGATTCCAAATAACTTAAAACTGTTTTTAATAGCCATCAGTTCACTTTATTTGGCTAAATGGCGACTTCCTTTTAAATCTTCAGCATTTCTTAAAGGAAAAGTTATTTCTACTTGTGTGTGCATATGTGTATATGTATAGGCTATGTATTTATGTATAGATAGATAAAATATAGTCTTTAGACAACTTTCTCTTAGAGATTCTTTGCTCTACTATATTGTGTTCAACTCAGGTGCCAAAGGAGCTCTCTTCTTATGGACATGTAAATATACATTGAAATTCTTTAAGAAGTAGTTTGTTGTTCAATAAACTAGGCATTGCAGAAGATAAATTGGGCTCTTCTATATCTAAAACTGATGAGTTTTTTCTAAATCGTTAGTTGTCCATTTATTTGCCTTCCATATTAAGCTAATGCAGGTAAAGCTTGGTAAGCCATTGGTGGAAGAGGATTTTTACAGAAGATCATATTTTAGTTCTTGCTTCGGCAGCACATATACAAAAGATCATATTTTATTTTTAAATTTCTAGAGGAATTATGCCATAGTAAAAATTAAAAATAAAGAAATGTTTGAATTTTAAATTATAAGCTAATTCTTAAAAAATATTTTATAACAGTTTTCTTTTAGTCTGAGGAATCTTAAAATAGTTCATATGCTGCCCCTTAGTTAACAGAATACACAAAGTCGTAAATTTCCATACCTTTTTCCCCTAACAATTTTTATTGTAAAAAAGTAACAAGTGGTTGCACAAACAGTATAAAAATTCAATTTTTTCATAAAAGTGAATTTAAATATTTTTACTGTTTGAAATGTGAAAATTAAACCAGTATTTAGAGAGAACTCAACAAATGACTCAATTCTTTTTCTCTCAAGATTGAAAACAAGTATCTATCAAAAGTAGATGATGTATCTCATTAAAGTAGGAATTTTAGCCCCTCTGAGGTGAGCCAGATGTCTTAACACTTAAACACATCTGAAAATTAATGTTAAATTGTGATGAGTTTATAAAGTTTAATAACTTTGCTTTTTGGATAGATAGGATTAAAAAATAAAGTATAGATGACAGTTAAAATTGTCATTTTAATTTTTTTCTCCACAGTCAAGTTAACTCTGAGCAGTAAAATCATAGTGGCACTTTAAAGATGTAAGCAGTATGTGTTCTGCAGTCTGTAATGAGATAAGGCACCTGTGCCAGAATGTATATCAATACATTGCTTCCTTTAAAGCAAGTTGTTTAAAAAAAAAGTCAGCTGATTAATGATATAATTGATTTTCATCCTGGCACAAGTTCTTTCTTTCGTTTGGGATGGGTTGCTAATAGCTGATGGACCATACTTGGAATAGCCTTGCTCTAAGCAGCATTTATAAACTGATATTTTATAACTGTTTACATTTCTTCTGTTTATTTTTGAATTTCCATTTTTATATCTGTCTTGGAAACTTGTCTTTATTCATTGTTGTGTAAACAATTGTACTTTAATTTCAAATTGTATTAAAATTAAGTTATCTGACCTCCAATTTGGAGAAATAGTATAAATTTATAATTTTATGAGTTTAAAGAATTTTAAATTCTAATTATAAATTTCACACAAATTACAACTGCCCCATCTTTCATTAAATAATCATGTTGCTTAAACATGTTGACTGACATTATTATGAATACCCCAGTAAAAAAAAAACAAAACTTATATCAACTTAATGATCCTTTTGATTAAAAATTAAAAAGCACTTTTTTACATCTGTGATTGTCTTTTGCTTTAGTATTTCTAAGTTTGTTTTTCTTAAAAGAAACCTCCTTGCCTGAAGGTTCTAGCCTTGACACATGTCATCTTTGAACTCCCTTTTCAGTACATATCTGTTTATTAGATCCTGTCTGTTAAAAAGCCACATAAATTTGAAAACAAGTCTATTCTGTGATAATGCTAGATATTTTCAGAAAATGTCAGTGAATGGCAGTGTACTATATGTTGCATAAGGATGAATAAGGGATTTTTGTTTACCCAGAAATGGGTGAACTGTTTCTGTTGGGGTTTTTTTTGTTTTTGTTTATAGTTTAAATAAATTGAATTTTTAAAAAAGATGAATAAGGGATTCTTTAAGAAATTTATAATCTGATTATGGACTAATCAGTTCACATAACATACTCTGGTTATGTTCTATAAATTTCCCACAAACAGTGAATACTCAAACATTGCTAGAGGAAATACAGTGTCAGGTTCCTACAAGGTTCTGTTTATAATATTTTTGCCAACTAATCAATGCGTAACCTTGTTTTATGCAGTTTCTGTTTAAAGGGATCTTATTTAATATATATTGTTGATTGATTAACATTGACCTCACACCAACAGCCCCATAACTCGTGCCTGAATGAAGCTTATCTAAAAATACATCTTTTCTCATAAGGCACATTACAGCCCGGTGCATAGGAACATAACTACACAGCAATTCAAAATTATGATTTGGGGCCATTTTAAACACAGAAGTCACTAACAAAAAGCACAAAAATGCAGAACACTTGACACTAAATAGACCACAAAATGGACATTTGTCTTACAGTATGAGAACTAAAACAAGACAGAGCATCACTTCACTCAACCTAAGACAGGAATGTGTGTCCGGCATCTCAAATTTTTTACTGCTGTGATCCTGTCTGCAAATGATTATGAAAGCACTATGCATGTTAATTTTGGGGTTACAAATAAATTTTAGCAAGTATGTAAGTTCACAAATATGGAATTAATGAATGAAAAGGGTCAACTCTACATGCCAAAATCATCATGTAAAAAGTATGAAGTGTGATAAAGAAATGGTGTGCACAACTTAACAATTGAGTCTTTAGGGAGAAGAAATTGTTATGTGTTGGAACTTAACTGTGAGCACTTTCTTCTCAGGTTCCATATTTTTCTGACACAATAGCATTCCCAAATTTTTCTCTTTAGTCCCAATTTTCCTCCTGGACACTGAAATCATGTATTATCCTTATTGGATATAAGAATACTCAAATGTAAAATAGCTCTAAGTAAAATCATGATCATACTCTCTTTATATCACCTTCTCACCCAAACTTTCTGGCTTCACGTTATCTCCCTCAGTTAATATAGAACTGTTTACCCACACATCACAACTGGATATCTCTAGGTATCATTCTAAAAATTTTGTTTTCTTACTGCACCTCTTCCAATAGTCATTAATTTCTTTAAACTTTTTAAAATTTATTTAAGCAATCTCTACACCCAGTGTGGGGCTCAAACTCATGACCCTGAAATCAAGAGTCACATGCTCTTTTGACTGAACCAGCCAGGCGCTCCCTAATAGTCATTAATTTCTATCAGTAATATCTTTTTATATATCTTATAGCTATTTTCTCTTAAAAGTAACTTGTATACATTCATCTAGATTTAGATTGTTTAGATCACCTAGAAAGAGGTCTGCAAACCTTTTCTATAAAGGGCCAATTATTAAATATTGTAGGCTTTGCAGGTCAGTGTTTCATCACAACTACTCAATTTTGCTTTTAGAGCATGAAAACAGTCATAAGCAATACACAAACAAATGGGTAAGCCAATCAAACTTTATTTATAAAAACATGATGAGCTACATTTAGTTTGTTTTGACCCCAATCTAGATTATCACATTAATTCTCTTAGCTCTAACATGATTAAAATGGGAGGAGAGCCAGAAACACACAGGGAAGTGAGCCTCATCTGCATTCACTTTGTCTAGCAAGCAGATGTCCAAGAGGAAGAAGACGGAGTAGTCATTGGATATGTGATTTTACTAGAATGGTGAGTTTGCAACCAGTTGAGAAAATAGAAAGTAGAAGCCACAGGTATATATTGGTCTTCCAAGAAATCTAGGGGAAAAGGAGAACTATCGTTCGAAGAGTGTTTTTTAAAAATGTTTTAAAATGGGGAAGACTTGAAAAAATTAGTAGGCAAAGGAGAGAAGTCCACATGGAGGCAACAGTTGAAACGCATAAGCACACAAGATGATTAATGATAGAAAATGCCAGAGAAAGTGATGAGATCACAAGCACAAAGGCAGAGGTCAACTTTGGCTAGAATAAAGAAAAACAATGTCTCCCAACAGAAAAAATGAAAAAGAAAGTGGGTGACAACAGAGGTATGAAGTGAGGGAGACAATCTGTTTCTCCTAAGAAGACTGCAGCTAGTGGTCTGCTGAGAGTAAAGGAAGTAGAGGTGGGTGTGGTGGGAAGAGTAAAAATTTGGCACAAGGTGAGGACAGAGGTGGTCAACAATGTTGGTCAAATGAGTGGAGTTTATAACCTATCAGGAGAGACAGATATTAAATACCAAAGAGCGTAATTTGTGATTAGTTTATTTTGTGTAGTGTGTAGCCAAATAATTCTTATAATACTAATTTATCATTTCTGCCTATATCTTTTGCTTTTATATCAGGAAACTGTGTTCCCTTGCATCAGGGAGATATATAGTAGCACTCAAAAGAAAAAAAAACCTGTTCCATTGGGGTTTTATTTATAAAGACTTAAATCTGCTGAGAAAAATAGAGTTTGAAAAGAGTAGGAAAGTCTCAGAAGGCAGCAAGAAGGAAGATCTATAGGTCTTGGAGCAATACGAAACTTGCCCAGTTCCCTGTGCACATTGAGTATTGTGGGACTTTGTAGAGAATGGTCCAACAGCAGCAATGTGGCCTCTAGGGCTAAGGTAGAACCAAAAAGGCTGTGTGGGGTAAACATTGTCTCTGGAATGAGCATGGCAGGGAGGGAGAAGACAGCATTGAGCCTGAGAAGAGGTTCTCATGTGGGTATCATTAGAGTATATTCTTTTACTTTGGCCAACATCCTCATGAACAGAATGCACTTACTAGAAAAACAACAGCAGGTTTCATACAATTGGTTCTAACAGTATCCCTTGGTGGAAGCTGAAAGCATGTAGCTACAGTGCAAGTCTCTAAAAGTAATTCTACCATTGTTGAAGAAACCATAGGTAGGCTAACCCACCAGTCATAGCCCATTTCTTTCTCTGTTGCCTACCTCCATTACAGAAGCTATCCAGCTCACTTGGAGCAAGGGATGAAGTGGAAGTCTGCTGGGTGGCTTCTGAAATGCTTTGATTTCTGGATGAAAACAAGAAATGCTGACAGCCCCAACCTCTCAACCATCTTGGATGAGAGCTGTTTCCACCATTTTGTAATTATGAATGAAGGGACAAGGGAATCCTGGAGATCCTGGTCCTGACATTATTGATCCACTGAAGCCACGGATGTAATAGCAGCAGTCACTTCCTTCTCAACTTTTCAGTTCATGCTTTTTATAAATGTCCTATTTGGTTAAGCTACTCTCTTTTGGATTTTCTGTTATTTGCAGCTGAAAGCATTTTAATTGACACAATCAATATTTTCCAAACTCACATTCCTTGTAATGTTATTAGGTATGTGGCAAAGAAAGAAGGCACGAATACACAACTGGGTTTTAGAAACACCATGTTCAACAGTGTTAAACATGCATTTTTACTGCAAGATTCCTTGGAGGCTTTAATTTATGCTGGGAATCTCCAAGTGAGGAACCTAGTGTGTAGTGTGTACTATAATTACTTTGTTCATGCTAACATCTCTCTGGATGGTATCCATGGACCACTTACACTGTACTAGATGCTAAGTCAATGTAATCCAAGTATCTCAAAAGATCTGGCTTATCCCAAAATAAAATTCAAGTTACTTTGTAAAACCAGCTCTTGTATTGGAGAAGAGACTGAGAAGGACAGTCTCCTAATTTTTTATTTAAGTGAGACCATTTTCAGTATCCCTCTTTGTAGTACTGTAAGCTTCACACCTCTATTAGCAATCACCTTTAGGTTCTGATACAACACACTCTTGATTTTCATGAGCTCTCAATATTTTGATGATGTTTCCTTGATAGAAAGTCAATGGCATGGCTTTTTGCTGGGGACTCAGCTTGGCCATGCCCTGGCTTCCAGCATGAGCAGACTGCATTCTCACTGCTCCTTCATCTCTATCCTTTCATTTGTATATGTTCCACACCTAAAAGCAAAGGCCTTGTATTAGGTTTCTCCCCAGAAACCTAATAGGATATACATGAATATGTAGACATATTTAAGAGGAGATTAACTATAGGAAATGGCTCACATGACTATGGAGACTGAGAAGTTCCATGATCTTCTGTCTGTAAGCTAGAGAAACAGGGAAGGTAGTGGTGTAAATCCTAGCCCAAATCTGAAGGCCAGAAAACCAGAAGGGTCAATGTCGAGGGCAGAAGAAGATGAATATCCTCGCTCAAGAAAAGAGAGAGAAAATTCCCTTCCTGTGCCTTTTTTTCTATTCAGGTCCTCAACTAATTGGATGATGCCCACCTGCACTGGTAAGGGTGATCTTTACTAAGTCTATCAATTCAAATGCTAATCTCTTTCAGAAACCCCCTCCAGACACACCCAGCAATAATGTTTTACCAGCTATCTGGGCTTCCCTCAGCCCTATCAAGTTGACACCATGAAAATTAAGTATTATGGGCCTTTCCCTATCTTCTGGCTTCTTCCTTATTTATCAGAGCTTTCCTATAAGAATAGAGAAGTTCTAACATTTTCCCTCATACATAGTTTCCTCACTACAGACACACACACACACACACACAACGTCTATCTTTTTATATGGAAAAGTAGAAGTTTTACTTATAGGAAACAAATCTCCCACTTTACTGAAATTAAGTCCTTTTCTGTAAAATATATTGCTATAGAAACTGTTAAAGAATCTAACAGGCAGAGTGGGTGCAAGTGTGGTCAGAATCAAATGAATAATCTTTCACGTTTAGGTCCTGTGCCAACCCTATACTGTGGTCAAACTTCAGAATAAGCAAAAAAAGGCATTATTTTATAATTAGTAGGAAGGATTCCACCCTCTGTGGCTCACCACTGGAATTTAAATTTAGTGATTGTAATACCCCTTTGAAAGGCCAAAAGAAAGATATATGCTAATTATACCAATATTTCTAGCCAGATCATAAAACGCAACTGGGTCACAAATTACAGACACAATTGTAAATGTGCAGGCACTCTAGTCATACTGAATAGTCAACAAGCGAGTACAAAATGTATGTGGAGAAAATTATAAGGTAGAATGATTGAACAAATAAAATATAACAGATTTTTCATGTCATATAATATCAGAGCCCTTCCTTGTCCTAGAACTCAATCATCAGGAATAAATCTATGAGGCTTCATGATCTTTCCTGGTTATAATTGAATTAACTGCCTAGATAGTCATAGGAAGTCAAATTTTATAGATGAAACATTGTGATTTATTTGTTTCTTCCTTTGAAAGAAGTTGTTAGCCCAATTTATTAAGAACGTGATTGGTTTTTTAATTGGAATTTGCACAAAAAGACTTCTGAAATAAATGAATATTTAAGTAATCACAGACTAAAGACCATTGAAAACAAGTTATAAAGGGAGAGAAGAAGCTGAGCCATTTATTTAAAGGCCTTTTTGGCCGTTTTAACCTATGTGAACATCAATTACTTCTTTCTTTTACAAAACAGCAGTAATCAGCTGTTTGCTTCTTTGATTAGTTCTGGTCTGAATTCATTTAATACTAATGATTAAGCATGGGATACTGCAAATAAACCTGTCTCTTTTCTTCCCAGAAATAGAATAATTACAATGGCCAGTGCCTGGGGCCTTTTATATTACTAAATTTGTAAGAGACTTAATTACTTTGGCTTTGTTCCAGTGTCCCAAATAACACACACAAATAGTCCCACAACATTGTATCTAAGTATCAATTTTGGAAGGTCTTTATAGTATGTGTTTATAAAATGGGTGTTTGTGGGTCTATATAAAAAAATACCGCTTGCCGGTATGTCTGTATTCAGAAATATGGTGGATATAAAATAAATGAGGAAGAATAAAGTTTTCTAAGGACCTACTATTTAATCATGCTGTTTCATTTACTCTTCACAACAACCCTGAATATCATCATATTGTAGGTGAAGAAACTGAGTTGCAGTGAGGTTAAGCAGTTTTCAAAGTTACCTAATTACCACGCTCGGGGATTTGAGCTCAATCCACCTGGCTTCAAACGCCACCTGGGTCCTTTCTATCACACCAGATTTAAATTAAATTTTCCTGGATTGAATGAAAAAAACTAGAAGAAAGTGATTGGAATCTGTATCATTGAAAAACATGTTTGCATCCAAATTTTAATTTATATATGTTTGATTAAAAATTTAAAATGTATCATCAAGTCAAAATAATATTTGAAGCATTACAGAATGTAGTATTTGCTAGGTAGAAAAGAGAAATATGAATAGTTCGTTAGTGTTTCCGAGTTAGCCATTTTGTACCATACAAACAGGTACTGAACAGATGGCCTGTATCCACACATAATTTGCTCCACGTGGAGCAGATATTGGTATAAGATGAGTCTTCCGTATTTCTTCATCTCAAATGTCTGAGAAACCTCTTGCAAAGATAGCCTTCACGTGAAGACCTTCTCCAGGCACAACTGGCTCTGAGTCAGGAAATGCCTGGCTCATTCAAGGAACTGGAAGATCTCCAGACAGGTGAGGGAAGAGACTGGAGAGGGGGCAGGGACTATGGTAACCAGTTTGAGTTACTTTAAGGTCACATGGTGCCATTAAAGAGTTTTCAGGTGAGAGTTGCCCATAATCATGTTTTGTGTTTTAGGTTTGTTGTTTGGACATTGTGTGGAGGATGTATTGGAAGGGGGTCAATCTGAAGGCAGAGACCCACTTCGGAGGATTATTTCAGTTGTCCTGGCAAGAGATGGTGGGGGCTTAGGAAGCCGAGAGAAATGGACAGATTCAAATGAGACCTGAGAGTTAGGACTGTTAGAGTTCCCTGATTACGCGGACGTGTAGGATGAAGGAGCATATAAGTGATGGTTCTCAAGTTTTTCTTTTGAGCAGCCATTTCAGTGGTTGGCTATTTAGTAAAACAAGAGAACCCTGGAGGAGGAAGCAGGTCTGAGGGGAAGATGTGCTCAGTTTTGGATGTGTTATCTATAATGATGGTTTTTTTGTTGCATAGATTTGGAGCTGCAAGGTGTGGTCAGCAATGGAGATACAAATTGAGGTATTGTCATTGCATAGCTGATTGAATGAGGTTATTAGCTTGGAGCAGGCCAGTGAAATTGAGCCAGGCCCTACAATGCCTTCCACAATTCAGGTCTCCTTATCACAGTCCTATTAACCTGCTTTAAAGCCATGTCTTTAGCAGGACATAGTTTGGGAGAAGGAGAGAGGTAAGACAGGATGGAGAGAAGTGATTGGAGGAAGGATGGAAGGAATTCAAATGTCTTTTTAATAAAATATCCACCATTCATATCAACAGAGAGGAACAATTAAAACTGTGGGGGGGGTAGGGCACTTATGGGTTCCTGGGTACCGCTGCAGGAGGGGTGGTAGGTAAAACCTGTCTCTACTTCTGTAAGCACCCCATTTCCTTCTTTAACATATGTCCCCTTCCCAACTCCTTTAAGGCTGTATACTCTGGTTCTCTCTCCCTCTTATGAAAATCTCTTCCCAGAAAGAATCTGAAATATATTTACACAAAAGTGAAAATGACTGACATAAGCTTTAAAAATTATCCTTAGTGGCAGATTACATTTTCTGAAAATAACCACAGCAATATTTATGATCCCACATGAGCTTCTATAACTTTGCCACTCCCGTACTCCATCCCTATTTGTGAAATTACACAAATAGGTGTCATTTGGGCTGCTCAGTCAGTTAAGTGTCTGATTACTGATCTCAGCTCAAGTCTTAACCTCAGGGTCAGAATTCAAGCCCCATGTTGGGCTCCATGCTAGGCGTGGAGCCTACTTAAAAAAAAAAAAAAAAAGGAAAAAATGCTTGTGAAAAAATAAACAAATGCCAACTAAATCAAACTGAGCAGAGTACATTTATTCTTAGAAAAATTAGCAATGGGAATAATCTCTCTATATGTGAGATTTATATAGAATTTTTTCAAAATGTTTGCAATGTCTGAGATTCAAATGTAAATAAATCTTATTCCAGTCCCTGGATAAAGAAAACTCACATTTTCTTTGAACTTACAGTAAAGGCCTGTGAATTAGATTAATTTACCTAAAAAATAATTGTGTTTAGTTTCACTGAAGAAGCCTAAACCCTGTTCTTAAAAAAGCAGGCATTTATGAGTTAACCATCTGAAACCTGACTAGAAATTTAGTAATTATCTCCTGTGGCTACAAGATCATCTTGTACATATAAAGAAATTTGATACCAGAGGGTGCTTTGCAGCCAGGAAAACTATATTTCCAAAAATATGGTGGCTCCATTATTGGTACCTTTTAAGGGATGAAGTTGAGCCAATATCTGAATATTTCCCAGAATATGCTAAGATTTCTCTTTTTAAATAACAATTCTATTATCTAAAGTGTACAATTAATGGTTTTTAATACATTTACAGAATTGGGCAACCATTACCACTCATTCCAGAACCTCTCATCTCCCCACATGGAAGTGCTGTGCCCGTTAGCAGTTACTCCCGATTTCCTCCCAACCTTCTGAGCCCTAGGCAACCCCCAAACTACTTTCTGTCCCGACGACTTTGCCTACTCTATGCATTTCTTATAAGGAAATCATAAAAGAAGCAATCTCTTGTGACTGGCTTCTTTCACTTAACAAAATGTTTTCAGGGTTCATCTATGAATATCAATACTGTAATCCTTCTCATTGCTGAATGATATTCTACTGTATGGATCCATCACATTTCATTGACCTATTCATTTGTTGATGGATATTTGGGTTGTTTCCACGTTTTGGCTATTAGGCTGCTATGCACAAGTTTTGGGGTAGGTGTATGTTTTCATTTCTCGTGGATATATACCTAGGAGTGGAATTCCTAGGTCACAGGATAACGTGTGTTTAACCATTGAGAAACTGCTGCATTATTTTCCACAGAGGCTACACCATTTACATTCCCACTGGCAGTTCACATGGGTTGCAATTTCTTTACATTCTCCCCTACGCTTGTTACTGTCTTTTTGCTTATTGTCCTCTTGGTGGGTATAAAGTAATATCTCTCTGTGGTTTTGATTTGCATCTCCCTGATTACTAATGATGTTGGGCATCTTTTCATGTGTTAATGGGCTATTGGTATATCTTCTTCAGAGAAATATCTATTCAAATCTTTTACCCATTTTGAAATTGGGTTCTTTTATTATTGACTTTTAGGAATTCTTTATATAGTCTAGATACAAACAAGTCTTCTTCATTTCTGAGAGATGACATAAAAAAATTAAATAAATCAAAATATCTGACACCCAAAATTGAGATATACTCATATACGTACAAATAAATGTAAGATACCATTCTTTCCATGATTTAGCAAGAAAATCTCCTCATTACTTGCATTAACAAAACACTCACAAAGTATACACATGTTCAAAAGGATGTGCAAAATGTACAGTAACAAGACAAAGTTAAGCAAATTATGGCACATTTATGTGATGAAATATGATGCTGCCTTTAAAATGATAATTATGAAGTGTTCTCCATGACCTTGGAAAACTTCTATGAAACATGAAGTGAACACACACACAGAGTATAATCTTAACTATGTTTTTTCAAAAATGTAGAAAACATACAAGAAAAAAAATATTGTGGTATGTTAGTGATGGCAGCACCCGGGCAATGGAATGATAGGTGATCTTTTCCTCATGCTTTGCAGTTATCTACAATAAGCATGCATTTCTTTTATAATCAGGCATTTGATGGGGAAGGAGGCAAAGCTCTCTCAGCAGTAACACACAAAAAATGTAAAACTAAAATAATGTACCATCTTCAATGAATTTTGATGATTTTGGAAGTATGTGGTTTTTCATGGCAGTTCATTGTATCTTCTTGAGGAACGCCAGAAAGTTAGAGTCGTCTTACCTACAAAATCCCACAACCATTTATGTTGAACTTTTATTTGCCCACGTGTTTTAAGATACTTCTTGGAAGGAGCTTGGCATCCTGAAACACATTTCCTCATTCGGAAACAATACTTTCTGGTAGGACTGCATCCCTCTACTTTGAAATATCTATGAAATCCTGATCAAGGACAATTTTTCTTTGCCTATTTTTTATTTGTTTCATATATTATTGAAAGAGGGGCCCATAAAGCTTTGAAAAACAGATCGTATGTTACAATAGCTCCGTGCAGGTCCTTTTCTCAGAGGCCAGGGATATTCCCATGATGGAGGCAAGCAGTGGATCTCTGGTCACAGTTCTTGCAACTGCTATCATTTCAAGACAAACCACTAATTGCTGAGGAATTCACTGGGAGCTAAAAAGGGACTTTCCTTCACAGTGTACTCCTTATGATCGCCAGCAGATTTCTTTTGTTCTCAGGCCCTGAGTTGTCATTATCCACAACGGTTCTCATTCCCTACCCTCCGTGTGAATGTATTCTAAGGCGAAACTACTTTTGAAAAACAAAATGTTCTGTAGGTTTGGATCCCTGGCGATCCAGCGATGTTGGCACGGAGCTGTGGACACATGTCCGGAAATGTTGTTGGTAAATGTGATAGCAATTTTGCTAAAAATAAGGACTTTCTTTGCAATTTATGGAGGTATGGATAGGGAAGAAACTGGAGTTGTCCCTCATTTTTCAAATGCCCTTTCGTTTCCTGCTGTGTGCTGATGTTTCCAAGCTTCCACAGGAATTAAAGTTCCAATGAGATTTGCCATAGCGGTTTCTTGGGAATGTCCATAAATATTTTTTTGCTTTGGTTTTTGTTCTCAGCAGAAAGTGTTGTTTGTGATTATCCCTTTTTGAAATTACATCTCTTTTTAAGATCTGAAAAAATAAACTTTGTGTTTTTCAGGAAGCAAACAATTTTTTTTTTCTTTCCCTGGCTCAAGACAGAGGGGTTTTACTTTAGGAGCATGGGGCTAAGGTTTTCAGTTACTGATTCTACAAGAAGGCATCAGTGAACTCACCAAAGTCTTCCTGGTTGAAGTAAACTTTTCTCACATTTTTCCTGTAAGCGATCACTGTTTTAACAGGTTAATTATTTTACCACATAAAGTGGTCATTGTTCCCTGTGCTCAGTGCTCTGAATAAATCAGGCCCTTCCTTGTGTTAGACACTCATCTCTGGGCTTCAGCAACATTAACCAATTTGCTCAGAGATTTTTATCCATCCAGGAACTTAAAAGTTTGGTAACATTTAAGCAACTTTAAAGAAGAAAAAAAAAAGGAATCCTGCAATTCAAAGAGGATCCCCCGAAGTAGAACCCTTGCTGGGCTCTAGGTCAGAAAGGAGTGAATATATTACTCCCTGAAGCTTTGCAATATTAACTATGGCGGACAGTACCTCTTTTCTTCTACTGCTTTTTTTCCCTCTCTTTTATTTTTAACAAAAGGATTCCATTAAGGCGCGCGCGCGCGCGCACACACACACACACACTAAGTAGGAATGCAAGGGCATTTCCAAGTTCAGTTTCTTTCCATGGGTTGCACTTTCTAGTCCCTGGGTAGGGTTGAGGAATGTTGGCAGTTGCTGACTGGTCTTGATCCTGACGTCCCTCCTCCAGTTTGGCCACACAGGACTTGAGCCGGAGACTTTAGACGTACCAGCCACGTGACAAACCTACTGATGGGAATTATAGCTAAGGTTATTGAGTGATTATTTGTCATGTATAATTTCAAATTCTACCTGTGTTGTTCCTTTTCTCACGATCCCTGGAAGAGGCCCATATTACTGTTGTCCTTGTTTTGCTGGGGTTAAGTGAGTTGGCCAAGGTTACACAGCCAACGAAGGACAGAGGCAGGAATTGAGCGCAGGCCACCCCATACCAGTGAATGTTGGCTTTCTACCCCTATTATTTTGGACTCAACTACAAAAGTACCTACATCTGTCAGCTCTTCCTATTATTTCCACGTGCTTTCCATGGACAGGAGTGCAAGTTTGCAAATCCTGGCTGTCCACTGAAACAGTGCACAATCACCTCATGCATTATACAAAATGTCTAGCAGGGGCGCTTGAATCCTATGTGTTTACAGTGTCTTCGACAAATATCACACTCTATATAATTTGGAATTAAGTTGATCAAAACAAGTAAAATATATATTTTTAATAAAGTGACTGTCATAGGGGTTATAGGTGAATGCCAACATCTGTTTGTTTTAGCAGCATTTAGAAGTTTATACAAGTTTAAGAAACATTGTATTACATTTTATCCATTTTTTCTTATTGAAACTATCACATTATATTTTATAATTTTTATTAAAGTGGTAAATGCATTCACCATAAAAAATACTGAAAAATGAAAAAAAAATTAAGAAGTCAGTTCAGCTCCATCTATTTAGGGATAACGACTGCTAGCATGACAATGTCTCTTTTAGTTAATATATCACAAGCATATTCCTGCCACAAAATATTATGACATAACATTATATTTGAGGATTATATACTGTATCATTGTATGAGTATAGCACCTTTTATTTAACCAATCCCCTATTTTTGGACATTTTATATTTTTAACTATTCATTATTGAAAACAATGCAGCACTTATCCTTGAAGGCAACTCTTTGTGTACATTCATAATTATTTCCTTAAAATAGTTTCTTGGGGCGCCTGGGTGGCTCAGTCATTAAGCGTCTGCCTTCGGCTCAGGTCATGGTCCCGGGGTCCTGGGATCGAGCCCCGCATCGGGCTCCCTGCTCGGCGGGAAGCCTGCTTCTCCCTCTCCCACTCTCCCTGCTTGTGTTCCCTCTCTGGTTGTCTCTCTCTCTGTCAAATAAATAAATATAATCTTTAAAAAAAAAAGAGTTTTTTAAAAGTAGAACTTCAGGGTCAAAGGATATGCAAAACATTAGGATTTTTTCCTTTCTGGAAAAATTTTACCAATACCTTATGGCCCAACAGCTAAGTGAGAGTGCCTGTTACTCCACCCCCATCATTGGACACTATCAATGTTCAGGTAATTACCAATTCTATAGGAGAAAAAGAATATTTTGCTTTATTTTCCATGTTTTGAAACCATGATGAGGCCAGACATCTTTTCATAGTCTATTAGCTATTTGTACCTCTCCTTTCATTACATTTTGAGAAGCAAAATTTTAAACGACTTTTGGTTCAGTCTAAGCAATACCAAATATCCCGATGATAGGTTAACAGAAGAGTTTCAGACTTTTTTTTTTTTTTTCTGGAGTCCTCCTCCTTTGTTTAGATGCCAGACCATAGAATTTTGGAGTTGAAGGGTAACTTAATGTTTGACACCTTCCCTCGTGGCTTTGGTAACGTGGTGGGCTTTCCTGCTCTGAGTGGGCATGCTCATGGTGGGCACTAAATTGGCGTTTGGAGAAATGTGGAAATGAATGACTAATAAGACCCTTTTCTTACCTCACTGTGAACTAAAATGCTGAGTCACCAGGTTATTTGTGGCTACAAAAATATTACTGGCAAATAGTCTGGGGCTATCAAATTCAGTTCCATCTGTAATTGAATTAGAGACCCACATCCTTTTCTCCAAGGAGATTGGTGTATCAAATCCTGTCTTTGACAGTGCTTAGCATTAAACAGGATTCCAGCCAATGAACAAAGTTCCTATTTATGGAAAATGTCAAGGGTGATCAACATGAAAGAGTAGTAATATCATTATTTTCTATCTAACTTACTTAATAATTGGACGTGAACGGTGAGAAAATTTCTGCCAAATAAATACAAATGTTCTGTCCTAAGAAGCTGAGTTAAAGGTTCATGGAATCCTAAAGGATCCAAAACAAATGCAAAACAAACATTTCAGATGGGGCAATTATGGGTACAAACAAAGTCCCATGGAATTGTGCATATGTTTCATGTCAAAAAGAAAAAAACCCGTTCTTGAACAGCTTGTATTCCACTGTGTGGGATTGGTGTATTTTTGAGAATTTGCATATCATCATTTGCAGGAGGAGTGTTCTCTTCTGGTCTCTTCCACCCCTGCATGCTCAACTGGGTGTGGGTACACCTGTCCCAGGACTGCAGTTCCCGCCCCCTGAATTCCTCAGTGTACCGGAGTTCGAAGCTCCCACCTCCAGCCCAGGTGCTCCCCAAATGTGGAGCGTGAAATGAAACAACAAACCTGCCAAAGCACACCCGAATACAGCATTCAGGTGGGTGATGGGGGCATCCTCATCGGCACTGTCAGATGAGGGGACTGAGGATGTGAGAGTTGAGACTTAATCAAGACTACAGCTCATGACAGAGCCAAGACCTGAACTCAGATCTCCTGTTCCTAGAATTGGGTTCTCTCAACAGCAAAGAAAACCAACTGATGCATCTTTAAGCCTCTATTCTATATCATAAAAGTGATGCAATTATTAGTATCAGCAAGGTTATTTTCCATTCTATATTGTATACCTGGGCTCATTTCCCCAATAATTCAAAGCAATTCAAAACATCCTATGAATGTACAACGAGAGAGAGAGAGAGAGGGAATAAAGATCACACGCTGGGAAAACCTACACCAAAAGTAGAATAGCTAACCTTTAGTGAGTGCTGTGTGCCCGCCATTGTTCTAAGTGCTTTGCACAGATTAGCTCATTTAACGCACACAATGACTCTGTGAGGTGGGGACTCCTATTATCCCAATTTCACAATCCTAGGAAATGAAGCACAGGGAATTCCAGTAAATTTCTCAGGTCACAAAGCTAGTATGTGGCGAAGCCTGCATATTAACCTAAGTAGTTGTGGGCCTGGAACCTATGCACTATACTGTTCTGCCTTCTAAATATATCCTTGGCATCTGTACTCCTCCACCTTCTGTCTCTAGACCAGGCCCCAAGAAACTATGGCCCTGAATCTACTCTCACACTTGGTTCTAAGAACTGAACTCTGGGCCCCTTTTTCAGACTGATTATGCTTCCACTGTGGTAAATAAGTATATATTAAGATCATCATTTGAAGGGTGCCTGGGTGGCTTGGTTGGTTAAGCATCCAACTCTTGGTTTTGGCTCAGGCCATGATCTCAGAGCCCTGGGATCAAGCCCCACCTTGAGCTCCACACTCAGTGGGGAGTCTGCTTGAAGATTCTCTCTCCCTCTCTCTTTGCCCCTCCCCCACTCTCGTGGGCACACATGTGCTCTCCCTCTCTAAAATAAATAAATAGGTGTGCCTGGGTGGCTCAGTCGGTTAAGCTCAGGTCATGATCTCAGGGTTCTGGGATCGAGTCCCCCATCAGGTTCCCTGCTCAGTGGGGAGACTGCTTCTCCCTTTCCCCCTGCTGCTCCCCATGCTTGTTCTCTCTCCCTCTCTGTCAAATAAATGGATAAATAAAATATTTAAAAATAAAAATAAAAAAATAAATCTTAAAAAAAAAAGATCAGCATTTGATAAGATTTTTTTTTAGTTGTTCTCAGGAGGAGGCTTGATCCATATTAAGTCTAGGCCCCAATTTTGAGATCCCTTATTTACTAGTTGTCTGATCTTGGGCAAAGTACCTATCTTCTTCGTGTCTCAGTTTCCCCATTTGTCAAATTTGGACAATAATAGTTAACTATCCCATGTTTAGTGTGAACATTACCTCTGACCATGGATGAAAAGCACTTAGCACAGTACCTGGCACAGAGTAATAATGTCAGCCATTATCATTTTTTGGGGAAAATAGAACACTTGGGCAGATAAGGCCCAATTTCTGGATCTGACTGTTAAGACTGGTATCCTAAAAATTTTAGAAATTTGGAAGTCAATGTTAAACATTGGAAAATTACACAAATGTTTCAATGCCAGCCTGGAACTGAGGATATAGATGCAAATACTCTTCAGGCCCAGGACCTGGCACATAGTAATAATCAGTGTCACCTGTTGTTATTGTTAGGAGAAGATATGGTACTTTCAGGTCTTTACACTTAGACCCTGGAATGGTCACATTCTCAAAGATTCTGAATCATCAGAACTAAGAAAATAAAATAATACAACCAGTAACTGTTTGTACCTTAATGATAATTAAATCTTAGCTTTTGGTTCAATTGCCTGAATGCAGTTTCTAATTGCAGAAATGTATAAAGGGAAAAATGTCAGTCATAATCTCATCCTCTAACAATGGTGAGAATTAAATAAATCATAACTCTTGGTCATTGGCTCATTCATGGCCATCTTTACTTTTGTTCATCATATAATGAAGTGACTAGCAGAAGACCTATTGCCCTGCCCAGGAAGTAGACTGTTACAGTAAATGACCTCTACTTATTTGTTTTTCCCCTACTCCTCCTGACCCTGTGTCTTCCTGCTGGAGATAACTATTGTCTCAAATTTTGTGTTTAACACCATTTCTTTTCTTAGTTTTATCATGTACACACATATACACATGCACATGTATATGAATATGTGCCTAATTAAGATAATATTTAGCTTGTTTTGACATATTATTTTTATTAAGATATGTTATTAAGATTCACAGGGCACCTGGGTGGCTTAGTCAGTTAAGCATCTGACTCTTAGTTTTGGCTCAGGTCATGATCACAGGGTCATGAAATGGAGCCCTGTGTTGGGCTCCACGCTCAGTGGGGAGTCTGCTTAAGATTCTCTCTCTCTCCTTCTGCCCCTCCCCCCCTGCTCATGCTCTCTCTCTCTCTCTGTCTCAAATAAATAAATAAATCTGAAGAGACATATTATTAAGATTCATCCCTGTTGGCTTATTTGGCTGAAGTCATGCATTTAAAAATTTTTTTATATTTTATATGTGCTTACACCACAGCTTATTTGTCCTTTCCCTTATTAATGGGCATTTGGAGATATATTTCTTTGAAAAATGTATGTAGTTTTTAATGTTAAGATCAAATGCTGGGGCGCCTGGGTGGCTCAGTCGTTAGGTGTCTGCCTTCGGCTCAGGTCATGATCCCAGGGTCCTGGGATCCAGCCCCGCATCAGGCTCCCTGCTCTGCAGGAAGCCTGCTTCTCCCTCTCCCACTCCCCCTGCTTGTGTTCCCTCTCTCGCTGTGTCTCTCTCTGTCAAATAAATAGATGAAATCTTAAAAAAAAAAAGATCAAATGCCAAGTGCAATTTTGCTTCTGCCCTCTGCCTGTTTCTGCACTTATTATATTTAAGAATTTTTTCATTTTATTATAAATTTTAGAAATAGTAACATCTCATTCAGTGGATATTCACTTCTTGTTATTAGGCATTTCGATTGTATCTCATCTCAGCTAGCACAATTACCATATAAACAAACTATTGAACCTAAATATGGCTTTTGAATTTTATGTTATTTCCTGAAAGTGACTTCCAGAAACAGAAGTACTCAGTCAAATACCCAAGAATTGTAGGGCTCTTGTATATACTGCCAAATTAGTTTGCAATGCATTAGACTGATTTACATTTTACCAGCAATGATGATTCAGAGTGCCAGAGAAATGTCAATTTAAAGTCTAGATAAGTCTGGATATTCATTCAAATCACTCTGGTGTACACCTGAAACTAATACAATATTACATGTCAACTATACTTCAGTTAAAAATAAAATGTAAAAAAAAAGCATATTCAGAGGAAATAGCCTATCCCGACATGTTTGGCAACAGTAAACTGGTTATAGGAAAACTAAATGTAAAAGAGGAATACATTTACAATCACCAGTGAACTCTTCTAATTAACTCCTTTTTGGAAAGAGTTGACACAAGAAAAACTTTGGATAGCAAATACTAAAATTACCTCTACCTCTACCATACCACGTATAGGATAATTTGGAATCATTCAGATAAATGGGCAACACTTTCAGGTCTTTCTGGACATGTGACTGGTTTAAGTAGAGCCTGAATGAAGCCAACATACTGCCACATGCAAATGGTTTTGTTTTGTGAATTCACGTGTTGTATGCTTTGCATTGACCATAAATTAGCTGCCTTTTCCCTTTCTGGATTTCAGGTTGTTGTGTACTTGAAGGCACTCTTTGGTTTACTCGGCATCATGAAATCTATAATATCCCATCTCTTTTTTTTATTAACGTATAATGTATTATTTGTTTCAAGGGTACAGGTCTATGATTCATCAGTCTTACAGAATTCACAGGGCTCACCATAGCACATACCCTCCCCCAGTGTCCATCACCCAGCCACCCCATCCCTCCCACCCCCCTCCACTCCAGCAACCCTCAGGTTGTTTCCTGAGATTAAGAGTCTCTTATGGTTTGTCTCCCTCTCTGGTTTCATCTTGTTTCATTTTGTTCTCCCTTCCCCTGTGATCCTCTGCCTTGCTTCTCAAATTCCACATATCAGTGAGATCATATGATACTTGTCTTTCTCTGATTGACTTATTTCACTTAGCATAATACCCTCTAGTTCCATCCACGTCGTTGCAAATGGCAAGATTTCAATTTTTGATGGCTGCATAATATTCCATTGTATATACACCACATCTTCTTTATCCATTCATCGGTTGATGGACATCATGGCTCTTTCCATAGTTTGGCTGTTGTGGACATACAATATCCCATCTTTAAATAACTATCTAACTTCACTGAAACCCTTGTCAGCTCTAATAGGATTCAGGTGAGGGAATTTTTTTTTCCTTGGTATAGAAATTCCAACTGTTCTGTAGATTATTTAAAAAGCATCTCAATCTCCATTGCAGTGCCAACCAACAAACGTATTGGTGCTAACATTTTCTCTCCTGGAAGGAATCATAATACATTTAATATGAAGTTTATTACTGTCTCTGTCTGTATGCAAGAACTGATAAAATCATTTAGTTTCATTATATCTAAACCCAATAACAATAAAGTGGCTAAATAGTGATTAGAAGAGCCCAAGAGCCAAAGCAGAATATAGGCCTTTTAGGTCCAGAATGGTTGTAGCACAATACCCCATACACATTTTAGAAGAAGATGTTAGTTCAGAGAGAGGTCAAAGTAAATCTACAAACAGATAAAAGACATTAAAAATATTGGTCTCCAGTTTTGGAAAACCGAATGATCTTGATTCCCAATCAACCTCAAGTTTTTCTCTTGCTCATGAGTGTTAGACCACAATTTATAAAGTTTTTCTTTTTTCTATTGGTGTCTTTCCCACAGACACACACGTTTCATTTTTATCCATCCCTCAGTTTAGGTTCAAATGATGCTTGTCTTTAATTTTACAGGAAAAAGAATATTTTGGAAATATAGGTATAAAATTATCCTGTAGTTTATGTCATGTATCAGGCCATTTTTACTAAATTGTTTCTACTTCCTTTTATTTTGTGATATTTTATTTATTTTTTTGAGAGTGAGAGTGCACAAGAAAGAGGAGGGGGGAGGGCCAGAAGGAGAGAGAGAATCTCAAGCAGACGCCATGCCCAGTGCAGAGCCTGACGAGGGGCTAGATCTCACGACCCTGAGATCATGACCTGAGCTGAAATCAAGAGTCAGATGCTTAACTCTTGTTTCTACTTCCTTTTAAAATATCAGGAGAGCTACTCCTTGCCATTGCTTAACCTTTTCCAAGGAGGAATGTATGGATTATCAGTGGCTTTCCTTTCTGTGCCTCGATTTCTTCATCTATAAAATGGGAATTAAAAACAGTACCACTTCAGGGCACCTGGCTGGCTCAGTCGGTAGAACATGTGGCTCTTGATCTCAGGGTCATGAGTTCAAGCTCCATGTTTAACCGCCACCCCCCCCAAACCAATAAAACCAACAAACAAAAAATCCAGTACTACTTCATATAGCTAAGATTAAATGAGTTATGTAAAGTCCTTAGTATAAAAACAGGCCCAGAGAAAATGTTATATAAGAGTTAGTATGTTTGGGGCTCCTGGGTGGCTCAGTCATTAAGCGTCTGCCTTCGGCTCAGGTCATGATCCCAGGGTCCTGGGATCGAGCCCCGCATTGGGCTCCCTGCTCCACGGGAAGCCTGCTTCTCCCTCTCCCACTCCCCCTGCTTGTGTTCCCTCTCTCGCTGTGTCTCTCTCTGTCAAATAAATAAAATCTTAAAAAAAAAAGTTAGTATGTTTATTTTTATTCAACCTAATACAAAATTTATGCTAATAAAATCTCCAGTAGACTCTAAATACCTGCCCAACTGTTCAGAATCAAATAAGAAAATAATACCACTGGATGCACAAAATAACCATTATTGACCCTTGGTTCTGTAAACATTAATTTGGGGGCTGCTCTATGCAAAGACAAATATTAAATAAATGAATGCACTTCCAGGTCAGAAGATTTGGGGCAAAAAGAGTGCAAATTATAGACGTTTGCACATTTTGCTGAAAGGACAGCCCTTCTCAATTTTGGAAAATTTTTGTCTCTGGTGTAGCTGTTTGCTCAGAAGTATCCTTGAGGAGGGAACGTAGGAGACATAGGAGGTGTATGTTTGCTACATACCAACTACCATTCCTCTTCTTCCTTATTAATGCAACCTGGAAGTAGGCTGCCAAGTCCTGCAGGAGGAACCAGCTCTTCTGTTGTCCCAGGAGGGGAATCTTGAATCCATCCCCTTCCTAGTGACTGGTTTAGAAATAGGTGAATCCTTCCATTCTTGCTAATACCACATGGTAACCAGGGCACAGGGGTGCAAGAGCACCTCATTCTGGGGGGTCCCAAACACATCACGTTTCAGTTGCTCACTGCTGACAGAGTCCAAAGATATAGAAATGAGTGGTGGTGAAATAAGAGAGGGATTTATTTCAGTAAGGCCAACACTGAGAAGACAGTGGACTAGCTTCTCCAAAGTACTGTAAATACTTCCAGGTTTATATAAGGAAAATGTGGGACAAAGGTTGGTGGGTACATGCAGGTGGATGGTAAAGGTCAAGGTTGATCCTTGTCTTTGGGGTTAAACATATGGGGTCTTGCTGACATCAGGGCAGTCTTTATTACTTGAGGGTTCCCATCACGGGATGCTTTGCTTGCAGGGTCCTTTGCCTGAGTTAAGAGATAAGCTGGAGAGAAGAACTTAATCAGTGAGTAAGTACAGGCTGAGGTCAAAATGGAGGTAGTAGAAGTCCTCTTTTGACATGAGGCAAGGTCTACTTGGGGACTTCTGGGAGAATATTCCTGGTACTTAAAGAGGGATGCACAAGAGAAGTGATTTTTATTTTTCAGCCTTCGGATATTAATGTGTAAGGATGTAGTGATTAGAACCACAACAACCATTTTGACCATGAGTGGACCAATCAGAAGAGATAAACCTTCATGCTGAGAACGGCAAAACAGGAATTTGGAAAAAACCACAGATCTCTGATGATGTCATTGAGATGCTGAATTACCCAACCTATAACACCTTGACACCGTTTCTCTGTTTTAATACCTGAGATCCCAGTTCCCTTAACTGTGTAAGTCATTTTCAGCTGAGGCTTCTGTTACTTGCAGCAAAAACATCCAAACTAACACTGAGGGACCTACACGTGAGACCTAGGGGATGTGTCTTACCTGGTTAGCCAGAAATGCTAGTTTCTTAGTGCTAGTATAGCACATTGCCCCACACTTTGGCTTAAAACAACACAAATCTACTCTCTTACAGTTCTGGAGGTCAGAAGTCCAAGTTCAAGCGTTGGCAGAGCTGAGTTCCTTCTGGAGGTTGAGGAGAGAAACAGTTTCCTTGCCCTTCTCGGTTTCAAGGACGTCCTGTGTTCCTTGGCTGTGGGCCCCTCTTCCCATCACTGTTGTCTCTTGCTTCCAACAGCACATCTCCCACTACTGACTCGGATCTCCTTCTGCCCTCATATAGGGACATTGGACCTCTCTGGATAGTCCAGGATAATCTCCTTGTCTCCAGACCCCTATCTTAATCACATCTGCAAATTCATTTTCATATAAGGAAGGAGAGTCACAGGTTCTGGGGATTATGACACTGACATCTCTGGGGAGGGGGGGCATCATTCAGCCTACCACCTCGGGTCAACTGAGCCAACCCCGGAGAGCTGCCGTCATGGCCAGATCACCGAATACCGCCGTGGAGGGAACAGCATGATGAAGACATTGCTAAACTGCAGTTGCTGTCTCCTTTATATTACCAGGCTCAGCCATAATCTTGCCCTTTGCAAGTGATTGTACCTTGATCCCTAATCGGTAGCCCTGATTTAGCCCAGAATGATCAATCTTTCTTGCTTCATCTCCATAATAATATTTGACATTTAAATTCTATGTACTATTTTAAGAGCTTTGTATTAAAGAAATTAATCATCATAAACCTCTGACATTGTTAATACTGCTATACCCATTTTACAGATGAGCAAATTTGACTGCATTTGCGTCAATTCACATAGCTTACTATGAGTGCTTATTTTTTCTTCTTATGTAGGAGCTGATAGCCCGTGACTTGGTTTCTCTTCCGGAAATAGAAAATTCAAGTTCTTACCACTGAGGATCCTTTTAGTTGCAATTTTCACCATATCCAGTGGGGTTAAACAATAAGTGGATTCTCTCCCCAGACAAGAAGCCCAGCATTAGGATTGCAGGGTGGGTTAATCCAGCTGCTCAGTCATGTCAAGTTTCCTTTTATTAGGGAGGAAAGCCTTTTCCCAAAGCCCCAAAGCAGTGTTTCTTTTTTGGTTTGATCCCTACAGTAGTCACTGGCCAAGAGGAATGGCCAATCATGACTCATCCCTGGGCCTGAGCCCAACTGCTGTGAGCCCAGTGCTGCCTGATCCCTGAATGAGACCAGGGGTCTGTTAGCAGAGAGAGAAGAGAAGGAACCAAGGGGGCATGCACACCACAGGGTATAGAACAGAAGATAAAACACATAGGAAAAAACAACTCTATAACTGATCCCAAGGTATCTCCTGCCATTTGGAACTGAGAGGCCCTGGGACCATTCATTGCTTTGCTCCAGAACAGACTTCATGGCTGCTCCTCTGGGGGGACGAGGGTGGCAGTGCGCAAGGCTAGAGGCATACTGTCCCCCAACTGAGCAGAGTATCATTGGAAGCAGTGTTCGACTCCCTCCTTATCAATGAAACTCAAAGGGTCCATGTAGTAAACAGTTCCAGATACCTCTGGAGATAGTATTATTTTCATAAGGAAGGAAAAGGTCCTCATCATGGGCCAAATATGCACTTTTTCAGGTAGGGACCTTCCGTATTCACGGAATTATGGTTTTGAAGTCACTTTCTGCATTCTCTCCCAAATAACCTGTTTGACCAACAGTAAAGCACATGACACCTGATTTCTCTTCCTCTAGCAGGGCAGAGCTGAGTCATTGACAGAGGGCCTCCAACCCTCGCTGCCCAGCAGGCGCCGGGGGCTGAGCCAGAGCCTGTGCTCAGCCAGCACAGGCCTCCTGCTCCCACAATACTGGCTCCTGTCAGAGTCCAAGTCCAGACATTTAGCTCATACGTCATAGTTATTGAACAAACTGTTCCCGTATCAGTGGACCATTTCCACATTCATTTCTTCAGAAAAGTAGGCCTGTGTAGCCTGGAGTTTCAAATAGATTGACTGGATCTTGATTGAATCTACCCCACACTCTGGCACACTGAGGGAGCTGTGGGCTAGCATTCGTTGGCAGGTTCAGAATAGTAAAGGAGGCAAGTTGCAGGACACGTCCTGCTTTGCCTTCAATGTGCATCACTGTGTCTCTTTTCTCCATTGCCCTTTCAGCTTTTCCTGTGTGGATCAAAGTCTCAGGAGTAAGTGCCCCTCAGTAAGCTCAGCAGTGCCCTTTGTACAGGTGGGGTCCTTGTCATGTGAGCCAGAGGATGCTTAACGTGAATATATAACATTACACAGAGTCTAACCGTTTTCCGATAACTCCTAACACATGGCCTCGTGGGTCAGCAGAGTCAAGGGTGAGGTTAGATGGGAAGTGTTGGTTTGGGGCTTTTTGGCCAGTTCAGTTGCACGGACATCCCCCTACGTCACTGCCTGGAGCCTGGAGCAGCGACAGAGCACCGTGCCACATACCTCAGTGTTGCCTTCATTCTCTCCTCCACGACTTGGCCAAAACACTCACATGCTGGAGCATCTGAAAAAGACCCTCTGTGTCCTGGTTGCCCATGTAGAAAGCTAAGGCAGGTCCTGGAAATGGTCTATTGTCTCTCCCTTTCTGACCCCCCCCTCTTCCCCTGCAAGTATTGCTTTGCAGTTGTCCTCACTGCCTTTGTAAATCACCCAGGGCTCTGCTAGCAGATCGAAGATAATTTCTCTAATTGAAAGTGAGAGGTTATCTGATTTGCCTAGTTTAACATGAGTCACTCATATGCTTGAGAAATGGAATCCCAGCCTCTGTTATTGATACTGGAAACTGCACAGAAGGAATGAGTCTGGACTTTAGAACACACATCACGAATCTCACACCAGTGATGTTCTGGCTGTTCAGAGGGATGGAACCAGAATCAAGTCCCTAAGGTGGAGGGTTTCATGAAAATCTCAGATTTTATTAGAGAGGTCTTTTGAGTCCATAACATATTGAACTTTAATATTATGAACTTGAAGGAAAAATATTTCCTTTGTAGTAGGAAGCCTCTGTTATGTTTTGGAAGAATTTTCCAGTAAATCATCTAACAGCTGCTTTACTGTACAGGCCTTGAAATTTTATCCTTTCATTGGTTGCAAACGCTTTTGCTTTTGGAAACTTCGCATGCTTCTCTTTACCAGTAATATTTTGTTCCCAAAATATCAGCTCCCAGGGAGGATTTAATAAAGGCTGACCCAACAAGAATTGTTTTTGAGCAAACCTTCTGGATCTCTTTGGCTGGGTGGCATGGTCTATGGAAGTACCCTCTATGTTAGATTATGACTTAAAATCCAAAAAGCCAACCTCTAGAGATCCTGATTTTGTGACAAAAGAAAATGCTAACCATCTCTTAACATAAAAGCATTTTGCATCTGTGAGTGTGGGAACAGCGATTCTAGTGGGTACTAGTAGTGGTAGAACATGAGTGTGTGTGTGTGTGTGTGTGTGTGTGTGTGTGTGTGTGTGTTGGAGTGGCAGGGTGGGAAGGTGTGATAGGACAAAGCCTTGGCAGTCATACGACCAGTGGAAATTCTCTCCTTCAGGTTGCAGATGGAAGATTGTCTTGACAGAGAGGGGTTACCTCCAAAGGGAACAGAAAGAGAATAGCTTGCTTGGTGCCAATGTTCTTGAAATAAGCCTGTAGTTCTCAAAGTTTGCTCCACAGGAGGGTCGCCTGGAAGGTACAAGCTCCAGAGCAGAGTCATGATGTGTTGATTTCTAGAAGGGAGTCCTGGCTAATGAGGATTGAAAAATAGAAAAAAAAATGAAGCTGGAAACTCACCAAGCATGACTTCAGTGTGTGGAGCAGAGTTATTACTGAAATCCTTTAAGGAAGGAAGATTTCCCACAGACAGTGCATGAAGCAAGTAGAGCAGGAGGGAGAAGAGCAACAAGCTTTGCTCTAAGAGGCCCACCGGACCCCGGTCACAGGGTCTAATTGGACAGAAAGACGGGAGGGCAGGTGGCTTAGAGTGAAGTTGGTCAATGAAAGAGTTTTCAAGGAGATTTTTCAGTGACAGTTTAGAGGGAATAAAAGCAGGAGAGGAGCCATTTATGAAAACTTTTGCAGTGGGTGAAACGTTTGCAAATCATTGGCCAACCTGGGTTCTGTTGATTTTGATTCAGAATAACCCCTCATTTTGGAAATTCTATGCATTGGCTTATTAAGAGGTTACTAAATAAAATTAAGCTCCCATTGAGCCAGTCAGATCAATGGAGATTCAAAAATATCATCTTGATTACTGAAAGCAATTCCTGAAAGCATTACATTTATGAGTAAGTGGTTAAATGGGCTTGCTAACACTGCACCTCTTGGCCTTGATTCAGCCCAACTGAGGGAAATTTGCATTTGCAAAACACGCTGTTAGCCATGATCCTTTTGTCACATTTGTTCAGGCATGGAGGGAAGAAAAGAGCAAATTCCTAGTAGTTATAGGTTTAAAATTTTTTAATAGAGAAGCTCTACTCAAATGAAACCAATGGATTTCATCCACCAGTGAATAGGGGGTAGAATAATAGTATAAGAGTTAACTGTTTGAATGAAGCTCATCTATTAAAAAAAAAATCTGTACTACATTCTTGACTTGACAGCACATGTCAAAAATTATACTATTCATACAGGACAGTAGAAAAAAATATATGAGTCTATTTGAAGTTGGAGAAGCAATGAGCTTAAGGGCTCTGACCTTCATAAGCCTTCACAATCTTGGTTCACTTGTAACCCATTTGAGGTACACCAGTGTGCACTGGTATGGGATCTGGGTAGACAGACCTAAAGGATCTGCTACCTATTTTTCTTACTGTACTTTCTGAGGAAATCATATGATTTTTTTTCCTTTAATTTGTTAATCTGTATGGTATCTTTCCAATTTTTCCAACAACAATTTTTTCTCTGATACCAACTGGGTGTCTTACAATTCAATTCAGTTCTGTCACTAACGACTCTGAATTAGCACAGACCCCAATAGGTTAAGGGCTCAGGGCCACAAGACTGTCCTCACTTTAGATACTGGTTACAAGTTGCTGCCCCCCCCAACTGCTGCCCAACTGACTATAAATACAAGACTTCCCATCACCACCCCTCTCCCAGGTTTGATACTTTGATAGAATGACTTGTAGAACTCAGGAAACCTCTGTAATTATGATCAGTTTCATTAGAAAGGACACAACTTAGGAACAGCCAAATGGAAGAGATGCATATGGCAAGGTAATGGGAGGTACAGGAGGGCAGGCACAGAGCTCACATGCCCTCTCCAGACATGCCACCAGCCCAGCACATTGATGTGTTTACCCATCTGGAAGCTGCCTGAACCTTTCTGTTCAAGAATGTTTTCTTAAGGTTTCATTAAGTAGGCATGATTGAGTCATTCATTGAACATTAGTGATCAAACAATCTCCAGTCCCCTGTCCTCCCATTCTCAAATGCAGAGGCTGGGACTGAAACTTCCAAACCTCTAATCCTATGCTTGGTCTTCCTCAGGATCAGCTTTTATCGTGAAGGTTGCGTAGAAATGGGCTCATTATGAATAACAATAGGCACTCCTATCCATCAGGAAATGCCAAGGATTTTAAAAGTTTTGTGCCAAGAACATGGGACAAAGACCAAATGTATTTTTTCCTTATACCTCAATGAGGTAAATTATACTAATAGATTTTTCTAATGTTAAACAATTCTTGCATTCTTGTATTTTATATACTCCATTCACTTTGGCCTGCTACTATTTTATTTAAGGTTTTCCCACAGTGAGAATGGCCTATAATTTTCCATGTTCATGTTGTCATTTTCTAATTTTATTAGCAAGGTTCAGTTAGGCTTATTAATTAGCTGGGGGATATTTTCTTCTTTTTCTAGTCTTAGGAACAGTTTGTTTAAAATTAGAACATATTCCTTGAATGTTTCATTCACATATGGAACTTTCTGAGCTGGGTTTACCTTTTGAGAAATCCTTTAATTATGGATTCAATTACAATTATGATAATAAGATCATTCAGATTTTCTGTTTCTTCTTTAGTCTTTAGTTTTAAGTTTTGTTTGTATTTTAGTTGTATTTTTCTAGGAATTTGTCCAAATCCTTTAGGTTTTAAACATGTGGAAATAACATTATTCATAATGTTTTCCTTTATATTTTAATATTTGCTGCAATTGTACTTATGCTCCTCTTTTCAATCTTAATGCATTTTATTTTTGCTCAAAGTACCAAAGCAGTAGTCATAGATTATAATTCAAAGTAACTCTTGTTGTGGGCCCTGGCAAAAGTGTTCTTCCTTTAGATGCTTAAGGATGGCACTAATTTTTGTCATTTACCCCATTGATGGATATGAAACTTGTTTTGATATGGCCTTTTTTTTTGCTGGGGGTGGAGGGAAGTTCCAGAGGCTTCCACTGGGCTCCCTACTATGATAGCTTTAAGATACCCCACAGACCAAGGACCCTGTGTGGGAATTGTGCTACCAAATACACCAATCCCAATTATAGCCAGAGGGAAAAAAATCAGCCAATGTAAATAGGACAAGAAATAGCTGGGATGATGAAATTAGTAGATAGGACTTTAGAACCACCGTTATAAATATATTCAAGGATTAAAAGAAAAACATGAACACACTGAGAGAACAGAGAATCTTAACAGAGAAATGGAGTCTTTAAGAATCAAGTAGAAGCTCTAGATCCAAAAGTATCAACATATAAAATTAAATTATCACAAAATAGGCTTAACACTGCAGGAAAACAAAAAACAAAAAAACCACAACTTGAAGATAGGACATGGGAACTAACAAAACTGAAGCAGAGAGAGAGAAGATTGAAAAAAAAAAGGTGGATGGAATCTCAGAGAGCTGTGGACAAATCAAGTAGTCAGTATATATATAAGTGGATTTTCAGAGGGAGAAGGTATAGATTGAAGCAGAGAGATAGTTCAAGCAATAGTGATTAAATATTTTCCAAAATGGATGAAAAATATAACCCAAGGAAACTGGTGAATGTGAAGCAAGATAAACATAGAAGCACAACAAAACATACCTCCTAATCAAATTGCCAAAAAGCTATGAAAAGAGAACACATTAAAAGCAGCCAGAGGAAAGGGACATAACATTCAGGTGAACAATGTTTAGAATAATTGCTGACTTCTCAATAACAATGCAAGCCAGAACCAAAGGACATTTTTGGCCCATCACTGGGACTACTTCAACCCATGTGCACTAATTCAGGAACTCTGTATGTTGTCCTAACACAGAAAGACTCTGTATGGGCGCTACTTCTAATCATCCCCCATCTCTAAGTTTCTGTCTTAAATAAACCCAAATAGTAATCCAGGACCATATAGCATAAAAATTATGCATCAGGTAGAAAAAGATCTTGGATTCATTGGCATACTTTAATATATGTTCTAATTAATCATTGATGTGCTGTATAACAGTATGCATGCTGCTTTTTATCTAATACTACCCTTAACCTAATAAACTGATGTGTTTTTAGAAGTGTTAGTACAAAAAAATGGTTCTGTGCAAAGGGACAGTTATATAGAAAATTGGGAAGTAATATAAATAACTCACTCTAAAGCATCCTGAGAAAGGGACATCAAGAATGCAGATATGGGGGTGCTTGGTGGCTCAGTCAGTTAAGCGTCCAACTCTTGATTTCACCTCAAGTCATGATCTCAGGGTTGTGAGATTGAGCCCTGTATTGGGCTCCTCACTGGGCATGGAGGCTGCTTAAGATTCTCTCTCTTCCTCTCCCTCTACCCCTCCTCCCTGCCTTCTCAAAAAAAAAAAAGAATGCAGATATGAATGATATGACTACCAAGAAAGAAACAATAATGCAGATTTAGAAAGTAGGAAAGGAAATAAGTTTATCAGGCTGCAGAAGTTAAAGATCAGGAAAATCTTAGAAATATTGCTTCAAGATAAAGATATTTATCACAAGACAAATATCATGTGATTATTAAATATTTTATTGTAAGAGATTATTTAAGGAGAGAAAAATGCTTGTGATATATGATTAAATATTAAAAGAGAATAGTCATGTAATAATAATGGGTAAAGTATCTTCCAGTGATCAATTGAGAGAATGATAGACTGAAGGGACCAAAAAATTGGCAATGACAGAGTAGTAGGTTTGAAGATGTTTTAAATTTTCTTCCTTGTGCTTTTTCACATGATATTATACATTTTCTGCAATAAATATGTTATTTTAAAGAAATTAATAGATTTGATTTTTTTGGAGTAGTTTTAAGTTTACAGAAAAATTGAGTGGAAAGTAGAGGGTTCCCATGTTCCTCCCAATTTCCCCTATTATTTTATTTATTTTTTTTTTAGTTAATTCTTCTTCTTTTTTTTTTTAATTTTTTATTGTTATGTTAATCACCATATATTTCATCATTAGTTTTTGGTGCAGTGTTCCATGATTCATTGTTTGTTCATAACACCCAGTGCTCTATGCAGAACGTGCCCTCCTCAATACCCATCACCAGGCTAACCCATCCCCCTACCCTCCTCCCCTCTAGAACCCTCAGTTTGTTTTTCAGTGTCCATCATCTCTCATGGTTTGTCTCCCCCTCTGACATACTCCAATTTCCCCTATTATTAACATTGGTGTTAGTGTAGCACACTTGTTACGGTGATGAGCAAATACTGATACATTGTAACTCAAGTCCACAGTTTATAATATTAGGGTTTGCTCTTTGTGTTATACATTCTATGGGTTTTGACACATATATCATCATCTACATCACCATTACAGTAATCAGTAGAGATAAAATTTTAAAAACAAAAATGATGATTACTATATAAACTGTAGTGATAAGTATTTCATAGGCTATGGTGATAAGCTATTTTTTAGCTTCACTGAAAATAGAATAACTCTGAGAAATTATTTCTATTTATTGCTTCTACTAATAACACGAATGGCTTGGCCTAGAAAAATATCTTTACCTATTAATTTATGTATGTATCCTTTGGGCCTAAGTAAGCAATTAATTCCATTGAGGTCATTCTTTTTCAGAATATAGTACAACTGGAAGATATTTATATCTGTTCGATTACATTTCTAAAACTATGCCAGGTATGTTTGGTGGACACAAGTGACTGGGATGGTAAGGGAAGACTTTGTAGAGGAAGTGATCTTTGAACTGGGACTTAAAGAATAATTAGAAATAGAAAAATATATATATATTAGGTAAAGAAAGGAGAATAGCATTCATGCAAACAATAATAATAAACTGGAAGGTCATATTATGTGAATTCTTGTTTTAAAAAAGAATAGCCCTTTGTTGGATATTTGGGCAAAAGCTTCTTGATGGAGTGCCTTTGACTTGGGTTGGGATAAATTTAGATAAAGAAAGATACAGAGGAAAAGTAGACTCAATCAAAATGTGGAGGTCACAACCTGAGTAGAGGTTCTATGTTGTACAATATAGAGATAGAGAGTCTGCATAAGGAATATGGTTATGGAAGATAAGAATGGATTGGTAAGGAAGAAGGAATTGATGGACAGTCTTCTGAAATAGAATTGGATGACACCAGACCAAGAAGGAATCCTTTGGATTATTTTTGTGTTTTTTGCCTTTAGGAGTGCATATTGGACAGACTGAGAACCAAACAAATAAACAATTGAAAGACCCACACAGTTACCTAGGTGTTCAGCGCCTGGATTTTAAAAGAAGCAGGAGGGCTAGAAGGACGAGGTGATCATAAGACATTTCTACAAAAAAATAATAACAGCAACAGATGACTAACTTGGACTTGGGGAACAAGGAGAAAACCAAGATGAATTCAGGATACTGATCTTGGAGGATTGGTAAGGCTGCAGGTAAAGCTGAGAAGTTGGGAAGAGAAGATCAGTTTTGGATCTGTGGTTTTGAACGGTAGTGTAGTTAAAGGGAAAAGTCATGTAGATAATTGGGCACAAGATATAAGTATTCAACTGAGAGAGAACATAGAGCAGAGACTCTGGACCCAGAAGCATCAAGGTGGTGTATGAAGCTTTAAGAGCCAAGATGTCCATCGACAGATGAATGGATAAAGAAGATGTGGTATATATACACAATGGAATATTATGCAGCCATCAAAAGGAATGAGATCTTGCCATTTGCAATGACGTGGATGGAACTGGAGGGTGTTATGCTGAGTGAAATAAGTCAATCAGAGAAAGACATGTATCATATGACCTCACTGATATGAGGAATTCTTAATCTCAGGAAACAAACTGAGGGTAGCTGGAGTGGTGGGCGGTGGGAGGGATGGGGTGGCTGGGTGATAGACATTGGGGAGGCTATGTGCTATGGTGAGCGCTGTGAATTGTGCAAGACTGTTGAATCACAGATCTGTACCTCTGAAACAAATAATGCAATATATGTTAAAAAAAAAAAAAGAAGAAGAAGAAGATAGCAGGAGGGGAAGAATGAAGGGGAGTAAATCGGAGGGGGAGACAAACCATGAGAGATGATGGACTCTGAAAAACAAACTGAGGGTTCTAGAGGGGAGGGGGGTGGGGGGATGGGTTAGCCTGGTGATGGGTATTAAAGAGGGCACGTTCTGCGTAGAGCACTGGGTGTTATGCACAAACAATGAATCATGGAACACTACATCAAAGACTAATGATGTAATGTATGGTGATTAACATAACAATAAAAAAGAAAAAGTAGATGAGCCATTGGCATGAAGACAGGGGAGAGAGCACAAGCAATTATCTACAAATAGATGGACAAGGAAAGAAGAAGAGCCAGAAAACGTGAGAGAACTAGAAGAATGGGGCTAGGTTGTCCTGAAAGACCGGGAAGAAGATAATTTTAAGAAGGAAGTAACTGCAACATCAAATTCTGAATATTAATTAAGAAAAACAAGAAGTGGTCAAGGTCGTTAGCAATATTAAGGTTGTTTCAGTGGACTGTGGAAACAGAAGCTAGATTATAGATGATTTTCAAAGAGATCAGGTGGCCAGGAAATAGAAAATGGATCAAGTGAATAGAGACCACTCACTTGAGGATTTGGGATATGAAAGGAAGGAGAAATGGTGTAGAGTTTAGAAGAAAATGTCAATTAAACATGTAATTTAGCAGCTAAGAGATTTGTGAATGAATAAAAGCAGAAGGGAAGGAGTCTGCTTCCATGCTTTTTTCTGCATCTACTTTTGAAAAACTGTGCCCATTTCTTGAATATTCTTTTTTTTTTTTTTTTTATTTAGTCATGAGAGACAGAGAGAGAGAGAGAGAGAGGCAGAGGGAGAAGCAGGCTCCCAAGGAGCAGGGAGCCCGATGCAGGACTCGATCCCAGGACCCTGGGATCATGACCTGAGCTGAAAGCAGACGCTTAACCATCTGAGCCACCCAGGCGCCCCATTTCTTGAATATTCTTTAAAAAATACATTGCCACGCAACTCTTCCGGAAATAATGTTGCTTCAATTATTAGTATTTGAAAGAACATTCCTGTATTGTCCTCTCTCGAACATGTAATCTTGCTTAGGTGTTCCTTAAGGGCAAGATGGGGCCACCCTCAAGCAAGGACCCACTGCATGTGGATCACATCACAGAGCTGCTCCAAAGTCCAGATTTAGGATTAGGCCTTTTCTGTTATGGTTTGACACTTGGGGAACAGGTGCTGCATTTCATGTGTGATTCTTTATCCTTCATGACCTTGAAGAGCATTCTAAGTCTAGCTATAGCAACCCTTTAATGCAGCTTGAATAATAAATAATGATAAAACTTCATCATCTGTTTTAGTTCCATGGAGTCATGTATGCCAGCCTCAGAGTTTTACCGGGGTCAAATGATCACACATTTTATGACCAATAGTAACATTTGACTCTGGGGCTTAAGAAGAAAAAATTCGGTTGCCGGTGATGAAAATGTTTATCATATATATTACATCTGTGACTGATGGCCATGACATCATGGTAACTAATCTGTTCCAAACGAGAGTGGATACTTAGTGAAAATTAAGGCATGGGTACCAAAGTAAACGGCACAAATGTACGCGGAATATGTCATACTTTCTGGTTTTTTCTTTTTAAGAATCTGTTGTTTAAAGAGATAATTTTCAGATGCTGTCAGCAGAATGATTTAAACAGTACCAATGCATTTGTCTTGGATGAGTTCCATTGTCAAAACGTGTGTGACAAATAAGTTGAAAGAAAACTGACATGGAAATACATCCAAGTATGTGTTGATGTCTCCTTCCAGTATACCGTGGAATGTTCTAAAGTGAATCACGAAGAAATAGGACATAGTAGCAACCATGCCTTCTAAGAACCTACCTGGTTGGCGAGATACATGTAGATGAAGGGTAAGTAGGAATGCAAGGCATGAATTGCCAGGTGACTGAATTGGATAAATATTAGCGGTGTTTGGAGGGATGAATTCATTTAGAATGGCAATGTCTGTTGGAGAAAGGATTTGAATGGGACCTTTATGGGGGTGGGAGGTAAAATTTATATTTGTGGAGGGAAACGGGAAGTCATTCCTTTCAGGGACAGTAGTTCCCACCAGCATTTCAGAGCCTCCTGTCCTTTCTCTTTGCTCACAAGCCCATAATTAGGAGTAGTTGATCACCTAGTGAGGTCCTCTGTCTGACCTAGTCATGGAGAGCACAGGGCCATACAGCTCTGACCACACATGAGCACTTGCAAGACTGCTTTGCAAGTGTGGCCTGGGTCACCTTCTGTACATATGACCAGCACGTGACAAATACTTCAGAGCACATAATCTATGAACATATGATTTATGGGGTCAATTTAAAAAGCATTTCACATGGAAGGAAAGAGGAGCACCTAGGAAACTTGGAATGTCTGCTTTTTACCAGGAGCTAAGCTAGATGCTTTTTGTACATTGTCTGAATCAGCCCCCACAACAATTCTAAAAGGTTGTGATTCCAAGTTAGAGAAAAGAAAATGATAGTTCAGAGATACAAAGTAACTTGTTTACTTTGACCAGTAGAGACAGGAATTTTTTTGGGGGGGATAAAATTGAACTTATAATATTATATTCATTTCAATTGTACAATACAATTACTTGATATGCATATCAAGTAATATATAATATAATCACAAGATGCATATATTATGATATGATTACCACAATAAGTTTAGTTAACATCTGTCCAAAGTCAGGATTCATAACAGCTCTGATTCCAGAAAATCACTTCTTTTCCTACACTATCCTTCTTCCCTAGGGATAGAAAACACATTTTCCCCCCTTTTAATTAACCAAAGCATTTCAGTGTTGAAGTTAACAAAAAAAGAAGACTTATAAATTAGTTACAAGGTCAAATAAAGTATTTGCTAGGCTAAGAATTGCTGGGCATGGTTCACATTCAACCTTTGATCAGGAAGAGGACGTTTTACAGTATGTTCTTTGGAAAGATTACCAAAGTAAATAAAGAGAAAGTTTTCTAGCTGCCCCAAGCAGTCATGAAAACATTGCATATCTATGTGATTACCTAGCAAAGTCAAAGAACATTTTATTGGGCAAATAAAAAGTCCAGAATGAAGTCAGTGCCAGTGACCTTTAAGCAACCTAGAAGCACTCAACATGATGAAGTTCAGCACATTCCCAGAGTCCACAGACATAAGGCCAAGAGTCAAAGCTTCAGACACTTTGGCTAACAATGAATATATTACCAGAATTCCTAGGAAGGAAGAACTGATGTTTCTCCAAATAAAAATTAAGTGATTTATATCTTATTGCTCCACACTGTCCAAAAAAAAAAAAAGAACTAAGACATCACCTGACAATATACCATATCACAGGCATATACAACATAGCCTTTTAGTAAAACTGATGTAGCAAAGAAATCGAGTTACTTTCCAAACATGTGTAATTTAAGACTTATTTCTTGATGGTTGTAACAATATCAAAATTTAAAATAGTCTATGGTTCTATGGCAAAAGAGTAATTCTATAGAAAAAAAAAGTTCATTTTTCACTCTGGTTTGCAGGTGAGTATATCTCCCTCTAGTGTTCGAAGAAATCCAATGCAACCATTTGTGCTGGTTCAGATCTGGTTGTGATTAGTTGAAGGTCAACGTGTGGTAATAAAACAGCATCATTATTTGTTTTTATGGGATCTGGTCCATATATAACTCAGTATTTTCACAAATACCACATGCATGAATTGTCAACCACATTTTGTAGGGTTCCTTTTGTATCTGAGATATCTGCTGTGACTCTGACTTTGTACTTGTGGAACTCTTGGCTAAAGCGTTGACAAAATATGTAATTTTTAAATTGCAAGTTTCCAGAAACAGAAAACAAAGAGTCTTGGGGCTTGATCCTTAGATCACCTTCCTTTTTGTTTCTATTTACACTCTCTCCTTTGATGATTTCATCTACTCTGATGGTCAATTATCATCTATCTATGGATGAACTTCTATCCCTTGACCTGAGCTATACCCAGAGTTGTACAGTTTCCTAGCTCCTCAACATCTTTGGACATTTAATAGACATCGCAAACTTGACATGTTTGAGAATCAAGTTTTTGTAAATTTTCTTGCACCTTCCATCTACCAAGTAGCTCAGACAACAAAAAACCTAACAGTCATTTTACCTTATTCTCATTCCTTATATCTAGTCCATTTCAGGTTTTTCCCCCAAGTATATCCCTGATGTGTCCCCTTTTCTCCACCTCCATTTCTTCCTCCAAATTTAAGCCACCATCATCCCTTTCCTGACCTACTTCAATAGGCTCCTAAATGGCCCTCCTGCTTCTACTCTTGCCCCATTTCAACTCATAGTTTCTTCACCTTATTAAAATAAGATCCTTCCTCACTATGTCCCCAGCCTTCTTCAGGCTTTGAATGTGTCAGCTTTACTCTCACATTCAGGCCTGAGTCTCACCTGCTCACCACTTCCGGGGGAAAACTCATTCCTGACATTTTTGAAGGGCTGGTTCCTTTTGTCATTCAAATCTCAGCTCAAATGTCTCTCCTCTGCAAGACTTTCTTTGACCGCAGTCTCTCCTACTACCCTGTTTCATTTACTTCTTACAATTTATCATCATCTGAAATAAATAAACAAAATACTTATTTCTTGCTCCTTTTCTGTTCCTCTTTACTAGAATAGGAGATGGGATCTTGGTGGCCTTCACTCTCTCCCATGCCAAGAACGATGCCTGGCCCACAGAGGTGTTCAAGGAATACTTGTCACCTGAGCAAGATGAGGAAGATGGGGAGGAGTATAGGTTCCCACAGAGAAAGGCATGACCAGAGAAAAGAATACCAGATTCTGGACTCTGCTTTAAGTTGTACACTCAATTTTCTCAACCTCATAAGCATGCCCCACGATAATAAAAAGCAGACACACTGCTTCAAAGAAGAATGTATAACATACTAGCCCTTACTTTTTCCTTCGACAAAGCTACAGTTTCAAAAGCAGAGGGTAAAAAAAAAAAAATCAGTAGTAACAAATAACACAAGTCAAAACTCAGCAGCTTATACAATATATTTTAAAGGAAAAGAAATTTCTCATAAACGATTCCCTTAGAATCAGCACAAATTGGGGCATAAAATCCTTAAGCAAGCATTTGGTTCATATGTAATAAAATCATTTTAGAAGAAAACTACCCAAACCATGAGAGAAAATACAAAATCATAAATGCAGCCGAACTTGACACCCGGGGAACCAAAATATCAGCAAGTCAATTTCTGTTCTCCATTTAATCTTTTATATTTGGCTAACTGAGATTACCAGTTTCTGTTTCCAGATAGCTCCCCCTAAAGTAGACGTCCATATTTGTAGATTAATAAATCAAAAGCATAAAAATAGCTCTACCCAAATTAAACACTGAGTGCGTAAGGGACTCTTTCAAGGAAGTAAGTAATAACAGTGATAAAGTGCCTTTCTATAATTTGAAGGATCCATCGGTCCAACACATCTAATCTAAAATTCATTCCTAACAATTTTTGAAATGTATCGATTCTTGTCAGGGTTTTGAGCTGACCTTAACCTGAATGGTAAGGACAGGGATTACATCTCAGCCTCAGTCTGATTGGTGATATTCCTGATTAGTGTGAGAATTACTAGGGAAATTCAGTCCCAGGAGTCACATTTCTCTTATTTGACAGGAATCACAATAACTGACAAATACACAAGAACTGTGTTTGCCAATCTTTATAAAACTGTTTTTCCTTCCATAATTCTGGCAAGGTGCCCCACAGAAGACAAGTTTAGAAACAGGATTCTGTGAATGAGCAACTGTCCCCCTAGAGGAGCTAGAAATGGAGGTCTAGTAGAGGTAAGGTAGAGAGTCAGAACACCTGCTGTTTGTTTATTTTGATTATGGCTTTTGAGGTTGGGGTGAGTGGATAGTGAGACAGCAGAGGATTGGAAAAGGAAAATTTGCAGATGGGGAAAGGGTGAAAGAACAGGTTCAAGACTGTTGCTGTGAATCCATCTAACCCCCCCTGGCCTGCTTCTGTCGACCAGTACCCTCCATGAAGCAATCCAGGTGATGTTGGCTTTCTATGAAGAAATCCTTTTGAATACCTGGAAACTGCTGGGGAGAGTTCTATTGGCATCACACTGGCAGCCACTAAACCAATCATACCTTTATACCTCTTGGTTATTGCCTATGGTATAAGGCCTTGGGGTAATTTTTTAACTCCTCATACTCTTACTTTCTAAGTGCTCTTTTGCTTCTTTCTGGCTGAAAAATTCAACCTTCCAGTACTCTCCTGGCTTTCAGAGCTTTTCACTGTGCCCTCGGACTATGAAAGCACACTCTATCTTTAACCTGTTCTTGGAACCCTACGCCTACCTCCAGGTTTTTACTGCAATGTGTCTCCTTGAACGCTCTGTTTCTATGTGGGATTTTCCATTCCTCCACCCTCCAAGTGCAGAAGACAGGGTCTGCATTTATCAACTGTTTTCCAGTAAAAAGTTCTTGCTGATTTTAGGCTCACCACGTCTTCTCTCCTGCTTCATTCACCGAAGACTTTCACTCAGGCTTCCATTCCACTCTGCTACGTCAGCATCCATGGGATCAGCCATAGCCTTAGCAACTTAGTTCCCTGATCTGCCGCAATGAAAGTCCTTCACTTCAGTCACCCACTTCCATGGCCATATTGGGGACCCTGTCAATGCCTGGAGCTGCTCCACTTTGGAAATTGCAGAGTCAGTACCCTCACTCCTAGACTTTCTACTGTTACAGTTGTTCCCTCTATGTCTCTGTCACTGAGATGCCCACCCACCCTAGTTAACAGCTTTCTCCCCATTTAATAGCCTTTTCTTCCTTTATTGATTTTAGGTTCTGAGAGTCTCTATTTTAACTTCACTCTTATCAGGGTCTCCATTCTCTTGCTCTGTTGCTGTTGAAGGAGGTCATCGAAGGGCCGTGACCTTTGCTTGACCAGCAAGCTGGACCCAGGCATTCGGAGGCTCCTTCACTCCCCTCAACCCCAACTTGGAATGCATGTTCTGCCCATGCTTTCCACGCTTCCTACAGCTGAAGCCGTTTTCAAGGACGCCACACTTGAGAGAGCAATCTGTTGTTGAGCGCATCTGGACGTGGCTGAACCTTGTTAAGGCCTCTATATAAACTGAAGATTGTGGCTGGTGGGTGTGGGAATCTGTTCGTCTTATAGCTGCAGAAACCAAGCCTTGTATGTAATTCCCCTTGCATGTTAAACCTGCTGCCTACCAATCTGGGGTGACCTGCTTCTTTCTTCCGTTTCATTCTGCCTTCCCTATGTGGGGGCCAGTTTGTGAACCAACAGTTATCCTTCTGTCATCCCAGCCCGGGGAAATGTGTTGTGTGTTGGTTTTCTTTGAACCGGAGCCTAGTCTGTTGGTTGTCTTGGTAGTACAGGTTTTTGTCACTACTATTTCAGAGACTTCAACTGGGTCGTTCCTGTATGTCCTCGATCACTTCCATTCTCTTTTCCTGCCAAGTAGTTATTTCAAAACATCTTCATTCTGCTCCAATCTTTGACCAATCCCTGACCCTGATCTTCCTTCAATTTTTTTAATTGAAGTATAATTAACCTATATGTTTCAGGTGTACAACATTTATGCCATAGTTCCATGCATTACGCTGTGCTCACCATCATAAGCATAGTCCCCATCTGTCACCATACAACATTATTACAATGTATTGGCTATATTCCCTATGCTCTACTTTTCATCTCCATGATTTATTTTATAACTGGTAGTTTGTGCCTCTTAAATCACTTTATTTCACCCATCCTCCATCCCCCTTCTGGCAGCTACCAGTCTGCTCTCTATATTTAAAGAGTGCTTTTTGGTTTGTTTCTTTTGTTTCGTTTTTTAGATTCCACATAAAGTGAAATCCTGTGGTATTTGTCTCCCTCTGACTTATTCTACTTACCTCTAGGTAAGTAATAATTCTCTAGGCCCATCCATGCTGTCACAAATGACAAGATTGTATCTCTCCTATGGCTGAGTAACATGCCATTGTATATAGATCCTACATTTTTTTTTTATCCATCCATTGATGGATACTGTGGTTGTTCCCATATCTTGGCTATTGTAAATGCTGCTATAAACACAGGGGTTGGTATATTAACAAAGGAGGCAGGAATATTCAGTGGGGGGAAAAACCACCACTTTAATACATGGGACTAGGAAAACTGGAACACTTTCTTACACCATACACAAAAATAAACCGAAAATGGATTAAAGATCTAAATGTGAGACATGAAATCATAAAACTTCTAGAAGAAAACCTAGACCATAATCTCATCAGCCATAGCAACATTTTTCTAGGTAAATCTTCAGCAAGAGAGCTACAAACAAAAATCAACTCTTGGGACTACACCAAAATAAAAAGTTTATGTGCAGCAAAGGAAACCATCAACCTGGAAAAGGCAACCTACTCAATGGGAGAAGATACTTGCAAATGATATATAAAGCTTAATATCTAGATATATAAAGAAACTATATTCAACACCCCAAAATTTTTTTATTTTAAAAAGTGGACCGAGGACTAGAACATTTTACAAAGAAGACATACAGATGGTCAACAGACACATGAAAAACTGCTCAACATCCCTAATCATCAGGGAAATGTGAATCAAAACCATAATGAGATATCGCCTCACACCTGTCAAAGACTAGAAGACCTATAAGAACAAGTGTTGGTGAGGATGAGGAGAAAAAGGAAACCTCTGCACTGTTACTGGGAGTGCAAACTGCTGCAGCCACTGTAGAAAACGGTAGGGAGGTTCCTAAAATTTAAAAATAGAAATACCATAAGATCCAGTATTCCCACTACTTACCAAGGAAAACCAAAACACTAATTCAAAAAGATATATACACCCCTATGTTTATTACAGCATTATTTACAATAGCCGAGATTTGGAAGCTTCCTTCTAGTTGTTAGCAGATGATTTTGCTTTCTACAGAAAAGCGTTTTATTCCACTAGTTTTCTGAGACCTTTTAGATACAGAAAGTCGAATAAGGAGTTATGGCGGGGGTCTGGAACACCCAGTTAAGTTCGGAGAGTACAGAAATTACGATCAGTAATCAAAGGGTATGCACTCCTTAGGGCAGAAGAAGCACCCTCTGCCTTCAGCTGTTCCCTGTGAGCCCTGCGGGGCCCACCACACTGGCTCAGAGGCGCCACCGAGTGCCCTGAAAAGCGCTTCCGGCAGGTACGCCGGGTGCCATCCCGAGAGGGGCAGATGACCGGAAATGGAGCCTGCGCCGGCCTGCTGCTAAGCAACCGGGACGCTAGACCGCCCGGGCGCTGTGGGAGCAGAGGCTGCAGGTGGGCTCCCTGGACGCCACTTCTCTTGTCTGAGGGGCGCCGCACTGGAGTGATCAAGGAACCGCCAGGTGACTCGAGCGAGTGCTCACAGCCATGAGCAGCGAGCAGGTGAGAGGGTGACCAGGCTGGCCCCGCACCAGACTTCCTTCCAATAACAGAAGTGATTGAAGCCTGGTCCTCCAGACGCCCCAGTTGTGATCCTGTGGGGGCACAGCTTCCTTCACCCCGGTTACATCTGAGATACTGAGCGCTTTCTGTGAAAACTTTTAAAAATGTTTTCTTCTCAACCGTTCGTCCTTGATGTTGTCATAACAACCAACCATTTCAGCCGAGCGAGCAGTGCGCTAGCAGTTAGAATTACAGCCCGAGTGTCCCCAGTGTGCTAATGGTGGGTGTGTTTGGGTGGACGGAAGCTCGGTGGGGGGTTGCAGTGGGTTTAGGCTCTCTAGAGATGGGATTCAAGCCCTTTCCTAGCTGTGAGACTTCGGGCACATCACTTTATCTTCGTAAGCCTTCTCTCCCTTCTATGCAAGGGGGCGGGGAATCAGAACATCTCCTTTCTTAGGGTTGTGAAGTTCAAATAAGATAACACCATATGCAAAAGGGTTTGGTAAGTGGCAAATGGAATTTTTAAAGAAAATATCCCCATGACAGGTAATAAAGGATGCATGTTGTAATACCTACTTTTCAGAACTTTCTTCATTGAACTTAAGGGCAATTATAAACAAAAGAAATGCAGAACAGTGGCCAAACATTTTAATCCAGAACAGAGTGGGAAGGCATTCAGCATGGGCATGATTCTGGCTAGTGAGAAAACAACTCTAACTCTATTGATGAATATGGAAAAGGCCCCTTAAGCATCCTGGTACTGAAAGGAGAACAGTTGCTTTTAAGCCTGCATATTTTGCTTAGCTTCTTTGTTTTAACACTAAACTATAATTCTTTCCTTTTCAATACATTTTTTTGGAGTGTTTATTGAGGAGATGATAAAAGATAATTTATTCTATCCCTTGGGTCGAAGATTAACAAAATGTCAATCTTAATTCCTTAATCAAATAATGCCTAAATGATCAAGAAACCCTAGTTTTAACATTTTATTGAAATGTGTAATAAATTGAACTAAGAAACACTGATTCGTTTACCATATAATTAATTAGTGGTAAAAGAACAAATGAACAAACAAAAACCAACCAAAAAATGATATCGGTAACCAAAAAACTGAGCAGTTAAATTAGTGGACTGTACTAGTGATTGTTTTTTATGTGATACTATAATCAAAGTCCTTCTAAAAACATTTGTTATCACCATCAATATGCATTAAGCAACTTATTTGCTTGATGCTCTTATCAGTCTTTGGCCTGGTCTGAGCCGCAGCCTGGGTTCTTGAAATTTAAAACACCTGTTTACCATACTTGCAATGGTATTTCTGAATTGCTATTATTTTCCAAAACCCCCAGTTGACCAATTTACGACTAAAAAGCATCTGCTAAAAAACCTATTGGCAGTTAGGTTTTAAGTTTTGCTTTATCTTAAAAAAAAAAATGATGTTTGGAAATGACACCCCTCATCCCTTCCCCACTGTTCGAAAAAGAGACCTATATTATTGAAGAGGCATTATTGGGACCTTGAAAGAATGTCGCATGAGCCCATCTAGGATTATTTCAATGGTTTAAACACCATTTTTAAACAGCAGAGGTCCCTCTCTCACTGCTTTGGTTGATCGGTAATTTTTAAAACTTGGTACTCTCATTTATGCTAATTTCAAGTGTCGTTTTCCTTTTGAAAGGATGAAAGCTTTTATATTTTAACCTAAAACAAATGGAATGGATTAAACTTTTGGAAATGCCATTCTTATGTGACATTTACTTATGTATTCGTTTAGTTTGAAAAAGTGAGCAGGTGGTAAATCATATTTGCTGAAGGAGATTTTAACATATTCATCTCATTAGTGGAAGTTGGAGAGTGACATGGCATTTTTCAGGAATAGCAGTCTGAGTTCTTAAGTTAGGTATTTAAAACAAAGATAAATCTCTTGCAACTGCTCATTTCATTTTTAAAATTAAAACAAAGTAAGGCATTTGAGCTTCATCGAAGAACTTGCAGGTGTTTAAAGATGAAAAATAGGCAAAGACCATGAAGTGCCCAACAAATCCACCACGTACTGTGGGCAGGTGAGGAGGAAAAAGCTGTCAGCACATCTCTACCTTAGTGCTTTTTCTAAGTGTTAAATCAACTGTGATTTTGCATTTATATGATGCTCATTCAATTTTCCTAAATATCTTCTTGATGCCCTTGTTTAAAAAGGAGGTCAGAGTAAAAAACAGTTCAATCTGAAGCCCACACCTTCTTGGTGATGACTTTAACAACCATAATGCAAATATATGACCACTATGTTAAATCAACCCTCTTAAATTTGGAGAGGTTATTGTTTTAACCAGACAAGTTCATAAAACGGCTGATTTAACCAGACACATTTACAGATTCTGGTCTTATCAGAATGGTTAAGCTTAGATTATTACCAGTTTTACAATGTCCCTTCCAATAGACAAGTAGTTGAAAATGAGCCAAATAAAAACTAAATGCAAAGACAGAGTGCGTCAAGAAGACTCCTTAACAATTTTAATTTTAATAATGTAAAGTTATATTAATCAAGATCCCAACAGAAAACAGATGACACTCTCAAAGGGATTTAATTGAAGACAACTTAGACCATTTGCAGTGGTGTGGGTCAGGTTAACGGAAAGAGCCAACAAAGATGAGGCACTTAAGGATTAATAGCAAAAGGAAGTCATTACTGACCTAGGAAAGAATTTAGGGTTGGAAGCCGATGGCCAAGAAAGAATTCTTGAGACGTCTTTGGTGCAAAAAGGTGATTTTATTAAAGCCCGGGGACAGGACCTGTGGGCAGTAAGAGCTGCACCAGGGTAGGGAGGAGTGGCCCATTATGTACTTTCAAGGTGGGAGGGGTTAGGGATAGCATAAATCCCTAAGGAGTTTTGGAAACAAGGTTTCCAGGATCCTGAGGGGACTAGTTATTGTTAGGAAAGGTCATTTGTTACTGTAAAAACGCAGTAATGAGACCCTTCAGATGTATACCGGTGGGTCATATACTTGGGAATGATTGCCAATATGTATCTTGTGTGGGGGGGGGGGGGCGTGAGGAGATGAAGTTTCCAAAGGAATTTTTATATGTTAAAGTAGATTTACAGGATCCTGGGGGTTGGGCTAAGATTGCCTTTTGCCCTTAGCAGAGTATCAACGTGGAGGCAGTTGAGTCCTTAGAGGAATGTCACTCTGCCTTTTTCAAGGACTTGTCAAGGGGCTATAGGTAGTAAGGCAATTTAATAACTTTTCTTCTGCCTTTGTTTCCCACAGCAATTACCATTCCTAGACCTGACAGGTCACTACATTACCAAAACCTGGTGAGAGGTGGGGGGTTTGGAATGGTATCTTCCTGACCGGAGCTGAGCTCTAGAAGAATTCAGATACTAGCAGAACTATGGGAAACAGGGAGTACTAGGAAAGAACTATCCAAAACTCTCTCCCCTCCTGCCCTCTAGTCTCCTACCAGTGCCTCTCATTGCTTGGATATTAACCCACCAGAAGCCAGAGGGCTGGGTGTCCCAGCCGAAGCCCACCTGTATAGAGAATTTAGCCTTCCAGGAACAGAGCAAGAAAAAAACGCAAACAAAGCCTAACCATCACAGCAATTATAAGTAGATGCTGCTTTCAGAGACCTTTCCATATTGACAAAGCAGTTGGGATAAAATGTTTAAGTCTGTTGTTCAGATGCCATAATTCGTTTTCTCATTCAAAATCTTTATACCTAAGAATAAATCTAACAAAGATGTATAAGACCCTTAGGAAGAATATTATGAAATGTTTTTGAAGGATACACTCTTGGAATCTGAATGAATATTCATGAAAAAGAGTCAATATCATAATTGTCAGTTTCCTCCAAGTTATTTTAGAAATTCAATGTATTTTTATCAAAATCCCTGAAAGTTTTATACAACATGGATTCTAAAATTCACCTGGTAGAAAAAAGGTCCAGATTGTCTATGATAAATTTTTTTATTGAGGTGTAGTTAACATACAGTGTTATATTAGATTTGGGTGTACAACATAGAAATTCGACAAGTTTATATGCTACGCTTACCACAAGCATAGCTACCGTCTGTCACCATAAAATGCTATTACCATACCACTGGCTATGGTACTATACCATTCCTATGACGTACTTTTTATTCTCACAACCTTATCACATAACTGGAAGCCTGTATGTCCGGCTCTGCTTCACCCATTTTCCCCTCACTCCCTCCTCCTCCCCTCTGGCAACCATCAATTCTCTGTATTTATGGGTCTGTTTCTGCTTTTCATTTTTTTTAGATTTCATATATAAGTGAAATCTGTGGTATTTGTCCAACTTATTCTACTTAGCATAATATTCTTTATGTCCATCCATGATGTTGCAAATGGCAAGGTCTCCTTTTTTAATGACCAAGTTATATTCCATCGTGTGTGTGTGTGTCTATGTATACTACATCTTTATCCACTCATAAACAGATGGACACTTGGGTTGCTTCCAAATCTTGGCTCTTATAAATAATGCTGCAATAAACATAGGGGTACATATGTCTTTTTAAATTAGTGTTTTCATTTTCTTTGGCTAAATACACAGTAGCAGAATTGCTAGATTGTAATAGATTTGATTTTTTTGAGGAACCTCCATACTGTTTCCTACAGTGGCTGTGCCAGTTTACATTCCATCAACAATGCATGAGTGTTCCTTTTTCTCCACATCTTTACCAACACTTACTTTTTGTCATTTTTGATTCTAGCCATTCTGACAGGTATGAGGTGATATCTCATTGTGGTTTTGAGGTGAATTTCCTTGATTAAGGATGATTAGGGATGTTGAACACTTTGTATTTGTCATCTGTAAGTCATCTTTGGTAAAGTGTCTATTCAGGTCCTCTTTTTTTTTAAATTGGATTTGTGTGTGTGTGTGTTGAGTTGTAGAAGTTCTTTATATATTTTGGATATTAACCCCTTATTTGATAATTTGATAAATCATTTGCAAAGATCTCCCATTTAGTAGGCTGCCCTTTTTGTTTTGTTGATGGTTTTCTTTGCTATACAAAAGCTTTTTATTTGTGTAGTCCTAAGAGTTGATTTTTGCTTTTGTTTCCCTTGCCTGGAGACATATCTAGAGAACTGTTGCTGAAACCAGTGCCAAAGAGATTGTTTGTTTTCTCCTAAAAGTTTTATGGTTTCAGGTCTCATATTTAGGTGTTTAATCTATTTTGAATTTATTTTTGTGTATGGTGTAAGAAAGTGGTCCAGTTTCGTTCTTTTGCATGTAGCTGTTCAGTTTACCCGGCACCGTTTATTGAAGACGTGGTCTTTTCCCCATTATGTATTCTTGCCTCCTTTGTTGTAGGTTATAGATTAATTTAACATATAGGCATGGTTTATTTCTGGGCCCATTGTTCTGTTCCATTGATCTGTGTGTCTATTTTTATGTCCGTATCACAATGTTTTAATTACGACAGCTTTACAGTATATCATGAAACCTGGGATTATGATACCTTTAGCTTTGTTCTTTCTCAAGATTGCTTTGGCTATTATGGTCCTTTGTGGTTCTACACAAATTTTAGTAGTATAGTTCTGTGAAAAATGCTACTGGTATTTTGATAGGAATTACATTGAATCTCTAGATTGCTTTGAGGAGTATGGACATTTTAGTAATAGTAATTTTTCCAATCTTGATGTGATTTCAATCTTCCTAAATTTATTGAGACTTGTTTTGTGGCCTAACATGTGATCTATCCTGGAGAATGTTCCATGTGCACTTGAAAAGAATGTGTATTCTGTTTTTAGATGAAATGTTCTGTATATATCTATACAGTCCATCTGGTCTAGTGTGTCAAAGATGCTGTTTCTTGATTTTTTTTTTTTTTTTGTCTAGATGATCGATCCATTGATATAAGTGGGGATGTTAAACTCTCCTGTTATTGTATTACTGTCAATTTCTCTCTCCAATGTCTGTTAATACTTCATGTATTTAGTTGCTCCAGTGTTGGGTACATAAATATTCGTAATTGTTATATTCTCTTGTTGGATTGACCTCTTTATCATTATGTAATGCCCTTCTTTATCTCTTGCTACAGTCTTTGCTTTAAAGTCTATTTTGTCTATTGTAAGTATTGCTATCCCAGCTTTTTCTTTTTCTTCTATTTGCATGGTATGTCTTCTTCCATACTTTCACTTTCAGTCTGTATGTGTCTTTAGGCATGAGGTGAGTTTCTTATAGGTAGCACATAGATGAATCTTGTTTTTTTTATCCATCTGTCACCCTATGTCTTTTGATTGGAACATTTAGACCATTTAAATGTAAAGTAATTATTGATAGGTATGTACATATTGCCATTTTGTTAATTGTTTTATGGATGTTTTTGTAGTTCTTCTCTGTTCCCTCTCTTTCCTTTGGGGACTTTCTGTAGTGTTATGCTTGGGTTTCTTTCTATTTTTTGTGTATTTATTAAAGGTTTTGGTTTGTGGTTACCATGAAGTTCATATATGGGATAATGCAGTCATATATTAAGTTGATGGTCATTTAAGTTCAAACACGTTTTAGAAGAACTTTTTTACTCCCCTTCTCCATGTTCTATGTATATGTTGTCATATTTTACATTTTTTATTCACAAGTTTCTTCTATTTTTTTTTAAAGATTTTTATTTATTTACTTGAGAGAGAGACAGAGAGATCACAAGCTGGGTGGAAGGGTAGAGGGAGAGGGAGAAGCAGGCTCCCAGCTGAACAGGGAGCCCAACTCAGGGCTCGATCCCAGGACCCCGGGATCATGACCTGAGCTGAAGGCAGATGCTTAACCAACTGAGCCACCCAGGCACCCCAAATTTCTTCTTTTGGTGGCTCTTTTTTTTCCCCACTTAAAGAAGTCCCTTTAACATTTCTTGTAAGACTGGTTTAGTGGTGATGAACTCCTTTAACTTTTGTCTGGGGGAAACTCTTTATCTCTCCAATTCTGATTGATAACCTTGTTGCTTTTAAAATTCTCTTTACCTTTAACCTTGGACATTTAAATTATGTGCAGTGGTGTGGACCTCCTTGCATTCATCTTGTTTGGAACTCTCTGTGCTTCCTGATCTTGGATTTCGGTTTCATTCCCTAGGTTAGGAAAATTTTCAGCTATTGTTTCTTCAAATAAGTTTTCTGCCTCTTTCACTGTCTTCTCCTTCTGGGACCCCTATAATACAAATGCTTGTTTGTTTGATGTTGTCCAAGAGATCCCTCATCCTAGCCTCATTTTTAAAGTTTTTTTCTTTTTGCTGTTCAGTTTGGGTGCTTTCTATCACCCTGTTTTCCAGATCATTGATCCATTCTTCTGCATTTGCTAATCTGTTGATTCCCTCTAGTATATTTTTCATTTCAGTTATTGTATTCAATTTTGATTTGTTCTTTTTTATATCTTCTGTGTCTTTGTTGAAGTTCTCACTGTTCTCTCCAATCTGGTGAGCATCTTTATGATCATTACTTTAAACTCTTCATCAGGCATATTATCTTGGTTTCATTTAGTTTTTTGGGGGGGGTGTCTTATTCTTTGGGAGCATATATATCTGTCTCCCCATTTTGCTTGACCTGCTGTGTTTGTTGCTTTGAATTAGGTGGAATAGCTACTTCTCCTAAACTTAAAGGAATGATCTTGTGTATGGTTGTTCCCTGTGTGGACTGTTTGTGCCTGGTGGCATTGGCTGGCTGGAGCTGTGTCTGGTGTGGGCTAGGGGTTTGGGGCTCACTGAGATAGTAGACTGACTATGGCACCTGGACCTTGGTCCTGTCTACACTATCAAGGTGAAGAGAGAATGTAAACAATGGTGCTCCCCATCTCCTCTAACCCAGAGAGAGTTCCAGCAGCTCCCCTGCCGCTGGATAGAGTTCTAGATCTGGCTCTTTTATATTCCAGGTGTTCTTAAAAGCTGTGGGTTTTTTTTTCTGTGCCCCAGGGTGTCTGGGGTTGGTGTGAGCTGGAGACCTGGCGCTTACTGAGGCAGCAGGCTGCCTACGGTGCCCAGACCCTGCTCCTGTCTGGGCTATCCATGTGGAAGATGAATGTAAACCATGGTCCTTGCCAGACCCTTGAATGTGGAGAGCATTCCAGCAGCAGCCTTGCTATTTGGTGGACTTCCAAGGCTGGATCTTTTATGTTCTAGTTGTCCTTTTAAACCATTTTTTTTTTTTTTTTTTTTCTGTGCCTCAATGCAGACAAATCTGCTCAGTTCCTCAGTACTCTCCCCCATTCCACACTGCAGTTTGTAGTGTTGAGGGTGAACGTTCCCTTCCTTACCGTGTCTCCATCTCACTTGCCCGTTCCCTGTGGCCTCTTTTATCTTTTGTTGTGCAGAATCTGTTCAGTCAGCCCTCAGTTCTTCTTCAGGAGGAAATGCTCTATAAACAGGTGTAAATTTGGTGTGTCTATGGAGGAGAGGAGTTCAGAGTCTTCCTATGCCACCATCTTGAACCAGAGCTCTGTATCTGATAATTTTTAACAATAGTAAGGTGGAGAGAATTACCTTACAGGTTTCAAGACCTATTGTGAAGTTACAGTAATTTGATATAATCTGTTTACAGATAAACATATATCAATGGAATTAAATGTACAAAACCAGATATGTACATACACATATGTATAATATATGTATGTTAAATACATAAACAAAATATGTGTATGCATGAGATGCAAGAATTATATCCATTCCTTTCTCTTGTGAATGGGCATTTAGGTCATTTCCACTTGGAAATGACCTAAATGCCCATTCACAAGAGAAAGGAATGGATAAATTCCATTACATTCATATGGTAGACTACTATTCAACTGTGAAAATCAGTGAAGATGGCACCCACATGGGAAGTGAGAAAACCACATACTTGCATCCTGAAAAGTTAGAAGGGAATTCTCCCTTTGATGTAAGGGAAACTGGCTGGACAGCTACCAGTAGAGATGGCAGTGAAACCTGCTGGAGGTGGTCTGTCCCTGGATCAGCCACATATCACAGGCTGGAAAGTTGCTCAGGGGCAAGAATGCTCACTGCTGGCAGCCGCAGCATGAGAGCAATGAGGAAAAGCACTGGAACCAGGAAGAAGAGTCCCTTTTTCTTACAGTGTCCCTTTTGAACCTGGAGAAATGTTTGAGTCCTTCTCAAGAACCACCAAGGAGGACAAAAAGCATAGATTGGTTGCTTGAGAGGCAATGAATTTATGTGACCAAAGCACAACTCATAGTATCTGTTTTATAAATCAAAGTATCCTCTCAACAGCATTTCTTGGATGAAATTCCTACAATAGAATTATTATCTATTGCAAAGAGAGTTACTGCAAATAAAATTTGTACTTTATAGTAGTAACTTGAGGGTATATTAACCTTAGGAAGTAAAGAATTCAAGGGGGGGGGATGAAGTTTTAGCCGTGGAGAAGGGAGGCAAGGCTGAGTAAACTTTGGACACCATTTAGATTCAGATAAATTTCCAGAGGAAGATAGGACCAGTTTTCCACTGAATTGTCTTGTTACTCTTAACAAAAATCAATTGCCCATAAATATGAGTTTAGAAATAAACTTCTAATTCTATTTTTTATCTATATGTTTATCCTTATGCAGTCTTCATTATTATAGCTTTGTAGTAAGTTGTGAAATATGGAAGTATGTGTCTGCCAACTTCTTTCTCAAGACAGTTTTTTTTTTTTCTGGATCCTTATATTTCCATGTAAATTTTATGATCGACTTGTTAATTTCTACCTAAAAAATACAGCTTGAGATTTTGATAGGGAATGTGTTGAACCTGTAATTTTTGGGGTAAGGAGTATTGCATCTTAATATTTGTCTTATAATCCATGAGCATAGGATGTTTTTCCATTTATTAAAGTTGCCTTTAATTTTTTTCAGTAATGTTTTATAGCTTTCATTATGCAAGTCTTACACTTCTTAAATTTATTCCTATTTTATCCTCTTTGATTCTATTATAAATGATTTCTTAATTTCAGTTTTGGGTTCATTGCTAGTGTCTAAAAATATAACTGATTTTTTTTTGTGCGTTGGTCTTATATAAGCAACATTGCTGAATGTATACCTTAGTTCTAATAATTTTTTGTGGATTCCTTATGACTTTCGTACAAAACATTATGCCATCTGTTGAGTAGGTTTTAGAATATTTTGGATGATAGTGCTTTATATTAGACACTGTAAAAGTTGGGTGAGTGAATCAATTGTAGCATTAACAAAATGAAGTTGTTTTTTTTTTTTTAATTTTTGTATCTTTTCATACAGGACAAATCAGCCAGCAAAGAAAAATCCAAGACATCAGTCAGATTTTTACCACAGTTGTCTACGGTAATTCACCAGTATAGTCTCATACTTTATTGCTTTATAATAAGGTTACTGGATTTCTGGGTTTAAATTCTCTGCTCCATTTCATTCTTTTCTGATGGATAGCATCTGTGATATACATATCTTGGGGAAAAATAACTAGCTTAATAAAGGAATCATAAGTTATAATTACTGGTATGCGCAGAATACTTGACTGTTCTGAATAAAAGAATTGTGAAGATGGCCTAGTGGAAGCAATATTGGAATCAGGAAACGAGGACTTGGGTTATAGCTTTGTCACTAATGGGTCTGTGCCTGTTGGCGAGTCCCTTACATTTTTGAGCCCCTATTTCTAAGTCTGAAAATGAAAAGAGTTGATTTAATGAATTTTGAGGAGATGCCTCTTCCAGCGCTAAGATGTGACTTCTTAGATCTTGGCATCCGTTGTCATTATTTTGACTTTAAATTATCATTATTCTGTGGAAGCGGCAGTTAATGGACATTTTTAGTAGATAAAGTGCTGGAAAAGTTAGATTTTACTGCAATAAAATTTACTATCTAGTAATTACGTTGAGTTTAATGCCATAGAGTTACACTCTTGTGATTGCTGGAAGTTGAGTTTAAGTGGAGGTTCAGTGCAAACATTATTTGTTTGAAGCATCTTTTAAAAACTCAGAATAAACTATAAAATATGGATTGCTTCATGCAGAGAGGATTCTTAATAATTTGAAATACAAGCTTCTTTCGGCTTGAAAATCTGTAATGAAATTTTGCAGGTGAATGTTCTTGAACATTTCAAGTATGTGTTAATTATGAACCTGTTTATATTGGTAATGCCAAGATTATCACACCATGTTTTATAAAATAAAATCATAGCATCTTTTTTTTATTATGCTATGTTAATCGCCATGCATTACATCATTAGTTTTGGATGTAGCGTTCCATGATTCATTGTTTGTGTATAACACCCAGTGTTCCATACAGAACGTGCCCTCTTTAATACCCATCACCAGGCTAACCCATCCTCCCATCCCCCTCCCCTCTAGAACCCTCAGTTTGTTTCTCAGAGTCCACCATCTCTCATGGTTCATTTCCCCCTCTGATTTCCCCCCCTTCATTGTTCCCCTCCTGCTATCTTCTTTTTTTTTTAACATATTTATTGTTTCAGAGGTACAGATCTGTGATTCAACAGTCTTATACAATTCATACAATTCACAGCGCTCACCATAGCACATACCCTCCCCAATGTCTATCACCCAGCCGCCCCATCCCTCCCACCCCCCACCACTCCAGCAACTGTTTCCTGAGATTAAGAATTCCTCATATCAGTGAGGTCATATGATACATGTCTTTCTCTGATTGACTTATTTCGCTCTGCATAACACTCTCCAGTTCCATCCATGTCATTGCAAATGGCAAGATTTCATTCCTTTTTGATGACTGCATAATATTCCATTGTATATATATTCCACATCTTCTTTATCCATTCATCTGTCGATGGACATCTTGGTTCTTCCACAATTTGGCTATTGGGGACATTGCTGCTATAAACATGGGGGTGCATGTACCCCTTCGGATCCCTACATTTGTATCTGTGGGGTAAATATCCAGTAGTGCAATTGCTGGGTCATAGGGCAGCTCTATTTTCAACTTTTTGAGGAGCCTCCATACTGTTTTCCAGAGTGGCTGCACCTGCTTGCATTCCCACCAACAGTGTAGGAGGGTTCCCCTTTCTCCACATCCCTGCCAACATCTGTCGTTTCCTGACTTGTTAATTTTAGCCATTCTGACGGGTGTGAGGTGGTATCTCATTGAGGTTTTGATTTGGATTTCCCTGATGCCGAGCGATGTTGAGCACTTTTTCATGTGCCTGTTGGCCATTTGGATGTCTTTTTTGGAAAAATGTCTGTTCATGTCTTCTGCTCATTTGATTGGATCATTTGTTCTTTGGGTGTTGAGTTTAATAAGTTCTTTATAGATTTTGGATACTAGCCCTTTATCTGATATGTCATTTGCAAATATCTTCTCCCATTCTGTCAGTTGTCTTTTGGTTTGGTTGACTGTTTCTTTTGCTGTGCAAAAGCTTTTTATCTTGATGAGGTCCCAATAGTTCATTTTTGCCCTTGCTTCTCTGTGCCTTTGGTGATGTTTCTAGGAAGAAGTTGCTGCGGCTGAGGTCGAAGCGTTGCTGCCTGTGTTCTCCTTTAGGATTTTGATGGACTCCTGTCTCACATTTAGGTCTTTTAACCATTTTGAGTCTATTTCTGTGTGTGGTGTAAGGAAATGGTCCAGTTTCATTCTTCTGCATGTGGCTGTCCAATTTTCCCAATACCATTTGTTGAAGAGACTGTCTTTTTTCCACTGGACATTCTTTCCCCCTTTGTCAAAGATTAGTTGACCATAGAGTTGAGGGTCCATTTCTGGGCTGTCTATTCTGTTCCATGGATCTATGTGTCTGTTTTTGTGCCAGTACCATACTGTCTTGATTACAGCTTTTTAATAGAGCTTGAAGTCTGGAATTGGGATGCCACCAGCTTTGCTTTTCTTTTTCAACATTCCTCTGGCTATTTGGGGTCTTTTCTAGTTCCATACAAATTTTAGGATTATTTGTTCCATTTCTTTGAAAAAAGAGGATGGTATTTTGATAGGGATTGCATTAAATGCATAGATTGCTCTAGGTAGCATTGACATCTTCCAATCCATGAGCATGGAACGTTTTTCCATTTCTTTGTGTCTTCCTCAATTTCTTTCATGAGTATTCTATAGTTTTCTAAGTATAGATTCTTTGCCTCTTTGGTTAGATTTATTCCTAGGTATCTTATGGTTTTTGGGTGCAATTGTAAATGGGATCAACTCCTTAATTTCTATTTCTTCTATCTTGTTGGTATATAGGAATGCCACTGATTTCTGTGCATTGATTTTATATCCTGCCACTTTACTGAATTCCTGTATGAGTTCTAGCAGTTTTGGGGTGGAGTCTTTTGGGCTTTCCACATAAAGTATCATATCATCTGCAAAGAGTGAGAGTTTGGCTTCTTTGCCAATTCGGATGCCTTTTATTTCTTTTTGTTGTCTGATTGCTGTGCTAGGACTTCCAGTATTCTGCTGAATAGCAGTGGTGATAGTGGACATCCCTGCTGTGTTCCTGACCTTAGGGGGAAAGCTCTCAGTTCTTCCCTACTGAGAATGATAGTCACTGTGGGTTTTTGACAGATGGTTTTATGATACTGAGGTATGTACCTTCTATCCCTACACTTTGAAGAGTTTTAATCAAGGAAGGATGCTGTACTTTGTCAAATGCTTTTTCTGCATCTATTGAGAGGATCATATGGTTCTTGTTCTTTCTTTTATTAATGTATTGTATCACATCATTGATTTGTGGATATTGAACCAACCTTGCAGCCCAGGGATAAATCCCAGTTGGTCGTGGTGAATAATCCTTTTACTGTTGGATCCTATTGGATAGTATTTTGGTGAGAAATTTTGCATCCATGTTCATCAAGGATATTGGTCTGTAATTCTCCTTTTTGAGGAGGTCTTTGTCTGGTTTTGGGATCAGGGTAATGGTGGCCTCATAAAACGAATTTGGAAGTTTTCCTTCCATCTCTATTTTTTGGAACAGTTTCAGAAGAATAGGTATTAATTCTTCTTTAAATGTTTGGTAGAATTCCCCTGGGAAGCCATCTGGCCCTGGGCTCTTGTTCGGAGATTTTTGATTACTGCTTTAATTTCCTTAGTGGTTGTAGGTCTGTTCAGGTTTTCTATTTCTCCTCGTTCAGTTTTGGTAGTTGATACATCTCTAGGAATGCATCCATTTCTTCCAGCTTATCTAATTTGCTGGCATATAGTTGCTCATAATATGTTCTTGTAATTGTTTGTATTTCTTTGGTGTTGGTTGTGATCTCTCCTCTTTCATTCATGATTTTATTTATTTGGGCCATTTCTCTTTTTGATAAGTCTGGCCAGAGGTTTATCAACCTTATTAATTCTTTCAAAGAACCAGCTCCTAGTTTTGTTGATCTGTTCTACAGTTCTTTTGGTTTCTATTTCATTGATTTCTGCTCTGATATTTATTATTTCTCTTCTCCTGCTGGGTTTAGGCTTTATTTGCTGTTCTTTCTCCAGCTCCTTTAGGTGTAGGGTTAGGTTGTGTATTTGAGACCTTTCTTGTTTCCTGAGAAAGGCTTGTATTGCTATATACTTTCCTCTTAGGACTGCTTTTGCTGCATCCCAAAGATTTTGAACAATTGTGTTTTCATTTTCATTTGTTTCCATGAATTTTTTAATTCTTCTTTAATTTCCTGGTTGACCCATTCATTCTTTAGTAGGATGCTCTTTAGCTTCCATGTATTTGAGTTCTTTCTGACTTTCCTCTTGTGATTGAGTTCTAATTTCAAAGCATTGTGGTCTGAAAATATGCAGGGAATGATCCGAATCTTTTGGTACCAGTTGAGGCCTGATTTGTGACCCAGCATGTGATCTATTCTGGAGAATGTTCCATGGGCACTAGAGAATAATGTGTATTTTGTTGCTTTGGGTTGGAATGTTCTGAATAGATCTGTGAAGTCCATTTGGTCCAGTGTGTCATTTAAAGTCTTTATTTCCTTGTTGATCTTTTGCTTAGATGATCTGTCCATTTCAGTGAGGGGGGGTGTTAAAGTCCCTGCTATTATTGTATTGTTGTTGATATGTTTCTTTGCTTTTGTTATTAATTGGCTTATATAATTGGCTGCTCCCATGTTAGGGGCATAGATATTTACCATTGTTAGATCTTCTTGTTGGTTAGACCCTTTAAGTAGGATATAGTGTCCTTCCTTATCTCTTATTATAGTCTTTGGTTTAAAATCTCATTTGTCTGATATAACGAGTGCCACCCCAGCTTTCCTTTGGTGTCCATTAGCATGGTAAATTGTCTTCCACCTCCTCACTTTCAATCTGGTGGTGTCTTTGGGTCTAAAATGTGTCTTGCAGACAGCATATCAATGGGTCTTGTCTTTTTTATCCAATCTGATATCCTGTGTCCTTTCATTGGGGCATTTAGCCCATTTTACATTCAGGGTAACTATTGAAAGATATGAATTTAGTGCCATTGTATTGCCTGTAAGGTGACTGTTACTGTGTATTGTCTCTGTTCCTTTCTGGTCTGTTACTTTTAGCCTCTCTCTTTGCCTAGAGGACCCCTTTTAAATTTCTTGTAGGGCTGGTTTCGTGTTTGCAAATTCCTTTAGTTTCTGTTTGTCCTGGAAGATTTTATCTCTCCTTCAATTTTCAATGACAGCCTAGCTGGATATAGTATTCTTGGCTACATATTTTTCTCATTTAGTGCTCTGAATATATCATGCCAGTCCTTTCTGGCCTGCCAGGTCTCTGTGGATAGGTCTGTTGCCAATCTAATGTTTCTACCATTGTAGGTTACAGACCTCTTGTCCCGAGCTGCTTTCAGGATTTTCTTTGTCTCCAAGACTCATAAGTTTTAGTATTAGATGTTGGGGTGTTGGCCTATTTTTATTGATTTTGAGGGGGGTTCTCTGTACCTCCTGGATTTTGATGCCTGTTTCCTTCCCCACATTGGGGAAGTTCTCTGTTATAATTCGTTCCAGTATACCTTCTGCCCCTCTCTCTCTTCTTCTGGGATCCCAATTATTCTAATATTCTTTCGTCTTATGGTATCACTTACCTCTCGAATTCTGTCCTCGTGATCCAGTAGTTTGTCTCTTTTTCTCAGCTTCTTTTTTTCCATCATTTGGTCTTCTGTATCACTAATTCTCTCTTCTGCCTCATTTATCCTAGCAGTTAGAACCTCCATTTTTTATTGCACCTCATTAATAGCCTTTTTGATTTCAACTTGGTTAGATTTTAGTTCTTTGATTTCTCCAGAAAAGGTTTCTCTAATATGTTCCATGCTTTTTTCAAGCCCAGCTAGTATCTTTATAATCGTCATTCTGAACTCTAGTTCTGACATCTTACTAATGTCCGTATTGATTAGGTCCCTGGCAGTTGGTACTGCCTCTTGTTCTTTTTTTTGAGGTGATTTTTTCCATCTTGTCATTTTGTCCAGAGGAGAATAGATGAATGAGAGAACAAAATGCTAACATGGTAACAATGGCCCCAGAAAAATATACACTAAACAAATCTGAAGAGACCTTCCAGAACGTGGTCTCTTTTCTGTTCATAGCGTTGCTGCTATTCTTTTCTTCAATCTCCTGTTGAGTTCGTAGGTGTTCAGAATGGTTTGATCCCTATCTAGCTGAATTCCTGAGAGCAGAGGAAATTTAGGTCTCCTACTCCTCTGCCAACTTGCTCTTCCCCCAAACCTGCCTGGATTATTTTAAAGAGCCACGAAACTCTTCTCACTGCTGACCCTAGTCTCTTCCTCACATACCTTGTTTACTGCTGCCAGGACCATTTATGAAATAACCCTTTGAATGGCCTTGCCTGATAAAGAAGATGAAAATATATTTTCTCACCCAAACTGAGAAGCCATTGAGAATGAAAGTTCTACTCATTATGTTTAGGAAAGAGCTACACACAGGGACTGTCCCAGCAAACCGGGACTCAAGGTCCCCCTCAAAGGAGACTAAAATGGCTCTCTATTGCCAGCCACACCAGTCAAGCCCCAAACACTTGAGCTCCATAATATAGCAGCACCCACCTCTCCAGCTCTCTCTCACCCCTGATTTGGGTTCCTACTCAAATACAACCTCTGTAAAGTGGCCTCACTCCATGTAACCTAGCACTTCTCTATCTTTTACCTGTCTCTTCACCCTGTTTTATTTTTCTCCATAGTACCTGTTACTGTATATATAGTGTATATAGGGTATGTGTGTGTGTGTATAGGGTATATGTGTATATATACTTTAGCAATAGCTGTCTGTACCCACTGGAATATAAGCTGCATGAGGGATTAGGCTTTGACCTGTCAATGACTGTAGATCCAGTGCCTCAAAGAGAACCCAGCACATGGTAGGAGTTCAATAACTCATCATTGAATAAGAGAATGGTTATACTTTCTACTTTGGTTGGATCAGGTCCCTTTACCATCGACCCCAGTGTCCTCTCCCAAGCCTGCTGTCCTCAATTAGCCTCCAAGTCATTGTTCGTGATGTTTCCTCTATCTTCAGTGAGGCTATTGCTGTTTTTCTCTGGAGAGCCAACTATGCCTCCAGGCTTGGCTTCCATCATTTTTCTTTTTGAAACTTTCTGTCAATACTCTGCTCCATTCCCTCTCCTGTCCTGGATGAAAGCATATAGTTTTTAATATTAACTGGCCTGTGTGCCTTGTAGAGGCAGAGAATCCTATAAAAAGTCCTTATCTCTACAATATGCACAAAAGTGGTATACCACCTCAGAGTTTTAAAGAGAATGAAATGAGGGATAATTCATGTCAACTTCTTAAAGCAATATGCAAAACACACTGTAATCAAATATATTCTAATCACATTCTTTGTGTTTTGTACTGTCTTCAACATCTAGTATATGTGGAATATATACTTAAACATAAAAATATACTCTTAAACACGTCTCACTTCAGATGAGCCACATTTAAAACTGTCGGTAGCTGCAGGTGGCTAGTGAATGCTGTTCGGACAACAGCTTTAAAGAATTGAGCAACAGCAGACATAAGGAGCAGCCACTCCCTCTAGGTCTAAGGGAGAGCACTCAAGGAAGGAACTTGGAAGATCCATCCCTTCCCCAAAGCTTAGACTGAGGCTTCTTGGAGAGGGAGTGGCTGTGGCCCACTTGGGTGACAAAGACCTTTGCAGAGATCCTGCAGGCTGGGAGGTGAGTAAACCACCTGCTTACGTGCTAAAAAGTTTGAAACGAAGTCTCCCTTTGTGATGTAAGAGGAACTTGCTGGAAGGCTGCCTATAGGGATGCTGGTGAAATCCGCTGGAGGGTGTCTACCACAGGGTCAGCCACGTACCACAGGATGGGAAGGTGCCCTAGGTCCCATGCCCGGACACGTACTAGTGTCCGGGAAGGACACTGACTGCTGGTGGCCACATTGTGGAGCAACGGGGAAAAGCACTGGACCAGGAAGGAAAGCCCTTCTCTTTCAGTGTCCTTCTAGAACCCTCTAGAATGCTGTGCCAGCTGGAGAAATGTTTATGGAGTCCTGCTTAGGAATCACAAAGCAGGGTAAAAAGTAAAGATCTGATGCTGAGAGGCAATGAATGAGTGGCCCAAGCACAACTCTATCCTTCTCAACCACACTTCCTCTCACATAGATGAAATTCCTACCAGGCCATTATCCTCTACTCAAAGAAGATAGCAACACTTTGCTCTGGAAAGTATGAGTGTTCCTTAGGGCAACTCGAGGGCACGTTATCCTGAATGCATTGTTACCTCAGGAAGCGGAACATCATAGTTGTCAATAGAACAAAAATGTGATTTCAGGGATAGAGAAGGGTGGGAGAGCCAGGTAACCCCTGCACACTAACTCGGTTCAGAGAAATTCTCCAAAGCAGATGTGATGGATAAAAAGTTTTGCACACTTTTTAAAGCTTTCTCAGTCTTATGGGATACCACATTCCCTTCTTTCCTTGCTACAGAGGAAGTCCTTCGAAGGGGCCAGCGTGGAGAAATGTGAAAGCAGTAGAGTAGGTCTTTGAGGTTTTGGGTAACGTGCTTATTTTGTAGTGACCCTCTATACAAGTGCTTGAGTGAATCAAATGTGATGTTAAGAGTCAACAGTTTTTCTCTTATTTTCATGCAGGATAAGTCAGCCAGCAAAGAAAAATCCAAGACACCAGGAAGAGTTTTACCACAGTTGGCTACGGTAATTCACCTATATCCTCTCAGTGGATTTTTGCCCTTCTGAAAATGTAGTTTCAAACTTGTAAATAAGTAACTGAACATCTGATTTTGAATTTTGTGCTCCATTTGATTATTCTGATGGAGAAATTCGACAAGGTGCACACAGTAGGAAAAAGAACAATCTTAAAGTAACTAAGTTATTTCCTAGTATGTCCAGAGTATTTCAGTATTCTGGATAAAGGAATTTTCGAGATGGACCAGCAGCAAGTTTATCAGTGTTGGAGTCAGGAAATGAAGCCTCAGCTTATAGCTTTGTCACTCATGGCTTTAGGATCTGAAAGGGTCATTTATCTCTCTGAGCTGCAGCCTCTGAGTTTGAAAATGAGTTTCTTTGAGCTGTATCTTCCAGCACTGAAATGGTATGCCACAGAAGAGTCCTCTGATTTTGGTATCCTTTCTAAAAATCATTATGATTATAAATTCTCATTGTCCTAAGGTACAGGCAGTTCATAGGCATTTTCAATTGGTAAGTGCTGGGTACAATATACTTCACTGTAATAAATTTTACCAGTAATTTTAATAGTAATTATGTTGAGCTTAATGACATTGAATTGTGCTCTTGTGACTCCTCGAAGTGGAGCTTAAGTGGAGGTTCAATGCAAACAGGATTTTTTTCTGACTGTGATAAGATATACCTAACAAAAAATTACCATTTTAACTATTTTTAATTGAACCACAGTTCAGTGGCATTAAGTACACTCATGTAGTAGTGCAACCGTCACCGCCATCCATCTCCAGGATTCTTTTCATCTTTGCAAACTGAAGCCCTGTACCCGTTAAACAGTATGTCTCTGTTCTCCCCCCGCATGTCCCCCCACCCCATGGTGGCTAGCCTTCTACTTTCTGTAAGGGACTACTCTAGCTACCTCATATAAGTGGAACCCTACAACATTTGTCCTTTGATACCTAGCTTATTTTACTTAACATAATGTTATCAAGGTTTATCTAAAGCATTATTTTTTGAAAAATAATTTAAAAGCTCCAAACAAGTATAAAATTGAATTTGTGCAGCTTTTTGTAAAGAAGTTTCCTGATAATATAAAATGGATGACAATTTTTCCCTTGGAAAACTTGAGTTAATGTTCTTAAGTGAATTACCTTCAACATTACCAAATACAAATTTTAATTAAAAATATGCTTCTATGGGGGCACCTGGTTGGCTCAGTCAGTTAAGCGTCTGCCTTCGGCTCAAGGCATGATCTCAGGGTCCTGGGATCCGGCCCTACATCTTGTTCCTTGCTCAGTGGGGAGTCTACTTCTCCCTCTCCCTCTGCCCCTCCCCCTGCTTGTGTGCTCTTGCTCTCTCAAATCAATCTTTAAAAAATATGTTTTTATGGATAATGCCAGTTTATCATGCCAAGTTCTGTAAAATGGAGCCATATAATGCTTTCCCAAGTTCTACAAAATCAATTCTAAAAATTTTCTAGTTTAAAAGATAAGACTTGAAATAAAATAGGCATTTTCTTTTGAGAACTTAACAAATATTAAAGCTGAAAAAGATAAAAATTGTTCTTAGTCTGTTGTGTCTTGTTAGTATAAGGGGTTTAGAAATATAAACCTAAATTTTCTTATTTACTATTCTGTGGCTGAGTTGTATAATAATCCTTTCCTGTTGGTGGCATCTAATAGTCTAAAATGTTTTGTTGGCTGCTTTAAACTTGGTTTTATGTTCTTATGTGTCTTAATTTTTTTCAGCATTCTTAGTTTTATGTGTTATGAAGGAAATATTTTTAAGAGATGTTTTAAAATTCCTTTGATTAAAAAATAGCAAAGTATTTTCATCTGAATGTTAAGGTTTGCATTTGGGTGACATTTTTCCAGCAGTAGTTTAGACCTAGGGTGATTTTCATTACAGAAGTTTGTGCTTCTGGAGGTAATCGCTGTAGTGGAAATCAAGGGTGACTCAGCACTGGTGGTCTCAGCCAGTGACCCGCTTCTCACCCTTCCTGCGCAGCTCACTCATAGCGCTCCCACAAGTCCTACATCCTTTATGGAGCAAGATGAGCATACAGAAATGGAAGGACAGACTGAAGGATGGAAGAGCATTGATTTTTAAGTTATCTTAACTTGTTTTCCTGCAAAAGGAGAGACTGAACTGAGGACTTGCGTATAGTAAGTTTGAGTAAAAGGAGTAAAAGATTGGAGAGAGTAAAACTATGAAGAAGCCAGTGGAAGTATAAGCTATCAAGTTGGTCTGGATCTGAAAGGAAGACACAGACTCCGTCGTCAGGAAAATGTAATGTTACTTTAAAATCTGCTTATCTGTTGGGTTCAGCAGGGAGTCTGCTTCTCCCTTTCCCTCTCCCTGTGTGATCTCTCTCTCTCTCTCTCTCTCTCTCACTCTCAAATAAAATCTTTAAAAAACTGAAAAACAATAAAATGTACCCATCTGGGTTTATTGAAGAGTCCTAGGTCCCAGCAGCAGTGGATCTGTGTTCTGCTATTAGAATAATTGGCTTGAGCTAATTTTTGTTGTCTTAAGAAGACCTAGGTGTTTTCCTGTTTTGCCGCAGTCCCCACCACCCTCTCTTAATTCCCAGCACTGAAGCTGAGTGCCAGTTAGCTATCATCACTAGCCTTCCTCCCTCTTGTATGATATCTGCCCGGCTCTTGCAAGTATAAGAACTTATGAACCCTGCGTTAAACTATGGAATAAATTTGTGAGTGGCCAGAGAAATCTAGAGCTGCTTAGAGCCGTGAGAACAGAAAGATCTTTTGGAGTTGGAATGCAGAGAAGCATTGGATACCGGCAGCGTGTTCGTCGCATTAAAATGGAGGGCTTAAAAATCACTTGCCAATATTTGGGGGTGAGTAGGCTCTCTGGAATGAACACCCCTGTGTTGGGTAACAGATGCGCACATCAAGCTAGCAACAGGGCCTTTGGTCTGGTCTCACAAATGTCACACACCACAGCTGTTCACAGCCTTGAGTAAGATTTGCTGTTGAGTGTGCCTTCTTACCAGATGTTCTGATTTGTTCGAGAAAATGTCTGTGTTTATAAACACTCATGCATTTCACGAGAAAAGGTTGTTTTTTCTTTTCCCCTGATCTTGTTTTATTAACGCCGTTTAAATTTCCTGTTTCAGGTGAGTACAAAGCCCCACTGGCAGCAGGCAGCTCCATCATTCCATTTGAATATAAAACAGGACTATGAAATTCCAGAGCCATTTAGTGTTAAAAATGAACAGTCATATGGTAAGAACTTTATTCCAACTTAGATTTAAGGAAATTTTCAAAAGGGAAAAAAAATCACTCAACATTTAGTTGAGAGTAGTGAAATTGTAAAACTGAAATGACATTTATGTCAAGTAGAAAAATTTATCCCAAATGTTTTCCCTGATAAAATAATTGATACCAGTTCTTAATTATTTCAGGCTGTTGTAAATGCTATAAAAGGTGATATTTTAAGAATTGGGGGGGGCATTTTTATTAAAACTTTGATTTATTGTAGTCAGAATTCTCTACAACAGACTAAGAAGTTTTTTTTTCTAAAAGGGATTTTAATAAGTTGTAAATATTGCTTCCAAATTAGTCATTTTAATATTTTTTTACTTATTTTTTTTGACTCATCGGATTGATTACATTGAATATTAACATTTTTTTCATGGTTCTTTAAGTTTTCTGAGATAGTTTTGTATTCTGTTTTTAATCATTTTAATCTTCATTTTAAGAAGGTTCTATGCAAAGTAAGTGAAAATTAGGGTTTATTAGCATATTAATCAAAATATAAATTAAATTATTCTTGAAATAGAGGTTTCAATTATGATATAAAACAAGAGTAGTTTAACTTCCTAATACTGAAAGAAAATTAATAGTACCTATGGTTACTTGAGAACTTAAAGTGTGTAGTCTTTTCTTGAAAGGTGCTTTAGCACTTTATTGTAACCACTTACATGTTTTAGCTTACTTTTTTAGATAACTAACTCATGCTTTTTATTAAAAAAAAAAAAATTCAAGCTGGATACCTGGAACACTTTGGAAAAAAGGGCAAAACAGTGGACCAAACTGAGGACAGTTATGCTGGACCATCTACTTCTAAAACCAAGAGCAAATCTCTACATAAAGAACGAGAAAACTTTAGAAGCACTCTGGTTAACATCATTATGTAAGTTGTGTAAGCTAACCAGGGTGTGTTACCCTTGTGAGAGCCCTAGGGAACTTTCAGATATATCTAAAAGTATACAAATTCTGTGCATCTCTTAAGAATGCCTCAAAGCCTTGTTGGAGAGAGGTCAGGGTACAGATAAAGAATGAAGATGGAACCTCACCCTGTTAAGTGTGTCCCTCTTGGAAATACCCTGAGTTGAAGGGGTACTGGTGTGGATTCTGAGGTTGGCTGGGCGAGCAGAATGTGTGGGGGTTCTGGTTGCGGCCACTGTGGCTGGTGGCAGATATGGGGCAGTTTTTCCTTTCTCCCTATCTCACCAGCTTGGGTGATGTGGCAGCTTCTCTGGCATTGGGGGCCTCCCTCTCTAGAAAAAGAAGGAACCGGGGCGAAGCCATCAGCAGTGTAAGCAGGGCCGGGTTTGCCTGGTGCGAGGTGTAGGTCCATTCATGAAGAGCAGTGCAGACGCAAGTCACTAATTCCTCTTTACTCATTACCTCACTGCTTCATGCTAGTTGCTTGGTACACTCTTTCTTTAGGACTCTCAGGGCCCACACACGGCTATTTGTGGACATAATTTCATGACCCGGTACAGTAAGTAACTCACCCACAGAACCCTGTCTTCTGGTCCCCATGTGGGGCTTTATGGGTCCCATGGCCATCTTGAAGGGAGGACAGGGCGTGCTCTGTGCTTACAAAGGGCAAGGGGATTTTGAGGGAGCCCTGTGCAGCCGGATTGTGGGGGTGTGCCACTAGAATCTTACCAGCTTGGCCCACTTGTATCACTTTTATGGATTAAGCACTCTCACATCCCACAAACAGTATAAAATCAAAAATCAAAATCCAAAACCGTGGACCAGGTAGGCCTCTAGTTAACAAATCTTAGAAGCAACTTCTTCTCTACCCAGAAATCTGGCCAAGGGACAGATGATCTTTCTTGACACAGCTTCCTGTGCCTGTCATTTCTCGTCCTTCTCTGGGTGAGGATAGAGCCTGTCTTGGGTTTTAGTTTCACATAGGGGTTCTCACTTTGAATTCTCCATTTCACTCAGTCCTACTCAGAACCTGACCTCCAGATTCACAGGGCATTAAAGCACATGGCCCTGGGCTCCAGAAAGGTAGCCATAGCCTCAGGTTTTTGCTGATTACCATTCCTTTTTTTTTTTTTTTAAACACCTCTGAGTATTTCCTTTCTTTTTTGTGAGCTCAGCTGTGCATTCAAAAGGAATGTGTCCTATTATCCAGTATTTATAGAATGGTACTGGTTTTTCAGATTATCTTTGTTGTTGTATTATAAGAGACAGTAGTTTCTCTTTAGGCATTTTATGTCATTTTTTAGTTATGCCTTTTATAAACAGGATATGGATGAACATATTGAAATTCGATCTTAGAGTTCCTATACTTTAATAGTATGTCCAATCCCATTTATAGTTGTTGGTGTTTCTTATATAAGTGTGCTTCTACCAATTTATTTTGTACTTTCTATTTATGTTGCCTTTGCTTATTTTTTCTTTTTTCTTTCTATTGAATCGAATTTTCTCTCTTCTCCCCTTATTTCTTTCTATTGGCTTAAAAGCTATCAAATATCTCTATTCTTTTAGGGGGTACCATAATATTTAAAGCCACGTATTGTAACTTATACTTTTTAAAGTTTAAAATTCAATTTTTATCAGTCTTCTCCCTGAATAACACAAAGGAATCTTAGACTGCCCTTACTTAGCTCTAAACTTCCTTTTGCATTTTCCACGTGATCATTCTTCATTTTATTTCTGCCAATATTCCTATAACATTTTCACTCTACCAAGTCCTTAAATTCCCCATACTTTTTTTCCTTAACACTTAATTTTACTAATGTGTTTTCTAATTCTTTAGGAAATTGTCTTTGCATTCCACTCTTCACTTCTGAGTGCATTTTCTTTTTTGCTGAAGTTCATCCTCCAATAGTTGTTTCAGTGAGGATCTATGAGGAGGAGTAAAGTTGAGATTTTTCATCTCTGTAAAGTTCTCTGTTTTGTCCTTACTCTTGAATTAATGGCTAAGCTGGCTATAAAATTAAATGATAATCATAATTTTTACCATACATCTGAAAACATTAGATTGAAAAATATTAACCATTATTTTTTGGCATGTATTATTTTCCCCCAGCTTTATTAAGGTATAATTGACAAATAAAAAAAGTTCTTAAAAGATTTTATTTATTTGACACAGATAGAGAGAGAGAGAGAGAGAGAGCGCGAGAGAGAGCGAGCACCAGCAGGGGGAGCAGGAGGGAAAAGCAGACTCCCTACTGAGCAAGGAGCCCGATGCTGGGCTCAATCCCAGGACCCTGGGATCATGACCTGAGCCGAAGGCAGACGCTTAACTGACTGAGCCACCCAGGTGCCCCGATCAATAAAATTAGAATATATTTAGAGTTTATGATGTGAGAGTGTGTGTGTGTGTGTGTGTGTGTGTGTATACACATATATATATATTCCCACAATCAAGTTAACACATCGATCACCTCCCATCTTCAGCTTTTTTTTTTTTTGGTAAGAATGCCTGGGTTCTACTCTTAGCATATTTCAATCATACAATATACTAATATCAACTGTAGTCACCACGGCATGTATTACTGTTGATGAGAATCCTATGTCACTCTATTTGTCATTATTTGTTCTGTCAACTCGTCTTTTTTTTTTCCTGAACATTTTATTTTTAAAGCCTTCTAGATAGGCTTAAAAACAGCTTTTCTGAGCTATAATTTACATACCATTAAATTCATCCAGATTAAATGGACAATTGAATGAATTTTAGTAAATTTTTATGGCTGTGCAACCTTAACCAAAATCTAGGTTTAGAATATTTCTATCATCTGTTAAAAATTATGCCCATTTCAATTAATTCTCCCTGCCACTGGTTGCCCCAGGGAATCATTGATCTGTGTTCTGTTTTTATAGTTTTATCTTTTCTAAAATTTCATATAAATGGAATTATACGATATGTATGTTTTTAAAATCCTTTCATTTTGTTTATTGTTTCTGGTTTTGGGCCATTTGAAAATGCTACTATGAATATCTGAGTGCAAGTCTTTTGGTGGATATGTGTTTTCATTTCTCCTGGGTAGATGCCAAAGTATAGAAATGCTCAATTGTATAGAGTATATGTTTAATTTTCAAAGACTTTGCTAAACTGTTTTCCAAGTGGCTATACCATTTTACATTCCCAGAAACAGTGTATGGAGAAGTTTCTAGTTTTTCCACATCCTTGCCCACACTTTGGCTAGAATAGGCAAAACAAAACAAAAACCATTCTAGTAGATGTGTTATTTCATCTCATTATGGCTTTAAGTTGAATATCCCTAATGACTAATGATGATAGGTGTCTTTTCTGGTGATGGTTTGACATTCATATAACTTCTTTGAAGTGTCTGTTTAAATCTTTTGCCCATTTTTAAATTGGGTTATCTTTTTATTAATACATTCTAAGAGCTCTTGATATATTTCCTATACAAATCTTTTTATTAGATTTATCTTTTGCAAATATTTTCTTCCAGTCTGTGGCTTATCTCTTCATTTTCTTAATGGTATTTTTTGGAAAGTAAAAGCTTTAAATTTTAAGGAAGCTCAATTTATCAATTTTTTCTTTTGTTGGTCCTTTTGGAGTCATATCTAAGAATCCTTTCCTATCACAAGATTTTTCTCCCATGTTTTCTTAGAAGGTTATAGTTTTCGCTCTTATATTTATGTACGTGATTTAGTTTAATGGCATATCTATGGTATGAGCTAAGGTTGAGATTTGATTTTTTTTTTTTTCATATAGCTATCCAAATGTTTCAGCCCCCTTTGTTGAAAAGACTATTCCCATTGAATTACCTTGGCACCTTTGTCAAAAATCATTTGAGCATATAAGGGGTTCTATTTCAGTTCCCTTGCTCTATATGTCCATCTTTACCTCACTACCATGCTGTCTTGATCACTCGAGCCTTATAGTAAAGTTTGAAATTAGTTTAAATTCACGACATTTACTATCCATTTGCAAAATTGTTTTGGCTATCCTAGGTATTTTGCATTTTCAAACATGTGAATACTAACTTGTTAGTTCTGAAAAACAAAACAACCACCTAGGATTTAGTATCCAATTGCATTGTATGGGTAGGTCAATTTTGGGATAATTGCCATTTCAATAATATTGAGTCTTCTGGCCCATAAACCTGTTATTTCTTTTCACTTATTTAGCTTTTCTTTAATTGCTCTTAACAGTGTCTTGTATTTTTTAATGTATGAATCTTGTACTTCTTTTAAAAATATCTTAAGTATTTTTTGATGTGGATGGAATTATTTAATTTTCTGATTGTCCCTTGCCAGTATATAGAAAACTCAGTTGATTTTTACTTACCGGCCTCACATTCTAAGACCTTACTAAAACTTGCTTACCAGTTCTGCAGCTTTTTAATAGATTCCATGGAAATTCCTGTATATACGATTATGTTGACTTTTACTTCATTTCCAATGCCTTTCATTTTTCTCACTTCCCATTTTGCACTTGTTAGTTTCCAGCATATTGTTGAATAGAATTGGTGATAGTGGACTTGCCAGTCGTAGTGGAAAAGCATTCAGTCTTTCACGCTTATGTAGGATGTTAGCTGTAGGTTTTTAAGATACCCTTTATCAGGTTGAAAAAGATCCTTTCTCTGTCTAGCTGGTTGAGAGATGTTATCATAAACGAGTGCTGGATTTTTGTCAAATGCTTTTTCAGTGTCCATTGAAATGAGAATTAGGTTTTTATCCTTTAATCTTTTAAAATAGTATATTACATTAATTGCTTTTCATGTTAAAGCTTGCATTCCTTTCACTTAGTCATTATGTATAATACTTTTTGTATGTTGCTGGATTTGATTTGCTAATATTTTGTTAAGAATTTTCAAGTCTATGTTAATGATATGGGTCTGTACTTTTGTTGTCATGTCTGGCATTAGGCCTCAAAATGAGTTGGGAAGTGTTTTTACCTCCTTTGTTTTCTGAATGGGTTTAGGTAGAATTAGTATTATTTCCTCCTTCTTTGATGGAACTTTTTCTAAAGTAGGCTCCATGCCCAGTGTGGAGCCCAATGTCGGTCTTGAACTTACAATCCTGAGATCGAGACCTGAAGTGAGAACAAGAGTTGGATGCTTAAACAACAGAGCTACCAGGGGTCCCTGGATAGAAATTTTTGAAGCCATCTGGACCTGAAGTTTTCTTTGTGGGAAGATTATTAACTACTAATTTAGTTAACTTGATATGTATCCAGATTTTCTTTCTTCTTGAGTCATGTTTGGTATTTTTGATTTTTAGGAATCTTTTTCACTTAAGTTGTCTAATTTGCTGGCGTAAATTTGAGATAACTTCCTTATTTTCAGCCATTCTACTCATTTTCTCCTTTAGCACCTGCTGACTACAAGACCAGAGCCTTTTCTAAGGATCTCCTAGGTGGATTGGTTGCTTTCCTGCGTGAGTTAAGGGGCTATGGTGTTTTCAACCCTGTTTTATCTGTCCTCTCTCTTCTTTTCATGTTTCAGAAATTTGTTGATATATCTCCTTAGCTGATGACCTTCTAGTCTCTTTACAATCATTGGTTAAAATTACTACCGTGTTCACAAGAAAACTTGAAAAAAAAAGGATGTTTTTGCTACCATCTTGATTCAAAATCACTTGATTTAATAAAGAGAAAATCAATATAGTTTTTTCATTTTCAGGAAATAAGGCACACCATATTTTCTCTTTAGTCAGGTAAAGTGTCTCCTATACTGATTTATTTCTGAAAGGAATATTGTTCTGGAAAGAGCATGGCAGTTTGGAAGCACATATGGATGGGCAAATCCTTATTTTTTGTACTTAATTAACTATGTGACAAAGGGGAAGTTAGTGAATTTGACATTCAGTTTCTCATCTGTGAAGTGGGAATAATTTGTCTACTGTAACAATGGGTGTGAGGATTAGATGTATGTGAAACTATTGAGGGCCTAAGAAGGTGATCAAAAAAGTTTTTATTATTGTTTCCAGCAAGCAGAATCTTTGCCTGTAGCCACAGAATGACTGAATCCTAGAGTTTTAAAGCTGAAAGATCTTCATTATTACTGCAAAAACTTCTGCAGCTGCTCCCGTAGCCCCCAACCTTCTTCCTCCTCACATCCCCTGACCTTGCTCTTTTAGGCAGGCATTACTCATATAGAGGATGAAACTTATTAGGTTCTCTGGGTTCAGCAAGGTATATAACATGAGCATTTCTGCCATTAAAAAACATCAACACAGTTATTAGGGTCATACACTTTAGGGTGGCAGAATCTGCATGCAGGTGTCCTGATTCCTGGTCCATTACTGTCCCATTAGTAACACTTTACAATCAAAATAATGAGAAAAGACTACTTTTGTAGTTAGAATGATAAACCCTTCTCACTCCAACTACAGAACACCTTGAAGATCTTCCACTGCTTTTATATTCATATTCCCTCATTTGATAAACATTTATTGAACACCTACTATGTACTGAAATAAACTGAGACATTACCCGAGACATTGCACTGGCTCTTTTCCCTGTTTCATATAATTGAAAAGAATGATTGTAAAGTTCACAAAATATTTGATTCCTGGATTTGCAAAAGACAGAATAATTTAGAAGATGCATCCTGGCACCTCTCTTAGTATGGTCTCTCAGACAGATATTCAATAAACCTCCAGTCTCCACTCACTGAACAGTTAGTGGGAGGGACTATTTTATTATATAGCATCACTGACTTGTATCCATCCCAGATGAAGTCTCAGGATCCAGAGCTTGATACAGTCAATGATAAGTTAAAGCTATCCCAGAACAAATTCTTATTTTTCATGAACGTGTGACCTATGTCTTTCTCCACTGTGGTGCCCCAGAAGAAGTCATAAACTGTGGCCTGTACGGGCACCTGTGTGGTTCAGTTGGTTAAGTGTCTGCCTTGGGCTCAGGTCATGATCCCAGGGTCCTGGGATCGATCCTGCATTGGGTTCCCCACTCAGTGAAGAGCCTGCTTCTCCTTCTCCCTTTGCTGCCCACCCCCCCAGTTTGTGCTCTCTCTCCCTCTCTCTCTCTCAAATAAGTGGAATCTTTAAAAAAAATAGACACATTTGATTTTAAAAAAATGTGACTTGTGTCTTGTATAGAGTTTGAATTGAATTACAGCTATCAACATTGTCCATTTATGGACAGTTAGCCAATAATAAATACATAGGAACATATAAACTATGTTACTCTTTGCTAGCTTATACTGTATAACTCTAGATATCTGAGAAACGGTCTTTTCAAGAATGTATCTGTCTTTGGCAAAACTACATTTAAAATCTTTTCCATCAGTGCTCTTTTAAATCCCTTATTTATAAATAACCATACATATTTTAGTAATAATGCAAGAGTGCTCTTATAACATTTCAAAGAAGAGAGCTTGAGTTTGGAGTAATGCGAAAGAATGAGTAAAGCTCATCAAGAAGAATGTAGCCTCTGGATTCAGTCTTGCAAATCGCTTCCAATAGAACTGTCTCTTTATGAATAAAGAGAAAGTGTTCTGGGTGGAATGTGGTATCAAACAAATATGTGTTATATGCACTATTAATAAAATGTTCAATTCATTTTTTTCTTAAGATTTAGTAGAAGACAGTCCTGATGTTTTGACAGTAGACCCTTAAACAACTTAGGGGTTAGGGGCACTGACTCCTGCCACAGTTGAAAATTCACATATACATTTTGACTCTCCAAAAATTTAACTACTAATAGCCTGCTGTTGACCAGAAGCCTTACCGATAATATAAAGTCATTTTACACATTTTTGTTATATGTATTATATACTGTATTTTTACAATAAGCTAAAGAAAATATTTAGAAAATCATAAATTACATTTACAACACTGTAGTGTAAAAAACTATATGTGAACCCATACAGTTCAAACTTGAGTTGTTCCAGGGTCAAGTGTATATACATTAATGTATATTCTAACTGCCCTTCGTGTACGATTGAATAGTGTGTTTGTCATTTTCTTAGGCAACAAGATGCGGTGTTAGACTCAGCTAGCCCTGATGAAAGCATGTTTCCCAAACTGACCACTTCTGCAATAGAGAAGGACATCTTGGTAATGGGCTGTCTCTTTTGTCAGTATACTTGAATGTAAAGGAAGCACTTGAAGATGCTTTTAAACTTTTGAGCTTACTCTGTGCTCCTCTCTTGTGGAACTCTGTGGACATAAATGTAAATACGGAGTTCCACAAAATTGCTCTATGGGATTAATGGGGGAAATCATTCTCTCCCTTGCCATCTAAGACCACAACAAAAGAATCTCATTTACCTGCTCCCTTTGTTAGAATGAGCCTCAGTCTTGTATAACATTTATGTGTCTTTATTCTTCTATGAGAAACTATCTTATATAATGTACACTTTACAAAGTATATTAACCTACTTTAGAGATATAATCTAGTTTTCAAATACAGAAGAATTTCTAAAAATGTAAATATCAAAGACTTATGTTACTAATTTGAAAGTATTTTGAAATACTACTTGGATGTTTAAAATTTTTCTAAAAGTGACATGTAAAAATTTATGAAAATATATCAAAGTTAAATGTCTATTGTTAGAGAAATAGTATCATGTCTTAAAATTAATATCTTATGTACACATTTAATAGCAGCTGTAAAATTATAATATGGACTATTAATTGGCCAGCTGGAAATTTCCTAAATCCTGTCATAGTTTCTAAGCTTAATGTGTAGAGATATTGATTCACTTGCAGCTTGTAAGATCGACTTGATTATCAATAATAAAAGAACAAAAACTAATTTACCACAGTTTCATACATTTATAAAGCACTAAATTCTGCTTCAGCATGTGTTCTTCTTAGTACATCATATTTGGTAATATAACTTGATATTTTACATTGTAGTTATGAACTGAGATAAGAGCTTTAATTTTCAGGAAATGCCCTATTTTTTTTAATTTAGGTTATCTCACATAATTCCTCCACGAATTACACAAAATACTTTTTTATGATTTGTAAATAATTTGCCTAAAACTTTGATTTTTGCTCAGTAGTTTTATTTTTGCTGAACACACTTCTTTTATTATAGGACTAAACTCATCTATATTTCTCCATCTTCTTTATGCAGAGATATTACTATTATATTCACCATGGAATTGATACAGACCATGTAGCCCCAATGGAAGATTCTTGGCTAGAACATGTATTGAATTTAGTCCCCCAACATCTGAAAGTCCTCACCAACAGCATACTTGCATTATCTGATGAAATGAGAGAAGATTATCTTCTTAGTGTAAAAAAATCCATAGGTAAATCAGTATTTTTGGTTTCTAATTTGAATGTGTCTTATTAATTGAAAGTTAATACCTATACTTGAAATTATTATATTTATTCCGCTTTTTGCATTTCTATTTCACTGCTTAAGATCTTAGGCAAGTTTCATTAATTAAGTACAGCAAAAAAACTTTACACTCTATCTTTTTTTTTTTGGTATAATTTTTTTGTAGCCTCAGTAAAGGACAGAACTGAAGAAATTCTAAAATTTAATTATTTAATTAACATATCCACTCAGTAAAGGACAGAACTGAAGAAATTCTAAAATTTAATTATTTAACATAATATTGATAACATAAATTAGAAGGTGATTAATTAAAAATTGTTGTTATGGACCAAAGGTTGATGAACTACAGTCCATTCTGGCTCACTGCCTGTTTTTGTAAATAAATTTTATTGGAATACAGTCCTATGAATTCATTTGCACATGGTTTGTGGCTGCTTTGGATCTATAAGAGCAGAGATGACTACTTGTGATGGAGACCTTGTAGTTCATAAAGTTGAAGATATTTATATTCAAGCCCTTTACATAAAAAGTTTGCTGATTCCTGGTATAGACCACTGGATTCTAAGACTGACTAATCATTAGAATCATTTTTGATATACTGATTTCTGAATCTATCTGAATTAAAATCTCTGGAGGCAGGGCCTTTGAATCTATACTTTTAAAAGAACTTCTCCAATTAATTGGGATTATAAAACTGATACAATTGATGCTGTGTCCAAAGCTGGAGAAATCCTCATGTTTTGGAGTTGTCTGGGGACCTTTTGGGTGGGAGGGCATTTACTGTATTTAAGACCCTTATTGAGTGTCCTGGTAATGTAAAAATGAAAAGTCAAATCTTTGCTCCCAGGGAGTTCATTGTTGAAATGATGGAGAGGGACAAATCACTAATTACAAAGTGGAGCAGTAGGCTCAATAAGGAGGGAAATGGGGGACATGTTGTAAGGGAGAGACGCTCATGCCTGACTTGGTAGGAAGAACTCTGGACGTGCCTGAACCATCTTGAAACACAAACGGAACACAAGGGAGTGCTCTCACAGAGAAAATGGTGTGAACTGTGGCAGACACGCGTGAAAGGCTCTTCAGGCTCGCAAGCAGCCATGACGGCCAAAGCATAGGGTACATTTGGGGAGGGGACAGAATCTGAAGGGCCTTCTATGCCTTTTTAAAGCATTCATAGTTAAAGCAGAGCCACCAAAGGATTTCAAACAGATGGATGTTAACACATTGGTATTTTAGAAAGAGCATCTTAAAGGTAGGAAAATTAGAATTAACTGTGAATTAATGGCCACAGAAGATAAAAGCAGAAGTAGCTCCCTTTACTGATTTTATAACAGGATCGTTATATGCAACTTAAAAGAAAACAAAACAGTATGTAAGTTTCCTCAGTGAAAGGAAACTACTATGATTCTGTATTGTTGGCCTTCAATGAAAACTACTTTTGCTAGAAAAGCTATGAAGGAAAATGTAATTTTGAAACCAGTTATCACTCTCAAATGAAATAAATAGGGACCTGTTGTTAAGAGAGGGAACATAAACTCTCAAAGACACAGACATCATAGGTTTTCCATGAATATTTTTATTGTCATACATGCACAAATTGCTCCATTATTTTAAATAACATAATTTAAATAATTGCTTTTAGTGGAATTAGTTTTGCAATTGCTTGGAATATGCCATAATTGATATAAGGATATTTATCAGAACTTTTCAATTTTCTTTTAGTTGATTTTGTTTTGAAAGATCCTAGGGAAAAAGAAGATGATAAAAAAACAGATGAAATTCTACCCCATCGTGCAGAGTAAGTGACCAAGTTTCTCTAAGAATATTGATTATATGACTGTTCCTGTGTATGTGTATATATTTATACACTGGTTATATTATATATATATTTATGACTTCATATATACAACTGATGATTCTTATTATGTTTATGTATTTAAGCCCTAATATGTTCTGTTTACAAATCTATGGGTAGATGGATAGACAGACAGATGGATACCTATGTGGTTAAAACATAAGTACCCTGGTGAAAGAACCTGATACAGGTCTTTGTATTTCCATGGCTACTAGCACAGGCTTCAGATATAATAGGGATATAAGAGCTTGATGGCAACTGGAATGCACAAAATCATACTGGGAACATTGCAGAAAATATGTGTGTATATAGAATATAAAATATAATTACATAGATTAAAATATAGGACACATAATAGAAAAATACACTTGCTATGTATTTTCCCTAAATATTAACATTTAGGAATAAGTCTCTTAAGTAGTTTGAAGACTAGAACTTATATTTTAATGATTTAGTAAATAATTCAGTTTTGCTTCTTTCATATTATTTAAAAGTCCCTCAGATTGTTTTCCTATAATTGCAAGAAAAAATTATGCAGTCATTTCCAGTATATCTTATGTGGAGAATAGCTTTTCTCCTGGGAAGAGACAAAAATCATCTTTTGTAATTGTGAAAGTGGTATGACTACAATTGAAAAACTGAGTTAAGCTTATTATATAATAAAGCAAGGTTAAATGTTTAAAATCATAACAATAAAAAAATTGTATGCATAAAATAAATATTTAAATATATGCTGAAAGATGAAAATGGCATATTTTTAATGTATTAAGGATGACTATTCAAGTCATAGAAGTTACAGAGTAAATGTCTTCAAATAAGGACGTTAGCGTTGGTGATTTTGGAAGTGTCCTTTATACATTAACAGAAGTTAAGCTGAAGGGGATTTCCACAGGCAGGCTGGACTATATTTTTAAAATGTTTAAAAAAAAACCCCCAAATTTAAACATTTTGTGTATTGAAATTAAGTCTTTCAAGATGTATATGAAGAAAAGCTGATTACTGTTTCTATTTGATCATTTTGAGTTATTTGTAAACTTGATCAAGTATTTAAAGGAAAAATAGTTACCTTATGATTCAAGTCTATGGGGCACCTGGCTGGCTTAGTCGGAAGAGCATGTGACTCTTGACCTTGGGGTTGGGAGTTTGAGCCCCCATGTTGGGTGTAGAGATTATTTAAATAAATAAAATTTAAAAAAAGATTCAGGGGTGCCTAGTTAGCTCAGTTAGTTGAGCTTCTTCCTTCAGTTCAGTTCATGATCTTGTGGTCCTGGGATTGAGCTCTGTGTGGGGCTCCCTGATTAGTGGGGAGTCTGCTTCTCCCTCTCCCTTTGCCCCTTCCCCCCAATTGTGCGTGCGCTCTCTCTCTCTCTCTCTCAAATCAATCTTTAAAAAAAAGATTCAAGTATAATTTCATATGTGTTAATTATTCTAAAATTATATGACTTAGACCATAGAAAGTATGGCCTTCATGTATCTTAATACATAATTATGTGTTTTGTTTTTACTGTAAGGGATACATAATATTTTTTATTAAAATGAAACCATTATTGGGGTGCCTGGGTATCTCAGTGGGTTAAGTGACCCACTCTTGATTTCAGCTCAGGTCAGGATCTCAGGGTTGTGAGACTGAGTCCCAAGTCAGGCTCTGTGCTGGGTGTGGAGCCTGCTTAAGGTTCTCTCTCTCCCTCTGCTCCTCTTTCCCCACTCTCTCTCTCTCTCAAGAAAAAAAAAACCATTATTACTCAAAAAGTACACTGTAACAATACTTTCTTCTGAGTTTTAGAGATAGCTGATTATTTTTTCTTTGTTTTCAGAATGGAAGTTCTTCCAAAACCTTGGAGGAAATCTTTTTTAGCTGCAAGCAATTATATTAAGGATCACTTGAACACAATGAACCCCACAATGTTGGCTGTGCTAGATTTATGGCACAGTACTTTTAAGTGAGTATTTCTGGCCTTCTCAAGCTTCTTTTTAAAAGGGCGATAAAAGCTATTTTGTCCCGCCTTAATTATTTATTTTACTATTTTAACTGCAAATAAAAAGAAATAACTACAAACTTACCATCAGTATTCAAACATGGTTTTAAATCAGCAATGTAGAGGTAGAGGTAGAGTAAATCATGAACATTGCCTTTGACTTCTAACCCAACTATGCCCCACACATCCCATACCTCATTACCACACAGACTTTAAGGGGTAATCACAGTTAAGGGGCTGAATTGTTATGCTTTATTTTAAATCCCACAGACCATTAGCTGCTACAATGATTTAGATGGTGTAGGAACCTAGTAAACATAGTCTACCTGAATGGCATGAGTTAAAGTTCCTGGGTGACAGCTGGAGGTTATGCATCACCTCCTAGACATTGTCAGAGTGAGGACGGTACAGCCACATGTAGCAAGTGCTTGGCACAGCTGGATGTGGATGCTGGTGGGCACCGTGGAGCTGACATGTTTGCTTCTCAGGCTGAGGACAGTTAATCACACAGTTTAGAAGCTCCTGCTTCATATTCCCCCCACTCTTGCATGACCTCTTCCAAGGCACGGGGAGCATCCTAGCAACATGTACCTGGGGGCACAGGTTTTATAAAATGTGCAAAAGCAATACAGATTTATATTTATTTTTCTTATACAAGGCCTCCCTTCAGGAACCTCAAAACCCTAATCAGTCCTGCCTTATGCTAGCGGAGGCACCTTGTCTCTCAGGTGGTCTTACCACCCCTGCCCCAGCCTTTTCAATCCCCACAGCTGCAGCTCCGGTGACAAGTGACCCGCTCTCCAGGGTCTCTTGGTTTCTACCACATGTGTTGTTCTGCAGGCAGGAGGGCGCGGCAAGTGAGCACATTTTTCTGCCTCCCAAAACCAGCAAAAGGAAATCTGCTGTCTTTAGAGCAGTGCTGAGCTGTGGCCATGGCAGAAGGCAGCTGTTGGCCCCACCCTGGGAAGCCCCGGGACACGCACTAGGGGCACCTCCCTGACCAACTTCTCTGAACTCCTTGCAGTTAGGATCTTTAGCCTGCCGCTTCTAGCCCTACCCCTGATGTCCGCTGCAGGAAGCCGAGCTCCTTGCCTGGGCTCTGCCACCATCTGATTATAGGCCCTCTGTTCACCCCTTGTCCTTACTGGGACTCTGTTTTCCCACAGGTAGAATGACCTGTGCTGTCCAAGGCCTCTTGCCTCCCTCACTCTGTCCCTGTCTGCCTTTTTAAAAACAAATTTTAATTAAATATGCAGCTACATATGTAACTTTATATAAACGTGTAAATGTGATCATATATACATTTCAAGTCTAGTCTTTACTTTGCCTGACTTCCACCAGCCTTTCTTTTCCTCATCTCTGTCCTCCTTTACACCAGCCCAGCCAAAGACCCATGATAACCATCTAGTGGGATATCTTTCCTTATTTTTCTTTGTGCTCGTATAATCAAATACATATGTGTATCCACACACATGCACACATATACATAGCATAAAAATGGCTTTTGTTGGTCAGACTGCATACTCTTAGAAAGAACATCTTTCAGCTTTCTGTTGTATAATGTAGATTTCTTTGCTTGAATTTGGCTTCTGGAATAGGAAGAGGCTATCTCCTTGCCCGTGTTCTTCTCAGTTCTTCTCTTTTGAATATCCCTCTCCTGACAAGACCCATGATTTAATTTTGCATGGAATCATGAGGTCATACTATATAGTATCACTCTCACAAAGGATGTTTGCATACAGTGATACATTTCATTTTTATGACACCACCAGAGTCGTTTTATTTTATATCCATTCACAGATATGGATATCTATAGAACTGCCAGGACACACTGCGTTGGATGCTGGGGGTTGAGGCTACAGTGCCTAGTATCATCCATAAAGGGCTAGACTTTGTTGGACCATGTCAGGAGGCAAGAGACAAGAAAATGAGAGGAGGAAGGGGAAGAAAAAGGGAACAAAGTTGAGCTCAAAAAACAGTCAACAATGGATGTGTCCAAACTTGGTGTCCATGGTCATAGTGGCAGAAGTATTAGTTGCAGCAACTGAAGGCAAACCTCAGGGCATCTGGGGTGAAGACAAATGAGAAAGAAGCTTTGCAGTCTGTGGGTAGGAAGAGGACTTCAACTCCAATGTTGCCCTTGTAGACATGAGTCATTTTTACTCTGTGAATGTTGAACGGGGCGGGCAGTCAAGAGTACTGCCCCTCGGAGTAGGAGCCCACATTGAACATAAAGGGCATCCTTCCTGTAGGTGACAGTTTGGCCTGAATCTCAGCAGGTCTTGAAAATATGGAACATCTCTATGTGTGGCAGTGGGCTGGGGAATGATAATGCAAAAGTCATCTGAATGACTGCACAAATGCATGAGTGTGGAAACCTGAAGGGGATGTTTGGAGACGGGATGTACAAGTTCGTGTCCTTCAGTAGTTAGATTGACAGAGACCACTGAATGTCAGAGATAGCATCTGTAATACAGTCACAAGCTACACAGCATACGGGTATTTTTGTTGAAAAATAGTGTGTATATATGAAGATGCGTGTATAGCATGTGTGTACATATATGTGGAAATTACCACAGGCTACGAATTATAGTAGTTGAATATAAAAGGAAGATGTCGGGACACCGGGGTGGCTCAGTCAGTTAAGCATCTGCCATTGGCTCAGGTCATGATCCTGGGGTCCTGGAATTAAGTCCCTCATAGGCCTCCTTGCTCAGCGGGGAGCCTGCTTCTCCCTCTGCCTGCTGCTCCCCCTGCTTGTGCTCTTTCTCTCTCTGACAAGTAAATAAAATCTTAAAAAAATAAATAAAAATAAAAGGAAGATGTCTAAGAAAGTGAAGCCTTATGTTACCCACCCTCCATCCCCAGCCTCAGGCAACCATCAATCTGTTCTCCATATCCATGAGCTCAGTTTTTGTTGTTTTAGATTGCACGTAGGAGATTATAAAGGTATTTGTCTTTCTATGTCTCACTTCACTTAGCATAATGCCTTAGGGTCCATCCATGGTGTCTCAAATGGCAAGATTTCATTCTGTTTTATGGCTGAATAATATTCCATTGTGTTATATACACCACATTTCTTTATCCATCAATGGACATTTAGGTTGTTTCCATGTTTTGGCTATTATAAATAATGCAATGAACATGGAGGTGCATGTATGTTTTTGAATTAGTGTTTTCATTTTCTTCAGATAAATATCCAGAAGTAGAATTGCTGGGTAATAATCTGGTAGTTTAATTCTTTATTTTTTGAAGAACCTCCATATTGTTTTCCATAGTGGCTGCACCAATTTACATTTCCACCAAGAGTGCACAAGGATTCTCTTTTGTCCACATTCTCACCAACGCTTGTTATTTCCTATCCTTTTTTAATATCCCTTCTAACAGGTGTGAGGTGATAATCTCATTGTGGTTTGATTTGTATTTCCTTCATGATTAGTAATGTGAACATGTTTTCACCTGTTAGCCATCTGTATGTCTTCTTTGGAAGAATTTCTATTCAGATCCTCTGCCCATTTTTTAATCAGATTTTTTTCTATTGAGTTGTATGTGTTCTTTATAAATTTTTGATATTAACGCCTTATCAGCAAAAGGTTTACAAATAAATATTTTCTCCCATTCAATAGATCACCTTTTCATTTTGTTAATGGTTGAATTTTGTTGTGCAGAAGAATTTTAGTTTGATGTAGTCCCACTTGTTCATTTTTTGCTTTTGTTGCCTTTGCTTTTGGCATCGGATCCAAAAAATCATTGCCAATACTTGTGTCCTGGAGCATACCAATGTTTTTTTCTAGGAGTTTTATGGTTTCAGGTTTAACATTCCTGTCTTTAATCCATTTTGAGTTAATTGTTGTGTATGGTGTAAGATAGGGGTTCAGTTTCATTATTTTGCATGTTGCTGTCCAGTTTCCCCAACAGAAAATTCTTTTTTTTTTTCTTTTTAAAAGTAGGCTCCACATCCAGCATGGAGCCCCCAACAGAAACTTCTTAAATGTGTAAATCATGTATATAACAAAGACCCATAGCATTGTAGTCAGAAAAGGAGTTGTATGGAAAGCTCTTGACTAGAGGAAGCACTGTGGTTTCTTAAAAAAAAAAAGTCATAAGGGAGACAAACCATGAGAGACTCTGGACTCCAGGAAACAAACTGAGGGTTACAGAAGGGAGGGGGGTAAGGGGATGGGGTAACCAGGTGATGGGTATTAAGGAGTGCATGTGTTGTGATGAGCACTGGGTGTTACATGCAAATAATGAATTGTTGAACACTACCTCAAAAAGTAATGATGTACAGTATGTTGGCTAACTGAACATAATAAAAAAAGTCAAAAACAGGATCAAAAGATTTTGATACAGTAGGTGTTAATTAGGTGTGAGAATTCCCCCACTCCATGGCTTCTTAAAATGCAAGGTTATTTTCAGAGTGGGTACAATTTTTGTTTCAGGTGTAGCGGGCTTTCTTAAGCTTTGAACTTTACCCCTTTTCCTGTTGTAATTGTTCCAATTTGAAAACAAAAATCAGTCTGAATTGTCTATCAAATCCCAGTTATTTCAACTCTCTTCTACTTCACAGTAACATTTCATAATCTTATATTGTGTTCTTTTCAAATTTTATTACATTAATTATTTTAAAAATTAAAACTTTAAAAATCTCATGTTCTTAAATATTTGATTTTATTAAACACAAATTTTAATGATAAAACCTAGGAATATCATATTTTTGAGTTCAGTTAACAAAAATATTAAATGCAAAAAAAAATCTCCTGCCTTAATTATTGTTTATTTTTATGTCTTGCAGAAAATTACGTTTAGTTGATGTAGAAGAATTTCATAATTGCCAGGATGCCTTAGAGCTGTCAATATTTCAGACCATTATCATGAAACACATGGAATCTGCTAAAGAGACTCTACTTAAAATGTAAAGTTCTGAAACTTCATGGAGGAAAACACAAATTTAAAAAATGTTATTGGTGGGGAACTCTATTTTAACTGCATTTAGAAAATCCCATTTTAACAAGTTGGTAATTCTGTTCAAGAATTAAATACAGTGTCTTTAACTGAATTGGTCTGTACTGTCTATCTAGATGTTCTACACAGCATAGATTGTGCAAGAACAAAAATGATTGTAGTTTTTTTCCTCTCAATGTCTGGTTTCTACTTCTGATCTGAGAGTGGGGTTGAATGCATGGGGGGAATGACCATCAACTAATCCATTTACTAGATATTTGACATCTACTATTAATACATTTAAGGTACTGTACCTCTTTCATTTTGCTTTTGGATGGGGGATGAAGGATATTCTTTAAAGTTTACAATCACATTGAGAGGTTAGACTTGTCAAATGATAATGAAATATCTTGGATTGACCCTTAAAAATGGAATAGTCACATATGATAATTACTTATGTAGGTGCCAGACAATATACTCTGAAACAATACAGGAAAATGTCTCTATCATGGGTTATTAAGTTATTATAAATAGGACATTAAAATTAGCTCAAATTGCAGATAGCAGAGGACATGAAACTCCAGTATGGTTTCATGATTTCCAAAAGTTACTTAGAGATATATTCTGATAGTTTAAGACTGAATCTTTATTTTCTTTTCTTCTCCCAATATTTTAGAATCAAATTCTTTGTCTGAAATTACTTGAAAGAACTTTAGAATTTTATTTAATATTAGTATTTAGTTAACATAAACAGATAGATGAAAGCTATAGAATGAAACCCCATAATTACAGAGAAGAAAATGACCTCTTTTATTTATTTTTTTATTATTATGTTATGTTAATCACCATACATTACACATTAGTTTTTGATGTAGTGTTCCATGATTCATTGCATATAACATCCAGTGCTCCATGCAGAACGTGCCCTCTTTAATACCCATCACCAGGCTAACCCATCCCCCCACCCCCCTCCCTTCTAGAACCCTCAGTTTGTTTCTCAGAGTCCATAGTCTCTCATGGTTTGTCTCCCCTTCTGATTACCTCTTACGGGCATAAAACAAATTTTCTTGATCTGTAACTTTGGGTTATAGTCCAGGAATACATTACCACTGTAAATTTTGTTAAATTGGGCATCAAAGTACAGAGCAGAATAAAACCTTTACTGAAGACTTTTGTGGAGAGTTGAAGATTGATTTGCTGTAGCTCTTGATGCTTCTTGATTGATTCTAAGGGAAGAACACTGACCATTCTTTTAAATAGTGAACTGGAATGTGTTTATCATGGCTAAAAGGTAGAACATCAGCTTACCACAGTGGAGAAACAGCAAATTATTATATCTACTCCAAACCCAAATAACTTCTGTCAGTACTCATTCTCTGCTTTTATTCAGCAGTTTCTGTGGTTTATCACCCCTTCCTTCTGGAAGCCTGTCTTTTGATGTCCCTGGGCCTCTGTTTGTTTTTTTTTTCCCCCTAGCTGTACTTGTTCTTACTATTCCCAAGAGTGGGGGCCTCTCAGGTGTTTGCTCTTGTTTGTCTTCTTTATATTCTTGACAATGTCATGATTTCGTCTGTCTCATCTGCCTCAAGATCTTATGTTTTTTGAGCTCTAGGTCCTTATTACTGATTTTATACTGTATATCTTCAGTTGAATGTCATGTCAGCATCTGAATATCAACATCTCCATAACAGTGCTTATTCTTTCTTCTAAACCTGCTACTCTTCCTGTTCTGGACCATTCCCAGGCCAAGTTGAAAACTTGTGACTTTTTCTGTCTGTTGCTTATTATCTGCATCTTTATCACCCTTAGCCTGCCTCCAGCCATAATCAGTGTATTGCTAACTATTTTTTTACATTGAGGTATAATTTACTTACCATAAAATCACCACTATCTTGTGTACATTTGAGTGGCTTATAATATATTCACAAGGTTTTGCAATAATCACCACTAATTCTATCACCCCCCAAAAGAAACACTTTATCTGTTACCAGTCACTCCCCATTCCCCCTCCCACATGCCCTGACAGTCACTAATACACTTTCTGTCCCCATTCTGAATATTTCATCTCTGTGGCATAATATAATATGTATCCATTTATGTCTGGCTTCTTACACTAAGCATGATGTTTTCAAGGTTCATCCATGTTATAGCATATATCAATACTTTATTCCTTCTAATGGCCAAATAATATTTCATTGTATGGATCTAACACATTTTGTTTATCCATTCATGGACATTTGTGTTGCTATTTTTTGTTTATTAGGAATAATGCTGCTATGAACATCTGTATAAACATGTTTTCAGTTCTCTTGGGTATATACCTAGGAGTAGAATTGCTGGGTTATATAATAACTCTATGTTTTTTTTAGGAACTGCCACAGTGTTTCCCAAAGGTCTGTTAGATTTTACGTTCCTACCAACAATGAGGGTTCCAATTTCTCTACATCCTTGTCAACACTTGTTATTGTCCATCTTTCTGATTATATATAGTCATCCTAGTAGATGTGAAGTTCTATCTTATTGTGTTTTTGATTTGCATTTCCCTAATGACTAATTATGTTGAGCATCTTTTCAAATGCTTATTGTCCATGTATGTATCTTGTTTGGATAAATGTCTATTCGGATCATTGCTCCCTTTGTATTGAGTGATCTGTCTTTTTATTGTTGAATTGTAAGAGTTCTTTATATATTCTGGATACCAAACCCTCAGTTATATGATTTGCAAATATTTCTCCCATTATGTGGTTGATCCTTTCATCTTTTTGATAGGCACAAATTTGAGGCACAATTTTTTTTTTTTTAAGTTGGCTCCTGGAACCCAACGTGGGGCTTGAACTCATGACCCTGGGATCAAGACTTGAGCTGAGATCAAGAGTTGGATGTTTAACTGACTGAGCCACCCAGGCACCCTGAGGCACAAATATTTTTAATTTTGATAAAGTCTAATTATTTTTTGTATATTGACCTTGTATCCTGCAACTTTGCTAAACTTGTTTATTAGCACCAATATTTTTTTGGTGTGTGTAACCTTTATATCTTCTTTTTTATATAAGACTGTGTTATCTGCAAATAGAGATAGTTCTACTCCTTCATTTCTTATCTGCATTTCTTTTTCTTGTCCTTGCCTAATTGCTTTGGTTAGAATCTCCAGTACAGTGTTGAAAAGAAGTGGCAGGGGTGAACATCCTTGTTTTGTTCCTGATGTTAGGGGAAGGCTTTCAGTCTTTCAGCATTTAGTTTTAGCTGTATATTTTCCCTTTATTAGGTTGATGAATTTCCCTTTCATTCTTAGTTTCTTGATTGTTTTTATCATACAATAGTGCAGATTTTGCTGCCAGATTGTTTTTTGTTGTTGTTTGCAGCTGAAATCATAATGGGTTTTTCTACTTTATTAATATATTACATTGGTTTTAATATACTGAACTAATCTTTCATTCCTGAGATAAATCCCACTTGACCATGGAGTGTAATTCTTTTTATATGCTGCTAGATTCAGTTTGCTCGTACTTTGTTGAGGATTTTTGTGTGTACATGCATAAGGGACTTCGGCCTGTAGTTTTCTTTTTCTTGTGATATCTTTGTCTGTTTTGGTATGAAAATACTGGCCTCAGAGATGAGTTAGGAAGCATTCCTTTCTCTCTCTCCCTGTCTCTCTTTTTGGGCAGAGTTTGTGAAGGATTGGTGTTAGTTCTTCTTTAAGAGTTCTGTAGAACCTACTAGTGAAGCCTTCTTTTCCTGGGTCCTGGTCTTTTTATTTTTTGGAAAATTTTCTGATTATTAGCTCAGCCTCTCATTATAGCTCTATTCATGTTTTCTATTTCTTTTTGAGTCAGTTTTGGTAGTTTGTATCTTTATAGGAATTTGCTAGATTAATTTGTTGGCTTATGATTGCTTATTAAAGACCCTTTCTATTTTATTTTTTAAAATTTCTGTAAGGTGAGTGTTTATGTCCTCTTTCTCATTCCTAATTTTAACAATTTGAGCCTTTTTTCTTTTTTATCTTGATCAGTTTTGCTACAGGCATGTCAATTTTTCTAGTCTTTTAAAAAACCAACTTTTGGGACTGTTGATTTTCTCTATTTTTTTATTCTCTGATTTTTTTCCCACTCAAATCTTTATTTCTTCCTTTCTCCTTGTTTTGAGTTTAGTTTTCTCTTTTTCCAGTTTCTAGTGGAATTATAAGTTATTGAGTTAAGATCTTTTTAATTTTTAATATAGGTGTTGACAGCTGTAAATTCCCCCCTGGTCACTGCTTTTTGTGTGTTCTGTGAGTTTTGGTAAATGATGTTTTCATTTGCATTATCTCAAATTATCTTTGGATTTCCCTTGTGATTTCCTTTTTGACTGGCCATTTAGGACTGTGTTGCTTAATTTCTATGTATTTATAAATTGCCAGAATGTCCTTCTGCTACTGATTTATGATTTTTTTTATGATCTCAATCCTTTTATATTTTTTTAGACTTAGGACCATCAACTATTCTTGATCTTCTCTCAGAAGCCTCTTCCATGTCTACTCCTTTCTATTTATTCCCACTGCAACTACCCTTGGCAGGCTCTTTTAGCCTCCCATGTAGCCTACAAACCACTGCCAGGTGAATCTTAACCCCTAATTCAGTGCTTCCCTTTTGTTGGCAAAATAAATCACCATTTCTTAACCTGCCTTTTAGGGTCTTCTGCAACTTGGACCTAATCTATCTCTTCCATTCTCAGGTCTGAAAAGACTTTCACCTTGGGCCATGTCTGGAGAAATAGTCATGTTAAATTAAACAGGACGTAAGTTCTAAAACTAGTCTGTAACTGTTAAGTGTTCAGTGGGTAAAGTCTCTTTTTTTAACCAATTATTGATTTTTAAAATAATTAGTTACTCCTTATTTGTTTTTATTTGTGGAATGGGAATTCTAGGAAAATTTGAAAGTTGTTTAGTTGTTTTCCTCTTAAACTCTGTGACTCTTAGCATTACCATCTTTGCACACATAATTATATCAAATTGAATCAGAGGTTAAGGAAATTAAACAGAACAAAAACCTCTTGAGTACCATCAGCAAAATATTATGATTCACACTATTTACAGTACTTGATGCAGCTCATCACTAGAGAAGCCTCTCTTCTGTCCTTCAGTACCCAGCTCAAATCACCCTTCTTCTATGAAATCTCTATTGTTACCTCTTAAAAAATGATCTCTTTCTTCTGAATACCTCCGACTCTTTATTCTCTTATAATTTCTTCCTTTTAGAATATGTATTTATGTGTTTGTCTTTTCCTCCCTCCATCAGCCTTAATAAGCACTTTGAAAACTGAGTAATATTTTGTACTAAGTGTTTTGTATATAATAGGGAGGCCTGTAAATATCTTTGGGACAATGAATAATTTTTAAAACATATTTTCTTTACTTGTCCTTTTTCCAGTTCTATAGCCCCAAACTTATTCCATCTCTTGTCTGAACGACTGGAAGTTTCTCAGTCCCCTTTCTTAATCTAGCATTGCTGTTCTCTACTTAGTATTTGGTACTTGTCCTCTTTATCTGTTACTTCAACAATGACATCTTACTGCAGAAAGATCTGCCATGGCTTCATTTTAGAGAGTGAGGCCATCCCAACTTACTGTGTTTAGCTCCCAAGTTCTGCAAAAGTCCTCACAGACTTTCTCCCACTTATTTCTTCCTATTTTCTAGGAAGAAATCTCTCTATTATCTCTATTCTAGACGATGAAATGATTAGATAAATTAACCCCACTTACCCACCTATATTTTCTTATTATCCTACTTCTACTTCAGATCCTTTCCTCACGGTCCTTCTCATTTCATTTCCATCCTTCAATGAAATTGTCATCTTCATTATAAAACCCTTCTCTGTTACTTAAATGGAAAATTATATCACAATCCTTTGAGTTTAAGACTGTTTTTCTGCTGTGACACATTGTCTTTGTTATTATAAGAGATAAGGGGTGATGTCATATCTTTTTATATCTCCCATGACACTGTTCCTAGCACATAGACACTAAACACATATTTGTTAAATGAATACATATATTTAAAATTTAGATCTTTCTTGAAGCGTTCAGACAACTCCTGAAAGTATGTGGACTCTGTTTTTTAAAGAATACATTATCTCTTATGAAGGAGGTATCAGTATTCCTTAGTTTTGTGGTGTTAGTGGTTTTATAAACTGAAAACTTGACTTATTATGTATCTATATGTGAATTTACTGTTTTCCTTTTATTACAAGGATACATACACATTTGAAACTTTGTTTTAAATCAGTCATTATTTCAGGATTTCACATTAAGGGAAATAAAATAATACACTTGATTTTATTGATTTATCTTGCTTTCAAGTCATTGTGAAACAGAATAGCTTAAAGTATCAAGTGGGTTGAACCAAGTAAGTTCTCTCTTGGTTTAATCAGCTATTTACATTTTAGCTTTAAACTAACAAATCCATTTCCTAAAGAACATTTTGGAGACTGGTGAGTAGTATTTTGTAATATCCAATAAATTTTTATTCAAAAAGTACAGGAAGCATAGTTTCAGGAGTTAGATTTATGTTTGTTTTCTTTTCCTCACAGCATCACATTGTTGAGTCATCTTCTATTGGCCGTGATTAAAATTGCTTTTCCTAGAAAAAGTGAAATATGCTAGTGTTTACAGTTTAGAGGGTGGATAATGTCAGTTAGCCATAGAGCTCTCAATGAAGACCTTTGGATGTCCAGAAGTTACTGTTAATGCTTAATGTAAAAGGAGTGATTCACTGGAAGTATTAACTTTTAAAAGTCTTTTGTGCTTTTAAGGTGGTTTCCAGAAGTGCAGAATATTTATTACCAAGGTAATAAAAAAAAGCAATTGCCAACTGGTGACAGTAGTGCCAAACTGGAATCTTTTTTCAACTGTGCCACTACGCTTATGACTTTACAGCTGCAAGAACTCACTTTGGTCTCCATGCAGGATTTCACAGACTTAATAGCACAACCACCAGTAAGTATGGTGCCGTTACACCAATATTCATCTACTTAATTTATTTTCAAGAGGAAAAAGATAAAAAAAAAAAACTTTTAGCAGTGGAAGAGAAGGAAGCATATCTTTAGATCACTTACTTATTTAAAAACACTTAGTATCAACCTGAATATTCAAGATATATGAGTATCATCACATTGGTGAGGATTAGTGAAGAGAAGTCAAAACTCTTCTCATTGGGCAATTTGGGTCATGATGGCTGGGGAAGGTTTCTGTAAGGAACTTGTGTCTTTCCAGAAGAAGGTCCATTTAGAGTGTGAGCTGGGACTGGGAATGTGAATACTTTCTTGGGCTCTTGCTTGCATGACTCCAGAGCCCCACTGCTGTGCACATCCTCCTTTTTCTGGAACCTAGACCCTCTGGTTGATCTGTAGGCCTGGTGGATACTAGATACCAACACATCTAGCTGGGAATTGTTCTTGCTCTTTTTAGTAGAGCTCCTCATTGGCTTAACTGTCTAGGGCATAAAAGGAAAGGTGAGTTCCCATGAGTTCTAATTGGGACCACTGCACTGCTTAGTCTCTCCCAATTCATATATATAGTCACATACATGTGTACATTTTTTTTTGCAGGATTCTGTTAGAGCTTTCGAACATCCAGGTTTCATCATGAGGCTGATTCTTGAAAATGACACCATTAAGTTTGAACCTGAGTTCAGTGACTATATAGACATCCTTCTAAATGTTTATGATATCATGATTAAGGCTGTCAGTTTTGTGCCCAGGGTTGAGACAAAATTGTATTCCAAGTGGGTAAGTAATAAGGGTATTTTGATTGCTTGCATTTTCATGATGATATTCATTTCAAACAAATTCTAAAAGGTGTAGACCTGTATCCTCTGCTTTGCAGAATATAAATGGCCTGGTAACATTAGCTTCTAAGAAACTTTTAATTAAAAAAATACTATTTTCCCATTATAGTATACCTAGTTTCTTAGGCTAGTCTTCCACTGGACTGAAATTTTTCTTAAGGGAAGGAATTAAAGTTGTGGTCAGGTTTAAGGCAGTCAATGAGTGTTTGCTATAGCACTCACACCATGTTGTAGACCTCCCTTATACTTCTCTAACTCTCTCAAACTGTCCTCCCTTTGATTACTCTCCTCATATGCCTTCTTCCATAAGCAGTAGTGTCTTTGTACTCTCATATCACAGATTCTATTTCCCTTCTCTCTCCGGCCATTAATTTAGCAAAGCTATGCTTTGCTATTTCAACAGCAGTTACTGTAGTCTAGTATACAAATTGAGCATGTCTGATAATTCCTTAACTTAAACGGTTTTCAAGCTTTGTAAGTCAAACCAGTAGCTTTCTTATTTCCTTTTTATTTTATTTTTTAAAAATATTATTTTAAAGAGAGCATGTGTGCGCATGAGCTGGGGATGAGCAAAGGGGGAGGGAGAAGAAGAGCGAATCTGAAGCAGAGTCTGTCTTGAACACAGAGCCCAAAATTGGGCTTGATCTCACGAACACAAGATAGTAACCTGAGCTGAAACCAAGAGTTGGCCACTTAACTGACTGTGCCACCCAGACAACCCATCTTTTTTATTTTTAAAATAGTTCACAAATATTTCATGTACAGGAAAGCATCCAGACTAGTATGTAGTTTTAAGTGGTAATAAAGTTACCCCTGTGTACTTAGAATCTAACTAGAGAAATAGAATATTACTGATACCCTTAAGCTCTTCCTGCTCCCTACTGCCCTTCCCTGTTCACATTCCTCTCCTACCTTCTAGCAAAAGAATCACGATCTTGAATTTTGTAGTTATTAATCTGAAATTTTTTAGATACACTTACTACCTGTCTGCATATTCCTAAACAATTTCCATTTAGGTTTTCCATGTCTTTGTATATATGTGGAGTCATCTTATAATCAGTGACCTGTTTTATTCAACATTGTGATTGTGAAATGATCCATTGTGAGGATATCTTCATCATAGAGCTTCTAATTTTTTTTATTTTTATTTCCTAGGAATTCCATTAAATTCTTTGTCAAATAGGACTTGTCATTTTTGATCGTCTCGTATCTAGTTATATATTCATTACTCTTTTACTTCTCCATTTGCTGATCTGACTCTTGCTCATGGTGGTTTATTTCTGTGGGTGTTTTTCCTTGATTATTATGGGCTTACACATGTTAAGAACTTCATGCAAGGAAGTCCTTAAGGCCTTAATTTAAGTTGGTTCCTCCAGAATTTGCATATTCTCCTGACAGTTACTCTGGAGGCCTCTCCAGACCAAGGACCATTTTTTAATAAACTTCTTGCTGAGGATTTTGTGGACAGCACTGGCAGTGTGAATGCTTACCCAAATCTGCATGAGGACAAGCTGGTGGCCACAAATTCTTAAGGTGACTGTCTTTTTTCTCCTCCACTGAAAAACAAGGTCAAAACAGGATATTTCCCTTACTTTTGCTCCCTCATTCAGAGGTACTGTCACCTTTCAGCATTCTGAAATTTTGTGTCACCTTTCAGTCTTCTTGGCTTTCTGTGGGTGTAGCCATTAGGACTTCCCTCCCTGCTCAGGCTTGAAGCTTTGTTTCCTAACTGCCATTCTGCCATCCCACACCCCTCCCCTGCACAGAGGCCCACCTTGCGAGAGACTCATTAAAGCAAAGCTTAGGCCACCAGGAATCAACAGTCTCTAGGGCAGTTGCTCACTTCTGCACATAATTACCTCTCAACTCATGTGTCCCCTCATGTTTGGCCCCTAGACTTTCCCTATTATTTTGCTTCCTTAGCTATGTATTATAAAAGTTATATTTGGCATTTTTTCCCAGCATACTTATGTGTTTTGAACTAAATAGTTATTTTCAGGTTATGTATTCCTCATGTTGCCATAAATAGAAGTCTCTGGAGAAATGTGGTTTACTTTGGCCTTTGTTTAATTTCAGTTCAGCTATTGCGTCTTTCTCCAGGCATACCCTGCCTTTTTTTCCAAGAATGATCTGCATGAGCTTATGAAACAGACAAATAGAACAAGTTAATAAGAGTTACCAGGCATGCTCTGAGTGGAGAAAAGTATTACCGTCATTTGAATGAATACAGTTACTTTGATTTAATGGTTATAAAATATGGCTCTAAGTTTCCTGGTTTCTAAAGTGAAGAGGAATATATGACAAGTTTTAACTGGGATTAAGCAGTTAATTTAAACTCCTCAGGTCTTCTTCCTGGTATCAGATTTTGAGAGAGAAGTCTTACATGGGGCATTATACATGGGGTAATAGTTCTGAAATCCTACATGTCAGCATTACCTAGTGACACTTTAAAAATACAAATCCACCACCACCACCTCTTGCCCCTAGAGATGTGGATTCACAATGATAGTTGGTTCTTAGAAATAGGTTGCCAGAATCAACTAGGGATATTTTGCTGTAATCAGTTAGGTTTGGAAAGAAGTGATATAGAAGGTACTTCGAGTAAGATGAATGAACGTGATTTCAGCGACCTTTGACAGCAACTGTAGAAGTGGAGTTCGTAGAGCAGTTCTTATCACAATCTTTGATAGAAACTGAAAGTGAAATTAAAATACATTTTTTTCCCCATGGAAGACAAACCTGCAAGGGGCTAAGATGCTGTGAGTCCAAGCATATTACCATCTCATGATCTATTTTGATAGACTTTTGAATACTTGACCTGTCTCATTCAAAATATCATTTCCCTTAACTCTTAATAGGAACTGATTAGAATTCACATCAAAAGCATACTTTCTAATATAGTTCTGATGTACTGGTATCCAGTTATGTTTAGAAAGATAGACCTATAGGCTGTAGACATTAGGCAGGCTGTTAATACGCTTAAGAAACTTTGTATAATGAATATTAATGAGCTTTGCTTTAGATCCAATAATTACATTGCATACAGTACATCATAGAGATTGCTTTATCTCAAAGTCCCCCTGCCCCCAGAAAAGATGGCACCAGGCATCTTCTGAGCCCAGGGATTAGGTAGTAGTGGTGTTGGTGGGATTCTCTAAAGTTCTCAAGAAGCGTCTAGTTCTAAGCTTTATGATTTCCTAAAATCCCCCTAGGGGGCATAGCGGGCAAATGTACCCTGGATACCTGAATAAATTATAGTTCTCTAAGGAATACTTTGATATTATCTAGTGAATGCTGTAGAATATCCACCACAGATCATATTTTTGTTTGTTAGAGTGAAAAATCCCTTCTTCTGAATGAAAGGTAGAGCATGTATATGTTTAAGTGTAACTTGATTCAAGATAATAAACCATGTAGGCACATTTATTTGCCCTCTTATTTGAAAAGAGGAAACAAGGTTTTGAGATCTGTTTGCTTATTAAAAATTGTTATCCATTCTAATGGTGTTAGCAGAATGCACATTTTGTAACCAGGGATTTTAGTCTGCTCAAGTTGCTGTTCACAGAATCAAAGATCAAAGGTTAGTGAATGAGTAAACAATCTTTCTTTGTTCTAGACAGATTACTCCTCAAGGTGAAAAAGTACTGCAATTGAAGAATATGATGATATGACATTGAGCTGGCTTTTTAAAAATAAAGTACAATGCAAGCACTACCTTATAAAGCTAGCATATACAATTGCACAAATAAAATGTGGATTTTGGTGTTTTTATATTCTCTTATTTTGTGTGTATTTTCAAGTGACAGTTCTTTCATCCATACAGAAAAACAAAACACAGCTAGGTAGCCTTGAAGGAAAAAAAATTACATGAAACTTAGATATTCAATATACTGCCATTAGACTGAATATCTTTCTATAGAGATTAGAAAATCACAAAGAGGGGCACCTGGGTGACTCAGTCAGTTAAGCATCTGCCTTCAGCTCAGGTCATGATCCCAGGATCATCCTGGGATTGAGCCCTGCATCAGGCTCCCTGCTCAGTGGGGAGTCTGCTTCTTCCTCTCCCTCTGCCTGCTCCCCCTGCTTGTGCTCTCTCTCTGACAAATAAATAAATAAAATCTTTTAAAAAAAATCAAAAAGACCTTGTGAATATACATATACATACATATATATATATATATATATATATATATATATATAGTAAGATTGGCATTTTTACAAAGATAAATGATATGGCTACCTTAATTTATTTTTTAAAATGAACATTATTTTTCCCTTTGCTTAGGAAAGTAAGTCTAAACCAACAACCTTGAAGCCAGTAATTCTGAGTGAAATTGTCGAAGCCCACAAAGAAAAGGTGAAGGAAGTAATAATGAGAGAGAGCGTGGCCCCTACCGAACACCTCAAACTCTATGACAAGTATGACTTTCTGATCACCAGAAAAGCTGAGCAAGATGTTGATGCTTTCCTGGAAGAAAATCATAGCTATGAGAAAATAATACAAGAAATTCGCAAATACCAAAAACTAATAGAGGAGATACAATACACATCTAGAAAGGTAAACGATCCATTTTGTACTACTGTTCTTTGTAACTAATGATCTTTTCCCAGTTTTATTAGGATGTGTTTTTAGACCATACAGTGAAAGAATCAGACCGTTACTATCAACAGGGAAAGTATTTGTTGCCTTTCCATGAGCCAAGCATTGTGGGAAGCCCAGGATATATGGAAGTAGACAAAACAGGTGCTTGTCCTCATAGAGCTGAAAGTCTAGTACTTCAAGCCCGACTTGTAAGTACTTTATATAATTTGACCCCTCAAAAATTCCAAGAACTTAATTTTTTTTTGCTTTAGTGTTTATAAGTCCTTCGGAAAATACGGTAATTACACCAAAATGTGATTACTTCTGTTCCGGAGGAGACTGGTGATTTAAGATTTTTGTTTACCCTTTTTTACAGTTTCCAAAATTTCCACCCTAAACATGCATTACTGTTTTGGACAGAACAGATATAACATTTAAATCCCCCACTCTTGATTTAGCAATAACTCGATTCTCCAAAGTTCTTATGTCCATTTTTAAATTTTATTTTAATATTTTTTTATTTTTATTTTTTTATCTTATGTCCATTGTTGTCGTGAAATACAATTGGCTTCCAAGATAAACTCTTTTTTTGGTTTTTTTTTTTTTAATTTTTTATTGTTATGTTAATCACCATATATTACATAATTTGTTTTGGTGTAGTGTTCCATGATTCATTGTTTGTTCATAAAACCCAGTGCTCCATGCAGAATGTGCCCTCCTCAATACCCATCACCAGGCTAACCCATCCCCCCACCCTCCTCCCCTCCAGAAACCTCAGTTTGTTTTTCAGAGTCCATCATCTCTCCTGGTTCGTCTCCCCCTCTGACTTACTCCCCTTCATTCTTCCTCTCCTGCTATCTTCTTCTTTTTCTTTTTTCTTAAAATATGTTGCGTTATTTGTTTCAGAAGTACAGATCTGTGATTCAACAGTCTTACACAATTCACAGCGCTCACCGTAGCACATATCTTCCCCAATGTCCATCACCCAGCCACCCCATCCCTCCCACCCCCCACCACTCCAGCAACCCTCAGTTTGTTCCTGAGATTAAGAATTCCTCATATCAGTGAGGTCATATGATACATGTCTTTCTCTGATTGACTTATTTCACTCAGCATAACACCCTCCAGTTCCATCCACGTCGTTGCAAATGGCAAGATCTCATTCCTTTTTATGGCTGCATAATATTCCATTGTGTATATATACCACATCTTCTTTATCCATTCATCTGTCAATGGACATCTTGGCTCTTTCCACAGTTTGGCTATTGTGGACATTGCTGCTATAAACATTGGGGTGCACGTACCCCTTCGGGTCCCTACATTTGTATCTTTGGGGTAAATACCCAGTAGTGCAATTGCTGGATCGAATGGTAGCTCTAATTTCAACTGTTTGAGGAACCTCCATACTGTTTTCTAGAGGGGTTGCACCAGCTTGCATTCCCACCAACAGTGTAGGAGGGTTCCCCTTTCTCCGCATCCCCGCCAACATCTGTCGTTCCCTGACTTGTTAATTTTAGCCATTCTGACGGGTGTGAGGTGGTATCTCATTGAGGTTTTGATTTGGATTTCCCTGATGCCGAGCGATGTTGAGCACTTTTTCATGTGCCTGTTGGCCATTTGGATGTCTTCTTTGGAAAAATGTCTGTTCATGTCTTCTGCCCATTTCTTGATTGGATTATTTGTTCTTTGGGTGTTGAGTTTGATAAGTTCTTTATAGATTTTGGATACTAGCCCTTTATCTGATATGTCATTTGCAAATATCTTCTCCCATTCTGTCGGTTGTCTTTTGGTTTTGTGGACTGTTTCTTTTGCTGTGCAAAAGCTTTTTATCTTGATGAAATCCCAATAGTTCATTTTTGCCCTGGCTTCCTGTGCCTTTGGTGATGTTTCTAGGAAGAAGTTGCTGCGGCTGAGGTCGAAGAGGTTGCTACCTGTGTTCTCCTTTAGGATTTGGATGGACTCCTGTCTCACGTTTAGGTCTTTCAACCATTTGGAGTCTATTTTTGTGTGTGGTGTAAGGAAATGGTCCAGTTTCATTCTTCTGCATGTGGCTGTCCAATTTTCCCATTTGTTGAACAACCATTTGTTGAAGAGACTATCTTTTTTCCACTGGACATTCTTTCCTGCTTTGTCAAAGATGAGTTGACCATAGAGTTGAGGGTCCATTTCTGGGCTCTCGATTCTGTTCCATTGATCTATGTGTCTGTTTTTGTGCCAGTACCATACTGTCTTGATGATGACAGCTTTGTAATAGAGCTGGAAGTCCGGAATTGTGATGCCGCCAGCATTGCTTTTCTTTTTCAATATTCCTCTGGCTATTCGGGGTCTCTTCTTGTTCCATACAAATTTGAGGATTATTTGTTCCATTTCTTTGAAAAAAGTGGATGGTATTTTGATGGGGATTGCATTGAATGTGTAGATTGCTCTAGGTAGCATTGACATCTTCACAATGTTGGTTCTTCCAATCCATGAGCATGGAATGTTTTTCCATTTCTTTGTGTCTTCTTCAATTTCTTTCCTGAGTATTTTATAGTTTTCTGAGTACAGATCCTTTGCCTCTTTGGTTAAATTTATTCCTAGGTATCTTATGGTTTTGGGTGCAATTGTGAATGGGATCGACTCCTTGATTTGTCTCTCTTCTGTCTTGTTGTTGGTGTATAGGAATGCCACTGATTTCTGTGCATTGATTTTATAGCCTGCTACTTGACTGAATTCCTGTATGAGTTCTAGCAGTTTTGGGGTGGAGTCTTTTGGGTTTTCCACATAAAGTATCATATCATCTGCAAAGAGTGAGAGTTTGACTTCCTCTTTGCTGATTTGGATGCCTTTGATTTCTTTTTGTTGTCTGATTGCTGTGGCTAGGACTTCTAATACTATGTTGAATAGCAGTGGTGAGAGTGGACATCCCTGCCGCGTTCCTGACCTTAGGGGAAAAGCTCTCAGCTTTTCCCCATTGAGAATGATATTCGCTGTAGGTTTTTTGTAGATGGCTTTTATGATATTGAGGTATGTACCCTCTATCCCTATACTCTGAAGAGTTTTGATCAAGAAAGGATGCTGTACTTTGTCAAATGCTTTTTCTGCATCTATTGAGAGGATCATATGATTCTTGTTCTTTCTTTTGTTAATGTATTGTATCACGTTGATTGATTTGCGGATGTTGAACCAGCCTTGCAGCCCAGGGATAAATCCCACTTGGTCGTGGTGAATAATCCTTTTAATGTACTGTTGGATCCTATTGGCTAGTATTTTGGTGAGAATTTTTGCATCCATGTTCATCAAGGATATTGGTCTGTAATTCTCCTTTTTGATGGGATCTTTGTCTGGTTTTGGGATCAAGGTAATGGTGGCCTCATAAAATGAATTTGGAAGTTTTCCTTCCATTTCTATTTTTTGGAACAGTTTCAGGAGAATAGGTATTAATTCTTCTTGAAATGTGTGGTAGAATTCCCCTGGGAAGCCATTTGGCCCTGGGCTTTTGTTTCTTGGGAGATTTTTGATGACTGCTTCAATTTCCTTAGTGGTTATAGGTCTGTTCAGGTTTTCTATTTCTTCCTGGTTCAGTTTTGGTAGTTGATACATCTCTAGGAATGCACCCATTTCTTCCAGATTATCTAATTTGCTGGCATAGAGTTGCTCATAATATGTTCTTATAATTGTTTGTATTTCTTTGGTGTTGGTTGTGATCTCTCCTCTTTCATTCATGATTTTGTTGATTTGGGTCATTTCTCTTTTCTTTTTGATCAGTCTGGCCAGGGGTTTATCAATCTTGTTAATTCTTTCAAAGAACCAGCTCCTAGTTTCGTTGATCTGTTCTACTGTTCTTTTGGTTTCTATTTCATTGATTTCTGCTCTGATCTTTATTATTTCTCTTCTCCTGCTGGGTTTAGCCTTTATTTGCTGTTCTTTCTCCAGCTCCTTTAGGTGTAGGGTTAGGTTGTGTATTTGAGACCTTTCTTGTTTCTTGAGAAAGGCTTGTATTGCTATATACTTTCCTCTCAGGACTGCCTTTGCTGTATCCCAAAGATTTTGGACAGTTGTGTTTTCATTTTCATTGGTTTCCATGAATTTTTTTAATTCTTCTTTAATTTCCTGGTTGACCCATTCATTCTTTAGTAGGATGCTCTTTAGCCTCCATGTATTTGAGTTCTTTCCGACTTTCCTCTTGTGATTGAGTTCTAGTTTCAAAGCATTGTGGTCTGAAAATATGCAGGGAATGATCTCAATCTTTTGGTACCGGTTGAGACCTGATTTGTGACCTAGGATGTGATCAATTCTGGAGAATGTTCCATGGGCACTAGAGAAGAATGTGTATTCCGTTGCTTTCCAAGATAAACTCTTGAAGGTGATTTACCCAGAAGATGGTTGGAAAATACAAATGAGCATTTAGAAAATCCTTCCTGCATCATATTAAACACACACACACACACACACACACACACACACACACACACACACACACACACCCCGAATCTTGTTAGATCACATACAAAAAAAAAAAAAACCAATATTGTGAGAAAGGCAAAATTGTGGGAACCTTTTATTTTCCTGTTCATTAAACTTTTCATACTTAATGTTGCAGACTGTTCGTTTAGGAATGTTTGAAATGCACTGTGAGGAATTAATCAGAGCTTTGGTGAAGCGAGCAGAAATTATCTGTGGAAAACTTATAGCTAAAATGTTCCGAGATCATCAGGAAGTAAATACAAGGTATTTACGTGATACTGATTATTTTTTTTCCAGGGGGATGTTAGAATCAATTGTCATTCAAATAAAGTTATGGATTAGAACAGTGTCATCAGTGACCCCCCCAAGAAGATAATGCCAAACTTATTTCTACTTGGCTTTGTTATTTTATGATTATTATTAGTTTTTCACCACAAATGCACCCTCCTGATTGCCTGATACAAGGTGGTATTAAAATGTGTTTGCAATTTTTTTTGCTCAAGTCAGGTGGGTGTTCTCTAACATCACTAAGGTTTTAAGTTTTAAGTTTGTATAATCAGTACACAAAATGGATTTTCAAAGTGGATTTACCCAATAGTTGTCCTGGGTCCTAATGGATCCTCAAATTTTGAACTTGACTCACTGTGATTATTTTTCAAGGCCCTGATAACTTGTTGTCTTAACTAAAAACTTATTTGTTGACTAACCTGGAGATTTTGAGGAAAACTGGCTCATGTTAAGTAAACTCACAGAATACTAAGGTGTAAAGCAGAATACCTGCGTTTATTTAGGAAGGAGGTTGAACTAGTCTTTCAATAACTGGTGTTAGTGTTCTGGGAACCTCTTTTCTGTTACAAGCTACATGGGAAATCCCCCGACATAATCAAATTTTGTAATGGTTCTGGTATTACAGGAAAAATAAATCATTAAAAAGAATATTCAGGCTGTATAAAAGCCTGAAGGAAGCGTGTAATAGGCACAACAGTAGGTGCTTATACTCTAAATATGAACGTAACTGCTGAAGAAAGTTACAGTCTTAAGGGGAAATAGACAGCATCCTTTCTTGATCAAAACTCTTCAGAGTATAGGGATAGAGGGTACATACCTCAAATAACCAGTAAATTATAGTAGGACTCAGTAAATACTGTAGTGAGCCACAGACATAAAACAGAGAAGGACATGATTAATTTCTTTCATGGTGGAGGTCGGGCAAGTGGGGAAAATCAGGGAAAGTTACAAAGAGGAAGGTGATATGTGAATTCATTTTAGAGGATGAGTAGTGGGAGTCTACCAGGTGAACAACGTAAAATAAAGAATTCCAGGTAGAAAAAGTAGCATGTAGAAGGGTGTGAGGTGTGAAAATGGCACGGTATTATTTTAAGAACTGGGACTGATCTGTGTTGCTTTCACAGACACGGGGAGGAAAGAGGAGTGAGGGGTAGGGCTGAAGCAGGAGAGTACTCATATAGCTTTTCTAGGAACCAGAATCCTATACTCAACTGTAAAAGTACTTTTTCCTCTAAAGGTTCTGGAAGAATAGTGAAAATGTCTTTTACTTGTAGCTTTTCATGCTGAGTAAAATATTTATTTTAATTTCATAGCTCTTTTCCCTGCCTCCTAACTGCCCTCTGAGCCCGTGCCGATTCTACTTTTTCCCTCTTTCTCCTAATTGTGCTTCTCACCACACTCACTGGATGTACAAAGGACATATCAGGAATATTAGAGGACCCATCAGATACGAGTGCCTCAACTTCTTGCCCCTCCGTGTCTCAACTCACCTCTGTGTGAGCCCTTCATTCCTCTCCCCACATTTTTGGGCAAGAGTCTGTCACACCATTCAAAGTTCTCTCTGCCTATGGGCTCAACCCTATTGCCTCCCATCCTTCTGGAGCTGGTTCTACCAGTCACCCGTCTCCTCTGGATCTCACTATAAACCTCTCCTCTGCTGTGGATTCTGCCTCTCAAACTCATAACCATGTTCTTCCATCTTCTACCTCCCACTTCAACCCAAACTCACAACCATGCTTTTTTCCTTCAACTCACAGCCATTCTTCTTTCTTCTTCTTCCATCTTCGTTCTTCTCCCCCCTCCTCCTCCTCCTCCTCCCTCCTCCTCCTCCATTCTCCTCCCTCCTCCTCCTCCATCCTCCTCCCTCCTCCTCCTCCTCCATCCTCCTCCCTCCTCCCTCCTCCTCCTCCTCCTTCTCCTCCTCCTCCTCCTCCTCCCTCCTCCTCCCTCCTCCCTCCTCCTCCCTCCTCCTCCTCCTCCTCCTTCTCCTCTTCCTTCTCCCTCCTCCTTCTCCTCCTCCTCCTCCTCCCTCCTCCCTCCTCCTCCTCCTTCTCCCTCCTCCTCCTCCTCCTCCCTCCTCCTCCTCCTCCCTCTTCCTCCTCCTCCCTCTTCCTCCTCCTCCTTCTTCCTCCTCCCTCCTCCTTCTCCCTCCTCTTCCTCCTCCTCATTCTTCAGAAAGAGAGGGTAGGGAGAGGGAGAATCTTTAGCAGGCTCCACGCCCAGTGGGGAGCCTGAGGTGGGGGGCTTGATCTCATGACCTGACATCATGACCTGAGCCAAAATCAAGAGTCAGAGGCTTAACTGACTGAGCCCCCTAGGTGCCCCATCACAGTCAATCTTCTTGAAGAAATTTCTGCATGTTTTATCTGGACTTTTTTAGCTTCTACCACTTTTATTTTTTAATCTCACAATAAGTTCATTATATGGGCCACAACCCAAATGAGTAGGAAATATTTGCCTATTGGCAGAAGTTTCTGAGTATAGAGGCCCATGTTAACCGTTCCCCACAAGTAGTGTTAATCACTCTCTTATTTAGTACTACTTTTTTGGTGCTATCTCAACTAAATCTCTGGTAGAGCCCCTAAAATTCTAGGTTGGAAGGGATCATTTATGGCCCTGTCTTCTATATAGGAATATGAGCTGCTTGAGAGTCATTATTATATCTTCATTTCTCTATCTCTGCCACTTAATATTATAGTTGGGAATGTAAGAGATGATCATTAAATGTGTATTGAATGAATCAGTATGGGCAAAAATTTGCTTTTATTTCTTTAGATGTCATAGATAAGATCATCTTACTTTACTTTTCACATAATGGCACATTTAAATAGTATATAAGAATATATTTAGGAATAAAATTTAATTGCATAAAATTGATTTTGTCTGGTATTTCAGATTATGTGATGAATTTGAGAAGATAGCTGAAAAAGCTCTTAGCACTCCTCCAAATACAGCAGAACTAATGGAAATGAAGGTATTGTTTATAAACTTTATAGTCATATGTGTGTAAGTTAATTGTTTCCCCAGCCGTTATCAGTTAGTTATCAACATGATAATACAATAACAATCATTCTAAAAGTTAAAAGAGGCTTAAAATAACGTTTTGTTATTCTTAGCTCATGAGTCTACAGTTTGGTGTTTCAGGCTGGGTACTCCTGGCTGGTTCTGGTCACAGTTGGATCCCTCACTTAACTGGGTCAGCTAGTTCTCAGTTGGGTAATTTGACTCTGCTCCACTTGTCTTTTAAATTCCAGCAGGCTCACTGGGCATGTTCTCATGGCATGATAGAGACACAAAATCAAGCCCAGGTACACAAATACTTTTTTTTTCTTTAAATTTTTTATTGTTATGTTAATCACCACACATTACATCATTAGTCTTTGATGTAGTGTTCCATGATTCATTGTTTGCGTATAACACCCAGTGCTCCACGCAGAACGTGCCCTCTTTCATACCCATCACCAGGCTAACCCATCCCCCCACCCCCCTCCCCTCTAGAACCCTCAGTTTGTTTTTCAGAGTCCATCGTCTCTCATGGTTTGTCTCCCCCTCCGATTTCCCCCCCTTCATTCTTCCCCTCCTGCTATCTTTTTTTTTTTTTCTTAACATATTGCATTATTTGTTTCAGAGGTACAGATCTGTGATTCAACAGTCTTGCACAATTCACAGTGCTCACCATAGCACATAGCCTCCCCAATGTCTATCACCCAGCCACCCCATCCCTCCCACCCCCACCACTCCAGCTACCCTCAGTTTGTTTCCTGAGATTAAGAATTCCTCATATCAGTGAGGTCATATGATACATGTCTTTCTCTGATTGACTTATTTCACTCAGCATAACACCCTCCAGTTCCATCCACGTCGTTGTAAATGGCAAGATCTCATTCCTTTTGATGGCGGCATAATATTCCATTGTGTGTATATATATATATACACACACACACACACACACACACACCTTCTTTATCCATTCATCTGTTGACGGACATCTTGACTCTTTCCACAGTTTGGCACAAATACTTTTCAAGTGTCTCTGTGCATCACAGTAGTTAACATCTCATTGACCAAAGCAAGTCACATGGCCACAGCATGAGAAGACGCCACAGGGTATGGATACTGCGAGAGGTGAAATATGGGAGCTGTTAGTGTAATCATCTACTGATATTTTTGAGAACACTATTAATACTACCATGCTAACAGGCATAAACCAGGACTGTCTTGGTCAACATGAGATATGTGGTCATCCTTAATTTTTTTATCAAATATTTAATCTTTAATAATTTGTTTCTTATAAGCTGTTTTTGTTATACATTAAAATTTTCTGTGGTAGTTTGCCAAAATATGTTTTGAGCATAGGATTTATGGTACTAAAAATATTAGCTAAGTCTCACTTTAATAATTTTTCATGTTCCTTCTGTGCTTGAGGTCTGCCTAATGGTGAGTAAAAGTATAAAACAACTAGCTAATCACCATTTCATTTTATTCCTTTTTCAATCTTATAACAACAAGCTTTTATAGGACTTAACCCCCCTTTTCCATCCAGCATTCCCAAGATCAAAAATAGAATCTTTTCTGTTTAGATTTTAAAATATTTAAGCAAACCCAGAAAACATGTAAAATCATTGAAAACTTTATATAAGCAAGAAATTACAAAAGAAGTGCAAATGCTTGTGTATATTCTTTAGTCGTTTAAAGAAGTTTTTTAAATCATTAGAACCAACTTTACATATCAGCCTTTAACTAAAAGAATTCTATTTCTTTACAGTATTTGTACTTGTATTGGGGTTGTTAGCATGTGAATTTATGTGTGTGTGTGTGTGTGTGTGTGTGTGTGTGTGTGTATTTGATATACACATATATATATATGATCTCTTTTAGAAGATTTTTATATTTTAGTTGTAGGATGTCAAGTGATGCTTTGATCATGGATGATTATAAAGTAGCTGGAGAATTCCATAACTGTATATTCCTTTGGAAAAATGAATATCAAGTATGAAGAGTGTCATTTATTTACCCTCCTAGCCATCACTGGAAATATTTACAAATTTGGAGTTATTTAGTGTGAATTTCTATTGTTCATAGTGACCCGTAACAGAAATTAGCAAATAGGATTCATTTAACTGATATTTAAAATATTTCTGCATCTAGGGTTCCTGGGTGGCTCAGTTGGTTAAGCAACTGCCTTTGGCTCAGGTCATGATCCTGGAGTCCCAGGATTGAGTCCCATGTCAGGCTCCCTGCTCAGCGGGGAGTCCGCTTCTCCCTCTGACCCTCCCCCTTCTCATGTGCTCTCTCTCTCTCTCATTCTCTCAAATAAATAAAATCTAAAAAAAAAAATCTGCATCTTAAAAAATTTAGTTACACAAGGGCAAAATAACTTCTCAATTTGTCCAATACCAAAATCAGTCATTTATTATCAGTTGGGGAAATAAAAATCCAGTCGTTTGACTAAACAGAAATCTGATTAACCAAATTATACAAATATATTTTCAGTTAGACATTTTGTTACTTGTGGAAACCACCATGGTTCCCATCTTATTTGTTTGGATTTGTAGCATAATATTAAGTCTTGGTAGAATGTTTTATTAATAAAAGGCTTTTAGAAAATGTTGGTTTTTTTCCTTTTTAATTACAAAAGTAAAATTTTAAACAATATGGGATTGTACAAAGTAAAAAACAGAAGTTCATCTTTTTCCATAATTCCTTTCTTTAGAGTAGTGATTTTTTTAGTGTGAATTCTTTTTCCAAACATATATACAGTATTAAGTATAAACACTAGAGAGAGAGTTGAAGAGAGAAAGTCAGAGAAATGAAGATTAGACTTTTAAAAACATAAAAGAAGCATTTACTTCATACACAGGGAGGTGTAGGATATACAATAGGGAAGGTGAATATAAGTAGTTACAAGTAATTGCTAGTCTTCTCATTTTTCAATGGGGAAGCAGGTTTCCTTCAACATTTATATATATATATATATATATATATATATATATATATATATATATATATAAAGATTTTATTTATTTATTTGACAGAGAGAGAGAGACAGTGAGAACAGGAACACAAGCAGGGGGAGTGGGAGAGGGAGAAGCAGGCTTCCTGCCGAGCAGGGAGCCCAATCTGGGGCTCGATCCCCGGACCCTGGGATCATGACCTGAGCCGAAGGCAGACGCTTAACGACTGAACCACCCAGGCGCCCCCTTCAACATTTATATTATTCAGATATATAAATTAACATGTATCAGAAGAGCTTTGCGAGAGCTCAGGTGTATATGTACATATACACGCGCACACATTATGTGCACACACATACACATACTGATGACAAGGAAACTGTGCTGCAGTCTCCTCTCTTGAACCAAAAGTCTACATTTCCAACAAGTCTGTGCAGATTCACGCATCTTTATGCATAGTGTCTCCACAGCCTAAGTTTTGACTTGAGCTGTTCCTTAAAATGCCATTTGCAATTTTTGTCTTCCTGCAGGCTTATATTCAGAAAGTAGAGACAACTGACATGGTTGAACTGGGCCAGAGATTGGTGAATTCTAAAAATTGCCTTGCTTTCCTCATTGAGTGCATAAACTTTTCTCCAGCAGACATCAGGCTAAATAATAATGTGTTCCAGTGGTATGGAAGAATGGATGAAATTTTTGATGAGCACAGGAAAATCATTAAGGAGAAAACAGAACAATATCAAGAAGGCCTGAAGGTTGGCATCATAGATATTTTAAATTATTTTCATTTTCTGGAAATGCTTACATTTCAACTTCTTACAGAGTATCATCAGCTCCTCTGTTCATGGGTCAGATACTTAAGCTTTCTCATGCCATCGATTTTAGCAGAAGATGGTATCCATACTGGCTTGATAGGGTATCATTTCTTGACTTTGCAAGGGTGAAAAATTCTAATATATTGCCCATAAATGACCATTAATAAAAATAGTGTTTATCTTATACAGTTTATAGTACTCTTTTGAGTTATTTTTATTGTTTAGCATCCAAGCTCTCTCAATGAAGTGTGCCTTCACACACTCAAACTCACCTAAGGATTGTGCCCAGTCTTCCCTTGAACATTCAATAACGCTCACCTTTTCTGGTGTCCTACATATAAGATGGTTTGTGATTTTCCCCTTGTGTACCCGTCCAGCCTCATCTTCTACCTCCTCTGCTCCTTGTTCTTGACTTTTCAGTAACCCTGAGCAACTTTTAGATCCCTGGCCTCCTACACCTCTCCTCTCTTGCACATTCTCTCCATTCACTGGCAATCGCACCCCTGGCCCACTCACGTGCTTGTCTCTCTCATGTACTCAGTTGACTCTCTCAGAATTCCTCTCATCAGACCTCAGTTCTGCTTCTTCTCGGCTCCCACTACATTTTTAACACATCTCCCCTGGACTAACTACCCGATCATGATGTTATTGTCAGGTGCATCTCCCCAATAGATGGTCTGCTCTTTGATGATAGCAGGCCTGTTTCATTTGTTCCTTTTCTCCCTTCATACCCATGGGCCAGTGAGGTGCCTGACACATAGGAATAGTGTGAGCACTCCATAGCTATTGTCTGAATAAATTATTTCATATTTTCAGTTTCATTTTACAGATGAAGAAGCTGAGGTTCCCAAAGTGAAGAGACCTGTGCTAGGTCAGCCAGGAGAGATGTCCCTTGATAGCAAATCACATTAAAGCAAATATGGTTAATTGACAGAACATGTTTGGAGAATAATTCATAGGCTTAACCAAAAACCTTCATATTAAACTGTAGACTGTGTTTCTGTTGTACATTTAGGCCTTTTCAGATTTTTTTTAAACCTGTAGAAAACATCATGAATAGCAAATATTAGACCCAGAAGTAATAACAGATTCTTAGAAAACTGTTAGGTGGCCCAGAATTATCTATACTTTGCTGTAAAATATACTATTTTACAAACTTCTCATAATGTTGATGAATTTCGTCTTCTCATTTTCCTTCCCCCACTGGGCCAGAGCAATAAAATTTCCATGAACTGAAGAAGACAGAAATCAGCCTAGATAATCCATAAAATATAAAATCTATTTTTGAATAACCCAGATTTGACTTTTGAATATTTTATTAAGAGCTATTTTTTTAGAGCCATTTAATTTGGAACGCCTTACCAATGACAATTTTATAATGAGCTTTTCTCATTAAAAAAAAAAAACCAACAACACACACCTGTTTTATATTGGAAGGATAGAGTTTTTAGATTTTAAAATCCAGATATATTTGCCTTGCACATTTCCTGTGAAGAGAGTCCATAGGACAAGAAAAATAACCTTGGAGTATTTTGTTTTAGAAATTGAAAATTGAAAAGATACTGAATATCAGAACACAGTTAAAGAAAGTCTGGGTTTTTTTTTTCTTGTTTGTAAAAATGCCATAGATCTCGTTATAGCCCTTAAAAAACTGGAGCTTTCTTTTAGCCCCATACTTGATTATTAAGAATTAAAAAAATTCTTATAAATCATTTGTTAGCACACACTCTTTAGCATGCTTAAGAATAATACCACCATTTAACCCATTCTTATTTTACTGGTTAGAATTTCTTAAATTGATAGAACAAAGTTAATTTTATCTAATTTCTGAATTATAGGAATTTTAATTCATTAATTTTAAATCCTGACTCTTAAAAATTATGCATGTTTTAGATCCTTGTCCTCTTCCAGACGATTCCTCTCTTTATATCTCGCCAGTGACAAAATAGAATAATAATTCTGATAATCTTCACAAATATTTAAACTTCCTTGCGATGCCTAGGGGTTTTACCTTTAAAAAAATCCTAACAACAAATATTGTTTGTACTAGTTACGGTGTGAACGGTTTGTGGAGGAATTGGAGAGTTATGCTAAACAGGCCGAAGAATTTTACTCCTTTGGAGACCTTCAGGATGTACAGCGATACCTGAAAAAGGCTCAAACACTGAATGGAAAGTTGGACTTAGCAGCAGACAAGGTATAATTTTAAAATTTTTAAGAGGATGAATTAGTTCAAAAGAAAGAGCATTGAGTTGAGTTCTACATTGACCTTTTAAAAATAGATTCAAATAGAAGTTCAACTACCTTTAGAGAATAATATAAATGGTGCAAATATCACTCTGCTGTACACCTAAAACTAATATAACTTGGTATGTTAACTATAGTGGAATTAAAGTTTTTAGAAAATAATAAATAGGGGCGCCTGGGTGGCTCAGATAGTTAAGCATCTGCCTTCGGCTCAGGTCATGATCTCAGTGTCCTGGGATCGAGTCCCACATCGGGCTCCTTGCTTGTTGGGGAGCCTGCTTCTCCCTCTGCCTGCCACTCCCCCTGCTTGTACTCTCCCTCTCTCTCTCTCTGGCAAATAAATAAATAAAATCTTTAAAAAAATAAATAAAAAATAATAAATAAATGGCAAAAATAGTTCCAGTAGACATGCTTCGAGGAGAAGCAGCATTGCTGTTTTCTTTTGGTAGTTATCTCAGCAGCTTCTGTCTTTTGTTTAAAAGATAGAGTGATATTTCCATCTGCTTATTTTTTATTTTGCATCACTGAATCATTTACATCATGTGCTAGCACCTGCTCATTCGTTAGTTGGCTCGTCTTCATAGAAGCCAGTGTAGATTTGGTGGCTGTGTTTTTAAACTAGGCCCATCATCTTCTCCCATCTGGCCACTTTGTTCCTGATATTGCTATGTCAGAACTCGGCTTTCTCATTAGAAGAAGCTGGAGGTGGAAAAGCCATACCCTTTGCCAAAGAGGATGTTTGAGATTTTTAATTGTATTTTTTTATAAAAAGGGGAAATATGAAAACAGACCATATTATGATGCTTTCCTGTTTCTCTTACATCGAAAGATTTTAGTATCTTAGTTCAGGTAATTAAATAGTTTATAATAGTCACAAAAGTGTGAACACATGTTGAGAAAGAGAAAGCATAGGTTTTGGAATTCGGTGCCCACTGAAATTTTGGGTAACCTGCATAATTTATATAGCTAACTCACACTTTTCAACTCTATAGATTTCTTCTCTAAACCACCCATATCCTCACATACTTCACTACTAAACAATGAGGAAATTAATACTTTCTTTGCCTCTTCTTTTTTTTAGGATTTTATTTGAGAGAGAGCGAGCTTAAGCGGGGCGGGGAGGGGGGAGGCGGGGAGCAGGAGGAGAGGAGGAGAGGAGGGAGCAGACTCCCCACTGAGCAGGGAGCGCAACCCTGGGCTCTGTCCCAGGGCCCCCGAGATCACAACCTGAGTGAAGGCAGATGCTTAACTGACTGAGTTACCCAGGTGCCCCTTCTTTGCCTCTTCTTACCCTACACACATCTTCAAGACCCGGTTCTGGTTGCATCTTCTCTACCTAAACATCTATTCACCACGATCTCTTACCTCTGAGTGATAGCATTTTTAGTATATTCTATTCATGTATATTAAAGAGCTACTACTCTTAAGACATCTCTTCTATTACCTCATATTATTGTTGAATAATTGCAATTTAACTTTCTACATATGCATGTCTATCTCCTGAGCTGAAATACTACCTCCTTAAAGTTGGTATTTTGCAACATAATACTTTTTTCTCTATTTTTCCATAGTACCTGATAATGCTGTGTGTATTAAAAGTACTTAAGTTCTTGTTAGTTAATAAATCATGGTATAACCTCAATATATCTGGATGGGCAAAGACTTCTGTACATATATGTCATTACTATTTTAACTTAACCAGATACTATTCTCTGGAAAATGTAATAAAAAAAAATAGGATAGATTACTGCTCAGCAATTCGGGATTATGGCCTAATTTCAGTTTAACTGTGGGGCTTAGTGAGGGCTTTGGGGTCACATTTGATAAAAAAATATTTTTAAAAAATTAATTTTGAATATCCTTCACTTCTAGAATAATATATCTTATACCTGTCATTCCAGATTGAGCAATTTAATGCTGAAGAAGAGGCGTTTGGTTGGCTACCGTCAATATATCCTCAACGTAAAAAAATCCAAGATGGTTTGAACCCTTACCTTCGTCTCTACGAAACTGCTGTTGAATTTAGCAACAAATACCGAGGATGGACTGAAGGCCCGTATCATAAAGTGAATCCAGACCAAGTAGAAACAGAAGTTGGAAATTACTGGAGAGGACTGTATAAGCTGGAGAAGATCTTCCACGATTCTCCAAATGCATTGGCAATGACAAAAAAAGTAAGAGCAAAGGTAGAAGATTTCAAGCAGCACATTCCTCTCATTCAAGTAATCTGTAATCCTGGTTTGCGCCCCAGGCACTGGAAGGCCATGTCCAACATTGTTGGCTACCCACTGCAACCAGCAGATGACTCCACCATCTTCACTTTTTTAGACATGGATTTGGAACCATATTTAGATAGGTTTGAAGGTATTAGTGAAGCAGCTAGCAAAGAATATTCTCTTGAAAAGTCCATGGACAAGATGACTAACGAGTGGGATACAGTGGAATTTGTCATTCTTCCTTATAGAGAAAGTGGGACATTTATTCTGTCATCAGTTGATGAAATTCAGATGTTGTTGGATGACCACATTATTAAAACACAAACTATGCGAGGCTCTCCTTTCATCAAGCCTTATGAAAAACAAATAAGGTAAAGTAATATTTATATGACAATGTTTATGCCATGTTACCAAAATTGTATGTAATTTGTATTATCACTTGTATGTAATATACGGTTCTTTTTGAAAGTTGATTCTGCACTTCATACTTAATATTTTAAATAGTTGATTGGAAGGAGTGATAACCTTCTTTGCATTTGGAATAGTACTTACTCCTTTGCTATCATCTGTAGTCATAACAAAGGTAGTGGACAATCAGCCTCCAGAAACTCATTTTTATTGCCTACAGTCTGATCTTATACATTTGACTCAAAAATAATTTCACATCTCTGCACATAGCTCATAGAACATATGAACTATGAAACTGAAGATAGTCATTTTCCAAATATACTAATTAGGTTATTGTAGATGATCCTTGAAAGTTTGTTGTAATTTTCACTTCGATGCCTGAAGGATGGCTAGGTAAGTGCAGAAGTATGAATACTATGACTCCAGTCTAGAGTTTCAGGCATCTGACACAGATGATTAAATTAAATCCTTATCCTGTTTTTTTAAATTTTTGTAGTTTGTAAAAAACAGTTTATATTTATCTTCAAAAAGAGAGTAAATCCAACTCCGACTACCATCTTCAATAAGAATTTGTATGACAAGGGAAAGCTAACTGCTTGGCAGTGTCCACCTCTGGTTATTGATGTGTTAATCCTAAACTTGAGTATTCTCTGGCATTGGCCCAGTTCCCCCGGTTGCTCTGCCTGCTACCTTGCTTGCTCCAATGTGCTCATCAAGAGTAATTTTGTTAACTACTCTGAAAGTGGTATAACCAGATTGGATTTTTAAGGGCTATCCGTGAGATCATTAGCTAGTGGGAAATTTTCCATGTCAGTCAGGGATTAGATGGAGAAAGAGGGAAGAACGATGGGAGGCAGAGGCATTTCTTCTTGTGAAAAGAGGTTAAATTCACTGATAAATGTTGAAGGGATTTTAGAAAAGCATTTGAAAATGCGTGGTGACTTTTAGAACTTCTATTTACAGGGCTTGGTTTTAACAGTCTCAAATTACAGGTCACTAATTATAAATGATGAGTAATGTATTAATCTACACATAAAGCTATCCCATCTCTAAGGTCCGTTGCCATTGACCGATCATTCTTCTCGACAGCTATGTTATCTCTTATAGCACAGTGGTTGCAGTGATCTGGGTTCAAATCTGGCTCTATCATTTATTAGCTGGGTGGACTTCAACCTCGCTATGTGCCTTAGTCTCCCCATTGGTAAACAGATATGCTGGAGCTTATAGGATTATGGTGAGGAGGGAGCAAAAACATGCAGAGACCTTAGAATCGTGCTTATAAAATAGTTTATGGTGTAATTATAATATTTTTTCTTGAGGAAATCTTGTCATTATTTTTGTTCTCCATGTTTAGAAATGAATTGATCACTATTGTAGATTAAAAATGCTTCCTTCTCACAAATGCCACACTATTATATTTTAGAGTATGTAGATTTTTCTTTAAATGCCAGTTAGATCTTATGAATTAAATACTGTGTTCTGGAAATAAAGCCTTTATGGGCTTAATTTTTTTTTTTTTAAAAAAAGGGGAATGTTAAAGGAAATGAGTCTTGGATGTAACTACCTTTCCTAAGAAGTTCAGAGTGCCCTTCACTGAGAACATCATTACTGTCTCCAAAATCTCATTTCTCAGTTTGTACCTTCCAGCCATGGAGTTGATTTGCAGGAAAGTTTATTGCTATGGCATATCCAGAAATCAGCCATTTGTAGAAAGGTATATTTGAACATGTATATTCCATATAAACATAAATGCTGGTGCTATTATTTTAAAACAGATTTTGTGGAACAAACTTTGTGATTTGTTGTCAAATGAAGGTAGAGGAATGGAATGGGAATAGTAGTACTACAAACAAGATTGACAATCGTAGGCATCGTTTTGAGTTTTGTCATTTGAAACATTGCTTGATTTGCTGTTGAACCACTGTGTTTTGCTTCTCAGAGAGTGGGAGAGCAAGCTCCTGCTGCTTCAGGAAATTCTGGATGAATGGCTCAAGGTCCAAGCCACATGGCTATATTTGGAGCCCATTTTCAGTTCTCCAGACATTATGTCTCAAATGCCTGAGGAAGGAAGACGATTTACAACTGTGGATAAAACATGGAGAGAGATAATGAAAAGTGTTGTACAAGTAGGTGAAAATCTCTGAGAATGTAATTATTTGGTTGAAGTGACAAGATTTTTGTTTTCAAAACAATCCAAAAAAGTCATTGTCTTTTCCCCCACCTAGGTTCCTTTTTCAGATATTATTTTAGAATCCTAGAAGGAAGAAATATAAACTGAGTAGATATTTTGTCCTGACTACTTCTTGGGGTCCAAAGTAATTTGCATTATTTAATGACAGGTGGTTCTATTAGTGGTTCCTACTGGATGCTCTGGCAGGAAGACACCGTATGCAGCATGTGATGTCCCCTCTATTTTATGCCCCCCTTGTTTTGGGCTGCACCACCACTGAAATGCACTATAGTGGGAACATGGCAGCATGCCACTCAATCAATAAGTTTCTCTTTAGCCATCTAAAAAAAATGATGAGTTGCTATAAACATCGGGGTGCACGTACCCCTTCGGATCACTACATTTGTATCTTTGGGGTGAATATCCAGTAGTGCAATTGCTGGGTCATAGGGCAGCTCTATTTTCAACTTTTTGAGGAACCTCCATACTGTTTTCCAGAGTGGCTGCACCTGCTTGCATTCCCACCAACAGTGTAGGAGAGTTCCCCTTTCTCCGCATCCTCGCCAACATATGTCGTTTCCTGACTTGTTAATTTTAGCCATTCTGACTGGTGGGAGGTGGTATCTCATTGAGGTTTTGATTTGGATTTCCCTGATGCCGAGTGATGTTGAGCACTTTTTCGTGTGTCTGTTGGCAATTTGGATGTCTTCTATGGTGAGCACTGTGAATTGTGTTAGACTGTTGAATCACAGACCTGTACCTCTGAAACAAATAATACATTATTAAAAAAAAAAGAAGTAGGAAGGAAGAAATGAAGGGGGGGAAATCAGAGGGGGAGACGAACCATGAGAGACTATGGACTCTGAGAAACAAACTGAGGGTTCTAGATGGGAGAGGGGTGGGGGGATGGGTTAGCCTGGTGATGGGTATTAAAGAGGGCACATTCTGCTTGGAGCACTGGGTGTTATACGCAAACAATGAATCATGGAACACTACATCAAAAACTAATGAGGTAATGTATGGTGATGAACCTAATAAAAAAAATCCAAAAAATAGAAAAAAAAATAAAAGGATGAGTTGCAAAGATAAATTTAAAAAGACCAATAAACACAAACAAAATGCAATCAATCAAAACAAATACTGAACTGACAATTTAAGGATGGAATTTGGTTCCCAAACTAGTAACACTGAAAAAGATACGATTTTTTTGTTCAATTCAAAAGACATTTATTGCCCGCAAAGCATCGTTTGTATGTTACTGGGAAGTTAACATTAAAGTAGAAGAAATATTAGTTATTAAATTATATTCATTAAATGAATGTAAATTTCTCCATTGGTGTTTTTGATCAACTACAATGCTGGAAGGTAAGATAAATATTATCTTAAAATTTTCCTACCTTAAAATAGAAATACACATATTGTTATTATTTAAAATTTGAAAGTTGTGACTAGAATCCTAAATATGGATAATATTTTCAACATCAACTATATGATTTGCTAGGAAAAATATTCAGAAAGATAGACATGGATTTAATAAGTTTACTTCATTTTATGTAGTAATACTTGAAACATACCTCTGTATAAACCAAACTTCTGTAAAATTAATCACACCGGAATTCTATATTTAAAGGACCTATTGGTGAGTCACTTTGTAATACATTTAATCATCTCTAATTTATTTTAAAAATTAGCCTTTTGTATATCATTTCCTTACAAAAGGGCAAAACCCTTACAACATGTACACATTTTCACTTGGAAAAGGATGAAGGAGAATTTTTTTAGTTGCTCAAAACAAAAAGATGTTTGTATTTTCCTAGTTAAGATAATTTTTAAAATAAAAAAATACACTCTTTTTTTGGTATTTGATCAAAATAACTCTTCAAAACCCCATATTGCTAAGGAAATTTTATAGGTATTTTAGTACCTAGAAAAAGGGCAGCTATGCTGGGGCTAGTAAATTAAGGAGACAGATCTTCAATTCTATCAAACTGCTGAATTAAAAAACAGGGACACCTGGAGGGCACAGTCGGTTGAGTGGTTGAGCGTCTGACTCTTGGTTGCAGCTCAGGTCACGATCTAAGGGTCATGGGATTGAGTCCTGAGCTGGGTTCCATGATCATTGTGGAGTCTCCTTAAAGATTCTCTCTCCCTTTCCCTCTGCCCCTTTCTCCCCTCTCTAAAATAAATAAATCTTAAAAAACAAACAAGTACACCTGAAACTAATAAAACACCGTATTTAAAAGAAAAACAGACAAAACAAAACAAAAAAACATTACTTACTCTTAATCCCAAATAAGCAGTTTCTTTTGGGTGACACTCCTTTACTCTTGCTGTAAAACCTGATTGTCTTCCTGAACTGGCTTTACATTTTCTTTTTCTCAATATATTAGTATTCAGGACAGCTTTTGTCCATACTCCCCAAAGCTTTGAAAATAAACCTAAGTCCATATTTTCTCAGGAAGGCTAATGAGATGACCTGTGTAGTAGAGACATCACTGGATTAAGTGTTTGATACAAAAAGCCATCACTTTCCATCTGAGGGATTCCTAACAAAGGTTCTTTTAGAACTAGGCAAGAGAAAAGACTCGGAGGTTAAATAGAGAATGTGGAAGATAATTTCATGTTTTGAAACCTACCAAAGATCCTATCTCACTAGGAGAGGCTCCGTTATTGACCATTCAATCTAATTCCAGAATTTTTCAATCACTGTTAAGATAGTTTTGCCTATGAAAACTTAGCTGTACCTGTATTAAACCTCAGTCCCATGTTCTATGCTGAGCTCTTCTCCTTTGCACAGGGTAGGTAAAGCGGAGGTTCCAGTGTTGGGGAGATGTGGGGACTGACCTCCCACACTACTACTCTCCTTCCTGTGCTTATTGCCTGCTGCTGGGACAAAGAGAAGGAGGGAGAGGGGGGAGAAAGATAGGAAGAGGGAGAGAAAGAAAGAGGGCAAGAACGAGAGAGGATTTACTGATATAACTGATCCAGTCAAATTGGCTGTCCTTTTTGTTGGAGGTCATAAGATGGCCAGCCTCCTGTCTGTGGAGTCCAGGCAGTCACTATACCTTTACTTTTGGTCATCACAACTGGTCTAGCTTTTTGATAAGTTGTAGATAGGCGAAGTCCACAAATTGACTCAGTATGGACAAGTGAAGCTCCCAACAAGCTCTGTCTGGTAAGAGATCCTATCATTAGCAGCATCTCCCAGGTTTGACATTCTCTGTGAGATTTGGCTGCATCTTCAACCTGACCTTTCAGTGGTGGCTACTGCCACATTTCTCTCATATGTGTGTCTCTGCCCTAGGCTACAGCAGTATTTCACAAGTCAGTAGCCCTTAATTTCATCTGGGGCTTGCAGAAAGGTGGGATCCATCATCTGTACCTTGTGGTGGCCTTGAGCACATCGTCCTCGCCCCTCCTTCACCTGGTCATTCCACCACACTATCTTCTCCCGTGGTTCTTTTCCTGCTCTGGACGCACTGGAGCCGACTTTCAGTTGGGGGAGAGATGTTAGCTTCCTCTCTTTGCAGACACTTGAAAACATTTCTAAGGATTCTCTTGGCCCACCTCCTTAAGATTCAGGGATGGAAACCAGTTAACTGCCTACCGTTTGGAGGTGAAAGAAGTGAATAATCTTTCTTCATGTATACTGCGCTCACTTCCAAACTTTTGACCCTTGCAAGTCTTCATTTGTAGTCCATACAGGCAGAAAAATGCACTCTCGAACTTCTCCCCCAAACTTTTCCTCTTGTAGTCTAACCCCATCTTAGTACACATAAATACCATTCCCTTGGTTGCTCAGGTGAAAAACTTAGGAGTTGATTCTTTCTTTCTTTCTTTCTTTCTCTTTGCTATAGTAAATATGATCACTTGGCACCACACATCTCCCTTCTTTCTAGTGAGCTGGAAAGCTAAAAACCACCTCCCTCAGACTCCCTAGCATCTAGTTTTTGGCAGTGAATGAGATTTAGACAACTATAAACACTCGGGATTTGGAAAGCATAAGTGAAATTGATGCCATCTTTTTGCCATTTTAGGTATTTCTGCTGTCAGGCAAGATCATTAGCACAAGACTTCTTTTTTTTTTTTTTTCTTTTCCAGCAGGACTTCAATATCTGGTCATCAGTTTTATAGGTATTTAGAGGCAGTGATGATGGTGGCTTTCTGAGCCCTAGATTCACAGTCACTATAGTGTGTCCTTGAATGCAGTAGTGCTCATGGAGATATCCTGTCATGATTGGGGCAGGGGTAGAAACACTCCCAGAAGGTCAGCTCCACAGTGTTTCAGGAGTCTCTCCTGAAATGTGCTCCCCCAGACCTTCTGATGATTTTTTTTTAAAGATTTATCTATTTATTTGAGAGAGCAAGAATAAGAGAGAGAGAGAGTACACGAGAGGGGGGAGGGTCAGAGGGAGAAGCAGGCTCCTCGCCGAGCAGGGAGCCCGTTGCGGGACTTGATCCCGGGACTCCGGGATCATGACCTGAGCCGAAGGCAGTCGCCTAACCAACTGAGCCACCCAGGAGCCCCTTCTGATGATTTTTGTAATCGCTTCATTCCCTACATTAAGTATCTTTTATTGCTTAATGTACCTAGAAGGATTCTATTCTGTGCTGAATTCTGAATAAATGTGTGAACACCTCAAAGATGGAACTAGGATTGTTTATAGGACCCAGCTAGGTTTTAGGATGGTGAAAATCTAGTTACCGTTTGAAGATGGAGCCCTGGTGGTTCCTGGCATGCAGTACAAAAATCACTTAAATCATGCTCTGGGTCTCCTGGAATGAAGAGCCTATTTTATAGATAATGCTTTGGTGGACCAAGTGGCTGCTGGAATCAGTCAGTATGGTAGGAATTTGAGATGGGCTGAATTCTTTTAAAAGCACTGGAGAAATTAAAGAATGATACAGCTTAATTCAGAATTTAAAACTCTACTCAAAGCATGGTCAGAAGACTAAGGAGCTTCTGTGACTGCTCTCAAAGAGCCTCTTATTTCTCCTCGCTCCAAGTTTGACATAGCCAAAAATAAGCAATAGAGTCTGATTCAGTGGGTTGGCGAATTATAATGTAATTTAATTTGGAGCCTTGCCAGATCTGTTATGTGAAAGGTAGATTACTTACCGGGAAAAATAGGATGGTGAGAACTGGAAATGGGGACATTTGGATTGGTTTGATTGACTCTAGGTAGTCTGACCCTCATACCGCTGAGCCTCCTTTGCCAGAAGCCTTGACAGAAACCTGAAAGATATGCAAGACAATGTATCCCAAGGTCCATTCTGTGAATCCACATTTTCTCTCTTAGTGCTTAAAAGGTTTAATGAGTATCTTACAAGTTTTCTGTTGTCCAGGGATTTCTGATTAGGAAGTTTATGGTTGTGGAAGTTTACTAAACTGGCTTGAGCTTAATTCCATTAAGTGTGTGAAACTCTGCTTTCTGTGAAGCTTCCTGGCAGCAGTAATTAGAATGCTTTCTCTTTATACCCAAATGCAAGTTTCAGGCCCCTGATATCACAGGGATTTGGTTTAAAAATGTAAATCACCCAGTAGATTGTCACTTGAGCTGCTGAGAGTAGTGATACTTGTGAAGCAAAAGAAGCCCATACAATTTATAGAATTATTCCTTTAACCAAACATATATATATATATATATACACATATATATGTATATGAATATATACATATATATGTGTATATGACAGTTAATCCTTTTCTTCCCCTCCAGGAGACAGAAAGTAATTCAAGTGTCAAGGGAGTCATACTAAATTTCAAATTTCTAGTAGTTTCCTATTAGAACATCTATTGTTATGTCCTGAGAACACAGCTCATAAGTTCCATCCTGGTGCACGATGGAGGCTTGTACTTTCCTTGGGTTGTTCTGTGTGTCTACACGCTTGCCTCATCCTGTGTTTGCTCAAGCGTTCAACAAATACTGATGGAATGCCTTCTGCAGAGCAAGATTTTATAGCACTACTTAAAGGGACTTAAAGCCAATTTTATTTTACAAAGTTAAATAGCTTCCCTGAAGAGTGGCAGATTATAAACTGTTCATTTTAACTCTGTGAAACTGAGGGAGCGAAGTAACTCCTCATTCCTTCCATCCACCCACCCTGCCCCACCCCGCCCCACCCCGCCCCACCCCCAGGAGCATCTTTCTGTCTGTCTCTTTGACAGAGATGGAAGAGAAAATAAAGGGTAGTTACAGGTATATGTGCTTCTTATGCTTATACTGTATTAGATTCTTCAAATGTTTTATCTAGTTTGGTCCTCATAACAACTTTGGAAGAGGGTTCTTATTCCCATTTTAAAGATAAGAAAACAGAGACTCCATTTAAGTAAATGACCCAAGGTCACACAGGTAATAAGTAGCCTTGGGATTTAGGAACCAGGTCTACGCTTTCCTTTATCTGATGCAGTCTTTGTTATGGTCCCCTTCTCACAGGAAGAAAGTGAAGGTACTTTAGTTTCCAGGCATGAGATGATTACTTTTATTTATTTTTTCTTAAGTCCACATACAAAGGTACATAGATTATTGCCTTTGTTCATTTAGAGCTCCACATTCTTCTCAGTCATTGGGCTAATCTGTCTAAATAGGTTTGACCTCAGGAATCCAATAAAAATTTTTACTTAAATGTTAAGTGCTTCCAGAGGTATTTCTTTTGTAATTATAATATTTAGGGAGAGAAACATGACCTGTTGTTTTAAATAGCTGAATTTTTCTTTAGCTTTCGAAACTTAGATCCAAGATAGCAATATTGCAATAAATTCTTTGGCTGAGAATGAAACAAATATTGTTAATTTGTGAAAGGAATTTTTCACATTTATTAGCAACTGTTCAGGTTTTTTGGTTTATTTTTTTTCTAACAAGGAAAAGCATATGTTACCAGAAGGTGGCACTCTGAGAACATCATTTTGGTTTTGGGATTTAGGAGTACCGGAGTACTCCTCTATCCTTTCTTTATTGGATGAATTGCACATTTAAATTATGACCTGAGTCTTTGTCATGCTTCCTTTTACATGCGTTTTTAAAAAAAATGTTTATTTAAACATAAAACTGTTAGGAAAGAAAATGTCTTTTTAAATTTATCTCTTTGAAGAGAATAAAATGATATGTTACGTATTTCATGTGAACCTGTTTTATTGAGAAAACAGGTATTAATGATAATTATATTATTTGATTAAATTGCTATGTTTCCAAGTTACATTGTTAAAATTCAAAACAAAGCAGGAAAGTGTACCTTCTCTTTCAGCTGCATTCCAAGTATATTAACAAAAACATTTTAGAGAGTCCTGCAGGAGTATAAAATTTCTGTGTAAAACAATTTACAACTGACATTTTTGGTTGATTTCTTAGTTATGGCTGAATGCCACAAGGAAGCTAAATAATTTAATCTTGAAATTCCATGTTTAATTTTTTTAACTACCTTCTCTTAATATCTATAAATTTTCTACAATGCCCTGTTACTTATATTAATAAATACACTAGTGTCTTCTCACTATTATTTGGTCTGGAGATTAATATCTCCAATGTGTTTTAGCCCTTTTCCTAACATATTGATGCTTACTTAGTAAAGAACTTTTTTATTTGTCATTTTGTCATTGGTGATCCCTGAGTTTGGAATTAAAAGACCAACACTAGACCTAGATGACATCAATCAGGTGTTAAAGAAAAAGAAGTAAAAAGAATTTTATTTCAATGATATCTAGATTGTATTTTAAAAATGTGTTCCTAAAGATTTTCATAAACCCAGTGGTTATTTATATGGATATTTTGATAAATCAAGAAACTATTTACTTTTCAAAAATATCAGTTCTTAAGACCACCTTTTGGTTCTAGTTCTTATCTTGCATCCCACAGCATAAAAGAAAGCTCTTTTAAATAGTTGACCGTGTTTGAAAAACTTTAAACCAAACAGCTCACAGTGGCACTTTTCTGTGATAAAATGTTCTGAAATCCATGCCTTAACGGTAGAACAGTCTTAGCTTCTAGAGAGTTCAGGAAGAAGACAGCTGGAACTTAAGTCCTTCAGCAAGCAGTGTTACGGTGTAGTGCCAAAAACCTTTTGTTGCAATGTAAGATTTTTACCAAAAACTCCTTTCTTCACCCCCAAACGCTTACATTTTTATCTACAGTTATAAAACAGGGATTGTGTTATTTTATTACTGATAACAATATCTGAAATAATGATGATTTATCATCTTAGAATACTTTTTCCCAAAGAATAAAAAACAAACGTATCTCATACTGTCATTTTGTTTCCCCCATCCTTCCTGTGAGTCTCCTGTTCTTGCCCCAAGCCCTGTGGATGGGTGCTTACCCTCCTACTCACCCTCCTTCCCACTTTCCTTCTCTACGCCCTCCTCCCCTCCCCTTCCTTCCCTTCCTGTCTTCTCCTTCTCTCACTCATGCTCATTTTTTTTTCCTCACACTTTCCAACTTAGAGTGAGAAACTTGAGCATTATCACTATGGTTCAAGTCAACATGACTCTTACTAATTAAAAAGGCTAGTTAGATCTAGAATATGCGAGACTACTTTTAAAAAATATTCACTTAAGTTTTGGTTAACCTTTGTTCAATTAAAAACATATGATCTCAGATATAATATGAATACAAATAAAGCTAGTACCTAATATTTTTGAGTTGGGTGTTTTTAATTTTTAGGACAAACATGTTCTACAAGTTGTAACTGTTGAGAGAATGCTGGAAAGGCTGAAAAAATCAAATGAACTTTTGGAACTCATTCTTAAAGGACTTAATGAATATTTGGAAAAGAAACGTCTTTTCTTCCCCAGATTCTTTTTCTTGTCTAATGATGAACTTCTTGAGATACTGTCTGAGACTAAAGATCCCACTAGGTAAGTAACTTACATATATAACACATGGCTAAATTTATCTGCTTAAATTTAATTTTTTAAAATAAGGCAGAATGTAAATGTGTATAATTATGTTCAAAAATATTCTAAATATTATCAGTAATCAATGTAATTATTAAAAACATAATATCATTGAAAGATATTTTTCCAAATGTGATGCATCTTGGGGAGGATTTTATACTTTATCTATTTTCTCTTACAGATTTTTCAGAACACATTACTCTTACAGTGGCTTGCAATGACCCATGCAGGTGGTCTTTCATTATCCTTCCTATTTATCTCCCTCTGTTTTCTTGTTCATTCTGTTATAGTTTTTCCAATTCCACTATAAAAGGGGCAGACTCCTCCCTTGGTGTACTGTCCTCTTTGCGTAAGATTCTCCTTATCTAAATATCCATGACTTCTTTTACCTCCTCTAGATTTTTGTGGAAACCTGCTCAAACATCTGCCCCTCAGGAAGACTTTCCCTGACCGCTATATTTAGTGGCAACCGTTCCAGCCCTCCCTAGCCACCTTTCCTGGATTATCTTCTCTGCCCTCTTTTCCTTTGGCATCTTTTTTATCATCTGGGCATACTCTATAATGTACTTATTTGTTTACTGTCTGATTTCCTCTAGCAGAATATAAGCTTCATGATGGCTGAGATTTTTTACTTTTTTTTCCAGTGCTGATTCCCAATTCCTTAGAAGAATGTGTAAGTCTAGTATATAGCGGACAGTGAGTGGATATTTACTAAATTTGTTAGTTTTGTGCCTTGTGCTTTCAAAGTAGGAGACAAGTAATCCAGACAAAAAGATAAATTTAGGCTCAGATTTCCATCTGAACTTTTACATTCTGCTTCTTTATTGCCTATTGAAAGATGAGTTCTATTGGTTATTGGTAATGTGCCAAAAATGAGGGCTTCAGCCCCTCCCATCTATGTTACAATGACTCTAGTTGAAAAGCTTCAAAGCAGTTGATTTAGCGAATTGTGAAGTACGTAGAGTGCTGAACTTTCTTCATGATTTGTAAGCAGTCTCTGAAGATCCCAGTTGAAAAAGCTAGTTTTGTGCATTTGAAGATTCTTCCAATTAGTGTATGATCTATTAGTCAAGATTGATTTGCTCCTTATGTTACTTTTAACATCTTTCAATTCATTGTGTTGGAAACAAAGCCTCATGGGTGTCTCCTCTGTATCTCTTATTATAATTATAGTTTGACAGATCTTTTTGTGATTATTCAATCAATGATGACCTCCTACTGGACTGTGTAACCCATACAGGCAAGGATCATGTCTTTTGTTCCCCCTCAGTGTTTCATCCCCAGCAGCACTGAGTAGGGGCCTAACACATAATGCACATTTATAAATTGTGGATGAAGATTGGTATACAATGAACCCCGAGAGTTAAGGAATTGCTTTACTTTGATCAATTCTCTTAAACATTTTTCCCCTGACAGGGTGCAACCTCACTTGAAGAAATGTTTTGAAGGAATTGCAAAAGTAGAATTTACAGAAATGTTAGACATTACTCACATGAAGAGTAGTGAAGGAGAGGTTGTGGAACTCACAGAGACCATTTCAACGGCCAAAGCCAGAGGTCAAGTGGAGAAGTGGTTGGTTGAGTTAGAGAGAGTCATGATTAAATCCATCCACAAGGTACTTGGGTGTGTTTATCATTTTTTCTAGTAAAGATGTAGAATATTAATGTAGCACTGGGGGCACCCGTGTCTCAGTTGGCAAACCATGTGACTCTGGCTCTTGGGGACCTGAGTTTGAGCCCCATGTTGGGGGTAGAGATTATATAAAAAAATGTATCACTAATAAATGCACTGTTTTCTTTAGACAGAAATTGAGTCATGAATTACCAGTTCAATTGTAATAGGTAGCTTAAAGACAAATATATGGTCTATGAAATTAATTTCATGGGACTCGCTTGAAAAGTGGGACAAAATACCATCGATACCATAGAAAACTTGGGTTTTAGTCTTCAGTCCCATTTCTTGCAGCCACATGCTAGTTCTTTCATCATTAATTAAACACACCTTGTTCTACAGAGTCTATATTTAGTCTTGCCTTGGATGCATTTCTCTACAGTTTCACATCAATCTCTTTGACATTTATGTTTCTATAGTGAATGTTTTTGTTCCGTGAATATACAAAAAATGTACCAAAATGTTAGAAAATCACAAATACTTCCTATAACAGTCACTTCATATTTTCCATATCTCATAAAACATCAACTCAGTCATTTGTAATTATATTTATTAGTAGAAAATTTCAAGTCATGGCAACAATATAGATTAATTGAGCACTTAAATTCATTTTTTTACTATAATGTGGACTTAGCATTCAAGTTCTTCATCAAGAAAAAGATCATGATTGAGTTGGGGATCATGAGAGCAGGAATGAGAAGGAAATATGGCATGATGTCCTAATCAACAACACTTTTCATTGATTTTTCAGATTCTCTCACACATTATTAAAAAAATTCATTAGAATCTAAATGTTCAGTGAATATCATGTGTCTCAGTGCTGCTTTCTCTTCTTAAATATAGTTTTAATATCTGCTTCATAATAGTTTTTAAGTAGATGTAAAGTCATTTGGACAGTTTTTCATTTCTCCCTATAGTGGATTAAATATCCATCTAGATATAGCTGGTTTCTCTGATTGAATTATTTCTTATGATAACTTCTTATTTGTAGGATCACTAGGTCAAAAAGATGAGATTTCATAGGCCTTGATACATATTGACAAATAAGATTCCCATTTATGTAGTTGTAAGTGATGGAAATGAATCCACTTTGACCACTACTTAGCAGCCTTGGTTATATGGTTTGTTAATTGATATATACAGTGATAACTCATTGTTTTAGACCTGTCTAATACTATTACAACTATTTAAAAAAATTTTTTTTGTCAAAGTGCTTAGAGAAGGTATCTTGGTTGCCATTTCAGAGTATTTTGATGGAATGGCAAGGAATTGTGTAGGAAATAATCTTCCCCAAATGTTTATGTGTAAGTTTGTGTTACTGAAATGTGTTACTCAAATGCAATATAAAGTACTACAAATAGAGATTTGTGTGTTACTATGTTTTACTGTATGCATTTGTATGCTTGAAAGACTATTGCATGCCTAAATTAAGTGGGGTCATTTGTAAATAATAAAAAAGTCATGTTCTTGGCATGTTTGCTCCTTTATCTTACTAGATTATCATGTGTATGTCACTTCCAAAATATATATAAATTTATATATCTATATATACACATATATTTACATATGGCACACATATATTGTACATACAATAATCAACTTTTCATAATCATATTTCTCCTCATCCAACTATGTAGAAATTGCGATTTAGATTTTAATGTCTTCCTCTTTCTTGTTCTTTCCACACTGTCCTTCTAGAACATGTATTTACTCTATTCTGACATTTCTGTACCGTACCTTCTATTTTCTGTGTTCCTCCCATCTCTCAGTTCTCATTTTCACCTGCCCTTTCTGTGGCTCCTTCTGGCCTTTGAAATTTCCTTTGTTATCAATAGCCAACACTGCTCTTCATCTCTGTTCAGCTCCATAAATATCTAGCTAGACTAGAAATCCAGAAAGGTTCATACATCCTTTATGTATTTCTCAGAAAAATCTAATTTTGACAGTCTTTTCTGAAATCAAACATTAAAGTGGGTATCACCTCACAGGCAACATTACTATTTTTGGTTGATACATATAAAAGATTAGAATGTTTCTCACTGATGGCTGGTGGAAAAAGTGGATATGTCAATCCACTGAAAACGTATGGAGGAGAAGTACATGAATTTGACATAAAACATGTAGCAAAGAGCATAAATAAGACTTCCTGACTTTCCTGGTACTTAACTCTCCATAAATGAATTATACACCTGTGCTTGTCATCATTGCCTTGGGCATCTATCTACAGACTGAGAAGAAGTGAACTCTGGAAACACAAGAGGAACTTGAGAGGAGTTGTGTGGTTTGCCTGAGTGTGCATGTGTACCATGAGCCCATGGCTGAATGGGGAGCTGATGAATTTCAAAGAAAATTATTGTCTATGGAATTTGACAGATCTCATTTTGGAATGGCTTAAATTTATATTTCACAATAAAATTGCTTGTGCTTGATCCATCTAAATGTATCTAGGATATCTGTGGCTACAACTGGTCAAATGAATATTTGATGTAATGTGGTTCACACAAATTGATCACATATCAACAAAATAAAATGCTATGTAATGTATTTTTTTGCTCACAGGCATATGGATAAACTTGAATTTAAATAGTCTCACCAATGCTTTGAATCTTCATAATTGGCTAAGATGTAAAAAGTTGAACAGTATGAATTAATCCATTTAGGAGGTTAGCTCCTCATTGTATAGCTCATTCAAGTAAACTGTGAAACGATCTTTAGCATTTTTTTTTTCCAATTAGGTAATCAGAGCTGCAATCCTTGCCTATACACAAGATATGCGAATTAACTGGGTGAGAGATTGGCCAGGACAGACAGTGCTCTGTGTATCTCAAATCTTTTGGACGATGGAAGTACAAACAGCTATTTCAACGGGACAAGAGGTAAGCTTTATTACCCCCAGGTTTCTCAGCATTTTTTCAACTAGTGCTATTGCAGGAATACACTAATTATAAAAAACAAAATAAAGACAATCCTCTTAAAACCCTTAAAAGGGTACTTGAGCCTCAATTCTGTTATTACATACATTTTTTGTACCTTTAAAAATAGAATGGTAATAGAACTAAGAAACTTCCTAAAGTCAGAAAGATTAGAAGGAAAAATAACATAACTCTCTTTTATACCTTGAGTAAAACCACCCTATGAAGACAAAATATTGGTTGAATTATTTTGACTATTTTCATTTTTATTCTTAATGCATTGATTTTAAATGCATTAAGATATTTTGATATCTTGAGTGATACTTAATTTTAAATATTGTAATATATTAGGCATACTAATTTAATAATATTAATTGGATTGCTGTTAGTAATTAACAACAGAAACCATATTTAATACAACATTCTTATCCTTGAGATAGGAATACAAGTTGACCAATGGACCAATTGGAATGTAGTAGTCATAGATCTTTTGTTTAAAATCATGAATTTTAAATATATTTTTGACATGGAGTTTGGTATTATTGTCTTTAAGGTACTATTGAATGCTGATAGTGTTGAGGTTTGAGAGAGACTAATATTCTCTGTAAGCAGGCAGATCCCATAGAGGAAGGAGCTGAGTGACACATGCTTAGTTCTGTCAAACTTACCAACAGGTCATTTATTTCTTTTCTGTGGAAAGGGATGAGGGCATAGGGCAGGAAGTCAGGGTTTTCCCGGAAAAAGTCTGTCTTCCTGGAACACAGGGCATGGGGGAATAGGGGTTTCCCTCACAGGCGTAAGCTCTTGGAGTTACTTCTGGGCTCTTGGCTTCTAGCCCTATACGCATTTTTCTTTTTGTTCAGTGGGTCTAGAGAATTTTTTTCTCTTTACTTTTAAGCTACCACCCGTCAACCTCCCCACACAGGGGTTTCCTCCATCACCAGTGTAGCCTCCTGGGTCTCCCTCCTTGCTTACTGGTCAGCTCCCCAAACCATGATACCAACTTCATCACTCTCCACTGGCGACATAGTCTGCAGGGAACAAAGAAGCAAATGTGAGCAGTTAAGACAAATTTGTAAGCATCTTCCACATTTCTTCAGTTTAAATGTGGTGTTTATCAAATCTCTATTCCTCTGTCAAGTCTTTGGTCTCACTCCAAGCAAGCTGCAAATGGTGGAGTTGACATCTAGCATTAAATGTAAACTATATCTTTTTCATGCTTCCAGTTATCTCCCAAGCATAATTTGAATCTCAAGCGACATGCAATTTAGGTCACTCCCATGTCCATGTGTCCTCTGCTCAAAACTACCTGCCTGGAGTTCTTACCATATTGCATACAGATACAAAGAGGGGTTTTGTTTTGTTTACAGCAGTATCCACAATACTGAGATTGAGTTATTTATTGACTCATTTATCAGTCTATTCAGTTTTTTTTTCTGCTCATGTTATATGCTGCAGGTATGGAGCCATTCACAGAGAAAGGCAAAATGAGAACCCATGCTACCTGAGGGTGATTCAGCTGTCGTAGACTCAAAGTCCTCTAAAACCGTAGCTTAGCAAGACTTAGCAAGTTACACCTATGTTATTGTTGCTTGCCAGACTGCACTCTTCTGTTGCATTTTATGGTGCTTTCATAGCTAAGTTTCATGATATGAAATTAAGCTTTGTATGTGTCCTTAAAAATTAATTCTTGTTCATCTGCTTGCGACTACCCTGTTTCATTATGCCCTTGGTCCCTAGCTGTGTACCCTGTGCCCGTTTGTCTTTCATCCATGTTTAGGCCTTTCAAGTTCTGTGGCAGCATCATGAGAGGCTAGCGCATGTTTTAGTATTCTATAGCACTGATGGTGTTTTAAAAATTTAACATGTAGTTTTATCATGAGAGGCTAGCATATGTTTTAGTATTGTATGTGTTGATCATTTTTTCCCCTAATTAATGTGTGGTTCACATTTGAAACTGATGACCTTGGTGGAGCAGCAGAAGACTCTTGTCTAGTTCCACAATCAAGAGCTTGATGTTACAAAAGCCTTATATGTTATACTGTCATGCTCCCAGAAGACCTGTTCAATTTATTTATTCAGCGAATGGTGATTGTGGAACTAGTCTGCGTGAGGCATTACAGGGACTGTAAAATAAATGAAAGAATCACTGCTGTCACAGAGCTAAGGGTATTGCAAATATTGATGTGATTTTCAGTCATTGTATCATTACATATGTAGAAGGATCTAGGTATGATAAAATTTGATTTCAGATAGGGTTTATTTTGGCAGAATATAATAGTAGTTACCTTTTAGATTCATTAGCTCACTGTGCAGAATGGTTTACAAGGAAGAAAATGTAACAAAATGCTATCAATACCATGATTTTTTCCCTATCTCTCTAATATGTATTATCATTGATTCATATAATATTGTTCCTAAAGAACTCAGTTTATCACAGTTTGAAGTTAAATTTTCGCTCTAAGTCTGCTTTACATTCTGCTACTGTGGTGTAGTAATAAATTCTTATGGACATATAATTTGTACTGTCAGGTCTAAACATTAAATTTTTATTTTATGTTTTGTATTGAACTATAGAATGTGAGCACCAGTGAGGCTCACATGATCCTCACTTTTACTGATGAGAAAACTGGGATGCACCCACTGGTGTGGCTTATGTTCTTAGGACCAAATTGGTTCTTACTAATTTATATGTTTAACATACATACATTCACTATTTGGCTCCAAGAATTTAAACACTTATGTCTATTGAAACATGGGTGGGACAGAAGTTTATCTTTCACTGCTTACGAAGAGAATTAATAGTAATCGATCATGTAAATAATATGAAGGCAACAGTGTTCAAACGCCAAACCTTTGAAAAAATGACCTCCTTAAAAATAAAGATAAAATCGTTCAAGGACTAAGAAAAGTGCCCCTTAGAGAAACAGTTTGCATTCTCCAGACCCAACCTTTAAACTTTTTCTCATTCTTGGAAATGCTCACTTGTAGTTACATCACTACCTGTTACCTGGTCCTGAAGGAATGAATGCACTCCTTGGTGCCCAGTGTTTATTAAATATTATTAGAGTGGAGAATGCAACCACAGCAGCCTGCTGGAGCATACTGACCCTTCCCTCAAGCATAGCGGTTCTCATTGATTCTAACTTGCTTTTCACATAAATCCTCTTCTCTTTTTTGACTTACTAATTAGATTTACCCCCACCAAAAAAAAAAAAAAAACGGATCGCAAAGCAAGGCTGGTTCTCAGAACTGGCACTGCTCACCAGCTCAGGAAGCTTACATAGCGATCCTGAAAGGACTGGTGGAATGCAAGGCAGCTGGAATCCGGGGTCTTAGGGCATCGGTGCTGCGGCAGCTTCTCTTGCGTCGTCTTTCCGCTTCGCTTGTCTCTGGCGGGCTTTGTTCTGCAGTGGGGATGAAGGCTTGCAGTGGCTTCCGATCGATTGGCATACTCTGAGTCCACCAAACCTAGTGAGAAGCCCTTTATTCCCTCTGCCTGTATAGTAGTTCCTGGGAAGAACCATGATTGGCTCTGGTTGGGTCACACCTTCTCCCACCCTTTGTTGCCACGGAGATGGGGCAAGGTGATGGACAGCTTACCAGAACCACAGAGCAGACAGAAGGAGTGGAAATAGGAATGGAAAGGATGTTGAGTAGACGCAAACCACGTGACGTGTGTCCAGTGCATCTGGCCAGATTGGCCTTGCTCACCTAATACTTTCATAGTAAGAAAAACCGATTATTTTTAAATCGTGTCATATGGGGAAAAAATGTACAGAAACACTCTGTATTCAGACTAGTGCAAAATGTTTTTGTTCAGAAAAATTCTGATCACATTATTTATATCTTATTTTCTTTCAGGCTCTTGAGCAATACTTGGAAAAATGTAACATGCAAATTGATGATATTGTGACTTTGGTCCGTGGCAAATTGTCCAAGCAGAATCGTGTTACTCTGGGAGCCCTTGTGGTGCTGGATGTCCATGCTAGGGATGTCCTCACATCACTTGTGAAAAAAAACGTTAGTGATGACTCTGACTTCGAGTGGTTAAGTCAGCTTAGGTACTATTGGCAAGTAAGTGATATCACTGAATGTTATTACATGGCAATTTCAGTTCATAGCTTTTTAATTTCTGCTTGCTTGCTCGCATGGGAAATAGTATGAGTAATATAGGATTTTTTGCTGATGGTACCCAAACAGGCATTCTCCAGACTGAAGATTAAGGCGGCCAAATACTATATATCATCTGTACAAAAAACTGTATCTTTATATCCAAATGCATGCTTAAATGTATAGTTACATATAAATACATATTCATATAGAGACACTCACAAATTGAGTAATTATAAAAAGTTACTCATTTTAAATGAGTCATTATTCTGCTGAATCTGTAAAATGTCTGAACTAAGCAGCTTACAATTGTGTTTTTAGATTTTTGATACATCTAAAGATTGTAAAAAAAAAAAAACAGACTTTTATCGTGATTTCATCATGAAAGTTTCCTCTTGTTGATCAATTGAAAGAACTGGAAACATGGTCTGGAAGGAAGGCTCTTATGAGGACACCTGGATGGGTGGTGATGGCAGTCACAACTGGGAAGGCAGGAGGAATAGAAATAGTACAGTGGACAAGGTGGGGCCAGTTGAGAGTGGGAGGAAGTTGCTGAGGATGTCTGGAGATATGGACTCAAAAATTCTTAACAGATTCACTTCTGTGAAAGGTTTAAAGGTATGGAGTGGGAGGAGAAAAGATAAGAACCAGACCCCTGGAAAATCATAGGAGAGGTAGTGGTTAGTGGAATCATTTCAAACGCCAGAACTTTCCCTTACCAGATGTATGACCTGGGCAAGTTACTTATTGTCTGTAAGCATCTGTTTTCTTATCTGTAAAATGGCAATAAGATAATACCCACTCTGTAGTGAAAATAAATCAAACAATTAATTATAAATATAGGAGAATAATGAACTATCAGAGAAATTTTAAAAAACAATCCCCACTTATATCAAAAAGAATAAAATACCTAAAAACAAACTTAACCAAGATGGTGAAAGACTTGCACACTGAAAACTCTAAGACATTTGTGAAGGAAATTGAAGAAGACACAAATAAATGGCAAGATACTTTGTTCTTGTGGATTGGAAAATTAATGTTGTTAAAAAGTTCCTACTACCCAAAGCAATCTACAGATTCAATGTAATCCCTGTCAAAATTCCAATGGCATTTTTCACAGAAATAAACAGTCCCAAAATTTGTATGCAGCCATAGAAGACACCAGATAGTCAAAGCAGTCTTGAAAAAGAACAACAAAGCTGGAGGCATCATGCTCCCTGATTTCAAATTATATTACAAAGCTAGAGTAATCAAAATTGAATGGTATTGGCGTAAAGAGACACATGGATCAATGGAACAGAACAGAGAGCTCAGAAGTACACCCAGGTGTATATGCCAAATAACTTTTGACAAAGGAGCTGAGAATATACAATGGAGAAAGGAAAGTCTCTTCAATAAATAGTGTTGGGAAAACTGAATGGCCACATAGGAAATACTGAAACTGGGCCACTGTCTTACACAATACACAATAATTAACTCAAAATGGATTAAAGACAGGAATGTAAGACCTGAAAACATAAAACTAGAAGAAAACATAGATGTTAAGCCCCTTAACTCAGTCTTGGCAATGATTTTTTTTTTTTTGATTTAGCAACAAAAGCAAAAATAAACAAGTGGGACTACATCAAACTAAAAAATGCTACATAGCAAAGAAAACCATCAACAAAATGAAAAGGCAACTTCCTGAATGGAAGAAAATACTTGTAAATCATATCTGATAAGGGGTTAACCTCTAAAATATATAAAGAACTCCTACAACTCAATAGCAAAAACACAAACTACCTGTTTGAAAATGGTCAAAGGATCTGAATAGACATTATTCCAAAGAAGACATACAATGGCTAACAGGTTCATGAAAAGATGCTCATCATCACTTATCAGGGAAATACAAATCAAAGCCACAATGAGAGATCCTCTCACACCTATTAGAACGGGCATTATCAAAAGACAAAAGATAACAAATGCTGATAAGGGTGTGGAAAAACGGGAACCATTGTGCACCATTGATGGGAATGTAAATTGGTGCAGCCACTATGGAAAACATGACGCGGTCTCCTCAAAAAATTAAAAAAAACAGAACTATCATATGACCCAACAATTCCACTCTGGGTATTATCTGAAGAAAACAAAAATACTCAAAAAGGTATATGCACCCCCATGTTTATTGCAGCATTATTTACAATAACTAAGGTATAGCAACAACCTGAATGTTCATTGACAGGTGAATGAATAAAGAAGATGTGGTGTATAAATGGAATACTATTCAGCCATTAAAAAATGAAATCTTGCCATTTGCAACAATATGGATTGACCCTGAGGGCATTACACTAAGTGAAATAAGTCAGACAAAGACAAATACAATCTGATCTCACTTATATGTGCAACCTAAAACAAACCAAGCTCATAAATACAGTGAGCAGATTGGTGGTTGCCAGAGGCTGAGAGTGGGAAGGGGGGAGAAATGGGTGAAGGTAAAAAGGTGTAAACTTCTAGTTATAAATAAGTCATGGGAATGTATAATACACTGTATGTTGACTATAGTTAATAATACCATATTGCATTTTTAAAGTTGCTAAGAGTAAATCTTAAAATTCTCATTATAAGAAAACTACTTATATATGATAGATCTTACCTAGACTTACTGTGATTATTTTATAATATACACAAATATTGAGTAATTATGTTTATACTTGAAATTAATATTATATGTCAATTATACCTTAATAAAAACATTAGCAATTGAAAAGAAAATACAGGAGAGATAAGGAACAAATATATTTTCCACAGATACCTATGGAAAAAATTGAAGCCAGTGACTTCAGACTTATCTGAGGAAATTAGATATTGAATTCTTCTACTGAATTTAATGATGTCTGAAAAGTGGAATTTTTTTAAGGATTTTTTATTCATTTGAGAGAGTGAGAGCACTAGTGGGGGGGAGGGGCAGACTCCCTGCTGAGCAGGGAGCCTGACTCTGGGCTATATCCCAGGACTCTGGGATCATGACCTGAGCCGAAGGCAGATGCTTAACTGACTGAGCCACCCAGGTGCCCCTGAAAAGTGAATTTTATTTATTTTTATTTTTTTAAAGATTTTATTTATTTATTTGACAGAGAGAGAGAGACAGCGAGAGAGGGAATACAGGCAGTGGGAGTGGGAGAGGGAGAAGCAGGCTTCCCGCCAAGCAGGGAGCCCGATGCGGGGCTCAATCCCAGGACCTGGAATCATGACCTGGGCCGAAGGCAGACGCTTAATGACTGAGCCACCCAGGCACCCCTGAAAAGTGAATTTTAAAAGATGTTGTTTATAACTTGACAGTTACTGATTAAGGAGTTCGAGATTTCATATTATTTAAAATTTTGTTATTTAAGTTAACTTTATTTTCTCTGATTTATCCTAGGAGAATAATTTAGAAACAAAGATGATCAATGCTGGCTTACGATATGGATATGAGTATCTGGGTAATTCCCCTCGGCTGGTTATTACTCCACTCACTGATCGATGTTACAGGTAAACTCACTAATTTATGGATCTATTGGAAATAAATTTCACGCCTAGACCCCTAAATTTCACCTAAATCTTTAAAAGAAACATTATCTTCCACTTGGTAAATGTATCCTAGGTTATCTTTTCCTAGACTCAATACTTTTCTCAACTTGACCTTCAATTTCTCTTTCCCTGCTGGCTTTCTCCTCTTAGCTCTGGAGCGAAGTATTGCCCGATATTGCTATTGTTGTTTACATTGTTCATTTCTTCTTTCTTCTTGAAACTTTCTCTTTATTTTTGATCCTTTGAGGCAACCTCCTGCTTCCCCTGAAACACAGAAATTTCTAGATTTCTGTTTTCATGTCGTGCTTTGTCTCATGCTTCACAGTTTCCCAAATGATCTCATCCACTGTCAGGCTTTAATAGCCTACATTCTGAAGATCCACAAGTCTGTATCTCCAGCCAAGGTCTCTCCTGTAAACTTGTGCTACATGCTTGCTGGATATCTCCATTAAGTAACTCTTAGGTATTTACATTGAAATTTTTTTCTATCATGCTTCTGAATAATAAAAGGGCTTTAACAACTTTAATGCAAGTTTCCATCTCCCATATTCCAAATTATTGTCAAAATCTAAATTAAAGTGTTATTTTTTTCAGGTATTAAAAGTCCATTTAGGTCTTATATCAAAGCTAACATCTTTCATCCACTTTAAAATTCCCTTTCTCTCCCAGCTCGAGCTTGACACAACCTCAAGGCCTTTATTTGGGGAGGCAAATGTGGTCAATGTTTTGTCAGTTTTATCCCTGTCCTTTGCATTATTCTCTCCGTCGCTCACCCTTGGCTCCTCCAGTCTTGGGGGTTAATGGAGGAAGGAAGAAAGAAAGGGACAGGTGGGTTCACGTGTGACAACTGTCTTGTGCGGCTACTATCTCTTGGCTGTTTAGTGTTCTCAATGAGGGCACAAGCCTAGATGTGCCAGATCTGCCATGGAATATTTATGTGGGTTTTTTGGAAACCCTTCCCCACCAGTCACCTGTGGAAAATGCCTTCCCTGGCTGGCTGCTGGTGACTTTTGCTTCAGCCTCTGTCTGAGGTCAGCCACACATGGACGCTCACCTTGGTGTCTTCTCCGATGCTAGGTGGGCCTCCTGCAGAGTCCCATTCAACGTGACTCAAATCTAGCTTCCTTCTGGTGGAATCTAGATCTGGTTAGATGATATACATTTATTTTGCCAATAGTATGAGTACATCTCCCTTACTGTCACTGTTTTCCCGAGCTCTGCCATCAGGAATGGCTACAGACATTCTCTTGACTTTAAATATTTTAAGTTGTGATTGAATTCCCAGTTCCTGTGTTACACAAATTCCAGGGGTCAGACAGTGTGCCAAGCTCTCCGAATAGTTCTCTAAAGCCCCACAGGTAGTTTGGCAGAGGGGCAAGTGCTTTCTTCTTCTCTACAGAGGGACGGGAAATAAACAACACACTAACAGCTCTTTCCAAAGATCTTTACTCTTGACCCCTCTTTTACAAGCTTCCTAGCCAAATTCTATATGGCCTGGTGCTAGGTGGCCAATTTTACTATCTGTAAGATAAGATTATCTGGCATAGATTGCTCTATTTATATTCTGTTACATATTTTTTACATCTAATGTTTATATACATTTACCAAAAACTTTATCATTGTCTTAAATCATAATTGCTTCTTCCTTTGCCTTCTTTCTGATTTCATTTTTCTTACTAGGCAACATCCTTCAGTAATTGTTTCAGTGAGGTTCTGCACGTAGTGAACTCTATCAGTCTTTGTTTTTAAACAAAATTTGGTCTTCATTCAATTATTAAATGATAGGATAGCTGGGTATAGGACTGTAAGTGAAGCATAATTTCCCCTCAGCTCTCCAAAGATCTTATTCTCCTGGCATTCATTGCCACTACTGAGTAGACTGTTATGTTTCCTTTGTAGGTAATTTTTTTCTATCATGTTTTTAAGATTTTCTCTTTATTGTTGATGTTCACTGTAATGCTACTATACGTGGGTGAGTTTTTATTTATCCCACTTGAGACTTTTCAGTTCATATCTTTCTTCATTTCTGGCAAATTCTCAGCCATTACTTTTTATTTATTTATTTGGGGGGAGGAGTGAGGAGAGGAAGGGTACAGGGAGATGGAGAGAGAGAATCTTAAGCAGGCTCCATGCTCAGCAGGCAGACCCTGAGATCATGACCTGAGCTGAAACCAAGAGTTGGATTCTTAACCTACTGAGCCACCCAGGTGCCCCACAGCCATTGCTTTTTAAATTTGCCTTTTTCCCATTCTCTTCCTTTTTTTTCTTTGTCTCTCAACTTTTCTTATATTCCCCATTTTGATATCTTCTTGGGTGATTTCCTCATATTTATCTTGTAGTGCATAATTCTCTTTGTTTACTCTGCCATTTAATCTGGTAACTTTTTAAAAAGTCCAATAACTATATTTTTTATTGCTAGATTTCAAGTTGCCTCTTTTATGAAACTGACTTTTTCTCATAGTTTTATGCCTCTTGCTTTTTTTTTTAAGATTTCTTTATTTATTTTAGAGAAAGAACGAGTGGGTGGGGGGAGGGACAGAGGGGGGGAGAGAGAGAGAGAGAGAGAGAGAGAGGAATTCAAGCAGGTTCTGCACTGAGTGTGGAGCCTGACGCGGAGCTCAATCTCACAACCCTGAGGTCTGACCTGAGCCGAAACCAAGAGTTGGAGGCTTAACGAACTGTACCACCCAGGCACCACTGTCTATTCCTTTTTATTTAAAATCTCATTAAATAAATCATCAGGATACCAGAGTACCAAGTATATAGTAATTCTCCCGCACCTTTGTCCATCTGCCACTGCAAGTCTGACTCTTAACTTTGATCTCTCTCTCTCTCTGGTTTTAATTATGAGCTCATTTTAGTAAGGGTTGTTTCCCCATGCAATCTTACATTTTCTCAGCTGTGGAGGTGTCCATGTGGAACAGTTTCACATTTATCTCTTAAAAGGGCTCTAGGGTTTTCTCTGGTCCAAAACAAAATTTCAGTGTTAATTTCTCAGTTTGGGTTCATGTGCCCATGGATAATGGAAATTGGGACCCTACCCTCATGAAGCTTTCTACTGGGTGCTGCAATGAAGGGTAAGCTTCCTATCTCCTCTGTAGTTGATCTTTCTTTGTCTTTCTCGAGTAGGTTGCTAGAGTAATTTTAGTTTCCATTTAGAGATAAGTCAGTTTTCAAGGCTTCTAGATTTATATAAGTGAATGCATTCCAGCTCTTCACCTTACGCAGTATAAGAATTTTTCTGTTTCGGGGCGCCTATGTGGTACAGTTGGTTAAGCGTCCATCTCTTGGTTTTGGTTCAGGTCGTGATCACAGGGTCGTGAGACTGAGCCTCACATCGGGCTCCGGGCTCAGCATGGAGTCTGCTTAAGACCTTCTCTCTGTCTCCCTCTGCTCCCTACCCCTCCTTGCTAGACCTCTCTCTCAAATAAAAAAATTTAAGGAGAGAAAAAAAGAATTTTTCTGTTTCTCTGTGGTTGTAAAATACACTTGTGTTTGTATGCAGATCCCAAAAACAATTTGCACCTCTATAGCTTTAGCACCTAATTACTGACAGCTTTGCATTCCCTCTTCGTTGGTGATTTCCTTTACATTCTTTCAAAAATGGCTACGTATTTCAAAAGTTACTTTTTTTTTTATGTAGCATTTCCGAATGTTTGCAGTTAGGGGGATTGGGTGGTTCAGCATCAGCTGAATTCTCCGTATTGACCAGAGTCAGCATTGAATTTCAAGTGTGTTTGTTCTGATTCTCTTCAGAAGTGAAATATAATAACAGATAAAGTAATGCACAGTCAGATTTTTCAGAAGTTCATGGGAAGGAAGAAATTATTGAAGAGGAAGTGGAAAATCTGGCTCTCAGTTTAAACTTTTCCTCTTTTCATAATGTATATTAAAAATGACATTATTCTACAAAGATTGCTTATTTCTTATATTTCAGAACCTTGTTTGGGGCCCTTCACCTGCACCTTGGAGGAGCCCCTGAAGGGCCCGCTGGCACTGGAAAGACTGAAACTACCAAAGATTTAGCAAAAGCAGTAGCCAAACAATGTGTTGTTTTCAACTGCTCTGATGGGTTGGATTATCTGGCTTTAGGAAAATTCTTTAAGGTTTGAATTGACTCATTTCTTTACAAAATAACTGCTCAGAGAGGAAAGTTTATTATGAAACATAATTTAATGCAAGTAAAAGACTTGCATAAAATTTTACTTAAATTTAAGTAAAAATTAAAGCTCTGTCTCCATTCTCCAGAGAAGTAGGGTTATTTCAGAGAATTATTTCTCCTTTCAGAGAAAGGAGCTTTACCTGTGTCTCCAGTGCCTGCTGTAATGGGTCAGTATGGCTGATAGGAATGAGTGCTGTGCCTTCAGTATATTGGGGCAGCTAAAAATTTGAGAACCACTACATCATGTAAAGACCGTGGGGAATCTAAAGTCTTTAACCTGTAGCTCTTATTATTAACCAGTTATGATTCAGTAATTTACTTTCATAGATACACTCTAGTTAATCTTTTCTTGCAAACTTAAAATACTTGTTTTTTTCTTATACTGAGTCAGATTCCCACTCTTAGGAGTCTGTAAGATTGCAAAAGGGGGAATTAAAAATGTAACATCCCTGTCTATAAAACTATAATGTCTGGTCATTTTAGTGCTTTGTTGCTACAGGCTGTTATTCTTTAAAATGTTAGCTGGAACAGTCGAACACAGAATTATCCATTTGGGATTATAGGTTCTGTTTATTTGTTTATGTCTATTTTTCTGTGAAGATTCTGTAATTCTTATTTTTAAAGATTCTGTAATTATTTTCCAAAATTTCTTGAGAAAAGTTAACATTTAAAAAGAAAACCAAACTAACAACAACAAAAAATATACCAATCCTGCCCTATACAGTAAACTGTCCCTGCCTGATATAGGGCAAGGTCATTTTATAACAGATTTGGAATTTAAAGAGTCTCTATATTTGTGATGCTGAAACAATTAGGATAAGATTTTAAAAGTCAGAAATATAAATAACATATCAAGAAAACATTTGAATGACCAGTTACCATTTTAGTCATACTCTGTAATGATATACAACCTTGTTGTAATGATTCTTTAAGAAAGAGATAATAAGTCTAAAAGAGTCTCTGTGTAATTTAGTTTGAATAGCCATTATATTCCTAAATATTTAAGGAAAAGTCTGGTATGTACTACTGAATTTTTGAATATATATAATGATTTTCTTAATTCCTTGATATAGATTCATACACTTTTGGTATCAAAGTTGCTTACTGATAAGTATTTATTGGTTATAAAGATACTTTGTTAGGCTCATGCTGAATAATAAGGGTACAGAATAAAAAAGACATGGGTCTTATTAATAATGTCACAATCCTTAAAACTATTTGAATATGTGACTTCTTAAGTATTTTTTTGTTCTCTGTGGTTTCGAGTCCTCTTATTATATGTAGAAATAAAAGTCATAGTCTTCTCTAATGAAATTGTGCTATTCTTTGAAATGCACAGAGTTCACATTTCATCCAGTGTGGTTCAGTAGATGGAACTGTGTACAAATCCAAGGTTCACCACTATTAACTCTGTGGCCTTGTACTAATTAACATCTTGTATGATATGGTCTTAGTTTCTTTGCATAAAAGATACATGCCTGTAACTACTCATACAGCTACTCAGTGAAACATACATACATACATACATATATATACAATCTATGGAATATGCATTCAATAAATGTCAAATTGATTTTTTAAAAAATAAATTTGAATTTGGACTGAGCTACTCAAGCCTGGTGGTCTAGTTTTCTTTAATGCCCAAATGGCACATGTTTGTGAGGTAGCTGTGAGTTAGAAGTGCAAACTAGAGCCTCAAACTATGTAAGTTGACTATTAAGGTGCTCAAACCACAAAATAGTTTCATTAGCAACAGAAGTCATCTTATTTAGAGAAATATTGCAATCTATTCGATGAAGTTCATATAGAAAAAGCAAACAATCAACTTGCACATAAAAAGTAAGAAAGGCTTTGAGATTACAGGTATACATCTAAATGCCAAAAGATACACAGAAAATAAAAAGCTATTGATCAAATGGACAATTTTCCAATTGATCAAACTCCTTATTCGTGCAGAATAATGAATTTCTAATAAAAAAATAATACACTGTCTTTAAAGATAAAGGTGAATAAGCAATTTCCTTGATAGGCTATTAAATCCTTGAAAATATCAGGTGAAAATGCAACATTTCAATGCAATATTCAGTCAGATAAAATTGAAAAATTTCATTACTCTTTTCTCCCAGGGACTGTTATCTTGTGGAGCCTGGGCTTGCTTTGATGAGTTTAACAGAATTGATTTGGAAGTACTGTCTGTGGTTGCTCAACAAATTCTTACTATCCAAAGAGGTAATGGCCTGGTTTGTCTTTGCATTATGTCAAAACAATAGAAATATGGGAGATAATGGATGGCACAAGTTGCATTTAAATGTGGAATTGCTGAGTCATTTCATTCTTGATGACCAACAGGTATTAATGCAGGTGTCAATACACTAGTGTTTGAAGGAACTGAGTTAAAACTTGACCCCACATGCGCTGTCTTTATAACTATGAACCCGGGATATGCTGGGCGATCGGAGCTGCCGGATAATCTGAAGGTACAAAAGGGACAATTAGATCATCTGTTTCCTTTCTGTAGTTTACAAAGTTAATATGTAAAAAGAAAGAACATGCTCTCCTTGAATTTTATGCAAAATATTTGCTTTTGGACGTTGTATTTTAGAAAACTGTTTTAGAAAATAATTTTTATTTATTTTTAAAGATTTTATTTATTCATTTGAGAGAGAGACAGCACAAGCAGAGGGAGGGGCAGAGGGAGAGGGAGAAGCAGACCCCCCACTGAGCTGGGAGTCTGATGTAGGGCTCGATCCCAGACCCTGAGATCATGAACTGAGCTGAAGGCAGATGCTTAACCGACTGAGCCACCCAGGTGCCCCTAGAAAATAATTTTTAAAGCTTTGTGTACCTTTAGAAAATGAATGTGCAAACCAGATGTAACTTCCAAACTGATATTTAATAACTGATAATTATAGAAAGTTAGAAAATATAGGAAATACTGAAAAAGATACCCATTCTATTGCTTACTATATTGTATCCTTCAGTTTTAAATATCTTTTAAAAGGCAAATTTTAAATGGTAGAATCCAGCAGTTGTGTATGCTGGGTTGTTTTTTTCCAGGTTAATATTATAACATGAGCATTTTCCTATCTTTATAAACATAATTCAAACTGTAAATAAATTTACCGAACTGCATCTTACTGTTGGACACTTGGGTTGCTTTTAGTTTTCCTTCATTATAAATAATATTGCAATGGGCAGTTTTTACTTAAGGCTTTTGTCTATTTTAAAATATTTCCTTAAGTATGGTCATAGGACCGAGAGCTGTGTTGTTAAATTGCCTCCCAACAGAGGTTGAAATAATTCCAGCCCACATCAATTCTCAATTGTCCTTTATACTCAACACTAATTTTTTTTTCCTGCTAAAAAGAGCAAAACACTTTGCTAATTGAATAGACTAGACTCTTCACTAAAAAACAAACAAACAAAAAAAAACCCAAAAAACTTGATTAAGAGAGAAATAGGACATTTCCCCATATCTTGGGCATTTTATATCCTTTTCTGATAAATTGCATTTGTGGCTAGAGCATAAAGAACAATGTTGAAGAATAATGCATGGTAATTGCAGATCCAAAACCAAGTCTTCTGACTCTCAGTCCTATATTCCTTTCTGCTATTCACATAGTTAGACTGACAGCTTCTTAGACTAGTTGAGGAATTCTTCTTTTCCACTGAAGAGACTTTCAATTCAACTAATTGCTGCAAAGTATTTTGGTATTTCCATTCCATGTACTTTTATGTATTAGACGAGATGTTTTAATACTTTGCCTAAGTGAAGGAAGGTATGATTAAAAAATAAAAACTGGTAAATCCTCTTTTATCTAAGAAGCGTTTTGCAACTTTTCATTGTGATTTACGTTTGGAGAACTCTTTTTGTAGCAGTTCTTTTGTTCACCCATGTTTTTCTTTTCTTCAGTAGGATCAGTCTGAATACATAGTATTTGTAAAGGAAAAAATCTGTGAATAGCTAATCATAAAAAGCTGGGACTGTTATAAAAAGTTGAGTCTGTTAATGTCCTATGCAGACTGTGTCACAGTTTTATGTGCTGTGCATGTTGAAACAGTGTCAAAATATCCACCTTGTGGTTCTGTGGGTGATGGATTTTCCTTCTACTTCAGGCCAAAAACTGCTCTGAAATTCTGGTAGCTTTGTTGTTGTTCTTCCTACTGTGCAGTCTTCTTGGTTACAATGGCTACAGAACATCTATTTTCAAGTATATATGGAACAATTTTTTAAAAATGTCAGTCTGAAAAGAAAGAAATAGATATTCCTTGGGAAAAAAAGAAAAAGCTTACTGAGGTCCAGAGAATGTCTTCAGAGTCATCTTTGAGCCTTCCCTCTTCTTCACCCAGTGATTCAGCCAGTCACCAAAACCAGGGATCCTATTATACAAAAGCCTTATAATTCTTGCTGCTCTTGCCTAGTCCCACTGCTGCACCTTCCTTCCCTCCCTCTTCATTCTTCCCCTGTGTGTCTTACTGCAACAGCTCGCTTGTCACCAATCTCTTCTCCACTAAAATTCACTATAATTTATTCCCCATTATAATTCTACTGGTGTCTTCAGAAGAAATCTGATCCTATAACTTCCAGACTTAAAAAGCTATTGGGTTTTGTTGTTTTGCCTACAGAAAAAAAGTTCAAAGTTCTTGGCCTGATCTACAAGAACCTTGGAATTAGGACCCAATGCATCTGTCCTGCCATCTCCCTACACCTATGTCATCATGCAGATAGTCCCATTTTGACATCCTGTATATCTAGATAAGATCTGCATAGTGGAGCAATTTCTTAAGCACATTGCTACATTAGAGAAGCTATATTTAATATTAAAACTATTCTGAAGAATCAATATTCAATAAACATTTCAGAATAGTTGAATGTTAGAAGCCATGGTAAAATGGGCATGTTCCAGATCTTCGAATGTCACAAAGCCAATCACCTGATGCATAGCTTTCCAGAAGGATAATGCTTACATTCTGATACCTGTATCAGAATTTATTCAAGCCCTGGTATGATACCTGGAGCTAGATTCTTCTTTTACACTCAAGAAAGTACATCATTGGTTAAACCAGAATTGAACTTAAATTTTTTTAAGAACACTAAAGTACCTTTAAACTTATTGCTATTACTAACAAATTATTTCTGGCACATTCCAAATCAAACCATATCATATCAGTATTTCTCACACAGTTTGAGAACCATTGAATTAAAATATTCACCTAAAATTGTTTTGAGTAAGATGCTTTTCTCTGTGATAAATAGAAATCGATGTTAAATCTTTGGTGGAGGATTCTTAGTAGATGGAACATCATGATAAACCCTTGAAATTTCTTTACCACACTCTATTTTTTGTTCTCTTGGCCACTGATCTCTCTGTTCCATGATGTTCCATGGCCATATTGCTAGTACGGCTGAGGGAATGGGAATAGAAATTTGTGAAATATCTGATGTGGTCAGGGGGAAGCCTACACCACACAGACCTGGATGTTCACCTGAAACTAATAGCAGTTGATACTATTGTAGAAAGACTGTACCACCCAAACCTAGCTGGGCCCACTGACTGACTGGTTCATTCATTCTTTCTCTTATTTGTGGAAAGAAATAGTTGTTGAGAACCTACCCTTTTAAAGAGGTACCATCTGTATAGTAATTCTCTTGCATTCTCTTTTCCTCAAATATGTAGTGGTTTAGAGCACTTGCTTAAACTTCTCTGTTTCAAGTTATTTGCTCAAGCCATATATTTTTAACATTTTATTCTTTATTTAATGGTAACCTTATTGATAAAATAGCAGTATTAAGGCCTCTAGTTAGTAATTAACATAACACATTGGAAGAGTCTTGCTCGATGCCAATCTTTTATTCTCAACCTGTAACAGTCATAACAGATCACTTAAGATATTTTATTTCCTATCTGCCTTGTGTTTCAGGTAACTCAATGAATTCCCAGAATATATTTATAAACTATCTGAATAAAACTGCCATTTTTCTAGGAGCGCCTGGCTATCTCAGTCAGTACAGCATGTGACTCTCAATCTTGGGGGTGTGAGTTCAAGCCCCACGCTGGGCATGGAGCCCACTTAAAAAAATTGCCATTTTTTTTTTTTATCTTTAGTACACAAAGGTCCTGGCTTAATGTATGAGCTACTGAAGTAGGTCCTCACACATACTGACATTCTAAACTTAAATTTTCTTATTTATTCTTTTAAAATCTGTCTAGTTTTCTACTTAGCTATCACAGATCATTTATTTGTCCCACAACATTTAAAAATACCATGGGGAAAAAAAACTTTACAATTTGGAAAATTGATTTATCATAATTAATAATTATCTGTGGCTTTTTTCCGGTTTTTATTTCTTTATTATGCTTGGTGAAAGACTGACATGGTGACTGCAGACTCAAAAAGTTAAAAATATCTCAAAATACCTTATTTATCTAACATAGCCTTGTTATTAGGAGTTATCTGATTAGCCCACAGCATACAATTAATTCTATTCCAAGAGAGCCTCACTTGAAGCCTGGTCTCCCAATACCATGCACTTTCTCACCAGCCCATATGAAAAGCCCAGCTTTTGGACATCCCAGCAGGCTTAGATATATTTCCCCTATAACCTGTCACTTCTCAAGAAGAATAGAGCATAATTGATACTTAGCATGTGAATTAATAATTCACCCAAAACCTAAGTATCATGAACGTTCTTAAAAGCATAACTTAAGGCAAAATAGTGATACAGAAGTTAATGACATTTATAACAATTACAAGAAACACGTTTTTAAAATTGTTTTTATCTATATGATTTGGACATTGTAATTGAACATTATTGCAGAAAAGCTATATAGTCATAACGCATTAGGAAATGCACAGTAGGGTTGTCTTTACAATGGTCTTTTCAAAAATACCTTTCTTGCACTCCTGTAGGCTCTCTTTCGGACAGTAGCAATGATGGTGCCTGATTATGCCATGATTGCTGAAATAGTCTTGTACTCCTGTGGGTTTGTCATGGCTCGGCCTCTGTCGGTAAAAATCGTGGCTACCTACCGCTTGTGTTCAGAGCAATTGTCCTCGCAACATCACTATGACTATGGCATGAGAGCTGTGAAGTCCGTGCTTACCGCTGCTGGGAATCTGAAGGTAGAGAACTCAAGTGATTTCTTACTCATGAATTTTCTGTTCGTAAATCTCAGGACCCTGTGTCTTCACAGAATTCCAGTAACTGGTTGGTTTCATCAACTGAAAAAAATCCAGCTATTGTACTAAAAAATAGTTGATCATTTGCACATGTGAAAAAAGGAAGTTTTATGATTTGTAAAAACTTAATTCAAAACTTAATTAAAACATAATTCTTACTGAGTTCTGTTCCATAATTTTAAATGCATGAAAATAGGTACTACCAAGGAATGAAATTCCTTGCTGCTGAGAAATATTTTGAAGGCTTTCAGTCTATATGAATGTGTACAGCTTTAAAGGAAATAATGTATAATTAATAAATATATACACATGTGCCAAAACATTATCAATTAGTGTAATTATATAATTACAGCCTATTGTAGACTAGCAGTTATAGACTTGCAATATAATGTTTGTATTTTAAAATGGTATAAATCATAACTATATAGATGGAAAAATCCAAATATTTTAAGACTTATGTAACTTTTCATTGAAAGTATTTTGTGGAGGCATGAACTAAAACTGTGCATTAGTTCTTTATGAAACAAAGCAAGGTAGGCTATACTTAACAACAAAATGCAAAATGTGACCTTGGAGTTTATAAAATTTTCATGTTCATGTTTTGTCGAAGATAAAGATTTTAAAATATATTCTACATGATTAAGAGCCATGGCATGCATTTTTATCTTCTGTAATAAATGTTACTGAGAATTCTGATATATAATGGTAATATTCTATTTCACATTAACCTAGAATAACTGCACACCATTGTTTTTTGCAATAAACAGATGCAACTAGAAGTAACAATTTGTATTAACCTGGCGTTGTCAGGATTACACTGTGGTCAGATAATGGGAAAGATAATGCATTGTCTAGTGTATGTTATTACTGACATCTTGACTATGGAATTGAGCTATTAAAGTTACACAGCAAATGAATCCTGCAAATGAATCCTTTCATTCTTTGTCAAAAGCTAATTTAGAATTGTTGAAAGTGTTGGCTTGAATATTTTGAAGTTTGTTTTTATTATATCAAGAAACAATTTAATTTGCTTTAAAATAATAGCTTCTCAAATAACAAAATAGACTTTTGACACCTCACAATTTAGGGGTTAGACTGATCCAAAGACAAAGTCCACATGAGCAGGATTAGCTTTGGCATTGTGTGCTCTGAACTTGACTGCTGGGCATCACTGACTTTGTAAGGGTAAAGCCAGTTGGAACATGGAATTTATTAGGCAGAAAGATTCTAGAGGAAAGGAAGAGGGTTCTGTAAAATTAAATGCATGATAATAGGAGAAACTTTGGAGTGAGATGTTGAATAAAGTACTGAAGTTGGGAGAAATAATTTGGAGTTCATATTTTTGTGAACTCTGCAAACCTTATTATGGGCCTAACAACACGTTCAGAGTTCAACCAGGTTTTTAGTAAACTTTGAGATTACCACAAGTGTTTGGGAATTTTTTCAACCTCTAAAATTAGTAACAATCCAATTAAATGAAAATAAATGAGAACAGTTTTATGTGGGTTTAAATTGTCTTTGGGGCCTGTGTGTGTATGCGTGCACACATGTGTGTGTGTGAATATGTAGGGGGTGCACTTAGTGGATGGAGATTTCATCATGAGTGTATTTTCTTTTAGCTGAAATATCCAAATGAAAATGAAGAAATTTTGCTGCTTAGATCTATTATTGATGTAAATCTGCCAAAATTTTTGTCCCATGATTTACCACTCTTTGAGGTAAGGATATTTATTATTCTGGTGTATCAGAATTTTTATAATAATGTATTTATCAAATGTCCAAGTTTACAACTCGCTATGAGAAACTTCTACAGAAAATAATGATATGGCGCAGAGAAACATAGATCATTCCATGTTGTACTTGAAGTGTGTTTAGCTCTGTTGCTTCAGATGACTTTCAAGAAGTTGGGATTTTTAATATTTTATTTATTTATTTATTTATTTAAGAGAAAGAATGAGAGAGAGAGAGAGCATGAGAGGGGGGAGGGTCAGAGGGAGAAGCAGACTCCCTGCTGAGCAAGGAGCCCGATGCGGACTCGATCCTGGGACTCCAGAATCATGACCTGAGCCAAAGGCAGTCGCTTAACCAACTGAGCCACCCAGGTGCCCAAGAAGTTGGGATTTTTAAATAGTACTTTTTGTTTATGCAATGTAAATAATCACACAAAAGTTATGAAATATGTTTGCTGATAAATTGCACTAGAATGTAGGCTCCATGAAGGAAAATAATGGGTCTAACACACCACTGAATCCTTTGCACAGAAAAGGTACTTGGCAAATGTTTGTTAAATTAATAATTGAAGAAATTTTTTTTAAAAAGCTTAATTTCTTGGGATGCCTGGGTGGCTCAGTTGGTTAAGCGTCTGCCTTTGGCTCAGGTCATGATCCCGGGGTCCTGGGATCGAGTCCTACATTGGGCTCCTTGCTCAGTGGGGACCCTGCTTCTGCCTCTGCTTGCAGCTCCCTCTGCTTGTGCTCTCTTTCTCTGACAAATAAAATCTTTTTAAAAAAATAATAAGCTTAATTCCTTTAAAAGCGTAAAATGGCTTTTATGAAATTGATGTTTTTCAGGATTATTTAAAGGAAGAACTAAGTTTAATTATCTAGTTATATTTAAGATTAGACTATTAATTGAGAAGAAATATTAGAATAATGGTTAAGGTTTTCATATTATCATTTGATGTCATTCTTTTCCTTTTCTCTGTCTCAGTTAGAAGGAATTGGGGGGGCCATGGGCTCCCAGCAAGTGTTAGATGTTGCACTAATATGTGCTGCCTTAAAGTACAGGCAGTTAGCTTCCAACATGTAAGGACTGAAGTGGTATGATGTTATGGGGATGGGGAGGGGTGACACTGCCAATGTGGTGTGGCCCATTGTCATCCACTCTCCATAGTAACCATGTTTCATCATTCCAAAGGATCTTTCCAGTACTTAGAGCTGGCAGCATAAATACAGAGTGACTCTATGAGGAATAGGTTCAAATTTTCTTCCTAACATTTTTCCTCAGTTTCTTTGGTACTAGGATACTGGACAAATTTTTCAAGAGTAAAGACTCTATTTTTATACAGTGGAAATATACCTCACCAGATGTATTCTCAAGCAGTTGTGTATTCATCCAGTGAACATTTATTGAGCAATATCTCAAAAATGGAGCATAACTGTCACTTCGAATTAGGACAGTTCCTTGTTGTGAGACCATCCCATACACTGTAGAACATTAGGCATCCTTGCCCCCCACCCTCACCCCAGTGTTGATAGATCTCTTCTGTTGTGACAACCAGACAATTCCACATATTTTTGACTCTCTACCAGGCAGGAGAGTCAGGGGAACTGGTTTTGGTTGAGAACCACTGGATACCAAAGATGTTCTTGAGTGGTCTCCTTCATTCAAGGTCAACCAAAAACAATTTGAACAATATGAGAAGATATGTTTGTTTATTTACCAAATACTATGCACTTACTATGTATCAGACACTCTTCTAAGAGCTTTGCAAATAGTAACTTATTTAACGCTCATAATGACCCAGTAGGTCAGGTGCTATCATTATCCCTGTTTTACAGATCATTTAACTAAGGCAAAGGTAATTAGCTTTGATTTATGGCTAGTACATGAGTGAGTGGGGATTTCAACCATGTAGTCAGGCTGCAGAGTGCTCTTAACCACTGAGCTGCATTGTATTTTCCTCCTCTTTATCTCACGGAAACATTGCTTTGATAAACTAAGATCAGTTTCTCCATAACAGCATTTGAAGGATTAAATATAGGGGCAATTAAACTCAGAATTCATCAATTCTCAAGTATAGGTCAAATGTATGTTTTCACATGAAGCACTTCTGAATTTTTACTTTTACCTTCAGAGTGAAAATAAGTCCTATTTCTTACATAGGTTTGCTATAATACTTATAAAATAGCCTGAACAGTTTATAAAGGTATGTTTCTTAGAACTTGCAATCAACTTTATATATTCCTATACACTAAGTATGGAATCCTAATTCTTTCCAATCATACATGATATGATTTTATCAGTTTCCTAAAGCTGCCATAACAAAGTACCACAACTTGGTGGCTTAAGACAATAGAAAGATATTCTCTCAAAGTTCTAGAGGGAAGACATCTGAAATCAAGGCTCTAGGAAAGACTCCTTTGCCTCTTCTTAGCTTCTGATGACTATTGGCAATCCTTGACATTTCCTGGTGTGGGTTGGCATCACTCTGATCTCTACCTCCATCATTACATGGCCTTCCCTAGGTGTATCTGTGTTTGAATCTTCTCCTTTCTGTTATGAAGACACCAGTCATTGGATTTGAGGCCCAGGATAACATCATCTTAATTTATCTGATTATATCTGCAAAGATCCTATTTCCAAATGAGATTACATTTTGAGGTTTTTCTATGGGCATGAATCTTTGAGGGACACAAAGCTGATTAAAATCCTAGCCACCACAATGATTAAAATACCTTTGAACTAATTTTTGTATGTGATACTGAGGTGTGGATTAAAGTTCATTGTTTTGACAATCCAGGCATTCTATCTTTTTATCTTTTCTCTACCAAATTGTTTTTGTGCCTTTGTTGAGAATGAGTTGTTCAAATGTGTGTGGGTCACTTTCTGGGCTCGCCATTCCATTCCATTGGTATATTTGTCTATTGTTATACAACATGAAACTGTCTTTATAATAAGCCTTAAAATAAGGTCATATTTGTCTAACTTTTTAAAAGTATTGTAAAATTGTAAAAATTTCTAGAAGAAAACGGGAGAAATCTCTTGTGATGTTGGGTTAGGCAAAAATTTCTTAAACACAGCATCAAAAGCACAATGCATAAAACAATAAATTGATAAAATAGACTCACCAAAACTTAAAAAGTTCACTCTTTGAGAGACATTGGTAAGAGGATGAAAGACAAGTTGCAGAGTAGGAAAAAATATCTGCAAATTAGATATATGATGAAGGACTTGTGTACAGAATATTTAAAGAATGGTCAAAACTTACCATTAAGAAAATAAACCAATTAAAAATAGGCAAAAGATTTGAACAGGCACTTCACAAAGGACATATACATAAAGCAAATAAGCACATGCAAAAACATTAGTCATCAGGAAATGCACATTGAAGCCACAGTAAGATACTGTGACATACCTATTAGTGTGGATAAAATTAAAAAGACTGACCATACCAAATATTAAAAGTGTTATACCCTGCTGGAATGAATGTACAATAATACAACCACTTTGGAAAGCAGATAGTTTCTTAAAATATTAAACACATAACCACCATATTATCCAGGTTTTCCACTCTTCAATATTCAACTAAGAGAAATGAAAGCATTTGTCCATACAAAGAGTTGTATATAAGTGTTCATAGCAGTTTTGTTTGCAATAGCTCCAAACTGGAAACAAAGTATCCATCAACAGGGGAATGGATTTAAATGTAATACTTGTATGCATTGAACTATTAATACATGATGTCACATATGGGAATCTCCAAATATTTACACTAAGTAAAAAGAAGTCAGAAAAAAGTAGTACCCATAATGTGTAACTTCATCTATATTAAATTCCAGACAATGCAAATAAAAAATAGTAACACAAAGCAAATTAGTGGTTTCCTGGTGATGGAGGTGGGAGGTGGCAAAGAGAGTAGAGAAGGAGGATTACAAACGGTCACAAGGTGACTTCTGGGAGTGATAGGTTGATTATCTTGATTGAGTTGATGACTCCACTTATTGAATTTGTAATACTTTAAATATATATAGTTCATTGTATGTCAGTCATACCTCTATAAAGCTGTTAAAAATACTGTTGAACTATTTAATGGCTCTATTTCCATCATTATTAAATATGAGGATGGGAGGACTTTTATCACGTTTATGTGTGTGTGTGTTGGGGGGGGGAGAGAGAGAGAGAGAGAGAGAGGCTATCAGATGTGTAATATAAATCCCCAAATCATCTATCATCAGGGAATCACTTCAGATTTGTTTCCTGGTGTGAAATTACCAAAACCAGATTATAATGATTTGCTAGCAGCTATCAAAGACAACTGTGAATCCATGAATTTGCAAATGACCAGATTCTTTTCTGAGAAGATACTTCAAATATATGAAATGATGATTGTGCGTCATGGTTTTATGATCGTTGGGGAACCGTTTGGAGGAAAAACCAGTGCATACCGCGTCTTAGCTGGAGCACTAAATGACATATGTGAAAAGGTGAGTGTGTTATTAATGCATTGATTTATTCATAATCAGCTTTGTGCAAGATAGAATGTATAGTGATTTTAAAAGACACTTTAATGTAGCAACTTAAAATCATGGAAAAAAATGGGTCAAAAGGAAAATACTACTAAAAAGGTAACATGAAACAATTATGAAGTTTAGCGTATGAAGGATCTATCATAGGTTTGCCGGTCAACCTTTTATTTCTTTTCAAGATTTTATTTATGAAGGTAACACATGTTGTAGAAAAAATCTGAAAACATGAGAAGACTGAAAGCTTTCTTTTCATACTTTCAAGAGAGTGTTTTTCATGTTTCTGGGTGATTAGATTAATAATGTAAACTTCTGTGATTGGGTGCTTGTGGTACTGGAGTGAAAGTGTGTTTTGTGTTATATAACACATACATGTGCACACAAATGCAATAAATGCTTGTATTACTCACAATTCCCATCTTACACATCACAGTTTGGTCTACTTTGACATGCTAAAGGAACGAGGCTATTTTTAATTCTCCAACTAATACTGCACTTGTCTACTTTTTGTATTTTGAATAATTTTTGCTTCACATATTTCATTGTTTGTAGCCAAATGAGATTTGTGATCATGATATCTTGATTGTGAAGTCTCACTGGCCTTGCTGCATTCTGGGGACAAAAATCTTGCTTTAGTGGCAACAGCTTCCTCTAAGAGGGTGGGGCTTTCCCATACTTCTCGATGTAGGATGATGCGTTGTTATCCCTCTGGTGGGCACAGAGAACAACGTGAAGACCTCGAGCTTGTTTTACTGTTTAGTGTTGTTATTCCACATCTTTTCTTGAGTTCGGTAGTTTGTGCCCCAGGGGTGGTGGGCAAAAGGCAGTGTTGGGAAGAGTTTTACTTGTTATGTTATATATAGAAATGATGACAAATAAGAGAGCACAGGGGATTTTAGGGCCGTGAAACTATTCTGTATATGATACTGTAATGATGGATATGTGCCATTATGCATTTGGCAGAACCTGTAGAATGTACATCACAAGAGTGACCCTTAATGTCAACCATGGACTTTAGTTAATAATGTATCAGGGACACCTGGGCAGTGCAGTCAGTTAAGCATCTGACTCTTGGTTTCAGCTCAGGTCGTGATCTCAGAGTCGTGAGATTGAGCCCGAGTCGGGCTCCACTCTCACTGTGGAGTCTGCTTGAGATTCTCCCTCTGCCCCTCCCACTCATGCGTTTTTTTCTCTCTCTCTCTCAAATAAATAAATCTTTAAAAAAATTATAATGTATAGGGGCACCTGGGTGGCTCAGTCATTAAGCGTCTGCCTTCAGTTCAGGTTGTGATCCTGGGGTCCTAGGATCGAGCCCTGCATCGGGCTCCCTGCTCAGTGGGGGGAGTTTTCTTCTCCCTCTCCCACTCCTCCTGCTTGTGTTCCCTCTCTTGTTCTCTCTCTGTCAAATAAATAAATAAAATCTTTCAAAAAAATAAAATGTATCAATATCAGTTCATCATTCATAATAATATACCACCCCAATGCAAGTCTATAATAGTAGGGGAAATGGTAGGGGGATTGGGGGGCAGAGGGAGTATATGTGAAACTCTGTACTTTCCACTCAATTTCTCTTTAAACCTAAAGCTACTCTAAGAAAATAACGTCTATTAATTAAAAACATAAAATTGCATGCCCTAAGGGTGTTAACATCTTTTGTATAATTCCCACACCAGATTTCAAGGTTCTGGTCAAAATTGACAACTTATGAATATTAACTTTTCAATTCTGTGAGAATGGAACATAGTCCCCTGTATTTAGATCTTTTAATTTTCTTTCAGAGAATGTCTGGTAGCATGAGTCAGCCAGTTACAGCCTATAGGCCAGCTTTGGCTTCAAACCTATTTTTCTAATGCCAGAGAACTGAGAATGGTGGTAACATTTTTTAAGGTTTATAAAAAAAAACAAAACAAAATGAAAAAAAAAAAAACAAAGAAAAGAAAGAGAAACGGAGAAGAATATGTGACCAACTATATGTAACCCGAAGAGCCTATAATAGTTACTATCAGACCCTTTACAAAAAAAAAAAAAAAAAAAAACAAATTGCCAACTCTCCTTTTGTAGTTTTAGGTTTATAGTTCTTTCACATCATTTGCTAATTTATTATTATTTCATGAGTTTTAAATACTATTGTGAATGGTATTTGTAAAATTTTATTTTTTTTTAGTTGTTCATCTGCCCTGTATAGAAAATACAACCAATCTTTACATATCGACTTTGTATGCTTTGCACTCCTTGCTTCTGGTACTTCTTTGGCGTAGTCTAGGATTTTCTACATATCCACTCATGTTTTTTTATGTATAAAGACAACATCCTTCTAACTGAATGTGGGTTTTTTTTTTCCCATTAAGGGGTTAATGGAAGAGAACAAGGTTCAAATCACTGTTCTAAACCCCAAGTCTGTCACCATGGGTCAGCTGTATGGACAGTTTGACGTGGTCTCACATGAGTGGTCCGATGGTGTCCTCGCTGTCAGCTTCAGAGCATTTGCTACTTCAACGGTAAGCACTAGCACTTGAGCGTGCACATTCAGAAAGACCATCATAGTTCCTTGCGATGCATTTCTGATTTGTTTTCCAGTTGTTTCAGACAAACATGTTTCTAGTCCCAGGTATTTATTTAAAACACAATCCTGGGTGGTCCAGCAGTGTTTCCGTGAGGAGCATTGTTAGCACCTACAGAGATGCCAGAGGCCGGGCTGGCCAGAGCCTTTGCCTTGGTACACAGAGAGGAGACAGCAGGAGAAACAAGGGTAGGGAAAAGCACTCCTGGCTCTCTTTTTTTTCTGGTTATAGGATAGAGGAAGGAGAACATTGAATAATGTGAACCTTTGCCTCCTTCAGCAATGTTCTTCCATCGCCCACCTTTTGGGCTGCTGTCTCAGTCATACCCACTAATTGTTAGGCATGCTCCAATTTTTAGACAAGAAATTGCAGACCTTTATAAAACAATGCTGCGAAGTTCTAACACTTGGCCCTACTGTGTTAGGAAGAGAATGGGCTGCCTGTGTGCCAGCCGCTGACTATTGTGAATAACGGGCACTAACCTCCTCCTGGCTTATTCTACTGATGGCTGTTGCCTGCTCTTACGGGAAGAAGTCCACAGACCACTGAGTGTTAACTTGATTGCTGTAGGTTAGCAGGGTGCGCACAGAGTGTGATCAAATGGGAGACAGCTTGCTAAGTCTGGTCTTAAAAGAGAAGGGGGAGATGCCTGGGTGGCTCAGTCAGTTGGGCTTCTACCTTCAGCTCAGGTCATGATCTCAGAGTCCTGGGATCAAGCCCCACATCGGGCTCCCTGCTCAGCCAGGGGTCTGCTTCTCCCTCTCCCTTGGCCTCTCCCCCACTCATTCTCTCTGTCTCTCTCAAATAAAATCTTAAAAAAAAGGAGAAGGGGCCTAGGCTAGAGACATTTAATTTATTAAATCTTTTTAAAATAAAAGTTTCCTTTATTCTGCCTACCATGTGTCCTGACTTTGGTGCTCTTTATCCACTTAAGGACCCAGCTGATCATGACTCTTTCGTCGGTGTAATAATAGAAAAATGTCAAAACTCAACCCTGCTTTTAATGGCTCAAGGACCTCGGACAATAAGTAACATAAGAATTGGCTTTCATGGGGCAGAGATCTTGCCCAGTATCAGGCTTTACTAGTAATTTCAAGGATAAAAGTAACTGTGAGGCAGATGGAGGTGTGAGATCATTGATATAACTTCTCAGGTTCTTTCTTTTTTCAATGGATGCCCTCTGGCCCAGATTAACACATGACATCTCTAGATAATGTATGTAGTCACATTATTTATACAGAAATAATTATGAGATACCTCTTATTTTATACTCAGTTACATTGCATACATTACATTTTCCAGGACATTTTGCCCCATAAATACTCAGTCTCAGGTTAAGGAGCTGACCTAAAGTCACACAGCTGGTAAGTCGTAAAGCCAAATGAAAAGTGAGGTCCTTCAGACTGTAGAGCCCAGCATCTCGCTGTTAGATGGCCGTGTTGCCCAAAGTGGAGATTAGCAGGCATGGGAAGCCAACAGTGCAAGGGAAAGTTGATCTTGAGGTGATACCCGAGGTATGAGCTCTTCCTTGCTTCCTGAGCATGGCCAGAGCTGGCTTTTGAGTGTGGTGTGGGGCAGCCTGAGTCTATGACGGGTCCGCTGTCTTGTAGATTAAAGCAGTTGGCTACAGGGCCTGAGAAGGTGTTAGGATGGATTCAAATCCCTCACCACTTCAACTTGAATTCATAATTGCTGCAAGTGAGCCAGGGCATTGTCTGTGTGCCCAAAAAAGTGGATTCATAAGATCTGGAAAGGAGAATCAGCTTTTGTACTCTCCAGGGACTACCTGGCCACTCCTTAATATTTGTTGAACATTTACTATAGTTCAGACAATGTGCAAATATTGTCATATTTATCACTGTTAGACTGAATCTTATATTAATTTCCTGTATCATCATGAAACCATTCAACCCAAGAGGGTGTGTACATGTGAATTCATTCAGCGGAGGGAAGAAAAAACTTGATTTAGCACCCAAGAGTGCTAAATCTGTATGAACATAATACCACATAGAATCAGATAATTCAATGAAAACTGTTTTCCCTGGCAATTATATTTTTTTCTCATAATACTTTCTAAAATGTGTTATATGTGAGTCCAGAAACATTGGAAAAGATGGGATTTTGAGAAAAGATGTTATATTTCTGTCTCGTCCATGGCACATATAGGTTTCTTCAGTGACTCTCTCTCCACACGCATGCACACACTTTATTCAAAAGATGCCGTTAAATTTTCATCATGAAATTAATTTTAAGAGTTACATTTTTAAATTGTGAAACATTATTGGACTGTTTCCTTACATTATCACTATTAATTTTTGCCCTTTATTCATCATATGCATAAACCAGACACCAGATAGGAAATGGCTAATTTTCGATGGACCAGTAGATGCAGTGTGGATTGAGAATATGAATACGGTGCTGGATGATAACAAAAAGCTGTGTCTGATGAGTGGGGAGATTATTCAGATGTCACCACAAATGAATCTTATTTTCGAACCAATGGATTTGGAAGTCGCTTCTCCTGCTACTGTAAGTTCTCAATTTTGACATCTGCTTATAAATTTGAAATGCTATAAATGCTTTTCTTAGTAATTTTGACTTTGAATGGAAAAAATTAGTAGAATTCATTTTAATAGTACTCCAATTCTTTAAGAACAGGCATATCTTTTGACTTACCTTGACAAATTTAAGAGTCAGGGATTTTTTCCTCTTTATCTAAAACCATTGGTAAAGTTATAGACAAAAATATAGATCATGAAGTTACATAAAATATTCTTTTTTAAAAAGAATTTTCTGAGGGTTATAAGAAACAGATGTACCAAGTCATATTTCTTATAGAAGCATTACCTTGATGGTAAACAATTTTTCTTTTTCCAGGTTTCCAGATGTGGTATGATTTACATGGAGCCTCACATGTTAGGCTGGAGACCACTAATGTTGTCTTGGATAAATCTTCTACCTGCTGCAATTAGTCTTATTCAGAAAGAATTTATAGTTGGCTTGTTTGACAGAATGGTCCCAGTTTCCATTGAATTTATTAGAAAGCATGCGAAGGTAAGAGGGATGAGAATTTTAAGACTTAAATGGAAAATCCAAATCAGCCAAATATATTCATTTTAATATGTATTGTTAATGTCAACTCTCAGATACTAAAATAATTTAACAGGCTTAACTAAAAACTTACCTGATTAAAGTAAAAAGATTTTAATTTATATACTTACTCTCCAAAAAAAAAAAAGTTAATGAGGCATTTTAGGGTTTGAGAAAATGTATGGATGCTAATCTATTTCCTCCTTAAAAAAAAAAAAAAATCTTAAAAGTCCACCTAACCACATCTGGGTAAAAATATCCTAGAATGTTATCTCTCATTTCTTAGGGACTATTATATTTTAGTTTTCATTTTTATAATTTTCTTTGTTTTTCAAAGTTCCTAGAATAAATATATATTATTTTATAATCAGCAAAAGGCCAATTTTTTAAAAGTAATTCATTTATGACATCTAAGGAATTAGATAGTGGGTAATAATGGAGGAACACGTTATTGCTTCAGGCAGGCTAAATGAGGAAGCCACTCTATTTAGCACAAGTGCATCTACTTGTTTAGAGATGACTGTTATTGGCTAAAAAACTGGGATTCAGGGAGGAAAGTCAGTCCCCGGTAGAAGACTGAAAGAAGTCCAAATCCATTTTTCCTTCTTTCAGTGTATCCTGGGGATTGGTGCAGGGGGAAAGGATACAATGGGGAGAAAGGACAGCATGAATGGAAATCTCTTGGCTCTGAGAGTTGATCAAGTTCCAGCCAGGCTCTTAAACCCTCCCCAGCTGGAAATTGTAGAGAAAGTATGCTTAATTTCTGCTCTGGGAGATATCAGCCAAAGGTCTTTTAGGATGACTTTAGCCCTGGAACAAATAGAGGGACACAGGGCTGGTATTTCTCCTGCCGTTGGAAATAGAATAGAAAAGCTTAAGGCACAAGTTGGGTTCAAGGTACAGATATGGAAAGCAGAATTTAAAATCATGCCAGTGGATATTACCTAAAGAGGAGAAAAGATAAAAGAGCAAAGAATAGAATCCCGGGTGTAGCTGTAGCTGCAATTTCAGGGAGGAGAGCCTTTTAGGAAGCAAATAGTCGGTATTACCAAAACCACTAAGAGGTCAGGGCAGAAAAGGAGTGGCACGTGTCCCTTGGATTTGGCAATCGAGAAGATCATGGGGAGAAGGACATGGCCCAAGTGCTTTCAGGGAAGAGACAAGGTTGCTCCAGGGCAGTTGGCTGAATGTGGGAGCGACTGGCCACAATACTGGGGTACGCTGCTCTTTCAAAGCAGCTGTTAAAAAATTTAAAAACCAAACAAACATGAAATGTGTTGAAGATGTGAACTAATCATGTTTCAAAAACAGTTAAACTTGGAAAATAAGCTATAGGTGCCCTCCCCAACCCCTACATTGTCAGAGAATGTAGGTCTTATGAATATATGAATTTTCCATATAATAACTATCTTTTTGGCAGCAAAAGAGAAAACACACTTTTAATATGAGCTTCTAAAATGGTGTTACGTGAAAACAATGAATCGTGGATCACGACATCAAAAACTAATGATGTATGGTGACTAACATAACATAATAAAATAAAAATTAAAAAAAAACTAAAAAAAATAAAATAAATAAAATGTACTCTGCCCTTTTGTCCTTTCAAATTTTGGATTCCTCTTAGTTACTATACAGTAGTAAGTGTCTTATTTTGTATTTTAGTCTTGTGTCAATCATACTTAGTCCCATCTGTAGAAACTCCGCTGTCATTTCTGCCTGTTTCTACTGGGACAGTGGCTAAAGATGAAGTCTGCTGCTTCTAAACTTCAGAGTCCATTTCAGAGAGTTAATACTTACGTGTTAACCACGAAGCGATACCACTCAAGATTGGAGGGAAGAAGACACATATTTGTGGAGAACTTGCTGTATGTGGTGCACGGTGCTAGGAGCCGTACACACTATTGCATTTATTTTATAAACTGCCAGGGTGAGACCCAAAAAAGTAAAGTGCATGGTGTTTACAGCACTCTGGGAACATTTTGTGCTCTTCAAGACTTGCAAATTTATTTCATAGGAATGAGTTTACTACGAGGACTGCTGTAAAGATGTATAAAATAAGTTTGGAAACACATTCATTTAATTCTCTGAAAGATTTTTTTTTTTAGTGTTTTGATTTACAAAATCGGTATAAAGATAGATTCTAGGTCATTGATGAATACAACTGACCATGTAAAAGTAAACTTTTTGATTTGGGGAATCAGTGGAGGAGTGGTTCAAGAGTGCATCCATGGGACAGGACATCCAGTGGTACCACACGATAGACTAGGGAATTGATCTGTGCCTCAGTTTTCCCAAATGCAAAATGAGAAGTATAATAGTGCCTTTTCATAGGTACTATGGCTATGAGGACTAAGTAAATTCAATAAGTATTAGTCGATGCTATTTTAATTAGTGCCTAATTTAAGTTAATTTGTTTTAGACACTTTCCCCCTTGATTTTTCAGGAATTATCTCCTACTTCAGATACAAACTTAGTCCGATCCTTAATGAATCTGATAGACTGTTTTATGGATGACTTTGCCGATGAAGTCAAGGTGAGAGAGAGAAATGATCGAGAAACCTACTCTTTACTGGAGGTAAGGTCCATTGCCTTTGAATCTTGAAATAGAAAGACATCTACTGCTTTCCCCAAAGCTTCCTGATTGATAAATTCATTTCTCCCCTGGCACCAGAGGCTGGACGGCAAGGAAAATAGGTGCCTCTAAGGAAGCTCCTCCACCAGCAGTTCCATTGCATCATGAGGTTTGGGTGAACCCCAATGATACCCTTAGATCTGCTACTGAGATCTTAGGTCGTTTAACCAGCCTCAGAAATTATCAATCCCCAGGACAGCAGTGACCTTCTCTTTAAAGATCTTATTTATTTGTTTGAGATGGAGAGAGCCTACATGTCTGCGCGCATGCGCACATGAGCAGGGGAAGGGGAGGGGCAGAGGAAAAGGGAGAAGCAGACTCACTGCTGAGCCGGGAGCCTGACCCCGGGCTCCATCCCAGAACCCTGGGATCGCGACCTGAGCCGAAGGCACACACTTAAGCGACTAAGCCACCCAGGCGCCCCAGCAGTGACCATTTGATAACCAGATTCACCTCCCCTTCAACCTGCAAATCATAATAATTCTTTGTGTTTTTCCTTGATTTTCTTCCCTTTTTCTTGAGATACAACTGTTTAAAATATATGTGTGTTTATAAATATATATTAACATTGAGGAAAGCAAGAAAATATGTATAAACACATTTTTCAAATAGGAATAAAATTATCAATGGACCTTGACTGTTCCTTGATAAAAAATTATGTATTGTTAATGGTAGCACTTCTAATGTGGTCAAGATGTTGCTCATATTATATACTATTAAATAAATTAATTTAAAAAATTTTTATTAACATATAATGTATTATTTGTTTCAGGGGTACAGGTCTGTGATTCATCATTCTTACACAATTCACAGTGCTCACCCTAGCGCATACCCTCCCCAATGTCCATCACCCAGCCACCCCATCCCTCCCCCTCCTCCGCTCCAGCAACCCTCAGTTTGTTTCCTGAGATTAAGAGTCTCTTATGGTTTGTCTCCCTCTCCGGTTTCATCTTGTTTCATTTTTCCCTCCCTTCCCCTATGATCCTCTCTCTTGTTTCTCAAATTCCTCATATCAGTGAGATCATATGATTCTTGCCTTTCTCTGATTGACTTATTGCTTAGCATAATATCCTCTAGTTCCATCCACGTCATTGCAAATGGCAAGATTTCATTTTTTCGTGGCTGTGTAGTATTCTATACACACACACACACACACACACACACACACACACCACATCTTCTTTATCCATTCATCTGTTGTTGGACATCTAGGCTCTTTCCATAGTTTGGCTATTGTGGACGTTGCTGCTATAAACATTGGGGTGCATGTGCCCCTTTGGATCACTATATTTGTATCTTTGGGGTAAATACCCAGTAGTGCAGTTGCCGGGTCGTAGAGTAGCTCTATTTTCAACTTTTTGAGGAGCCTCCATACTGTTTTCCAGAGTGGCTGCACCTGCTTGCATTCTCACCAACAGTGTAGGAGGGTTCCCCTTTCTCTGCATCCTCGCCAACATCTGTCGTTTCCTGACTTGTTAATTTTAGCCATTCTGACCGGTGTGAGGTGGTATCTCATTGAGGTTTTGATTTGGATTTCCCTGATGCCGAGCGATGTTGAGCACTTTTTCATGTGTCTGTTGGCCATTTGGATGTCTTCTTTGCAGAAATGTCTGTTCGTGTCTTCTGTTCATTTCTTGATTAGATTATTTGTTCTTTGGGTGTTGAGTTTGATGAGTTCTTTATAGATTTTAGATACTAGCCCTTTATCTGATATGTCATTTGCAAATATCTTCTCCCATTCTGTCAGTTGTCTTTTGGTTTTGTTGACTGTTTCTTTTGCTGTGCAAAAACTTTTTATCTTGATGAAGTCAAGATAAAAGTTCATTTTTGCCCTTGTTTCCCTTGCTTTTGGTGATGTTTCTAGGAAGAAGTTGCTGCAGCTGAGGCCGAAGAGGTTCCTGCCTGTGTTTTCCTCAAGGATTTTGTTGGATTCCTGTCTCACATTTAGGTCTTTCATCCATTTTGAGTCTATTTTTGTGTGTGGTGTAAGGAAATGATCCAGTTTCATTCTTCTGCATGTGGCTGTCCAATTTTCCCAACACCATTTGTTGAAGAGACTGTCTTTTTTCCATTGGACATTCTTTCCTGTTTTGTTGAAGATTAGTTGACCATAGAGTTGAGGGTCCATTTCTGGGTTTTCGATTCTGTTCCATTGATCTATGTGTCTTTTTTTGTGCCAATACCATACTGTCTTGATGATTACGGCTTTGTAATAGAGCTTGAAGTCTGGAATTGTGATGCCACTGGCTTTTCTTTTCTTTTTCAACATTCCTCTGGCTATTGGAGGTCTTTTCTGATTCCATACAAATTTTAGGATTATTTGTTCCATTTCTTTGAAAAAAGTGGATGGTATTTTGATAAGGATTGCATTAAATGTGTAGATTGCTCTAGGTAGCATAGACAATTTTCACAATATTTGTTCTTCCAATCCATGAGCATGGAACGTTTTACCATTTTTTTGTGTCTTCCTCAATTTCTTTCATGAGTGTTCTATAGTTTTCTGAGTACAGATTCTTTGTCTCTTTGGCTTGATTTATTCCTAGGTATCTTATGGTTTTGGGTGCAATTGTAAATGGGATCAACTCCTTAATTTCTCTTTCTTCTGTCTTGTTCTTGGTGTATATAAATGCAACAGAAATCTTAATTTTATAGTGGATTTTATATCCTGCCACTTTACTGAATTCCTGTATGAGCTCTAGCAGTTTTGGGGTGGACTCATTTGGGTTTCCCACATAAAGTATCATATCATCGGCAAAAAGTGAGAGTTTGACTTCTTTGCTGATTCAGATGCCTTTTATTTCTTTTTGTTGTGTGATTGCTGAGACAACAACTAGGGCTTCTAGTACTATGTTGAATAGCAGTGGTGATAGTGGACATCCCTGCCGTGTTCCTGACCTTAGGGGAAAAGCTCTCAGTTTTTCCCCAGTGAGTATGATATTCACTGTGGGTTTTTGACAGATGGTTTTATGATACTGAGGTATGTACCTTCTATCCCTACACTTTGAAGAGTTTTAATCAAGGAAGGATGCTGTACTTTGTCAAATGCTTTTTCTGCATCTATTGAGAGGATCATATGGTTCTTGTTCTTTCTTTTATTAATGTATTGTATCACATTGATTGATTTGCGGATGTTGAACGAAACTTGCAGTCCAGGAATAAATCCCACTTAGTTGTGGTGAATAATCCTTTTAATGTACTGTTGGATCCTATTGGCTAGTATTTTGGTGAGAATTTTTGCATCCATGTTCATCAAGGATATTGGTCTGTAGTTCTCCTTTTCGATGGGGTATTTGTCTGGTTTTGGGATCAAGGTAATGCAGGCCTCATAAAATGAGTTTGGAAGTTTTCCTTCCATTTCTATTCTTTGAAACAGCTTCAGAAGTATAGGTATTATTTCTTCTTTAAATGTGTGGTAGAATTCCCCTGGGAAGCCATCTGGCCCTGGGCTCTTGTTGGGAGATTTTTGATTACTGCTTCAATTTCCTTGATTGTTATGGGTTTGTTCAGGTTTTCTATTTATTCCTGTTTCAGTTTTGGTAGTTTATATGTCTCTAGGAATGCACCCATTTCTTCCAGCTTATCTAATTTGCTGCCATATAGTTGCTCATAATATGTTCTTATATTGTTTGTATTTCTTTGGTGTTGGTTTTGATCTCTTCTCTTTCATTCATGATTTTATTTATTTGGGTCATTTCTCTTTTTGATAAGTCTGGCAAGGGTTTATCAACCTTATTAATTCTTTCAAAGAACCAGCTCCTAGTTTTGTTGATCTGTTCTACAGTTCTTTTGGTTTCTATTTCATTGATTTCTGCTCTGATCTTTATTATTTCTCTTCTCCTGCTGGGTTTAGGCTTTATTTGCTGTTCTTTCTCCAGCTCCTTTAGGTGTAGGGTTAGGTTGTGTATTTGAGACCTTTCTTGTTTCTTGAGAAAGGCTTGTATTACTATATCTTTCTGCTTAGGACCATCTTTGCTGCATCCCAAAGATTTTGAACAGTTGTGTTTTCATTTTCATTTGTTTCCATGAATTTTTTAAATTCTTCTTTAATTTCCTGGTTGACCCATTCATTCTTTAGTAGGATGCTCTTTAGCCTCCATGTATTTGAGTTCTTTCTGACTTTCCTCTTGTGACTGAGTTCTAGTTTCAAAGCATTGTGGTCTGAAAATATGCAAGGAATGATCCCAGTCTTTTGGTACCGGTTGAGTCCTGATTTGTGACCCAGGATATGATCTATCCTGGAGAATGTTCCATGGGCACTAGAGAAGAATGTGTATTCTGTTGCTCTGGGATGGGATGTTCTGAATATATCTGTGAAGTCCTTTTGGTCTGGTGTGTCATTTAAAGTCTTTATTTCCTGGGCAACTGGGTGGCACAGTTGGTTAAGCGACTGCCTTCGGCTCAGGTCATGATCCTGGAGTCCCTGGATTGAGTCCCGCATCGGGCTCCCTGCTCAGCAGGGAGTCTGCTTCTCCCTCTGACCCTTCCCCCCTCATGTGCTTTCTCTCTCTCTCATTCTCTCTCTCTCAAATAAATAAATAAAATCTTTAAAAAAAATAAATAAAGTCTTTATTTCCTTGTTGATCTTTTGCTTAGATGATCTGTCCATTTCAGTGAGGGGGGTTTTATAGTCTGCCGCTTGTTGGGTCCCTGCTGGAAGAGCAGTGGCACAACTGTGCTGTGGATCATGGTTTATGGCAACCCCGAGTTGAGAGCCCACTCCTCAGCTCCATCTTTGCAGCTGGCTTCCCCACTCTGATACCTGGGACCTCTGCCACACTCAGGCACCCCTGGTCTTTCTGTGACCCCGAGGGTCCTGAGACCCACTGTCCCAGCGAGGGTTCCACCCCCTGCTTAGCCTCTGGAGTGATGTCCCTCAGTGGAGCAGACTTCTCAAAGTTCCGATTTTGTGCTCTACTGCTCTATTGCTTGCCAGTAGCTGGCTGAGGAGGCTCCCTTCCCCCCCATTGTCTATCTTCTTGAATATCACCTCAGATTCACTTCTCCACACATCCTACCTTCCAGAAAGTGGTCGCTTTTCTGTTCAGAGGTTGCTGCTCTTCTTTTCTTCAATCTCCTGTTGAATTTGTAGGTGTTCTGAATGGTTTGATTAACTATCTAGCTGAATTCCTGGGACCAGATGAAATTTAGGTCTCCTACTCCTCACCATCTTGCTCTCCCTCTAAATACATTAATTTTTAATTTAGTTTTAAACAGTTTCCAGAGAGAAACAGCCTGTTAGTAATCTAGTAGTAGGCAAACAGTGTTGAAGTAGAGCCCCAAATTTTTAAGATCGTAGTCAAGATTGTGTTTGTTTTGGCATTAAAAACAGGATTTGAGGGGGTGCCTGGGTGGCTCAGTCAGTTAAGCATCTGACTCTAGATTTCAGCTAAGGTCATGATGTTGAGGTCGTAGAATCGAGCCCCACATTGGGGCTCCACGCTCAGCTGGGAGTCTGCTTGAGATTCTCTCCTTCTGCCCCTCCCCTCCAACTCTCTCTCAAATAAATAAATCTTAAATAAAAGGGGGATTTGATTTTAAATCAAGAAAATAAGTTTTCTCCATGCTATTCCTTATGTTCCACATATGAGTGATACCATATAAGGAATAGCACAGAGAACCACAGAGGAAGGGATGGAATACTGAATGGGAAAAAAATCAGAGAGGGAGACAAACCATGAGAGACTATGGACTCCAGGAAACAAACAGGGTTACAGAAGGGAGGGGGGTTGGGGGGATGGGGTAGCTGGATGATGGGTATTAGGAGGGCACATGTTTTAATGAACACTGGGTGTTACACACAACTAATGAATCATTGAATACTACATCAAAAACTAATGATGTACTATATGTTGGCTAACTGAACATAATAATAATAAAAAAAGAAGAAAATAGGTTTACTTATTTAGTGGTGGGTCTTGTCATCTGCTCTGTTTTCTTGCCTAAGCCTGGTAAGAAGAAGGCTTGCAGAATGTCAATTCTGGTTATGCAATCAATGCTCAGATTGTTATTACACCAGGTAAATAAACAAATATGAATTTGTTCTACTTTTAAGAAAACACTATCAAAATTTAAATTAAAAAGCAAGTATATTGTGGGTATTGATTATTCCTTATGAAAATATGCCTTAATAAAAAGTTATCTCAATGTGCTTTTTTAATATCAGGATCCTGCCATGTACTTAAAATATCACGTGATTTACCAGACTAATCATTCTAAGGTTTCACAATGTACTTTGCATTGTATTATCTTTCCCGATAGCAAGATTTTTTAAGGCATGCAATTCGATTTTTTTAAAATCTGATTATTATAAAGTCCTGAGATAACCTACTATAACATATTAGTTTATTAAATTTCTTTCAAAGATATTAATCTAATCTGATTCAAGCTTCAAGAATACATTAAATTTATTCTTTAATGCACTCGTCTTCTCATCTCTCCAATGCAGGGCATTTTTCTGTTTTCATTGATCTGGTCCATCGGAGCTTCCTGTAAAGATGATGATCGGTTGAAATTTGATAAGATTCTTCGAGAACTAATGGAAGGCCCAATTTCAGAACTAACTCGAAATAAGTTTAAATTACTGAGTGGCATGGAACAAACGTCTTCAAAAACACTAACTGTCCCATTTCCTGAAAAAGGAACAATTTATGATTATCAATTTGTCACTGAGGTAAGAGCTCTGAAGCAAGATTTACAACCACCAAACAGGCAAGTTCCCTTGGAGACATATGGCACATAAAGGCCCTGGGGCCATCTTGTCAACACTGTTTACCTTAAGAATCAGCATGGAGTAGTGGAGGAAGGTGTTCTGGCTTTGAAATCAGACACATCAGGGTTTAAATCCTCATAAAGCCACTTTCTTTCTGTATAGCCTTGGACTAGTAATCTTTCTGAACCTTGTTTTTCTCTTTGATAAAATAAGATAAATAATAACACCTGATAGGCTTATTGGATTCATTAAATATAAGTACACAGTATGACATCTAGTCTGGCACTAGGTGCATACTGTTTTAGGATACCTCTTGGGATTCATATGGTACATGTTAGCATATCAGGTGCTAAGAAGTCCTGTACGAACATAGCTGGGTTAGTGGTAATTCAACATTTCCCAAATGAATTGGACAATAAAACCTGGGTGGTGTTTATTTACTTGTTTATGTGTAACAGCTCATATGAGTACTGTATTGAGGGTGTTTAGGAATACCTATTTAAATATGGAGCTTCAAGTGAAATTGGATCATACTGAATCCCCAGAGGGTAATCCTATCTCACCAATATTTCTTTAATAAACTTACTTTTCTAAAGCCTCCCTAGACTCTATTGTCTGGATGGACCATGATCTATCCAAATAGTTTCCTACTCTTAGACATTGATCTGTTTTTGTTGTTTCTTAGTTTTTCTGCTTTGGTGAATATTCTTTTATACAAGTCATTGTGTACATATCTAATTGTTTCTTTAAGATAAGTTCCTAGAAAAGGAATTTGCTGTATCAATTTATAAATTTTAATGGCTCTTGAGATGTATTGCCAAGCCCACCTCAGAAGAGATTCCTCACCCTGCCAGCAACAAGATATTATCCTTTTATTTTTTGCTAATTTTATTTTATTTCAAATTACTAACAGTACCCTGCATTTTCAGAGCATCTTGCAGTTTACTAAGCTTTTCCACCATCATTTCTATTTGTTTCCCAACATCTCAGTGAAATAGGAAAGATAGTATTATTTTGCGAATATTCCCACTGAGGAAATTAGGTAGGGCTCAGAGATGGTACATGATTTTTCCCAGTATCACAAAATCTCTAAATGAATATTCACTCCAGAAAGATTCTTAATCTTTCCTTTCCCATATGGTGGCAAAAGAGCCATGTTAGAAAAGATTATTGAGAATATGGGAAGGACATTGTTTCTTCTTCAGTTCTAGAAAGTTCTAGATACTTCTTTGCAATACAGTTTTTCAACCTGATGTGAATTCACCCTCCTAAAAAAAAAAAAAAAAAAATCTGTACTATATGCAAAGCCCTGTGCCAGAGGATACAAAAACGAGTAAGTCACTGTGCTGCCCTCAGTGAGTTCTTAACCTCTTCAGAAGAGTGTCATGTGACACTTTAGGCCAAAAGAGTGCCCTGTGGGAAGATCCAGGGACCTGGGCATATTGGGAAACAGTAGGTCTATCAGTGGGGCTGGAACGTGGGACACATGAAGGAAGGAGGGTCTGAATTCTGGTGTGTTTGAAATGACGAGGAACTTAAATTTGATTCTCCTCAATTTAACACAAAATTTAACTTTAAAACTCAGAGTATAGTGTTTTAAAGAATAAAAACAAATATGTAAATATCAGTGGTTTCTGGTTTTGTTTTTGGTCTTGATCTTTGATCTTTTCAACAATGGCACAGGGTAACAGAGCTTTTAAAAGTATTTTATAACATAACATTCACCATTTGGCTGTTTATTATAAACAGGGAATAGGAAAATGGGAACCATGGGTAAAGAAATTGGCAGATGCTCCTCAAATTCCTAAGGATATGATGTTTAATGAAATCATTGTACCAACTCTGGACACGGTTCAATGCTCTGCTTTAATGGAATTGTTGACCACCCATCAAAAGCCTTCAATATTTGTAGGACCAACAGGAACTGGAAAGAGTGTTTATATTATTGTAAGTATTGTAGAAATCCATATGTTAAAATGTGCATAATATTCCTAAGAATGTTATTTTTTAAACTACCTGAAAAAGATTTCATATTTTTTAAATATTAAAATATTTTGATGTTGTAGCCACAGAGAATTTTTGAGTAACTGTTTATTTTAGAAATTGACTAAAGATAATGCCATTTTATATCACTAAATTATTGTATCTTTTTAAATTGTACCTTTTAAAATAGCTCATTTAGGATGAAGAATTTCATATCCCTTGAAAGGAAGGGGGGTGTTTAATTAATATTTAATTTTCAAAATTATTTAATATTTGGAGGATTACTCTGTAGTAATAAAACTGATTTTCTTTGACATCTGGACTCATACCCATTGTGTGTTTGATAAGAAAATGCTAGCTGCTATAACAGATAATGCCCAAAATCTCAAGTAACTTTACACAGTCTTAGTTCCCTTGTGTTTAGAAGGTCATATTGAACAAAGACCAGTTCTTGCCTCTAGTTTCAGATTTCTAAAGGCAGAAAGCTGGCTGCAGCTAATAGTAAGTATCACCTGCAGCTTTGTCATGACAAGAATGTGCAAGTTTTCCCAGGGTCAACAGGACAATGTGGAAGATAAGTGAACTTCACCCTTCTTGGGACTCCATTCTAGATAACTGCCCACAGCGGTGTGGGACCCTGTTAGTTCCCTTATGGCAGAGAACTGTACAGTGTGGGTGTCCCTTTAGAATACCTAAAGATCTTGCAACTCTGCTCCTCTCAGAGAGCAAGCATTTGGAACCTTTCCGTGACAGCAGGCAAGACCACATTAGCTGAGAGAGAACCACAGTGATGCCAGTAAGGTAGGACTTTTGCCTCTCTTCTTCTAGCTCTGCCCCCTACCTGGCTGTGGGGTGGGAAGAAGACCAGGAAAGCAGGTAGAGGAGCCCAAAGAAGCCATCAGTTGTCCCTCCCATTGTAGGCTCTCAGTTTACACACATTCGCCCACTTTATGACCGTACCTGTCTAGTTCTTTATTGATTTTATATTTTAATCTGCTAATCTTTTTGAACTTTATTTGGGCATATAGTTAAACAGTTGTCCTGGTATCATTTATTGAATACTGTCTTCCACAAAAGATTAAGATGGCAGCCTTATTATAATTTAAACGCGGTATGCATCAGGGAATATCCAAGAGCAGGGAAGGGAGAAGTTTAAACTGAGATTTTAAATCAAGGTGTTGGTTTGACCAGGGCTATAAAACGATCTTTCTGGAGGGAAGCATTATGATGGTGGAGTAGAAGGGGGACGCTGAGCTTGCCTTGTCCCTCAAACACAACTAGATCAACATCAAATCATTTATGAACAACTAGGAAACTGATCTGAGGATTAAGAAAACAATCTGTACAATTGGAGGGAGAGAATGTAGCCGATGTGAAGTTTGGAGATGTGAATTGTGGGAGAGAGAAGCTGTGGTGCCACGGAGGGAAAGGGGTCCTTTTTGTGGAGAGAAGTCAGGGAGAGAGAGAGAGGGTGGGAGAGGAAGCATCATGTAGGGTTAGCTCAAGACACCATGGTGCGGGGATCCCCTGGGTCACACTGGGAGAGAACGAATGTTTGTCTTCTGGGAGTATGTTTGGAAGAGGGTATTGCCTCTCCAAGGGCGCCACTGACTGGCCGTTCAACAGCATGGGATAGAGGCGCAGGCAGAGGGCAGATAACCTGGTGGCAGCATTTCACTATGCTTCACCATAGACTCCAGGCACCACCGTGGCCATGAGACTGCTTTTCTGAGACAGAACAGTGCCGGGCTCAGCTCTCCTCTACGCTAGGGGAGAGTGGGTCTGCGCCTTGCCTGGTCCTTTAAGATTTCAAGTTCTGAATTCCAGCCACACGCCAGATATAAAACAGAGGAGAACTGTGGCGCTGGGCACGTTGAGCGTAGGGATCTGATGAGGGCCTGGGACACAGGAGGAGAGATTTTTTGTGTGAGTGTCTCCTGAACATCGGTGGCCCCAAGGTCAGCTACCTGGAGAGGAGAGGATGGGGGGATGCCACCTTCCACACACACCCCAAACCCCCTCCCCGCCCCGCCCTTGCCCACCAGTACAGTTGGACTTTAGACAGAACCACAGCACCTCCAGGGGAGGCTGGAGTCGCTTACACCAAACCTCGCCCCCCTGCATCTTCACAAGGATAGGTCTGGCTCTGAGCCTGCACAGCAGGCCTCTCCCTCAGAGGAACAATACAGTGCGCCCCCCCCCCCCCATCCCCCGGCCCCACATACACCAAATCTACTGATCACTGAGTGCTCCAAAATGTCAGCTTCAGTTCTGGTGGAAATAGGACCAGGCTTTCTTTTTAAATATTTTTAAACTTTTTTAAAATTTCTTTTTGTTTTCTTTGGAATTAGGCTTATAGGTTTTTGTTCATTCCCTAGTTTGTTCCTTTTCTTTTCTTTTCTTTTCTTTTTTTGGATTAGGCTTCTCTCTTTTTTTCTTTTTCCTTCTTTCTCCCCCCCTCCCCACTTTGGAATCAGGTTTATAGTTTTTTGTTTGTTTGTGCGGGGTTTTTTGTTCCTTTTCCTTTTCTCTCTCTCTCTTTTTTTTTTTTTTTGGATGAGGCTTTTTTCCCCCAGGTTTATTTCAATAAACAAATCAAAGCATACCTAGGTAAAGGTCCAAGGAGTCCCCATTGCAAGCAAGGAAGAACTCCACAGAGGACTGACCTCTGAGAAAGAGCAGCCAAAACACAACAGCAGAGTGCAAACAGCATACACCAGAAATGCTTTTGGAAGTGCCCGGCCCTGGACAGAGTGTGACTCCTTAATATTTTTGTTCTCAGGAGCAGGAAACATAACAAGCTTTCATAACACACAAAAGAGAGAAAGCTCGACATAATGACAAGATGGAGGAATTCTCCCCTAAAGAAAGATCAAGAAGAAATCACAGCCAGAGATTTGCTCAAACCAGATATAAGCAATGTATCTGAACAAGAATTTAGAACAACAGTCTTAAGAATACTGGCTGGACTTGAAAGAAGCATAGAAGACATCAGAGAAACACTGGCTACAGAGATAGATCTAAAAACTGGTCAGGCTGAAATAAAAAATGCTATGACAGATGCAAAACTGATTATATGTAATCACAGTGAGGATGGAAGAAGCAGAGGAAGAAATAGGTGATACAGAAGATAAAATTATAGAAAATAATGAAGCTGGAAAGGACAGGGAAAAAAACCTATTAGATCACAAATATAGACTTGGGAACGCAGAGATTCCATAAAGCACAAGAATATCCATATTGTAGGAGTCCCAGAAGAAGAAGAGTGGGAAAAGGGGGTAGAAAATTTATTAGAACAAATTATAGCTTAAATCTTCTTTAATCTGGAGAAGGAAACAGGCATTTAAGTCCAAGAGGCACAGAGAATGCCCTTCAAAATCAACAAAAACAGGTCAACATCAAGACATATCATAGTGAAAACTTGCAAAATACAGAGAGAATTCTGAAAGTAGCTAGGGAAAAGACATCCTTAACCTACAAGGGTAGACACATAAGGTTAGCAGCAGACATGGCCCCAGTAAATTGGCAGGCCAGAAGAGGGTGGTATGAAATATTCAACATGCTATGGGGAAAAATATGCAGCCAAGAAAACTTTCTCACGCAAGGTTGTCATTCAGAATAGAAGGAAAGATAGAGTTTCCCAGACAAGCAAAAACTAAAGGAGTTTGTGAACACTAAACCAGCCCTGCAGGAAATATTAAAGGGGTCCCTTTGAGTGGGAAAGAGACCGAAAGCAACAAAGACTAGAAAGGAAACAGACAATCTACAGGAACAGCAACTTTACAGCTAATACAATGGCACTAAATCATATCTATCAATAATTACTCTGAATGTAAATGGACTCAATGTTCCATTCAAAAGCCATAGGGTATCAGAATGAATTAAAAATATATATATATAAACAAAACAAGACACATTGATATGCTGCTTACAAGACTTATTTTTGACCCAAAGACACCTGCAGATTGAAAGTGAGGGGGTGGAGAACCATTTATCATGCTAATGGTTATCAGAAGAAAGCTGGAGTAGCCATACATTTTTCAGCAAATTAGATTTTAAACCAAAGTCTGTAATAAGAGATGAAGAAGGGCACTACATCATAATAAAGGGGTCTATACAATAAGAAGATTGAACAATTGTAAATATTTATGCCCCCAAATTGGGAGCACCCAAATATATAAATCGATAACAAGCATAAGGAAATTCATTGATAAGCATACAATAATAGTAGGAAACTTTACCACCCCCCTCACAGCAATGGACAGATCATCTAAGCAGAAGAATGACAAGGGAACAATGGCTTTGAATGACACACTGAACCAGATGGGTTTAACAGATGTTCAGATGTTTAGAACATTTCATCCTAAAGCAGCAGAATACATTCTTTTCAAGTGCACATGGAACATTCTTCAGAATAGATCCCATACTGTGTCAGAAATCAGGCTTAACCAGTACAAAAAGATTAAGATCATACCATGCATATTTTCTGACCACAATGCTATGAAACTTGAAGTCAACCACAAGAAAAAATTTGGAAAGATGACAAAACATGAAGGTTAAAGAACATCCTACTAAAGAATGACTAGGAAATTAGAGAAGAACTAAAAAAATACATGGAAGTAAATGAAAATGAAAACACAACTGTCTAAAACCTTTAGGACACAGCAAAGGTGGTCATAAGAGGGAAGCATATAGCAATACAGGCCTACTTCAAGAAGAAAAAAAAGTCAAATACACAACTTAACCTTAAACCTGAAGGAGCTGGAAAAAGAACGGCAAATAAAGCCTAAAACCAGGAGGAGGGAAAGAATTAAGTTTATAGTAGAAATAAATGATATAGAAATTAAAAAAAAAAAACAGCAAAACAGATCAACAAAACTAAGAGCTGGTTCTTTTAAAGAATTAAAATGAATAAGCCCCACCCAGACTTAACAAAAAGAAAAGAGAAAGGACCCAAATAAATAAAATCACAAATGAGAGAGGAGAAATCAAAACCAACAATGCAGAAATACAAACAATTATAAGAGAATATTATAAGCAATTATATGCCAACAAACTGGACAATCTGGAAGAAATGAATAAATTCCTAGAAACATATAAACTACCAAAACTGAAACAGGAATAAATAGAAAATTTGAACAAACCCATAACCAGTGAAGAAATTGAATAAGTAATCAAAAATCTCCCAACAAACAAGAGTCCCAGGCCATAGCTTCCCAGGGGCATTTTACCAAACATTTAAAGAAGAATTAATACATCTTCTGAATATGTTCTAAAAACAGAAATGGAAGGAAAATTTCTAAACTCTTTCTGTGAGCCAGCATTACCTTGATTCCAAAACCATACAAAGACCTCTTTTCTAGTGAGAAAAGAGAATTACAAATATTCCTGATGAACATGGATGCAAAAATTCTCAACAAGATACTAGTTAATTGAATTCAACAGTACATTACAAGGATAATTCACCATGATCAAGTGGGATTTATTCCTGGGCTGCCGGGGTGATTCAATATCCACAAATCAATCAATGTGATATACCACATTAATAAAAGAAAGGATAAGAACTATATGATCCTCTCAATAGATGCAAAAAAAAAAAAGCGTTTGACAAAATATAGCATCCTTTCTTGATAAAAACTCTCAATAAAGAAGGGATAGAAGGAACATACCTCAATGTCATAAAGGCCTTATAGGAAAGACCCACAGCAAATATAATTCTTAATGGGGAAAAAGTGAAAGCTTTTCCCCTAGGGTCAGGAACACGACAAGGATGTCCACTCTCACCACTGTTGTTCATCATAGGACTGGAAGTCCTCGCTTCAGCAATCAGACAACAAAAAGAAATAAAAGGCATCCAATTTGGCAAGGAAAAAGTCAAACTTTCACTCTTTGCAGACAATGTGATATTCTATGTGGAAAACCAAAAAGATTCCACCAAAACATTGCTAGAACTAATGCATGAATTCAGCAAAAGTGGCAGGATATAAAATCAATGTACAGAAATCTGTTGCATTTCTATACACCAATAATGAAGCAGTAGAAAAGGAATCAATCCTGTTAACAATTGCACCAAAAAACATAAGATACCTAGGAATAAACCTATCCAAAGAGGTAAAAGATCTGTATGCTGCAAACTATAGAACAATGGTGAAAGAAATTGAAGAGAACACAAATAAATTGAAAAACATCCCATGCTCATGGATTGCAAGAAAAAATATTGTTAAAATGTCTATACTACCCAAAGCAATCTACACATTCAATGCAATCCCTAGCAAAATACCACCAGCATTTTTCACAGAGCTAGAACAAACAATCCAAACGTTTGTATGGAACCACAAAAGACCCTGAATAGTCAGAGGAATGTTGAAAAAGAAAAGCAAAGCTGGAAGCATCACAATTCTGGACTTAAAGCTGAATTAAAAGTAATCATCAAGACAGTATGGTGCTGGCACAAAAACAGACACATAGATCAATGGAACAGAATAGAAAACCCGGAAATGGACCTATAAGTCTATGGTCATCTAATCTTTGACAAAGCAGGAAAGAATATCCAATGGAAAGAAGACAGTCTCTTCAACAAATGGTGTTGGGAAAACTAGACAGTGACATGCAAAGGAATGAAACTGGACCACTTTGTTATACCATACACCAAAATAAATTCAAAATGGATGAAAGACCTAAATGTAAGACAGGAAAACATCAAAATCCTAGGGGAGAACCCAGCAACCTCTTTGACCTTGGCTGCAGCAACTTCTTGCTAGATGTATCATCGGAGGCTGGGAAACAAAAGCAAAAATGAACTACTGGGACTTCATCAAGATAAAAAGCCCTGCACAGCAAAGGAAACAGTCAACAAAATTAAAAGGCAGCCTACAGAATGGGAGAAGATATTTGCAAATGACATATCGGATAAAGGCTAGTATCCAGAATCTATAAAGAACTCATCAAAATCAACATCCAAAAAATAAATAATCCAATCAAGAAATGGGCAGAGGACATGAATAGGCATTTCTCCAAAGAAGACATACAAATGGCCAACAGACGCATGGAAAAATGCTCAACATCAATCGGCATCAGGGAAATACAAATCAAAACCACAATGAGATACCACCTCACAGCAGTCAGAATGACTAAAATTAACAACTCAGGAAAATACAGATGTTGGCAAGGATGGGGAGAAAGGGGAACCCTCTTGCACTGTTGGTGGGAATGCAAACTGGTGCAGCCACTCTGCAAAACTGTATGGAGGGTCCTCAAAAATTTAGAAATAGAACTACCCTATGACCCAGCAATTGCAGTACTAGTATTTATCCAAAGGGGCACATGCACCCCAATGTTTATAGCAGCACTATCAACAATAGCCAAATTATGGTAAGAGCCCAAATGTCCATCAACTGATGAATGGATAAAGATGTGGTGTGTGTATATATACAATGGATATACTCAGCCATCAAAAAGAGTGAAATCTTGCCATTTGCAACAACATGGATGGAACTAGAGTATATTGTGCTAAGCAAAATAAGTCAGTCAGAGAAAGACAAATATGTGATTTCACTCATCTGTGGAGCTTAAGAAAAAAACAGATGAAGGGAAGGAAAAATAAAAACAGGGAGGGGCGCCTGGGTGGTTCAGGTTGTTAAGCATCCTGCTCTTGATTTCAGCTCAGGTCATGATTTTGGGGTCTTGGGATCAAGCCCCATGTGGGGCTTCATGCCCAGTGGGGTGTCTGCTTCTCTCTCTCTCTCTCCCACCCTTTTTCCCTCCCTCCCTTTCCCTCTGCTCCTCCCCTGGCTCATGTGGGGTCTCTCTCTCTCTCTCTCTAAAACATAAATAAGTCTTAAAAAAAAAAAGAGAGAGGGAGGTAAACCATAAAACCATAAGTGAGTCTTAACTATAGACAAAAAACAGGGTTGCTGGAGGGGAGGTAGGTGGGGGGGATGGTCTAAATGGGTGATGGGCATTAAGGAGGCATTTGTTGTGATGAGCACTGGGTGTTATATGTAAGTGATGAATCACTAAATTCTATTCCTGAAACCAATACTACACTATATGTTAACTAACCTGAATTTAAATTAGAAAAACATACAAAAAACAAAGATCTTTCTGAAAGTATAGAGAAAGCTAAGGGATTTACCCAAGATATCATCAAAAGTCAAGGAATGGAGCCTTGACATTGTTAAAGGCAGTGGTTGGAGAAAAGAAAGCCTTTTGTCATTTGTACCTTCATCCCAAATTCAGCCCAGGCATTAAAACTGCCCAGGGGAAAAAAACTACTTTTTACAAAATGGGGAACATACTTTGCATTTTATTTTATTTTTTTCTACCTAACAGAATGTAAATATTTTCTTATGTCATTATTCTTTTACAAGATGATTTATAAAACACAACATCTTGATTATGAATCATTATAATTGCACCTGCTTTCCAGTGAAATCCATTTTGTAAATACAGTTATATTATTTAAGCTTCCTAACTAATAGGAAACTTGGTATTTAAGTGGAAAGATAAGCTATAATAAAATGAACATTGATCTGGAAAGAGACACATGGCAATCTGAATTCTCGCCCCACCCCTGAGACCATAAGCAAGTTTCTTAGCCTCTGAGTCCTCATGACCTCATGTTAAGAAGGTATGTGTACTCTGCATGGTGATTTTGGAAATCAGAGAAGCCACATGCATGGGGCCTGGACAAACAGGGACATGCCACTGGTATGGTAACTTATCTCTATTGATTCCATCTCTTCTTTCAATTGTTATGACACTCTAAGTTTAAATTCAAGTGTGTCAACAATGATGCTTAGTGTTTATTTTGAAATGTCAGTGCATAATTCCAACTATGGCTTATTTTATTATTTCCTGTTATATAGAATTTTCTTTTAAATCAACTCAATAAAGAAATCTACAAGCCTCTACTAATTAACTTCTCAGCACAAACTACAGCAGCTCAAACTCAGAATATTATCATGTCAAAATTGGACAAAAGAAGAAAGGGAGTTTTTGGTCCTCCTTTGGGCAGGAGAATGGTAATTGCTCTCTGTTTCTATCCATATGGTATAGCACTGGTCCTCTTCTTGTTCCCTGCTACAGTCAGAACAAGGAAACCAGATATACTAGGACTTGACATCTTTTTGTACAGTTTTTTTTTTTTTTAAATCACAAATTTTTTAAAAAATTTTATTTTTAAGTAATCTCTACACCCAACATGGGGCTCGAATTTACAATCCCAAGATGAAGAATCGCACGCTCTACTGACTGAGCCAGCCAGGCACCCCTTTAATCACAACTTTTGATTAAGTTTTCCTTAAAGTGTGTTCATATTTGCATGTGCATTAGACAACTTGACATTAAAAACAAGCAATTGCCCTTTGAATTAAAAAGTAGAATATTCATCTAGGAAATTATCTACCTTTCTAATTTTCTGATTAACATTTTTATTCAGCAGAATCTTGCTGCTTGCTCCTCTAGACCTTTAAACAACCCAGCTATCAATTGACTTCTCTGTGTTCCTGCCAAAAATACCCTTCTGAGCCTCACTTGTCACCACTCAGAGGTTATAATCATTTTAAAATCCTACCTTTCTCATTTACTTTAATGTATTGAAATTGTATAAGGAAAAAGAGGAGGCATATTGATAAATTGGGTGAGAGGATGAATAAGTCCTCAACTCTTACTCTATAAAGGTTAGTAACAAGACTTTCCGTATTCCTTACAAGCATGGATGCTAGGGGATATTATTCTTGATTTGAAAAGAGACCATCATTTCTCACATATGTATCCTACAAGAAGATAATCTAATTCTTTGCCTCAACACTGTTGACACAATAGGACAATATATTAAGGTGATAATATTTTCTAGTAACGCTTCTCTTTTTACTCTCAGGTTGTCTTTGTAGATGATGTCAATATGCCCGCTCAGGAAGTATATGGGGCTCAGCCTCCCATTGAGTTGCTTAGACAATGGTTAGATCACTGGAATTGGTATGACCTAAAAGATTGTTCTATGATTAAACTAGTGGACATTCAAATCATGTGTGCTATGGGACCTCCAGGTACGTTTTCTGAGTCTGCGATTACTAAAGTTGAGAATCACCCTGGTTATATCTAGAGAGATGGCTAGAGAAAGAAAGAGAAACCCAACTGGACAATCTGAGTTACCATTTTTTGTGTATGTGTTTTCTCTGTGTATACCTTTGGACCTATGGGAATGTACTATAATGGTCAATACTACAAAGTGGGTTGCCTTGCTTGGGGCCATTCTCCCACCAGTTCTTCCAGATCCTTTTTCTCCCACCTTCTGGGACTTTGCACTTCCTTTCTCTATATTCTAAGGAACCCAGATCCCCACGAAGCAGCTCATTTCCCTCTGTTATATTCCTTAATTCTTCAACTGTATGAAATCCCTGTTTCTACCCCAATCAAGTCCCATTCTAGTGAGTCTTTGGATTTAGACAGGCTGTGAAGAGGATTTTAAGTAGCAAACAGCCAAAAGAATTAACCCTTAAAGATTCTTTACATTTCTCAATGGAAATTGAGAAACTCAAAGGAATCTATGCAAGGGAAATTTTTTTATGATGGGGTATCAAAAGTGGCTTGATTCAACTAACTAGACATTTTTACCTGTTTTTTTTTTTTTTTTTCCTGAACTGAAGCTGGTAGTCTAGTCTTTAAAAATTCCTTTTCTCCATATATCATTTCTCAGGGAATCTCTTCGGTGTTTGCCTCCTGACCCCCTGACCTTTTTTGACCTGTAACCCAGTCAGGTTGCTCTGAGTCAGTAATTGCTCTCAGCACACTTCCTGGGCCACCACAAATGCTTTTTTTTCTTTCAAGTTTTTGTTTAAATTCTAGCTAGCTAACACACTGTGTAATATTACTTTGAATTATAGGATTTAGTGATTCATCCATGTACATGCGACACCCAGTGCTCTCACAAGTGCCTTCCTTAATCCCCATCCCCTATCTAACCCATCCCCCTGCCCACCACCTCTCCAGCAACCCTCAGTTTGTTCTCTAGAGTCTGTTTTATGGTTTGCCTCTTTTCTTTTCTAAAAAAAAAAAAATAAGATTTGTCTATATATTTAAAGATAATACCAATATTTTTTAAATGTTGCATTCTAAATTAGTTATTAAAGCCTCATTTGAGGGGCTCCTGGGTAGCTGTTAGTTAAGAGTCCAGCTCTTGATTTTGACTCAGGTCATGATCTCAGGATCATGACATCAAGCCCTGCGTCAGGCTCCACACTCAGCATGGAGTCTCCTTGAGATTTTCTCTCTCTCCCTCTCTCTCTGCCTCTCCCTCCACTCATGCATGATCTCTCTTTCTCAAAATAAATAAATAAAATCTTTTTTAAAATACCCTCATCTTTGAAAATGTAATCATTATTTTACAAAAGTGAGACAATCCCCAAATTTTTAAAAATGTGGGGATTGTCTCACTTTTGTAAAATGTTGGAGAAAATATTCTACTGTGTAGTAGTAACATTGTTAAGAGTTACTCTTTTTTAATATTTAGGTGGTGGTCGAAATCCAGTAACTCCCCGATATATGAGACATTTCAACATTATAACAATCAATGAGTTTAGTGATAAATCCATGTTTACAATCTTCTCTAGAATCTTAACCTGGCATTTAAAAATCTGGTAAGTAATTTAAAGTGTGTTTCTTTTTTCATTAGGGGGTATAAAGTCTTTTGGAAACAGATCAATATAAGTAGTGCTTCTCAAACTATTCCCTGAAAACATCCCCAGATAAAGAAAAAGATAACAGGTAACATTGCTCCCCACTGTTGCTCTCATCTCCAGATATGGGAGCATAACACCAAGGGGCCAAAGTATCTTTCTCTTTTTGTCTCATGTCTTGAATTTTAGCTCCAAAATACATACAAATTTTGCACTCTGCTGTATAGTATGTCCATGGTGGAATTATTAATGTTTTGAATTTTCACCATGTAATACAATTAATGCTGGAAAGATGTATGTTAGGTTTATCCTGTGACTTTGATACCCTGTAGTAGAACTCGTGAGTTCCCCACGGAAATTTATATCTAAGTTTGAGTGTACCCTTTGAGCCAGAACCCTGTGGGAAATGTTGCTGCCTAACTCTGGACATTCAGGGCTTCTCCACATGGTGTGCAGAAGTCAGGGAGCCAACTGGACTGGGCAGTGCAAGTCTCCGCTCCTTGATGTCCATTCTCAGGAAGTTGCCAATCCTTGCCCTATCCAGTGATGATGGAGAAAGACAGCTGGCTCCTCGTTGAGCCAGAAGTTAAAGATAGTCAAGTTTTTCCAAGTGGATATTCATTCTACATGTTCTTTCTACCCCAGTTGTGCCCTTTGCCCTTCTTTTTTAAATCCCAACCCACTATTTCACTTTCTTTTTAACTCTCCTTTTTCTTTTCCTCTTTTTCTTATTTTTTTCTGTATTTTTATTTCCTTCCTTGTTTTCTCTGAAAATACTCATTTCACCAGTGTTCTTCAGGGATTCCTTTTATATGCAACTGAAAATGCTAAGGGATGAAAGTGATTAGGACACTTTTGTCTAGTGGGTGCTTGATTTGAGTTATATAATTGGGGTTCCTCGGCTGGCTCTTTTGTCCACTTACTTAAGTAGTTTTAAGTCCATTACATTAGTCCTGCCTTTCCATGGAGTTTCTTTGAACATAAACTAAAATAATGAATGGAAAGTAGTTTTAAAAGAAATTAAAAGTCCATTATTATTATTGTTGTTGTTGTTATTATTAGAAATGGTAATCTTATAAATTAAATCAATTGATTTAATCAGAATAAATTTCACCCTAGGCATGCTCAATATCATTTATGTATCATATATGCTAACATTTTCTTTTTTTATTAAATTTTTTTAAGTTATAAATTTCCAGACGATTTTCTAGATTTGACCACACAAATTGTTAATGGTACAATGGCTCTATATAAAGAAGCCATGAAGAATCTCTTGCCTACTCCAGCTAAATCTCACTACCTGTTCAACCTCCGTGATTTCTCCCGTGTCATTCAGGGAGTTTGCCTGTCAAGACCAGAAACAGCAGAAACCAAAGTAGTGATTAAACGTCTCTGGGTTCATGAGGTAAATTTTTGTGTTACTGGAATATGATTATGCTAGAAACAAAGATTTTATCATGGCAGCAACTGGGTAAAAAGAAACATTTAGCGGTTTATATTGTTGAAATGCATTCAGCTATTTGGCATTATGAAGGCCAATGATCAAGGTAATTTAAAAGAATATTTAGCACTTTATACTTTAGCATAGTATATCTTATGATATTTAAAAAGGATTATCTCCTGTTATTAGAAATTTTTGTTGACTTACAAGATATTTCAAAGTAGGTATCACCTTGGGTCAATCTCCTTCAAGTGACTTAATCCTTGATAGTTGGATTTCAAATAATTTTTGAGATGGAATACATTTTAAGGGGCTGTTTTTATAAGAAATGAATGTGTTTATCTATAATACCTACTTGTATTTCTAGGTGCCAAAACAACTGCAAAGCAAACCAGTTTTGAAAGCATAAAACTACATTAAAAATATATTTAAGTTCTTTTTGGGAAGAGGTATATGGGTGAACATTTTCTTATAAAAACTTATGGAAGGAAGGAGAGAAAGAATACAAAAAATAAGGCATCAAAAATAATTTAATATCTTAAAAATAAAGAATTATAGGAAAATAAAAGAAAAAATGTTTCATTTTTAATATGTAAATAATATAGCTATTTAATTTTAATAATGTAGTTAAGAAATCTAGAAAATAGGAATGTGCTATGTTAAAACCATGTGCTATAGAGATAAAAATTTCAAAAGGGCATTTAGAAATGGAATTTTCAATGTAATGAAATTCATAATATAATAACTTGAAATTTTTAGTGAGCACTTCATATTCATATAATGTAATGAGTTTAAGTTCTCAGCTGAAAATCTTCCAATAGCACTCTACTTCATTGGGAAGGATTAAACATAAAATTCAGGTGGCCCATAAGATTGTCTCTGGCTCCCCTCAGGCTGCCTCTTGCTCTCACACTCATTCGCCTTTGCCAGCAACACAGGACGACTGGCTTTTCTCTCTGCCCCAGATCCTGTGGGCTAGCTTCCTACCGCCTTTGATCAAATCTTTCCTTCTCGATGAGGCCCACACTGACCACCCTATTGTATATAACAGGCTCACACCCCACTAGCAGTTCCAGTCTTTCTTGACTTTACTCTATTTTTCTTCTTTACATAGCATTTAGCAGCATCTAACATACCATATAATTTTTTTGTCATGTTTATTGTCTATCTCCCTCAGATAGCAGGCAAGCTCCATGAGGTCCCTGATTTATCCACAGTGCTGAGAACAGTGCTAGACACATTGTTCTCAACATTTCAAAAAAAAAAATAGGAAGTGATTGAACTCAACACTCTATTTTTGCTTTGTTTCTATTCACTCAAAATAGATTTCCTAAGGGTCTGATATGGGTCAAATACTACTTTGGGTGTCCTTTTCCTTTCCGGACACTTTTACCAAATCAGAAGACCTAATGTGATTTTATTAAATAGGTTTCAAGGTATTAAACTGGCTTACTATTTTACATTCTCTTTGGCTTCTCCATGGCTTTCAAACATTTGTGTGCATAACATCTGATTTGCTTATTAAATATAGTTATTCTGCACAGGTGACCCAAGGAAAAAAATAAATTAGATTTCACCAAAGTTAAAGATGTTCATGCTTCAAAGGATACTGTCTAGAATGTGAAAAGACAACCCATAGAATGGGAAAAGATATTTGCAAGTCCTACATCTGATCAATGTCTCATATCCAGAAAATATAAAGAACTATTACAACTCAACAGTAAAAGACAAATAAACTGATTTAAAAGTGGGCAAAGGATTTGAATAGACATTTCTCCAAAGATGATATACAGATGGCCAATAAGCACATGAAAAGATGTTCAACATCATTAGTCATTGGGGAAATGCAATTCAAAACACGGTAAGATAGACCTTGCACCCACTAGGATGGCTGTCATCCCAATGACAGATAATAACAACTGTTGGTGAGGATGGTGGAAGAATCAGAGCCCTTGCCCACTGCTTATGGGTATGAAAAGTTGTGCAGCCGCTTTGGAAAACAGCTAGTTGCTCAAAATGTTACACATAGAGTTACCATATGACCCAGCGGTTCTGCTCCTAGCCATATACTCGAGAGAACTGAAAACATATGTCCACACAAAAACTTGTACACGAATGTTATTAGAATTATTCGTAATAAACAAAAAGTGGGCACAACTCACATATACATCAGCTAATGAATGGACAAACAAAATGTGGTATATACATACAATGGAATTTTATTCAGCCCTAAAAAGAAATAACCGATGCATACTACAACATAGATGAAACTAGAAAACATCATGGTAAGTGAAAGAAACCAGATTATATGATCCCATTTATATGAAATGTGCAGAATAAGCAAATTAATAGTGACAAAAAGTAGAGTAATGGAGCCAGGGGTTGTGGGGGGTGCCGGGGGACTGTAAGGAGTGACTGCTAATGGGTACAGGATTGCTACATAGGGTGATGAAGAAGTTCTAGAATTAGAAAGTTGTGAAGTTTGCTCAACTTCGTGAACATTATAAAAACCACTGAATTATATGCTTTAAAAGAGTGAATGTTGTGTGAATTATATATCAATTAAAACAATCTGTAATTAAGGCTTGGAGATAAATAAACTCAAAGCATAAATACAGTATAATAAAAAATATTCCAGAGATTACCTCTCTTGGAATGATGTACATGTATAATAGAAAAATTTTACATATCAACTTTTTTAAAATGGAAGAGGGGGCAGCAGAACCACAAGGTAGCGAGAAGGGGATCAGCAGAAGTGAGCATGAGAGATTCTGAGGTCCTGGAAGTGTTCTGTATCTTGATCTTGGTGGTGGTGACATGGGTATATAAATGTGTAAAAATTCTTGGAGCTGTACACTTAGGATTTTTGTATCTTATATAAAGAAATAGAAGTAGACAAATAAGATACTCCCAGGCACCATCTTGAAAGTTTTCAAGTCAGGGTCCAGAGTGGGCCCCTGCCATCTGCATTTTAGCAAGTACCACAGATGATTCGATACAGGTGTGGTGACAGTCCTTGAGAAATACTACCTTAGGTTCTTGCTAAATAGCCTGCTAGATAATAGTACGACTTAATTCATCTTCAGCACTGATACCTGATATGTGAGGTTAGCTTGATTTAGGTTTCTCTTCCCATAGGAATATTGTACAACGTCTTCAGTACCTCAAATTCAGGAGGTGACTATTGGCATATGTCGGGAAACTAGATTGTCCCATAAAGAAATAGCTTTTGAACTGGTGAGAGTATGCACAAAGCCTCACTCATTACTATTTGCCTACACAGCCACCACTGCTAGAGAAAGTGATCACACTATTATGGTACCAGCTTGACAATAGTGAAAACACAAAAATCGTTACTCCTGAATACCATTAGGCTGATTTCAAAGTGGCTTGTAATAATTTTATTTCTGAATTTTATAGTGTTTCCACATAGGTTGTCATTTTATTCTTGCCATACAACTGGAATGTAATGCCAAGCAGGTATTCCTGTTTCCATTTTATAGGTGAAGGAGCTGATGCAGACAGGTTTCAGTCATTTCCCCCAAATGACATAAGTTTTGCTGACACAAATATGCATTGCTTCTATCATAGGCGTATTAGTCAGCGAGAGCTGCCATAACAAAATACCACAAACAGAGTGGTTTAACAAAAGAAATTTATTTCCTCATAGTCCTGGAGGCCAGAAGTCCAACTGGCAAGGTGCCACCAAGTGTGGGTAGATGGCTGCCTCCTCATTGGGTCCTCACATGGCCCTTCCTCTGTGTACCTGCAGGGAAAGAGTGGAAACTCTCTTGTCTCTTCCTCCTCTTACACGGACAGTCCTATGGCACTAGGGCTCCACCCTTGTGACCTTATTTAACTTTACCTCCTTAAAGGACTTCTCTCTTAATATAGTCATATCGGTGGTTAGGACTTCCACGTGAATTTGGGGGGTGGGGAGGGACACCATTCAGTCCAAACAGATAGTAACCAAGGGACACTTACAGCACTTTGAGGAAATAGTTGTTTTATGTGACAAGCCTGGTTAACTATTTCTTACAGTCCCATAACATGTACATATCACCAGAATTTATTTTAGTAGATTGCCCTCTGCAGTGACTTACAACAAAAATAATAAATGTGCAAAACAAACTTGGCTTTCACCTAAGACATTTCCTCTTTTTCCAAAAAAAAAAATATGCTTTAAAAAAATAATATGATTCATTTGCCAATAATTTTCAGAATGTTCCCTGGCTTGGAAAAAGGAAGGATCACTGAAAAGGAGTGCCCAGCTTCTTTATCTGTATCTGAGTGACCAGCAAAGGCAGCTACTTTCTTTCTCTAGTCCTTTTTTCTTTCTCTAGTCATTAATATTCTTTTTAAAAAAATATTTATTTGAGAGAGAAAGAGAGGAAGAGAGATAGCATGAGCTGGGGGAGAGGGAGATGGAGAGGGAGAGGCAGGAAGCCTAATGTGGGGCTCAATCCCAGCACCCTGGGATCATAACCTGAGACAAAGGCAGACGCTTAACCGACTGAGCCACCCAGCCGCCCCAGTCATTAATATTCTTTACATCACTATAATCTTCTCTTCCCCAAATAGCCTTTATTAATAACTGTATGTAACTGTATTATCTCAAATATATATGATCAAAATTAATATTTAAAATAAGCATTATTATGAGTCCATCCTGATTATTTGGCTATGCTTTTAATAAAACCCATAGAAATTTCCTGGAGTACTTTTTATGTGACTTGAGATTAATATGTAAATAAAACTACAAAAATAGAAGAATCAGTTCCTAATGCTGCTTCTTAATTTTTCAGGTCCTTAGAGTGTATTATGACCGCCTTTTGGATAATGCAGATAGAAGTTGGCTTATCAACTACATTCAAGAAATTTTAAAAAAATACATGGATGAAGATTTTCATGAGCTTTTTCAACACTTAGATTTCGATAATGATGGTGTGGTGGAAGAAGATGACTTGCGTAGCTTAATGTTTTGTGATTTTCATGATCCCAGGCGGGAGGACACCAACTACAGAGAAGTTGAGGATGTGGATAATCTTCGGGTGATAGCAGAAGCTCACCTAGAAGAATACAACAATATGAGCAAAAAAACCATGAGCCTTGTCTTGTTCCGATTTGCCATAGAACACATCAGCAGAATTTCCAGGATCCTGAAGCAGCCTCGCAGCCATGCTCTTCTGGTTGGTGTTGGAGGGAGTGGAAGACAGTCTGTCACCAGATTAGCTGCCCACATGGCTGACTATTCAGTTTTTCAGGTTGAAATCTCCAAGGGCTATGGTACTTCTGAGTGGCATGAAGATTTAAAAGTGATCTTAAGGAAATGTGCCGAAGGTGAGATGCATGGTGTCTTCCTGTTTACAGACACTCAGATAAAAAGGGAGTCATTTCTGGAAGATGTCAACAATCTGCTGAATGCCGGGGAGGTTCCAAATCTCTTCGCATTAGATGAGAAGCAGGAGATATGTGATAAGATGCGTCAGTTAGATCGCCAACGGGATAAAACCAAACAAACAGATGGAAGCCCCATAGCTCTTTTCAATATGTTTATCGATCGCTGCCGCAACCAGCTGCATGTGGTCCTCGCCATGAGTCCCATTGGAGATGCATTCCGGATCCGCCTTAGGAAGTTCCCTGCTCTTGTTAACTGCTGTACTATTGACTGGTTTCAGGTATTGCCATGTACATTTTAGATAGACTTCTGGAAATGTTGAATCTTTGTCATCATCATGACTTATTTTATAGACATCCCCCCCGCAATGTAACCGAGCAGAATTTTCTGATCAATGATAATGTATGAAATTAGAATTCAAGAAATCATCATAAAAGAAAAGCATTAAGCTCAATATATTATAGAAGGTTTTAGGATAAATTTGAGTATCAGTCAGGGTCCTGACAGGGAACAGCGCACTGAAGGCTTCACTGAGAAAAACTGAATGAAGGAGCTGTTCCCAGAGCTGTAGGTGGGGTTAAAGGAACTGAGAGGGGACAGTGGGGAAGTTAGGAAGGGGTGGAGCATAGCAGGGAGCTTTCCTACAGCTTGGGCATAAAGGGGAAGAGGAGGAAAGCATGTCACTGGGGCTCGGAGCTGTGGAAGTAGGATTACCTGACAGGAACAGGAACCCAAAACATAGGACTAGTCTCCTGCTAGAAAGGAAGGGAGGGTATGAATAGTCCTACCCATCTCCTCTTCTTCCAGTCTCTTTCCATTAGCCAAACCCAACAGGAAGTCAAAAGGAAGAAAGCCAGAGTGACATTTGTGGTAGTTAACTTCAGTATCAGGAAGCACAGAGCAGATGAGACAAGGGTGTGGGGTGGGGAGTTCGTGGGCTGTGGCAGAGGTCCTGTGAGTGTTTTTGGCCTTGGGGAATTTACATAGCCCCTCTGTTCCTCCATTTCCTGCTAAGCCTGTTTCATGCAAAACAGATTTATTGAACCCTTGCTCAATAGCAGGTACTATTCTAAAAGCTGGAAGTGAAAAGGAAAGTGAAATAGACAAGGCTTCTGATCTCGAGCTTATTTTCTAGAGACAGACAAATTAGCAAAAAATCATTGCATCAACAAGGTGGCATATAGGGAGTAAAAGCCTTTCTGAAGAGGTGACCTTTGAAGAGGAAGCATGCCAGACAAAATGTGCCAGTACTGAGAGCATCTGGGTGGAGGGCATAAACTAGTGAGGGCAAGGGGCTGGGGAAAGAATGGGTGTGTCAGGGGACACAGAGGTGGCAGGCACCAAGTAACTGAGGGGGAAGAAGTAGAGGTGAGCTCAGAAAGGTGGGAAGGGCCCAACAGGCAGGGATTTACAAGTTGGTTTGGAATTTGAAGTATGCTGGGAAGCCTTTGAAGGATTATTAATTGGGGAGTGTGACATGAGCTAATTTACATTTTGAAAAAAATCCCTCCGGCAGCTGTAGAGAGCCACACAAGCAGGGAGACCAGTTAGGCCACGGTTGGAATGTTCCAAGCAGATGAAAACAGAGAGTTGAATTGGGATGGCTGTAGTTGATGTCGGAAGAAGAGAAAGGATTTGGAAGCTATTGTGGGGAGGGTGCCTCTAGAACTTATTTGTGGGACGGATGAAGGGTTGAGAAGGAGGAGAGGTATCGAAGATGACTCCTGCATTTTGGCTGGAGCAAGGGGTGGATGGTGGTGATGTTTACAAAGCTGGGGAAGATGGCAACTACTTGGGAGGAGATAGGAACCACATTTTGGACTTGTCCCGAGTTTGAGATAACTTTAAGAGAAATCAAAGAGATAGTCATTCAGATGATTCTGGAGTTTAGAGGAAAGGATAATAACATTTACCTCAAAGAATTATTGGGAGAATTCAATGAGATGATACTGGTAGGATGCACATAGAAATAGACATTCCATAAGTTTAGTTCCTTTCCTCTTTCTTGCTCCTACAACACTCACGAACAGTTTCTCTAACCTTTGAACAAACCACGAAGAGTCAATATTACTTGTACTAGCTACTGGCTCCTAAGTGTGCAAGTCCTTGGTTGCAGGTGGGGGGAGGGAGTTCCTCATGGAAGTGTCTCTCCTGCCCCATCCCTCATGTGTTCCTCTCCATTTCTGACATCAATAAATCACAAAGGACTGCAGTAGTAACAGACTTACAGTAGTCACTTTGATCAAGTACTAACTCATTTATCTTAAATTTAGTCATGGCCTGAAGATGCACTCCAGGCAGTTGCCTCACGCTTCTTGGAAGAAATTGAAATGTCAGAGGAAATACGAAAAGGCTGTATCAACATGTGTAAAAGCTTCCATACTTCTACTATAGATTTATCTACATCCTTCTATGTTGAACTTCAAAGATATAATTATGTGACTCCTACCTCTTACCTTGAATTAATCTCCACCTTCAAAATCTTATTGGAAAAGAAAAGAAGGTAAAAATGAAATTTCATGTTTCTGTTTATGTATATTAAAGAGAGCACACATGAATTGGGGCAGGGGCAGAGGTAGAGAGGGGGAAAGAGGGGCAAACAGATTCCACACTGAGCATGGAGCCTGTTGCTGGGCTCGATCTCACTACCCAGGAGTCAGACGCTCAACCGACTAAGCCATCCAGGCACCCCAAAATTTCGTATTTCTAAGTAAGCTATGGTGATTTTAAAATATTTGTGTGTACAAAAATGACATAGCTATGATGTCATAGAAATTTATTTTGTATATACATATATGTGTACTGTGAATATTGTTTTATATATATCTATAGATACCTATAGATATCTTTAAGTGATTTATTTTGCAAACATCTTTAGGATGGGGAGAGGTCTTATTCTTTTGTATAGATGGGTTGTCTGGCACATTGTAAATGCATAATCATATTTGTTGAAGGAATAAAGGTGTGCCACTCAGAGCTGAGCTAAGACTCCAGGATCCTTTGACAATGATACTGAGTAAACACCACTAGAGAGAATTTTTTTTTTAATAAGTAATCAGATAATAGATAAAACTTCTGTTTAGGTATTGAACAGCTGAAACCCAGAAACTGCTAGTCAGGTTTCCTTCTTTAAACTCTCATTTGAAACCCTCAATTTGAACATCAATACACTTATGTACTATAGAATGTGTCAATGTGAATTTTCAGTGTCATTGAGGGTGACATTTATTTATTTTTGTAGTTTCAAGTTTTTATTTAAATTCCAGTTAACATATAGTGTAGCATTGGTTTCAGGAATAGAATAGAATAGTTTCAGGAATAGAATTTAATGATTCATCACGTACATACAATGCCCAGTGTATATCACAATAAGGATCTTCCTTAATGCCTATCACCCATTTTGTCCATCCCCCTGCCCACCTCCCCTCCAGCAACTCTCTGTTCTCTATCATTAAGAGTCTGTTTTATGGTTTGCCTCCCTCTCTTTTTCCCCCTTCCCCTATGTTCATCTATTTTGTTTCTTAAATTCCATATATGAGTGAAATCCTATGGTATTTGTCTTTCTCTGTCTGACTTATTTCACTTAGCAATAATACATTCTAGCTCCATCCTTGTCATTGCAAATGGCAAGATTTCATTCTTTTTGGTGGGTGAGTAAAATACCACTATACACACACACACACACACACACACACACACATATACACATATATAGAGAGAGAGAGAATATATATCTGGTATATATGTGTATGTGTGTGTGTATACACATATACCACATCTTCTTTATCCATTCATCAGTTGATGGACATTTGTGCTCTTTTCATAATTTAGCTATTGTTGATAGTGCTACTATAAATGTCGGGGTGCATGTACCCTTCAGTTCAGTAATTTGTATCCTTTGGGTAGCTGGATTGTAGGGTAGTTCTATTTTTAACTTTTTGAGGACCCTCCATACTGTTTTCCCCAGTGGCTGCACCAGTTTGCATTCCCACCAACAGTGCAAGAGGGTGCCCTTTTCTCCCCATCCTTGCCAACATCTGTTGTTTCCTGACTTGCTAATTTTACCCATTCTTAAAGGTGTGAGGTGGTATCTCAATGTAGTTTTGATTTGTATTTTCCTGATGATGAGTGATGTTGAGCATCTTTTCATGTGCCTGTTAGCCATCTGAATGTCTTCTTTGGAAAAATGTCTATTCATGTCTTCTGCCCATTTCTGAACTGGATTATTTGTTTTTAGGTGTTGAGTTTGAAAAGTTATTTATAGACTTTGGGTCCTAACCCTTTATCTGATATGTCATTTGCAAATATATTCTCCCATTCCATAGGTTGCCTTTTAGTTTTGTTGACTTGTTTCCTTTGTTGTGCAGAGCTTTTATCTTGATGAAGTCCCAGTAGTTCATTTTTGCTTTTGTTTCCCTTGCCTTTGGAGACGTTGTCTAGCAAGAAGTTGCTGTGGCCAAGGTTGAAGAGGTTGCTGCTTGTGTTCTCTTCTAGGATTTTGATGGATTCCTGTCTCACATCAAGGCCTTTCATCCATTTTGAATTTGTTTTGGTGTATAGTGTAACAAAGTAGTCCAGTGTCATTCTTTTGCATGTCACTGTCCAGTTTTCCCAACACCATTTGTTGAAGAGACTATCTTTTTTCCATGGATATTCTTTCCTGCTTTGTCAAAGATTAGTTGGCCATAGAGTTATAGGTCCATTTCTGGGTTCTTTATTCTGTTCCATTGATCTATGGGTCTGGTTTTGTGCTAGTACCATAGTGTCTTGATGACCACAGCTTTTTAATATAACTTGAAATCTGGAATTGTGATGCCTCCAGCTTTCCTTTTCTTTTTCAACATTGCTTTGACTATTTCTTTTGTGGTTCCATACAAATGTTTGGATTGTTTGTTCTAGCTCTGTGAAAAATGCTGATGGCATTTTGATAGGGATTGCATTGAATGTGTAAATTGCTTTGGGTAGTATAGACATTTTAACAATATTTGTTCTTCCAGTCCATGAGCATGAGATGTTTTTCCATTTCATTGTGTTCTCTTCAATTTCTTTCATCAGTGTTCTATAGTTTTCCAGCATACAGATCTTTTACCTCTTTGGTCAGGTTTATTCCTAACTAACTTACCGTTTTTGGTGCAGTTATAAATGGGATTGATTCCTTGATTTCTCTTTCTGCTACTTCATTATTGGTGTATAGAAATGCAACAGATTTTGGTATGTTGATTTTGTATCCTGAGACTATACTGAGTTCATGTATCAGTTCTAGCAATGTTTTGGTGCAGACTTTTGGGTTTTCTACACAGAGTATCATGTTGTCTGTGAGTAGCAGAAATTTGACTTCTTCCTTACCAATTTGGATGCCTTTTATTTCTTTTTGTCTGGTTGCTAAGGCTAGACTGGCAGTACTATGTTAAAGTAACAGTGCTGAGAACAGACATCCCTGTCTTGTTCCTACCCTTAGAGGAAAAGCTCTCAGTTTTTCCCCACTGAGGATGATATTAGCTGTGGGTCCTTCATATATGGCCTTTATGATGTTGCCTACTATCATACTACCATCTCTATCCCTACTTTGTTGAGGGATTTTTATCAAGAATGGATGCTATACTTTGTCAAATGCTTTTTCTGCATCTACTGAGAGGATCATAAGGTTCTTATCCTTTCTTTTATTAACGTGGTGTATCACGTTGATTGATTTGTGAATACTGACTCATTCTTGCCAGTATCTTGTTGAGAATTTTTGCATCTATGTTCATCCAGGCTCTTGGCCTACATTTCTGTTTTCTAGTGGGGTATTTGTCTGGTTTTGGAATCAACATAATACTGACCTCGTAGAATGAATTTGGAGGTTTTCCCTCCATTTCTATTTTTTGGAACAGTTTGAGAAGAACAGATATTAACTCTTATTTAAATGTTTGGTAGAATTCCCCTGGAAAGCATCTGTATTTATCTGGATTTGGACTTTGGTTAGAAGATTTTTGATTACTGCCTCAATTTCTTTGTTGGTTATGGGTCTGTTGAAATTTTCTTTCTTCCTGTTTCAGTTTTGGTAGTTTATGTTTCTAGGAATTTATCCTTCTTCTAGATTGCCCAATTTGTTGGCATATAATTTTTCATTCTTTTATAACTGTACTGCTGTTGTGGTGTTGTGATCTCTTTCTCTCTTTTGTGATTTTATTGATTTGGGTCCTTTCTTTTTTCTTTTTGATAACTCTGGCTAGGAGTTTGTCAATTTTTTTAATTCTTTCAAAGAACCAGCTCCTGGTTTTTGGATTTGTTCTACTGGGTTTGTTTGTTTGTTTGTTTTGCTTGTTTCCAAATCATTTATTTGTGCTCTATCCTTTATTTCCTTTCTTCTGCTGGTGTTAGGCTTCATTTGTTGTTCTTTTTCTAGCTCCTTTAGGTGTAAGGTTAAGTTGTGTATTTGAGACTTTTCTTCTTGAGGTAGGCCTGTATTGCTGTATACTTCCCTATTAGTACTGCTTTTGCTCCATCCAAAGGTTTTGGGCCATCATGTTTCATTTCCATTTGTTCCCAGGTATTGTTTAATTTCTTCTTGAATTTCCTGGTTTACCCATTCATTGTTTAGTAGGATACTAAACATAAATACCTCCAGGTATTTATGGTCTTTCCAAATTTTTTCTTGTGGTTAGCTTCAAGTTTCATTGCATTTTGGTCAGAAAATATGCATGGTATGATCTCAATCTTTTTGTACTGGTTGAGGCCTGATTTGTGACCGAGTATGTGATCTATTCTGGAGAATGTCCTATATACACTTGAAAAGGAATGTGTATTCTGCTGCTTTAGGATGAAATGTTCTGACTATATCTGTTAAGTCCATCTGGTCCAGTGTGTCATTCAAAGCTATTGTTTCCTTGTTGATCTTCTGCTTAGATGATCTGTCCATTACTGGGAGTGGGGTGTTAAAGTCTCCTACTATTATTGTATTATTATCAATGAGTTTCTTTATGTTTGTTATTAATTGATTTAGATATTTGGGAGCTCCCAAGTTGGAGTCATAAATATCTGTAGTTGTTAGATTTTCTTTTTGGAAAGACCCCTTTATTAAGATGTAGTGCCCTTCTTCATCTCTTATTACAGTCCTTGGTTTATAATCTAGTTTTTCTGATATATGTAGGCCTACTACAGCTTCCTTCTGATGTTCATTAGCATGATAATGGGTTCTCCATCCCCTCACTTTGAATCTGCCAGTCTAAAGTAAATCTCTCTCTCTCTCTTTTTAATATAGCTTATCTCATGAGCTTATTCTGATAGTTCCTTCAAATATAGTACTACATGGTTTCACTGAACTTTTTGTTTTCTTTTTTATTTAAATTCAATTAGCCAACATATAGTACATCATTAGTTTCAGATGTAGAGTTCAATAATTCATCAGTTGTGTATTATACCCAGTGCTCATCACATCATGTGCCCTCCTTAATGCCCATCACTCAATTATCCCATCCCCTCACCCCTCTCCCCTCCAGCAACCCTCAGTTTATTTCCTATAACTAAAAGTCTGTCATGGTTTGTCTCCCTCCATGATGACTTCCCATTCAGTTCTCCCTCCCTTCCCTTATGATCCTCTACGCTCTTTCTTATATTCCACATATGAGTGAAACCATATGATAATTGTCTTTCTCTGATTGACTTACTTCGCTCAGCATACACCCTCCAGTTCTATCCACATCGATATAAATGCTAAGTATTCATCCTTTCTGAGGGCAGAGTAATATTCCATTGTGTGTGTGTGTGTGTGTGTGTGTGTATACACACCACATCTTCTTTATCCATTCGTCTGTCGATGGACATCTCAGCTCTTTCCATAGTTTGGCTATTGTGGACATTCCTGCTATAAACATTGGGGTGCAGGTGCCCCTTTTGATCACTACATTTGTATCTTTGGGGTAAATACTTTGTAGTGCAATTGCTGGGTCATAGGGCAGCGTTATTTTTAACTTCTCGAGGAACCTCCATGCTGTTATCTAGAGTGGCTGCACCAGCTTGCATTCCCACCAACAGTGTAAGAGGGTTCCCCTTTTTCCACATCCTCACCGACATCTGTTGTTTCCTGACTTGTTAATTTTAGCCATTCTGACTGGAGTGAGGTCGTATCTCATAGTGGTTTTGATTTGTATTTCCCTGATGACAAGTGATGTGGAGCACTTTTTCATGTGTCTGTTGGCCATTTGTAGGTCTTCCTTGGAGAAATGTCTGTTCATGTCTTCTGCCCATTTCTTGACTGGATTCTTTGTTTTTTGGGTATTGGGGTTGATAAGTTCTTTATAGATCTTGGATACTAGCCCTTTATCTGATATGTCATTTGCAAATATCTTCTCCCATTCCATAGGTTGCCTTTTAGTTTTGTTGACTTGTTTCCTTTGTTGTGCAGAGCTTTTTAGCTTGATGAAGTCCCAGTAGTTCATTTTTCTTTTGTTTCCCTTGCCTTTGGAGACGTGTCTAGCAAGAAGTTGCTGTGGCCAAGGTTGAAGAGGTTGCTGCTTGTGTTCTCCTCTAGGGTTTTGTTGGATTCCTATCTCACGTTTAGATCTTTCATCCATTTTGAGTTTATCTTTGTTTATGGTGTAAGAAAATGGTTCAGTTTCATTCTTCTACATGTGGCTGTCCAATTATCCCAACACAATTTGTTGAAGAGACTGTCTTTTTTCCATTGGACATTCTTTCCTGCTTTGTTGAAGATTAGTTGACCATAAAGTTGTGGGTTCATTTCTGGGTTCTCTATTCTGTTCCATTGATCTATGGTCTGGTTTTGTTCTAGTACCATACTGTCTTGATGATTACAGCTTTGTAATAGAGCTTAAAGTCCAGCATTGTGATGCCTCCAGCTTTGCTTTTCTTTTTCAACATTCCTCTGGCTATTCAGGGTCTTTTCTGATTCCATACAAATTTTAGGATTGTTTTTTCCAACTCTGTGAAAAATGTTCATGGTATCTTGATAGGGATTGCATTGAATGTGTAGATTGCTCTGGGTAGCATAGACATTTTAACAATGTTTATTCTTCCAATCCATGAGACTGGAATGTTTTTCCATTTCTTTGTGTCTTCCTTAATTTCTTTCATAAGTGTTCCATATTTTTTACAGTACAGATCCTTTCTCTTTGGTTAGGTTTATTCCTAGGTTATTTTGTAGTTTTTGGTGCAATTATAAATGGGATCAATTCCTTAATTTCGATTTTTTCTGTCTCATTGTTAGTGTATAGGAATACAACTGATTTCTATGCATTGATTTTATATCCTGCCACATTGCTGAATTCCTCTATGAGTTCTAGCAGTATTGGGATGGAATCTTTTAGGTTTTTCATATAAAGTATCATGTCATCTGTGAAGGGAGAGAGTTTGACTGCTTCTTTGCCAATTTGAATGTGTTTTATTTCTTTGTCTGACTGCTGAGACTAGGACTTCTAGTATGATGTTGAACGGCAGTGGTGAGAGTGGGCATCCCTGTCTCATTCCTGACCTTGGGGAAAAGCTCTCAGTTTTTCCCCATTGAGAATGATATTCTCTGTGGGCTTTTTGTAGATGGCTTTTATGATATTGAGGTATGTTCCCTCTGTCCCTACACTGTGGAGAGTTTTAATCAAGAAAGGATGCTGTAGTTTGTCAAATGCTTTTTCTGCATCAATTGAGAGGATAATATGGTTCTTGTCCTTTTTTTTTTTTTTAATGTGATGTATCACATTGATTGATTTGTGAATGTTGACCCACCTTTGCATCCCAGGAATAAAACCCACTTGGTCATGCTGAATAATCCTTTTAATGTACTGTTGGATCCTATTGGCTAGTATTTTGGTGAGAATTTTGGCATCCATGTTCATCAGGGATATGAGTATGTAATTCTCCTTTTTGGTTGGGTCTTTGTCTGGTTTGAGGATCAAGGGAATGCTGGCCTCATAGAATGAGTTTGGAAGTTTTCCTTCCATTTCTCTTTTCTGAAAAAGCTTCAGAGGAATAGGTAAAAGTTGTTCTTTAAATGTTTGGTAGAATTCTCCTGGGAAGCCATCCAGCCCTGGACTCTTGTTTGTTGGGAGATTTTTGATTACTGCTTCAGTTCCTTGCTGGTTATGGGTCTGTTCAGGTTTTCTATTTCTTCCTGTTTCGGTTTTGGTAGTTTATACCTTTCTAGGAATGCCTTCATTTCTTCCATATTGTCTAATTTGTTGGCATATAGTTGCTCATAATATGTTCTTGCAGTTGTTTGTATTTCCTTGGTGTTAGTCATGATCTCTCCTCTTTCATTCATGATTTTATTAATTTGGGTCTTTTTTCTTTTTGATAATTCTCGCTAGGGGTGTATCGATCTTATTAATTGTTTCAATGAACCAGCTTCTAGTTTTATTGATCTGTTCTGTTCTTTTGGTTTCTGTTTCATTGATTTCTGCTCTAATCTTTCTTATTTCTCATCTCCTGCTTGGTTTAGGCTCTCTTTGCCATTCCTTCTCCTGCTCCTTTAGGTGTAAGGTTAACTAGTGTATTTCAGACTTTTCTAGTGTATTGAGAAAGGCTTGAATTGCTATGTACTTCCCTCTTAGGACCGCCTTTGCCGTGTCCCAAATGTTTTGAACAGATGTGTTTTCATTTTCTTTTTGTTTCCATGAATTTTTTAAATTTCCTCTTTAGTTTCCTGGTTGACACATTCATTCTTTACTAGGATGCTCTTTACCCTCCAAGTATTTGAGTTCCTTCCAAATTTCCTCTTGTGACTGAGTTGAAGTTTCAAAGCACTGTGGTCTGAAAATATGCAGGGAATGATCTCAATCTTTTGGTACCAGTTGAGGCCTGATTTGGGACCCAGTATGTTATCTGTTATGGAGAATGTTCCATGTGCACTTGAAAAGAATGTGTATTCTGTTGCTTTAGGTTGGAATATTCTGACTATATCTGTGAAGTCCATCTGGTCTAGTGTGTCAGTCAAAGCCCTTGTTTCCTAGTTGATCTTCTGCTTAAATGATCTGTCCATTGCAATGAGGGGGGTGTTAAAGGCCCCTACTATTATTGTACTATTATCAATGTGTTTCTTTAATTTTGTTACTAATGGTTTATATAATTGGCTGCTCCCAAGTTAGGAACATAAATATTTATAATTATTAGGTCTTGTTGAATACACCCTTTAAGTATGATATAGTGTCCCTCTTCATCCCCTGGTTTAAAATCTAATTTGTCTGTTATAAGGATTACTACCCCAACTTTCTTTTGATGTCTGTTAGCATGGTAAATGGTTTTCCATCCCCTCCTTTTCAATCTGGAGGTGTCTTTGGGTCTAAAATGGTCTCTTGTAAACAGCATATTGATGGGTCTTGCTTTTTTGTCCAATCTGATATCCTGTGTCTTTTGATTGGGGCATTTAACCCATTTACATTGAGAGCGACTATTGAAAGATACGAATTTAGTGCCATTGTATTACCTGTAAAATCACTGTTTCTGTGCATTGTCTCTGTTCTATGTTACTTTTGAGCTCTCTCTTTGCTTATAGCATTCCCTTTAATATTTCTTACAGGGCTGTTTTAGTGATCACAAATTCTTTTAGTTTCTGTTTTTCCTGGAAGCTCTTTGTCTCTCCATCCATTCTGAATGACAGCCTTGCTGGATAAAGTATTCTTGGCTTTATGTTTTCCTCATTTAGTACCCTGAATATATCGTGCCAGCCCTTTCTGGCCTGCCAGTTCTGTGTGGATAGTTCTGCTGGCAGTCTAATGTTCCTACCCTTGTAGGTTAAAGATCTCTTTCTTGAGCTGCTTTCAGGATTTTCTCTCTATCTCTGAAATTTGTAAGCTTCACTATTATATGTCAAGGTGTTGATCTATTTTTATTGATTTTAAGGGGGTTTCTCTGTGCCTTCTGGACTTGAATGCCCTATTTCCTTCCCCACCTTAGGGAAGTTCTCAGCTATACTTTGCTTAAATATACCTTCTGCCCCCCTCTCTCTTTCTTCTTCCTCTAGAGCCTTAATAATTCTAATATTGTTTCCCTTTATGATCTCTTGAATCCTCCCCTCATGGTCCAATAATTGTTTATCTCTCTTTTGCTCAGTTTCTTTATTCTCCATAATTTTATCTTCTATATCACTTATTCTTTCTTCTGTCTCACTTATCCTATCAGTAAGAGCCCCCATCTTTTATTGCATCTCAACAATACCCTTTTTGATTGCAACCTGATAAGATCTTAGTTCTTTTATTTCTCTAGAAAGGGATTCTCTAGGGTCTTCTATGCTTTTTTCAAGCCCAGCTAGTTTATTTATAATCATTATTCTGAATTTTAGCTCTGACACTTTACTAATATCTAAATTTCTTAAGTCTCTGGCAGTGATTACTGTCTCTTTTCCTTTTTTCTGGGATTTTTTTCTTCTGGTCATTTTTTCCAGAGAAGAATAGATGAATGAAAGAACAAAAAAGAAATAAAAAATAAAAATATCAACCATGACCCCAGTGAAATATACACTAGGCAAATTAGAAGAGATCAGAAACCAAAAAAGAAAAAGGGGGGGGGGGAGAAAAAGAGAATATAATAAAACAGGTAGACAGAACAGGGTCATATACTTGGTCCTGGCTGTATTTTGGTCTGTTTGTTAGAAGACACTTAAATCCTGAAATTGTAAAGAAATAAAAACATATATATACAAAAATAAAATTGAATGCAGTGAAAGGAAGCCAAAAATGAAGAATACATTTATAAAATATAAATGTAAAAATGCAAATTAAAAAAAGACTTTAAAAAAGTTGAGAAAATAAGAAGCTAGTTGAAAAGGAAAAAAAAGAAAAAGAAAATTTTAATCTGAAAGACTAAAGAATTGTGAGAAAAAATCTTGAATTCTATGTACTATTTTTCCCTAGTGCAGGAGTTTTTCAGTTCTGTGTGATCCATAAACTTGGTATTAACCTGATGTTCCTGCTGGTCTTCTGGGGGAGGGTCCTGTTGCACTGAGTCTCAGATGTCTTTGCCTGGGTAGAGTTGCACTGCCCCTTGCCAGGGGGCCGAGCTCAGTGTAGGATGCTTTGGGTTACTCTTTGTGGCTTTTGTTCCCTGGAGACTTTTGCACCACTTACAAAAAGTGGTCAATTTTCTATTTGTTTAATTGCAGCAGTTCTTTTCTTAGATCTCAGGTTGAATTCACAGGTGTTCAGAATGATTTGATAGATATCTAGATGACTTCAAGGGACCAGATGAAACGAGGGTCCTCTACTTTTCCACCATCTTTCCTCTCTCCTAAAGTGAGTCTCTTGTAGACAGCATATAGATGGATCTTTCTTTTTTTTTTTTTTAATCCATCCTGACACCTTATGTCTTTTGATTGGAGCATTTAGTCCATTTATATCCAGAGTGATTATTGATAGATATGAATTAATGCCATTTTATTACTTGTTTTGTCATTGTTTCTGGAGATTTTCTCTGTTCCTTTCTAGTCTTTGTCACTTTTGGTCTTTCTTTCCCACTGAAAGAGTCCCCTTTAGTATTTCTTGCAGGACTGCTTTAGTGATCATGAACTCCTTTAGTTTTGTTTGTCTGGGAAACGCTTTATCTCTCCTTGTATTCTGAATGATAGCCTTGCTGAATAGAATATTCTTGGCTGCATATTTTCCCATTCAGCACATTGAGTATACCATACCACTCTTTTCTTGCCTGCCAAGTTTCTGTGGATAGATCTGCTGCTAATCTTGTTTCCCTTTGAAGTTAAGGACTTCTTTTGTCTTGCTGTTTTTAGGATTTTTTCTTTATTTAACTATGATGTTTTGGTGTTGGCCTGATTTTGTTGATTTTGTTGGGAATTCTCTGTGCCTCCTGGATTTGGATGTTTGTTTCCTTCCCCGAGTTAGGGAAGTTTTTAGCTATAATTTCCTCAAATAAACATCCCCTCTCTTCTTCTGGGACTCCTATGATATAAATGTTATTATGCTTTATGGAGTCACTGAGTTCCCTATGTCTACATTTGTGATTTAATACTTTTCTTTTTCTCTTTTTTTCAGCTTCATTATTTTCCACAATTTTATCTTCTGTATCATTTATTTGTTCCTCTGCTTCTTCCATTCTCATCGTCATTACATCTAGTTGGTTTCAAATCTTGGTTATTGCATTTTTCATTTAGGTCTGACTAGTTTTTAGGTCTTTTATCTCTGTGGTAAGGGACTCCCTGGTGTCTTCTATGCTTTTATCAAGCCCAGCTAGTATCCTTATAATTGTTGTTTTAAATTCTGGACCAGGCATATTACTTATTTCTGTTTTGATTAGACCCCTGGCCATGACCTTTTCTTGTTCTTTCTTTTGGGATGAGTTCCTCCATCTTGGCATTTTGTCTAGATGTCTGTCTTCTCTGTGTTAGGAAAGCCTGCTATGTTTCCTGCTTCTGAGAGTAATGGCTCTATAAAGAAGAGGTCATACACTCTCCAGGGCCTGGTGCAACAGAAAGTGTTTCCAGTGTATGTTGTGTGTACTCTGCTGCTATTGTTTTGGCTGCTCTTTTCCTCAGGTCAGTCCTCTGTGGAGTTTCTCCTTGCCTGCAATGGGGAGTGTTTGGACCTTGACTAAAGTGTGGTGAGTTTTAACTAGGTGCACTCTGGTCTGCTTGTTAAAAGAGACTTGATGCTCTTTCCACTAGAGCTGAAACTTTGCAGGACTCTATGGTCAGTAGTCATGGTGCATGTGGGGGATTTGCACTGGTCTTTGGAGGAAGGGGCCCAATGCACTGGTTCTCAGGCAAGTGTGCACCAACAAAGTTCAGGGGGTGGGCTTAGTGTAAGCCGTTTAGGCTGCCAGTGTTGGTGCTGTGCTGCTTTCTGAAGTTAGTTTATGCTAGGGGGCAGGGGAAGGAAGTGGCATCCACTGACTCTTTTGTCCCTGGAGAGGCAATGTCACCTCTCCCAGATGTGTTCCAAGAAAAGGGAACTGCCTCTCCCAGTGCATCCCTGGGGGATCCTCAGATTGCGCCATCTGCCCCTGGGATATCTGCCATCCTACACAGGAGAACTGCAGCGCCCTCAGAGCTCCAACCAGCAACAGCTCTGGCCTTTGAACTCCACTGGTTGTAAAAACTCATGAAAGTCAGCCCCTTTCATTTTCCTAGTCAATGGTTTTGGGGAATTGTTTTCCTTGTGCAAGCCCTTGTGCACTTCTCTTTCTCTCTCTCTCTCCCCCTCCTCTCTGAGCAGGGCTCCCTCCTCTCTACAGCACCCATGATCCGTTTCTCCCCTAAGTCACGTCTCCACACCTCTTACATTCCACAATGTGCAGTGGCCTCTTCTCTCCCTCTAGTTGTGCAGTTTGTTCTGTCAGTCCTCAGATTGATTTCTTGGGTATTCAGAATGATTTGATTCTTATCTAGCTGTGTTCCAGGGAGGAGGCAAGCCTAGGGTTTCCTACTACTCTACCATCTTAACTTCCTTCAGTCTGCTGAGGGTGACTTTTAGATGCAAAAGAAGTTTATTCAAAAGCTTCTTTGGTTCTAATAAATACCCAATATATTATAAAATGTAAAAACATTATATTAAGCTATAAAATTAGATATTTAAAAATTTTAATGATCTACCTTTTAAAGGGTTCTTCAGCTAATGTTTGGTCACATTCAAAAAGTTATTTAAACAAATTTTTTACTTTGTATTTATAATATTTTTCATTGCATTTATAATTTCTAAAGGTTTTTATTTCCCTTTTGAGGTCTGATTTAACAAATCAAAATTTCCTACATACTTAAATAATTTTTAAAAATTAGTAAGTTAAACTAATACAGAGGGTGAGCCTTAAATTATTTTAAATATTTAATATTACCTATAAACTTTATGAGCTATTTTTACTTTAAAACAGAAATCTAGCTCTTGCTCAATTACATAATTTATATTGGACCGTAAGGTTGATCTGTGAATCTAACAGACTGAATTCTTTTAAATATTTAAAATATATACTTAAAACACCAACATGCACAGATTTCATGACACAAAAAATATTGATGCAAAGTTTAATGTTTGCATGTTAACTATAGTTAATTCTAAATCTTCCTGTGCTAACCCACTACGTCAAGCATTTTGAAGCCTTTCCCGTATTGTCCAGGATGCTACCTATATCCTGGTAGGACACTCCTCATCCATATTTACAGTGACTATTGTAATACCTTCTGCAGCTGGGGCATCAGAGCTTTCCTAGGTACGATGATCCATACTCCTGTGTTTCAGTCACATCATTACTACTTTTTGCATCTACCTAGTGAAATCTGCAACCCCTACCCAAGGTAGCTACATTACTTGACTGAATTTTATAATTGCTTTGGCTGTCAAAACAATTGTCTTTCCATGTAGATCTAACAATCTTTAACTTAATGGAATCTTGTCTTTTTCCCCCCCATATTTTCCCATCTAAGGATATTAAAACTTTTTGGAGGTTCTTATTAAATTTTAGATATCACTTATGTCTCTGTACACTCAAAATGTTTAAGGCCATCCTAACTGAAAGAAATATTATGAAAATGAAGTACAAAGTTATAGGAAGATTGAAAGTAATAGTTTTCTAGGCATTTTTTAGGTATTCTTATTTTCCTTTCAAATCTTCCTCTTTTAAAAAAAATTTTTCCTTCATGGGGCACCTGGGTGGCTCAGTTGGTTAAGTGTCCAACTCTTGGTTTCAGCTCAGGTCATGATTTTGGGGTCATGGGCTCAAGCCCCGCATAGGATTCCATGCTCAGCTGGGAGTCCGCTTGGGATTCTCTCCCTCTGCTCTGTTCCACCTCTCTCTCTAATAAAAAAAAATTTTTAAATCTTTAAAAAAAAATTCTCCTTTACCTCAACGAGGATCCCCATCCTGTGGTTACTCTTCCGTTAATAGCTAAAGCCTTCAGATCTCTATATAGCCAGGTACTCTGGTACCCTAGAAGCAAGTTAGCAGGTCACCTGCTAGGACACCAGTAGTTTAGCTAGCAAATCATCACATGGGATGAACCACAATATGGAAGCTTTCCTGTTCTTGTTTCTGTTCTTATTCGACAAATTTTTGGCTAAAACCAAACTCACAGATAATATGGTATCATATATCTAGTCCCCTAGGTGGTGTTTTTTTTTTTCCTCCTGTGGCAGTCTTTTTAATGTTTTTCTAGTTACCTATTATAGTTTGAGCCAGTTAAGCCCTCAGGTGAAGGGTATGCTTCTGCCTTTAGACGGTTTTCAGGCTGTTTTTTTTACCTACTCCAACCTCCTTTTTGAGGATGATTTCTAAAATGTGTCACCTTTTACTTTGAAACATTATGGTGTATCAAATATTTTAAATGAAATGAATTATAGAGTTTTCTCTACATATAATGTATAATTATCCAGAGAACATATATGAATGCAGATAAAATGTTTAAAGCACATTAAAATATTATTATCTTCCTAGTCAATTATTATTACTTTGTAATCATTCGGCACACAAAAAGTATTGAGTTTTATTATTATCCTATTTGTCATTTTTGTCTTAATAAAAAATTATTTCAAGATATTGAATACTTCCTAAAATCATTTGCCACCTTTGGCAACATTCAAAATAATATATTTTGGGCACTGAAGTCTGTTTAAAAGATGTGATTATAAAAAGGTTTTAAGGAACCGTAGTGTTGTAGGAATGAATTTCCCAAAGAGACTAATTTTAGGGGTACACCATTCATTTTGATAAAGAGCACTCCTTGCCTATACCTAGTATATAATAAATTTAAAAATAACTTTTGAAATTCTGTTATATGCCTGGATATTGTGCTAGGCCCTGGAAATACAAAAACAAACAAGGCATACTTTTTGCTCTTAATTGTTTATAACCCAGTGTTCTAAAGTTAATAATTTTTGACAAATTGTTATGTGAAAATCTTTTATACCACTCCTTTAGTTATGCCTGGAAAAAGCCTGAAAAGGTCAAGAATATTTCAATTTTTCCTTGAAGGATATAGAACTTGATGCCTAACCTCATTTTATCTATTTGCTTCCAGCGAAGTCATGAAAATGAAAAAGAGGTATGAAGTGGGTTTGGACAAACTGGATTCTGCCGCATCTCAAGTAGCTACAATGCAAATTGAGTTGGAGGCGCTACATCCTCAATTAAAAGTTGCTAGCAAAGAGGTGGATGAAATGATGGCAATCATCGAGAGGGAGTCTGTAGAAGTTGCCAAAACTGAAAAAGTAGTGAAAGCTGATGAAACAATAGCAAATGAACAAGCTATGGCCGCTAAAGCCATCAAAGACGAATGCGACGCGGACCTGGCAGAGGCCCTGCCCATCTTGGAGTCAGCACTGTCTGCCCTGGATACTCTCACTGCGCAGGTGAGAGCACAGCCAGACCCTTGCTGGGACACACAGCATCGTAGTTCAAGAAGGTGTTCACTACTGTGGGCTACGGTCAAGTCGGCCTCTCCAAATTAGTCTCCACATTTAATGCAATCGAAATCATTTTCAGATTAGCAAAAGAATTTCCTAATTGACCTGAAAAAAGAAGTGCATGTGCATGACTAAGAATTTTGGAAAAGGAGGAAGCTGCCAAATTTTAGAACCTACCCTAAAACCTCTGTTATTTCAGGAACTTTGCACAACTTTGCAGTACAATGGTGGACGGAGGCATAAGACCTAAGTGTGTATTTTATTTCTAAGGTGCACCTTTTTCATATTTAGACACTTTCATAATTGGCATACACCTTACAGTAGATGTGATAACATATCATGTTAATGTTTGTTAGTGTTTGGGTTTTTTTTAATTTTTGTGATACTTAATAATATGGCCTACAATGTTATACTTTATAATAGCGTGTCTTAGATTGGATGAAATGTGGTATTAAAAATTTAGACATGAGGAGTGCCTGGGTGGCTCAGTCATTAAGCGTCTGCCTTCGGCTCAGGTCATGATCCTGGGGTCCTGCTTTCCTGCTTCATGGGAAGCCTGCTTCTCCCTCTCCCACTCTCCCTGCTTGTGTTCCCTCTCTCGCTGTGTCTCTCACTATCGGATAAATAAAATCTTTAAAAAAAATAAAATAAAAATTTAGACATGAGAGGGGAATATTTCAATTAAGAAAGATAAAGGTGAATTTTTAAACATAGTGTTGAGAATTGTACTAAACTTTTGGGTGAGGAGAGACTATTAAGTTCTTTCTTCACACCTACTCCAATATAGATTTCAGAGTGATTAAAATTTAAATATAAATAATTACACTACTATAAAATAGTAGAAAATGCAGATCCTCTTTATATCTTAGAGTGGATCAGGACCTTGGATTTCTTAGATGTGAGAGAAATCAGAAAAAAAAGCTAAGCAAAATTGTAATATATATGCTCTGGATACTCTTCTGTTTTTTTCATAACTGATAATTAGTTCTTTTTAAGTTATAAATTTTAGTACCTAAAAACCAACACCTTTTGTTTGATATAAACATCACAGACAGAAGTGTAGAAACACTCGGGGGAAATAGTTGAACTAGATGGCAAACAAAAGATTAATATGCCTCTATGTAAAAAGCTCTTACAAATCAGTAAGACAAAAATAGCTGTAAGATAAGATAGTAAATGATACAAAGAAGTAATTCACAAAAGAGGAAATACAAATAGTCAATAAACATATGAAAATGTATCCTACCTCACTTGTATTTTTAAAACTACAGATTAATAAAGGATTTCTTTGGCTTATCAGAATGCCTACCCTTGTTGCTGAGGGTATATGTAGTAAAACAGGAACCCTTAGATACTTTCTGGAGAATAGATTGTCAATATGGGTCAAAAGCTTTAAAAATAAAGGATATGAAGTTCTTAATTCAACATGGCAATTGTAATAGTAAAAAAAAATAGAGGAAAAAATATAGATAGGGCATGAGAATTATGGCTCATGTCTATACCTGAGATCATGCAGCCATTAAAATGATGTAGGTGTTTCATAGCACGTAAGGATGTTCACTATATCTTACTATTGAAATATAAAAAGTTTTAAAACAGCATGTTATGTTATGTAGACTATAATTCCATTGGTCAAAATGTAGCATATTCACCAGTTTATAGCATACATACATAGAAAAATATATAGAAGTATAAATAAAAAATATTTGCAGTAGTTACCTAGATATTATGGGATTATAGGAGATCTTAGTATGTATAATTTCTCTGTATTTTTCTAATGTTTGCATCTATTACTTCCATAAGTTTCAAGAAGCTACAACACTCTTATTTTGCAACAGCCAGATTTCTTTTATGTGTTTTTGAAGTAGACTTTATGTCATAAGTAATCTCACATTAGGGTATATTTCCATTATTCTTTTTTGTTTCTAACTTTCCCTTTTGGACAAACTTCTCAATGGTGTTTTGACAGAATTCTATCGCTGTTACCATTTCTACCCAATGAACAGAGTGACTATCTTATGATTTAGTTTGAAAATAAGAGCCAGTTACAAGTAATGCATAAACAAACAATTCTTTTTTAATAATTAGCATGTTGTTATTTCAAGGACATTACAGTGGTAAAATCCATGAAGAGTCCTCCTGCTGGTGTCAAGCTTGTTATGGAAGCTATATGCATCTTGAAAGGCATCAAAGCTGACAAAATCCCTGACCCAACAGGTTCAGGAAAAAAAATAGAAGATTTCTGGGGTCCAGCTAAGAGACTTCTTGGTGACATTCGATTTCTACAGTCACTTCATGAATATGACAAGGACAACATTCCTGCAGCATATATGAATATCATAAGAAAAAATTATATTCCAAATCCAGATTTTGTTCCAGAAAAGATTAGAAATGCTTCCACAGCAGCCGAAGGTCTGTGCAAATGGGTCATAGCAATGGATTCGTATGATAAGTAAGTACTAACAACAACAACAACAACAAAACCCTGTGTTTTATTTTCCTGTTTGGTCATTTAGACACTATAAAACTTAAAAGCTATACAGGTGAGAGGCTCCTGGAAAATCATGTCTAGTATCTGCTATGTGTGTACATATTTCCTAGAGGCAAGACCATAACAATTATGTAGTATAATACAGTGATGCTTAAACATTTTTTGGACTCAGGAACCCTTTATACTCTTAAAAATTCTTGAATATGCAAAAAAAAATTTTATTAAAGATTTTATTTATTTATTTGTCAGAGAGAGAGAACACAAACAGGGGGAGCAGTAGGCTCCCCGTTGAGCTCAAGGAGCCTGATGTGGGACTCGATCCCGGGACCCTGAGATCATGACCTGAGCTGAAGGCAGACGCTTAACTGACTGAGCCACCTAGGCATCCCATGAAAAATGTGTTTATCTACCATATTAGAAGTTGAAATAGAGAAATTTTAAAACACTATTAATTCATAAATACATTACATGTTACCTAAATTATTTTTTTAATTCACATTTTTCACAAAAAAACTAGGAAAACAGTAGTGGTGTTTTATATTTTTGCAAATCTCTTCAATATGTGGCCAGTAGAAGATAGCTGGACTCTCAGATCTGCATCTTCATTCAATCTTTTGCAATATGTTGTTTCAGTTGAAATATATGAAGAAAATACAGCCTCACACAGATGTTTAGTTAGACAAGAGATGCTATGGACTCCCCAAAGGGGATGAAGCATGTCTTGGACCACATTTTGAAAACCACTAGTATAATATATATTCTTTGTAAGACAAGGAGTCTTTTCTGGTGATCGTACGAGAACCACTTATATTGTGTACAAAACAGCAAAAATTACTGGTTATTCTTCAAAAAGCAAATATTACAGGATGTCTTTCAAATTCACACACAATTTGAATCATTGTATATATAGTTATACACTGTATATGTTTTGGACCATGATGTGTTAATGATAAATTTTAATTTAATATTTTATCGTTTGTTTAGAAAGCTAACATCACTGACCCCATTTTCCAGATAGAAGATAATTTAGATCCATTCTTTTTCTTATATAGTCCCTTCTATTACCAACATACATAATTATAAGATGGCTGGTTTTAGCTAAAGATGTATTCTGAAAATTTTTAAAAAGCAAAATGACATAGATGAAACACCTCACTTCCTAAGAATTAAGCTTTAATGAAATAGACTAGTTTTCATAAATACTGCAATATTTTACATGAATAGACTATTTTCCTTTTGAAAACCACCAATATTCATACTATCAATAATCTAATACTTTATATTAGGTAAAAAAATTACTTATTTGAAAATGTTATTCATGTTTGATATCTATTTTAATCATTTCTTATGTGCTGGGGTCAGGTGTGATAGTTTGATGAAATATGGAATATGGAAACCAGCATAGGTTTTGCCTCAAGATGTGTTTTGACTTATAGTAAGCAGAGAAAAACAAATTCAGTGATAGAAAGTGTACTACAGTATAAAAGGCATATCTAATTTTCTGATTTTACTTTTTGCAGGGTGGCAAAAATAGTAGCTCCTAAAAAGATAAAGCTGGCTGCTGCCGAAGGGGAGCTTAAAATTGCGATGGATGGTCTTCGTAAGAAGCAGGCCGCCCTGCGTGAAGTTCAGGACAAGCTGGCCAAGCTTCAGGATACCCTTGAGCTGAATAAGCAGAAGAAGGCTGATTTGGAAAACCAGGTATATAACACTATAGACAAATACGGGCAAATCCTAATTACTTTAGTAAGAATGATGCTTGCACCAGCAAGTAATAGCTACATCTCCTGTTTTCTTCCTGGTTGGGGATTGGCAAACGATGGCCCACAGGCCAAATCCAGCATTGCCCATTTTTGTATGGCCCACAAGCTAATATATAATAATAATAATAAATAGTTTTGACTTTTTTAATGATTATATAGTAAATGGTTGTATAAATACCTGCCTAATAGCATCAGTTTTGCCTCTAGATCCACAAAGCCCCAAATTTTTAGTTTTGCAGCCCTTCCCCCCCAAAAGAAGTCAATCATCTCTACCTTAGATTATTAAGAATATTAAGAATATTAAGAATATTAAGCTAGATTATTTAAATAATTCCTCACTTTATAGGTAAGGAAATGGAGAACCAAAATATTAGGTGTGTAAGGGGTAATGGCAGAGTAGAGATAAGAACTCAATACCCAGAACCATACTGTGTCCCCTGAAAGTTATTTTAAGACTAAAAAAGGTGATACTGTTTATAATAAGTAACTGCTCAAGTCTAATTATGTTCTGGGAAAAGTCAAAATATTTTATAAAGTCAGTATTTATTGAGTGCTTACTCTGCAAGTCATGGTTGTTCTGAGAACAGTATGTATTATTTATTCTCAAGTCACGGTTGTTCTAGGAACAGTATGTATTATCTCATTTATTCTCAAAACAGCCTTCTGAGGGAGGTCATCTTTTTGTATCATTTTGTAGAAACTAAAGCATAGAAAGGTTAAGTAACTTGCCTATGGTCAACCCAGCTTCTAAGCATGAAGGCTAAAATCTGACTTTAATAACTGTGCTCTTTCCCAGACTTTTTTTCCCATAGGATATGACCACAAATTCTGTATTTATACAAATATGTGACATTGTGCTCATCTTTAGAAATATTACTTACTACAGGGCATGATGTCCGAGTGGTCAGTTTTAGTTTAATCAATATAATAGGTGGGTGTGTGGTTTACTGTAAACATTTGCCAACTCCATTGTATGTTTGAAATTTTTTATTTTTTGTGATAAAATGTTGGAAATCATGATCATGTAAAATGAATATATGCTTATATGTGTACTAAAAATCTGCTTTTGGGGCAAAATTTTACTTAAAATATTTTTACTTAGTAATTTCTGATGGCAACTTTACTGTAGTCCAATACATGATTCAATTTATTATAAACATTGCTGAAAAAAGAATGAAGAGAGAAGCCAGGAAGACAGAAGATATTAAAAGAGGGAAAATTAAAGGACAAAAGATTTAAATTTAGGAAGTATCAAAAATACCGCAATTATATACTGTTGCTTTTTCAAGCCTATCTTTAGATAAACCAGTTTAGTATTTTGTATCTTTTGGTCTAAAAGCATTTATTTAATATAAATATTAGTAGCATTAGGAACAAGTATAAGCCAAATTCTTATTCCACAGTAAACTAAATGCCTCTGCTTTTATCAATTGTTTACTTCCTCTCTTCATGTCAGTCATTTCATTTTGAACCTTAAGCTAGCCTTTGCTTACTCTTGCCTTTATTCAAGAATAATGAGGCTAAGTCACTTAAAATTAAACTACAATAATTCAGGTATTCTACTGGAATATTGCCATTGCATGGGTTGAAATGGCTTTTCCCCAAGTTTTCCGCCTTCATAATTATCCTTTTTCTTTTTTTAATCACATTGCTTAATTACGCATAATCAAATTTGGTTGACAGTCTTCTGCACAAAGTAGGCTCTCAGCTATTGATTGATGTCCTAATTGAAGGTTAATTGCAAGTGTGTGAGTAGGTTGACAAAATTTAACAACTTGAAAATTGTGCTTTGCAAGTAATCATAAATTATTACAACTTTTAAACATTTAACCTTTAAAATTATCATTAAGTCAACCATAAGTTAAATGAGGGGAAGATTTTGATAGAACATTTGAAATAAAATGCATTTAGAGTATTTAAATTTGAGGGAAAACATTTAATTTGCAAGAGACTGTCCTTTATTACATAAGCAAATTTCATTGTCTCCTATTGTAGATCATTCCCTTAAATAGAGCTATTCTTGCATTATGTGATGAATATCCACTAAAAATAGCATAAATTGTGTATACTTCATTATACATACTTACTGTACATACTTTATTATGAACACAATTCTCAAATGTCATGGACTTGCCAGTCTTCATAGTGAGATAGCTCACATTTTTTTAGAGTTAAAAAAAAAATTCCAGATGAAAGTTTGTAATTAAAAAAAGAATTTATCTCAGAGGGCAAAATCTTGCAGAAATTTTTACTTATTTTCTACCTGTGGATGTTGATAAGAGCTGACTTTTATTTTTGAGGTTGACTTGTGCAGCAAAAAGCTAGAACGAGCCGAGCAGCTGATTGGAGGCCTTGGGGGTGAGAAAACACGCTGGAGCCTTACAGCTCTGGAGCTGGGGCAGTTGTACATCAACCTGACAGGTGACATCCTCATTTCCTCAGGAGTTGTTGCTTACCTAGGTGCCTTTACATCAAACTATCGACAGGTAACGAATACTAGTCGATTTCTAAGATCTCTTCCTGACCCTCCCATTTTAGCCAGTACTGACTAATCTTAGAGGATTTTGTTGGCTTGCTTTTTGGTTTTTTGATAAGTATGAAGAACAAATGTTTCCAAGTGATTTCTATCTAGTTGTGTATTTTAGTTATTCTGTAAATTGGCTTGATAGCCATAAGATGCCATATCAAATATTCTTCTAAAATCAAATTGTTTTAGAAACAAAAACACTGACTTTAAAAGGTAACATGAAATGGTAGGCCCTTAATGACAGAGTTTCAGTTCCTAAACAAGTATAAAGATATCAGGGTTTTTTTTTTTACATCTTTTTTTTGGTGTGTATGTTTGTGTAATCAACTACTCTCTATGAGTCTCAATAATGAATCATTTCAAAAATCACTTCAGACACTAAAACTTCAGGGGAGGAAAAGGCAAGCTGGCCTAGAACTGAATCTGTAAGTGGTTTCTTGTCTTAGAAAACAAATGCCAAGTGTCCTGCTTCGAATTACCACCCCTTTGATGGATTCTGCCTCATTCTTTGTGACCCAGTTCCCATTCCTATTTCTTCTTCTTGCTTTTTCCTTCCCTTCTTTCAGTCCATTCCTGAATGAGACCCCATATTGTTCTGTTCTCTTTTGAAAAATTGAACTGGAACCCAACCCAGAACATGGCCCTGTCAAAGCAGTAGGAGAGACTTAGAAAAATTAAAAGTACTGAAAGAAAAAGAAAAGGAGGGTAATGAGAATAAGAAGAGAGAAATTTTAAAACATTTGGCAGTAGTTTCTGGTGTCAAGCAAGTAGAAAAAGAATAAATAATTCACTTTTTGTTTTTGTTTTTGTTTTTCTTTTCTTTTTTTATATAACATTTGCTTTTACCTGGTCTCAGCTGAGCCTTACTTAATTTGGGGGCTTTCTCTTAAGTAGGCTTGATTCTTGGAGGCCAGGTGTTTTAGTTTGTTTGTTTATTTTTAACCAAACCGATTTAAAATCTTCATATACATGGTCTTTCTGTCTCTTTGGGATCTGGTTGCCCTGGTCCTGGTACATGACCTTCATATTCTTCCTCGCTTTGTTCATTTGTATCTTTGAATAACTGCTGCTAAGGCATTAACATCCTGTAGCTCAAACAGTTAATGTTTAGCATGAAACTATCTGGTAATAGATTTGTTTGCTCTATGGTTTCAGAGACTGAGGCTTATCAAGATGAAGGGAATTGCTTAGAGCCACATAGTTGGTTAATGACACAGCAAGAATGAGACTTGCAGTCCCTTGAATCCTCATTTAGCCCTCTTTCTCCTCTCCTATATCAATTTGGAACAATGGTAGGGGTAGCGGCGGCCACCCTTCCCCTCCCCTGCTGGTTCCCAACACACCCTTGGGCACCTGCACTGGCTCCTGCTTAGCATTCCAGAGCCATGCTGAAAGTCCCTTGCCTCCCCACCCTGCCCTCTCTGACACATGTGTTCCGAGGCCCTGGATCTTGCTGACTGCACAGACAACCACTTCCAGAGCCCTGAGGTCCAGAACTGAGACCTTGGAGTTTCCTGGCAGAAGCACAGTGACACTCAAGCTAGACACAGATACAGCCAAAACTCCAAGCTCCTATGAACTCACATCTTCTGTCCTCACCCCTGATTCAAACAGCCATGTCATCCCATCCCAGTTCATCTCTGTGAAGGCTTGAAGGCAATTTTACCCCTGCCTTGCTTCACTATAGCTACCTAGACTTTTACTTTTCTTGAGTCTCTAAGGTTGCTGTTCCTGTGAATGTGTTCTCTATGTCCCCCTCTGACCCGCCCCCTCTCTCGGGTCAGGGCAGCTGTCAGGTTACACCATCAAAATTTTCCCATTCAATTGTAAGCATAAGGTTATAGTGGCGAGTTCAGTGTCTGCCCAAATGCCTGCCTGACTTCCTGAACTTTCATGTCCAAAACCAGCACCTGTGGCTCTTTGTTGGCAGACTTCCCTTGGGTTCTTAGAATCCACTTTGCCCAGTGTTTGGAGAGCTGGAATTGCCTGGGGATTTATCTCCCACTAGGGTGTGCCTGAATGAATGACTGACAGAAGTGGGAGCTTGAGAGTTGTCCTCCCTTCCCTCTGGTTGGAACAGCTCTAAGAACTAACTTATCCTCCTTGTAGGATCAAACCAAAGCCACCCGCTGCAGAACTTTGGCTGATTCCTCACCTTGTGTTGGCTTCTTCCCAGTCCTTGCACTGCTCCCCCTAGCATCCCTTCCTTAATAAATCTTCGTCTCAGAGTCTGCTTCTGGGAAACCCAACTAAGACAAAAAAGCCTTCCAACAATCCTGGTTCTTTTCGAGCATCAAAGTCTCGAGATACCAAGAGCCCTCGATAAATAGCTGGATCCCCTCCTTCCAAGCTTGAATCTGAGTAGCTGTTAATTATTCATCAACCCCTTTGTAGAACTTCTGGCACTCTTCATAAATAAGACATAGAAAACTCCAATTCTTCTAGGATAACTGGGCCCAGGGTATTTCAATTGCCGTGCCCATGCCAATCTCTGAAACAGAATCCCACAGTGCTGTGAGGACACGTAAGCCCTGGAGTTGAATTAATTTGAACTTTCTCATTTTCCCTGCCAACAGTCAAAGTCAGAACAGTGTTGTTGGTGGTGGATATTTTCACCAAGGTGACACTCCTAATGGTCACTTTTTCATTTCTACTATCTATTGCACCAGCTGACTACTAGCCAAGGCTCTTTGCTTGTATTTAAAATAGAGATGCTTGTTCAGAGTACCTCATGTTCATTTCAGTTACTGTCTGCTGCTGTACCCTTTTAGACGTATAATTGGGCCACTTAAATTTCTAATCCACAAATATGATAAAATTGAATAAAAGATGTGAGCAAAATGGGTGCAGGGGTTCAAAAGGTACAGATTTCTAGGTATAAAATAAGTAAGTCCTGGGATGTACTGTACAGCATGATGACTGTAGTTAATAATACTGTCTTGCATATTTGAAAGTTACTAAAATCTTAAAAGGTTTCATAAGAAAAACATTTTTGTAAATATGGTGATGGATGTTAACTAGACTTACTATTTTGGGTTCACAATATATACAAAGAGTGAATCATCATGTTGTGACTACTATCATGTTATATGTCCATTATATTTTTAAGAAAGAGACAAAAAAATAGAAAATAAATCTATAATGACATAAATTAATACATTTTAAAAATGAGTGCCTGACAAAGCTAGATCCTTACAGTTACAAGTACCTCCCCACAAAATGCCTCTTCATTACAGAGGGAAAGGGGGCAAGGCAATGCCGAAGCTGTAGTACAGTATTTCACAAGCACTGCCTTCATTCGGTTTTGAATCCTGATTAAAAGCTCTGAATTCCTCTTTGGGGTAGTTTGCTCAGCCTTCACCCCAACCATTTCCCTTCTCAGGCTCTAATACTCCAGGTTATAATAGGCACTCAACTTACGGTGGCCCTCAGCAACCTAACGCTGCTGAGTGGGGGGGGGGGCAGCCCCTCCTCTGCCGCACCTGTGGAATCCCTCACACTACCCCATCCGCAGGGAGCCCGTGCAGCCCAGCCATCCTTCCCGCATTCTGCTTGTGTATATAACCACCTGTTACGGTTTCACCTCTGCTGTTACCCTGTATCTGGGTGCATCCTCCTGTGAGGCAGCTTTCTCTCGTTTGGCAATACAACTAACAAGAAGTTCTGCTTTTCATCTGAGTGTCTTGTGTTGTGTCCCACCTTCCAAAGAAGCTTTAATTATATCCAAGATCCTAAAATTATGAGATAGAAGCCCGGCAGACAGCACCTTAATCGAGTGATAAAAATCAGTGTCATCAGTAAATGAACAAGTGGAAATCCCGTACGTACCATGTACCATGAAGGGATGCAATGAACATGACATCATTTCTATGACATTACTGCCAAAGGTGCATAACTTGAATTGAACCATGGGGGAACATCATAGAGATGCAACTGTGGGACATTCTGCAAAATAACTGATGAAGGTCCTGAAAGTCATCAACTGCCCCTCACCTGTTGTGGCCTTTCATGGGCAAACCTAAGGGAATGTTGGTTGAGCCTGCTCAGCAGGAGCCCAGGGCAGATGGTGGTGCCCACTGTGCCCACAGCATTCTCCTGCACCTGCCAGCGGGTACTGACACCTTGTGTGTCTGGGTCTCCTCCCCATGTCTCTTCCTCACCTATATTTTCTCTGGTCATGTCTTTCACTTTTTCTGAACTTATTGATATGTAACCTCAAATTGGACCTTGACTTCTGACTTCCTGAGTGTGCACCTGGACTGGAAGTACCTTTTTGATTTCCAAGCAGCCTAGCACACTGTGTCCCGGGTGGTATGTCCCAAACTCCAGTATATGTCCTGATCCTTGTTGGTGCCTGATAGTCCTGCCATGGTCCCTTCCCCACCGGGCATGCAAGAGACAGAAAACAATGTTTTTATGTGTCCCCTACCACTTCAAAGGAGATTTACTTTTATTCCATAATACCGTAATTAGCCTTGCCGGATATTTGTAATTTAAAGAAAATGTAGAGAATAATGATGGTCTCCAGCTACTTTGTCAAGTGCAGCTTTAGAATAAATATTGGCAATTGTTTTTTTTCGGATGCAAAATTCTGATTTCACTATTAAGTGATGTATCTAAAATTAACATTGGATATCGTTCATTTTCATTTGAATGCATAGTGGACCTTCTAAGTCATAATTTGAAAAAATCTGATAAATTGTTTTTGAGGTGCAGTTTCAACAATGGTTTGTTGACTCAAGGAATAAAGTGTAGTTGAGGAATTTACAAAGTATTCATTTGGTGATCTCCAGCCTCATTTTTGTATCTCTCTGTATGTCTTAAAGAACCAAATCAAGGAGTGGACAAATTTGTGCAAGAGGAAAGATATTCCCTGCTCTGATGATTATTCTCTTATGGGTATCCTGGGAGAAGCTGTGACAATTCGAACCTGGAATATTGCTGGGTTACCTTCCGACTCATTTTCCATTGATAACGGGATCATCATCATGTAAGGAAAATACTTTTCTCACAAGTGATCTCTATTAATCAGTTGATTTATTTATCCATGCATCTTTTTAACAATTATAGCTAGAAAACTTTTATAGTATTGAAAAATTTTTATTTAAATCATTAATTAGCTAAATTAAATATGAATAATCACTTTTCCTAGTAATGTTAGAATGATTGCATATTGGAGACTGTAGTAAACAACCAAAAACCCTAATGACTTCTACTTAATTTTTAATCAGCTTTTGGCAAATGGAGCAAAACCCTACCATGAGTAAATGAAGTCCAAAATATTTATTCCCATAAAATTACAGGGTTTTTGTTATTGCAGGTTAATGAAATGTGCAGCAGTGGATTGTTGGTGGTGATGGGTTCAGGTGTACCAAATTCTTAGTCCCTGCTGTGTGTGGGACTAGCTTCAAAGATATGGATACATTTCTGGTCCTGGGCTGCTTGGGACATTCAAGATATAGTGGATGCTATTCCTGGAATGTCCTGGTTAGTAGACAAAGCCCACGGAAATTGGGCTGGGAGAATACTGCAGGCTCATCCAGCCTCACCTTTCCTGAAGGTCTTATCTCCCAGAAACCAAGGACTTCAGCCTGCCCCAGTATGAGGACAGTCATGATTTGTGTTATTTCCTAGTTCATGTTACCATGGTCCTTCCATCACTGGGCCAGTCTTCCTGGAGGTTTTAGGAGATTAGGAATAGCACAGGTAAACCCTCAGTAGAAATGTTCAGTTCTGTGTTACATGACTATTTTAATTAGTTGTTAGTTTACTACTGAAAAGGTAATTGATGTTGTAGTACTTAAAGAACAAATGGCAGACACGTGAATTTTTTAAAATAGAATTAACTACTACGTGTGAAGACTGGTTATTCTTAAATTTTGTGTATGTAATATTTATGAAAATTATTCCACAAATCAAAATTCTGATGAACATGTTTCTTTACTGCTCAACAAATGATCCTGATATATATATGCACTCTTTAGCATATATTTTCTGAATTGTTCTATAAGGATTTGAGGTGAGTGCAATTTGAATATAAGTAAAAATCTGATGAGACCACCTAGGGGAAATTAAAGAAGTAGTTACTTCTAGGTATTTCAGACAAGCTCATCCTTACATCTGGGCCCTGAATTAAGTTCAAAGCTTTCTAGTAATTAAGGCAAAAAAGAAAAGCCGTGTCACATGGTTCCCATATTTTTAGCCAAGTAAATCATACTTGGACGAACTTTTTCAGGAACTAAGCTTAAATGTAATTACTTTATTGATTTGGAGAAAAGACTACAAAGCTTTTCTTTGGGGAATGAAAATTAAGTACTTGGTACTCTGCTCTCATAATCTAAATCAATCCAGAAGAGAAATGATAGAATCTAATAAATATGTGCATTAGTTGGCCATTGAAACAGATTTTTAAATGCGTTTTCACAAGTACAGGATGACAGCCAGTTTTTTAAATTGTTTAACAAGTCGGTGTCACACAGAGAGTTTGTGTTGATGTTTTAATGTGAGAATACAATTAGACATTGACACAGATGGGAGGTTTCTGAAAGTTTAGAAGCCCACTTTTACTTTGCCCAGCTGTATCAGTTAACTTCAGCTTAAAGAATAATCAGATTTTTTCTGTTTTTGCTATTGCTATTTTTTCTCTTTCAGAAAAAATACTTTGCTTTTTCCAAGCACTTGTGAATGTAATTGATCATGTCCCACATAATGGTAGTCCTGTCTTTATTGTTTCGATTGGCAGGTTATATATGTTTGTTCCACCTGGCAGGATATCTACAACCATTATATTCATTGGAGGCTAAGTACCTTCATACTTTTCAGCAAATGTACTCTTTCTTTTGGGTCCAGTCATATTTCAATAATAATAGGAGATGAATATTTCTGCGTTTAAGTTTCCAAATCTTTTAGTGATTATTTTTCAAGGTAACAAATTCACACTTCAGGAGATCAAGAGGTAAAAAATGGTGTAAATGAGCCAGAACTCCCTTACATTGTTTGTAAAAATGTTGAAATATTAGCAGAAAGTTATGGTAGCAACTTTACTAAGAAAGAAATAGTAACATTTTTCATTCTTGGCTTATTTTGTCTTTTGGTAATCTTATACTGAGAGGTTTCGGTAAATAGGTTTAAGGTGATCATTTTGAAGTATCAGATAAGTATCTTATTTACTTGCCTAGTGTGTTCTTCCATTCCCCAGAGATATTTGCTTGATAATGATAATACCTAATACTGAGCACTTAACTAAAGACCTAATCCTGTGCTAAGTGCTTTTTACGTACTATCTCAGCTGACTGAAGAGTTGATTATTTAGGAAAATGGGAAGAATCTATAAAATTTAGATAAGTTGGAACATAATTAACTTTTGGAGCTGTTGACACCTGAAGGTCCTTGGCTAATCAGAATTTCAAGGGCTAGTGATAACATTAAATGTAATTGGATTGTATCTGAACATTTCACAGGGAAATAGTATTAAGATTGTTTCACCACTTGGTAAATCAGACCTATATATCTAATACAACTCTGTTTTTTAAAAATGTCTTTTAGTTTTCCTTTCTATAGGAGTCAGACAAACTAGGTTTATTTCAGTAGCAGTAATAACTGAGAGGAGCACCCACCTTTCATTGTCTGTTTTTATCTATTTTTATGTATGTGTGTAAAAAGGAATATAGCAAAACTCTTTGAGATACACCTCTGTTATATATTTAAATTCTGTGTCCTTCCATGCAGATTATCCTGAACATGTACTATCACTGTTAGAAGTCTGTATTTTGCAAAAGTCCCAAAGAGCACCAAATAATAATCCTCTCTAGATAATCACAAAAGAACAAACAGTATTAAACTTGGAATGCTGAGTCTATAAAAAATCAGTTTTCATTTGGGAACCAGATTTTAAAGCATTTCTAGGTTCAAGAATGTTGGGTGGAGGAAGTAAGAAAATTGTGTGGAGAAAGATGTTGTCTTGTCAAAAAATAAAGCAAAATAATGGAGAGGAAGTAAACAGAAATACGGTGCTTGTTCATTTCAAATTCAGGATTTATATTCATCCAAAGAGTGAAGCTGTTTAAACCAATATGTGTTGCATATAGCTCTCCACAATAATTGTTATTAAAACCCCAGTACATTCTTCTCTATTTCCCTGAAGAATGTCTCCTTTGAGATTTTATTCATTTGATATGTTATGCTATAGAAGCCCTAATCTTTAAAAGCAAAATTTGCTTTAAGGGGCCGCTGGGTGGCTGAGTCAGTTGAGTGTTGGACTCTTGGTTTCAGCTCAGGTCATGTGTGATCTCATGAGTGGTGAGATCAAGCCCTACACTGGGCTCCGTGCTCAGTGCAGAGTCTGCTGGATTCTTTCCCTCTTCCTCTCCCTCCCCCTCACCCCCTCTCCCAGCTCGTGTGTGTGCACGCGTTGTGTGTGCTCTCATAAATAAATAAATCTTAAAAATAAAGCAAAATTTGCTTTAGAAGAAAAAACAGCTGAAGTCACAACATTGTCCTGCTTTTGAATCAAAAAGATATGTTATATTGGGGGTGTTGTTTGGGGAAAATAAGTTTCATATAATTGTTAACTGGATATGGAACAGCATCTCTGTCTGTATAAATATACCAAGATAGTACTTGTGTAAATATATATATATAAATAGTAAATATATATAGTAAATATATAGATATAGAGAGAGTACTGTGTAAATACACACACACACACACACACACACACACACACAATTGTTCCAGCACAACATTTTTTAAAACATTACTTTTTCCGGGGGCACCTGGGTGGCTCAGTTGGTTAAGCTGCTGCCTTCGGCTCAGGTCATGATCCCAGGGTCCTGGGATCGAGCCCCACATTGGTATCCCCCCAATTGGCGGGGAGCCTGCTTCTTCCTCTCCCTCTGCTGCTCCCCCTGCTCATGCTCTCTCTCTCTCTGTCAAATAAATAAAATCTTAAAAACAAAACAAACAAACAAAAAACCCCACATTACTTTCTCCATTGAATTGTTTCTACATCTTTGTTGAAAGTCCGTTATCCACATATATGTAGGTCTATTTCTGGATTGTCTATTCTGTTCTATTGATCTACTTTTCTGGTTTGATGCAAAAACTGCATTGCCTTGATTAGTATAGCTTTATATTAGGTCTTGAAGTTAGATTATGTCTTCCAACTTTGCTTTTTTTTTCAAAATTGTGTCTATTTTTTACCTCTCATTATAAATTTTGGAATCAGTTTTTAAATATCTACAAAAGATCGTTGGTGGAATTTTGATTGGAACTGCATTGAATCTATACATCAATTTGAGAAAAAATTACAATAAGTCTTCTAAAGAAAACACAATATATCCCTGTTTTTAAAATTTTTCATTTTTTTTCAAATTTTTATTTAAATTCTAGTTAACATATAGTGTAGTACTGGTTTCAGGAATAGAGTTTACTGACTCATCACTTACATATAACACCCAGTGCTCATCATAACAAATGCCCTCCTAATACCCATCACCCAAGCCTATCCCCCACCAACCTCCCTTCCAGCAATGCTCAGTTTGTTCTCTATCATTAAGAGTTTCTTATGGTGGGGCGCCTGGGTGGCTCAGTCATTAAGCATCTACCTTTGGCTCAGGTCATGATCTCAGGGTCCTGGAATCAAGCCCCACGTTGGGCTCCCTGCTCAGTGGGAAGCCTGCTTCTCCCTTTCCCGCTCCCCTTCCTGTGTTCCCTCTCTTGCTGTCTCTCTCTGTCAAATAAATAAACAAAATATAAAAAAAATGAGTTTCTTATGGTTGTTTCCTTCTCTCTCTTTTTTTCCTCCCTTCCCATATGTTCATCTGTTTTGTTTCTTAAATTCCACATATGATATTTTCTTTCTCTGCTTTATTTCACTTAGCATAATATATTCTAGCCCCATCCACATCATTGTAAATGGCAAGATTTCATTGTTTTTGACGGCTGAGTAGTATTCCATTGTATATATACACACCACCTCTTTATCCATTCATCAGTCTATGGACATTTGGGCCCTTTCCATAATTTAGCTTTAGTTGATAATGCTGCTATAGATATCAGGATGCAGGTACCCTTTTGAATCTGTATCTTTGTATCCTTTGGGTAAATACCTAATAGTGCAATTGCTGGATTGTAAGGTGGTTCTATTTTTACCTTTTTGAGGAAACTCCATACTGTTTTCCACAGTGGCTGCACCAGTTTGCTTTCCCACCAACAGTGTAAGAGGGTTCCCCTTTCTCTGTATTCTCACCAACATCTGTTTCTTGTGTTAATTTTAGCCATTCTGACATGTGTGAGGTGGTATCTCATCATGGTTTTGATTTGATGAGTGATGTTAGGCATCTTTTCATGTGACTGTTAGCCATCTGGATATCTTCTTTGGAAAATGTCTATTCATGTCTTCTGCCCATTTCTGAACTGGATTATTTGTTTTTTGGGTGTTGAGTTTAATAAATTCTTTATAGATTTTGGATCCTAACCCTTTATCTGATGTCATTTGCAATACCTTCTCCCATTCCACAGGCTTTCTTTTAGTTTTGTTGATTGTTTCTTTCATTGTGCAGACACTTTTTATCATGTTTCTGTTTTTTTTTAGATATCCTTTGATTTCTTTCATCAGTATTTCATTGTTAGATTTATATCCAGTACTTCTTAATTTTTGTGTGCTATTGTAAATGGTACTTTAAAAAAGTTTATTCAGTTGTTCATTGCTGGTATTAGAAAAGCAATTGATTTTTGAATATTGACCATGTACTTTGTGACCTTGATAAATTCATTTATTAGTTCTAGGATGTTTTATATAGATTCATTAGGATATTATACAGAGACAAACTGCAAATAGAGGCACTTTCATTTCTTAATTTCTAATATTATGCCTCTTAATTTTTTTTCTTGGCTTATGGTACTGTCAAGGACTTTTTTATTGGCTAGTGTAAGAATACTTGTTATACAAATATAATTTACACTGGCTAATATAATAGGGGAGATGAAATTGTACATTGTTGCCTTTTCCTAATCTTAGGGGAAACAAATTAGCCTTTCACTAAGACATACAGTATCAGCTGTAGGATTTTTTGTACATCCCTTTTATCAGGTAAAGGAAATTCCCTCTGTTCCTAGTTTGCTGAGGATTTTTATCTTTAATACATGTTAAATTTTGTCAAGTGCTTGTTTTGTGTCTATTGAGATATATTTTTTTAAGTTTAGTTTATTAATATGGTGAACTGTACTGATTGATTTTTTGAATGTTTGACTAGCCTTGCTTTTCCAGGATAAACCCTACCTGGTCTTCATGTATTCTCCTTTTTATATATTTCTGATTCAATTTGCTGGTACTTCGTTGATTTTTCTGTTTATGAGGGATATTGGTATGTGCTTTCTTTTTTTTAAAATGTCTATACAGTTTCATTATCAAGGTAATGCTGGTCTCATAAAACAAATTGGAAAGTGTTCTCTCCCATTCTATTTTCTGGAAGAGATTATGTAGTATTATCTCTTCCTTCAATGTTTTGCAGAAATAACCAAAGAAACTATTTGTGCCTGGAACTTTCTTTGTTGGGAGATGTTATCTATGATTCCAAATTTAAAAGAGTTGAAGTTATCTTAATAGTTAAAGAAAATTTAAGTTATCTATTATTAAGTGAGATTTGGTAGTTTCTATCTTTCAAGAAATTGGTCCATTTCAACTAAATTGTCAAATTTGTGGGCATAGAGTTGTTTGTAGTATTCCCTTGCCATCCTTTTAATCTCTGCAGGATCTATAATGATAATCTTCTTTATCATTCCTGATATCAGTAATTAGCATTTTCTTTGCTTATCTTGATCAGTCTAGCTAGAGTTTGATAATTTTTCCTGATCCTATCTAAGAATAAGGCTTTCATTTCATTGTTTTTCTCCATCTTTTTGGTTTTCCATTTTATTGACTTCTGCTTTAATATTTGTTCTTTCCTTATGCTTGTTTTTGGCCTAAACTACTCTTCTTTCTGTGGTTTCCTGAGGTGAAAGCTTAAGTTACCGATTTTAGATTTTCCTTCTTTTCTAATCTATGCATTTACTGCTGTACATTTCCCACTAAGCACTGCTTTAGCTGCATAGCACAAATTTTGATATGTTGTATTTTCATTTCCTTTAAAATATGTTCTTATTTCTCAGAGACTTCCTCTTTAATTTATAGGTCTTTTAAAAATACATTAATTTCCAAATATTTGATACATTTTAAGGTATCTTCTGCTATTTTTTAATTTGTAACTTAATTCCATTATGTTCAGAGAACATACATTTAACATGTGTTAAATTTTGGGGCGCCTGGGTGGCTCAGTCATTAAGCGTCTGCCTTCAGCTCAGGTCATGATCCCAGGGTCCTGGGATCGAGCCCTGCATCGGGCTCCCTGCTCCGCGGGAAGCCTGCTTCTCCCTCTCCCACTCCCCCTGCTTGTGTTCCCTCTCTCGCTGTGTCTCTCTCTGTCAAATAAATAAATAAAATCTTTAAAAAAATGTGTTAAAGTTTGTTTTATGGTATAAATATGGTCTGTCTTTGTGAATGTTCCTTATATACTTGAAAAAATATGTATTTTGCTATTATTGGGTAGTGGGTTCTTTAAATGTCAGTTGAGTTGTGTGATAATGCTGTTCACATCTTCCATATCCTTGCTAATTTGCTGTCTACTTATTGTCCCTTCAGTTCTATTAGTTTTGGCCTCGTGTGTTTTGGAGCTCTGTTGTTAGATGCATAGGCATGTAGGATTATTATGTCTTCATGGCAAATTGACCCTTTTATTATTATGTAATGTCTCTCTTTATCCCTGATAATTTTTCTTCTTCTGAAGTCTATATACAATTCAGCTTTTTTTTGATTAGTGTTTGCATGGTGTATCTTTCACCATGATTTTATTTAATATAAATATATTACTATATTTAAGGTATCTATATCTTGTAGATAGCATACAGTTAGAGGTTATATTTTTCCAAACTGATAATCTCTCTCCATTAGTATGTTTAAAAAACTTTATACTTAATGTGGTTTGTATAAATGTATTCGGATCTACCATTTTATTATTTTCCTTTTCTGTTTTTACCTCTAATTTTTGTTGCTCTGTTTCTCATTCTATTGGATTATTTGAATAACCCACAATTTTTAGTATTCCATTTTCACTATAATGCTTTGCATTATTTTTTAGTACAAATTTTTCTATCTACTTAGAGATAATATTTTACCACTTCAATTAAAATATAGAAGGCTTGCAACCATGTAGGTCTTCTTTACCCTCCCTTGATTATGTTACAGTAGTCATATGTATTACATCTGTATACTTTAAAGCTCTCCCCAACTTAATGTTTATTGTCTCAAATATTTATACATATTTTAAAGAAATTAAGAGGAGAAAAACAGTCTATGATATTTAGCAATTCATTGCTCTTTTTTTCTTTCTAAAATTTATTGTGGTATCATTTTCCTTCAGAGTGAAGAACTTTAGAATTTGTTTAGAGTAAATCTGCTGGCAAAGAATTTTCTTAGTTTCCTTGATCCGAGAATGTCTTTATTTTGCCTTTATTCTTGAGGGATATTTTTAGATATTTATTTAGATATAGAGTTCTGTGTTGACAATTCTTTTCATTCTACTAAGAATGTTCTACTGTGTTCTGGCTTTATGATTTCTGAGGTGAAATCTGCAGTCATTTGAATAATTGTCATCTATATGTAATATATCACTTTTCTCTGGCTGCTTTCAAAAATATTCTTTCAAATCCTTGGTTTTTAGCAGTTTTAATGTATCTGGGGGTGTGTTCATTTTTGTGTTTTATTTTTGTTTTTGTTTCTTAGTTTCTCCTTTATTGAGGATTGCTCAGCTTTGTGAAACTGTAAATTTATGTGTTTCACTGAATTTGAGAAAGTTTCAGTCATTTTTTTCAAATATGTTTTCTGTATTAATCTCTTTCTCCTCTCCTGGGACCCCCATCACATGAATAAATCTCTTAATATTTTCTCACAGGTCTTGGAGGCTCTGTTTGTTTTATCTGTTTTTTTTTCCTCTTTAAGTGTTCAAATTGGATTATTTGTATGCATCTGTCTTTTAGATCACTGACTTTCCTCTGTCATCTCCTTTCTGCAATCAAATCCTTATACTGGAATTCTTATTTCAGATATTCTTCAGCTCTAAAATTTTCTTTTAGTTCTTTTTATTTTTTCTGTTTCTCTGCTACAAACACCTCTTTCCATTTATCTATTTTTAAAGATTTTATTTATTTAGAGAGAGAGAGCTCAACCCAGGGGAGAGGCAGAGAGAGAGGGAGAAATAATCTCAAGCAGACTCCCCACTTAGCACGGAGCCTGCCGCAAGGCTCAGTCTCATGGCCCATGAGATCATGACCTGAGCAGAAATCAAGAGTCCGATGCTTAACCAACTGAGCCACTCAGGTGCCCCGATCATTTATTTATTTATTTATTTAATGTTCACCTTTACCTTGTGGAGGATGCTTATAATAACTGCTTTGAAGTTTTTTTTTTTTTTTCCTGATAATTCCAGCATCTTGCTTTTTCTTTGAGAATTAGTCCTATTCTGGCTCTTTGTATGTCAGGTAATTTTGGATTACACCCTGGAACTTTTTTGTTTTTTAATATTCAGTAACGTATAGTACATCATTAGTTTTTGATGTAGTGTTCAGTGATTCATTAGTTGCATATAAAACCCAGTGCTCATCAAAACACATGCCCTCCTTAATACCCATAACCCAGTTACCCCATTCCCCCCACCCCCTCCATTCTGTAACCCTCAGTTTCTTTCCTGGAGTCCAGAGTCTCTCATGGTTTGTCTCCCTCTGATTTCTTCCCATTCAATTTTCCCTCCCTTCCCCTGTGGTCCTCCGCTCTATTCCTTATGTTCCACATATGAGTGAAACCACTTGATAATTGTCTTTCTCTGCTTGACTTATTTCACTTAGCACAATCCCCTCCAGTTCCATCCATGTTCTTGCAAATGGTGGGTATTCACCCTTTCTGATGCACCCTGGACCTTTTGAATGAAATTCTGTTTCCTATTAAAATCTTCTGGATAAGACTAATTTTTCTTTCAGTAGTCAATCAACTTGGTTAGGTTCAGTTGCTTTTCTTCTGTGGGTGATGTTTCCAGTGTCAGGTCATAATTAAAAGCCTTTGCTATGCTGTCTAGATACACTTCTCAGCATGCATTACTCAGGGGTTAGTATGGGACTTGGGTATATATCATAGCCCAAAGCCTTTGGTATGCTTCTTTGGATGTGTTTTACACATGTACAGCTTGCTGGTGAGCTCAGAACTTGTGTCTGAATTAGGGAATCCTTTCTTTGGGTCTGTCTCCTCCAGAATTTCTCCCTTACTTTCCATATGCCAGGGACCCCTTTTTCTGTATTTTTCTGTCCAAAATGATGGCATTCCCTCAGAGTTTCAGCTTCCCACACTTTTGTATGACGTGTGTCCATACTTGGGACAAAGTGGCAAGAGGAAAAAAGGAAAATACTGGGGTTCCTCCTTCTTTGGACTAAATCTTTGTGTCCACCAAATTGATATGTTGAGCCTAAGTCACCATTGTGATGGCATTTGGAGTTGCAGCCTTGGAAGGTTATTGGGACATGAGGGTGGAGTCTTGAACGGGGGTAGTGCCCTTAAGAGACACAGAGGGATGATCACTCTGCTGTTTGCCATATGAGGAGGTGGTGAGAAGACTGCCATCTGCAAACCAGATCACTGGACTGGGACCTTGATTCCTGGGCTTCCCAGCCTCCAGAACTGTGAAAAATGTCTGTTATTTAAGCTACCCAGTCTCTGGTCGTTTGTTGGAACAGCCTGAGGAGCAGACTAAGATTATGGTTACACACCATGCACAGCACAGGCCCCTTTGCCCAGCTCTGTTATCCACAGCGATTGGTTTTCTTTCAGTGTAGTGCCTGCGCTATCCCTACTTCTATGTGGGATTACAGTTCTGTGGCTGTCCCACCCTCTCGAGCTCACACATTATCATTTTCTGTCTTCTAGTTTGAATTTTTGCTACATTAGGCTTGTTTTTCAACCAATGCCAGAAGATAGAAGGGAAAAAACAACAACGACGACAAACACACAAGAAATGTACTACCCCTTTATTGGTCGTTCCTCAAGTTTTAACTTTCTTCCCATTCACTTTTTATTATTTAGTTTTTAGAATCTGTAAGTAAAATTTTGTATTTTATCCATTTTAATGGATAATATCATTATAATCAGTCGAAGAGAAAGGCTATGGCAGACTTAGCCCAGGTTGGTCAGCACCAGAATCCTTTCCTCCAAATTTGAGATGGTGTTCTTTGGACTGGTATTCCCCATGCAGGGATGACCACTTAGAAAATGCCTGCTTTAAGAATCTGTTAACCTGTATGATGTTTGCCAGATGCTTTTTGTTGTTTACCTTCCAGTAGGTTATCACACTTTATTTGATCTAGGGAAAAAGGATAAAGAAGAATCACAGTGGACCTTTCCCTCAAAGAATATCCAATTTAGATGAATGATGCCATTAACAAATTCTAAAATTACCGTAACAGAATATGATCATTTATTCAGAGTGCCATTAATGTAATATGGATGAACTGCTAAAGAGGTTGTGAGAGAAAAGAGACAAAGATGGGTTTGTGTATTGCATAACATTTGAGCTGACCCTGAAACGTTAGTAGGACTTGAACATGAAGGGATGAGAAGTGCATTTGGGACAAAGGTATTGTCAACATGGGTATTGTGGTTAAAAATTATGGAAGCAACAGAAGGAAGAGTGAGTAATTCAGTTTCTTTAGGGAAGCAAAAATGCTAATACACATAATCCTCCCAACTTAAAAATATTTCTAAAATGTGACAGAATGAAACTTACATATTTATAAGTTTTACTTTCTAATTTTCCTTCTCCCTTTAGTTTCTTATGGATATGGTTCTCTTTTTATTAGTTGATTACATTTAAGATATTACACTACTCTTTTGGTCTCATTTCTTACTAAATATAATTAACATTATGGTGTGGACTGAATTGTCCACCCTCCCAATTCATATGTTGACTATAGTAGTGTGACTGGAGAGAGGGCCTTTAAGGAGGTAATTAAGGATAAGTGAGGTCATAAGTGTGGAGCTCTAATTCAATAGGACTGGTGTCCTTATATTCAGAGATACCAGGAATGCATGCACAGAGGAAAGGCCCACATGAGGATACAGCAAGAGAGCTATGTTGTCTGCAGGCCAAGAAGAAAGGCCTCTAAAGAAACCAAACCTGCCAGCACCTTGATCTTGGACTTCCAGCCTTTAGAACTGTGGGAAAATAAATTTCTGTTAAGACAATCTGGGGTACTTTGTGTATTGCATATCATTTGAGCTGACCTAGAAACATGAGTAGGACTTGAACATGAAAGAATGAAGAAGAAGTGTATTTTGGACAAAGGAACAGTGTGAACATGAGTATCATGGTTAAAAATTGTGGAAACAACAGAAAGAAGAGGGAGTCATTCAATTTCAAGCTGACTATTACATCGTACAGTGCTAATATTGGAGGACTAGACTATCTTCTTTATAATATAAGCTATGTGTTTTATGCTAGGTTCTAACTTAAATGCTTTAGCATGATTACTTCCATTTGGGACAGATTATTTAATAAAATTCTAAATTCATATTATAATGAGATGAAATCGAATCAATTACCCTTTCTAGCCCCACATTGTTTTGTTTTATTTTTGCCCCAGTCACCTTTTATTTTCTCCTTTTGCTCTTCTAACAATCTGGGTACTTTTTCTGGGCTCACTTTTGAAGACTATGACAGTATCTGTAGGAACGTGGCCAAAATTATGGCTTGTGTTTACTGAAACTTCCAAGAGAAAAAAACGGTAATCTTAATGGTGATTCCATTTCACACAATGCAGAGAGCTAGATGGTCGGATACCATTTGACGATGGCAGATCTTGGCTAACTCTGTGTGACCCCACAGCACCCTGGAAGATAAGCTGGCTGCCTCATGGTTTACTGCTCTTGTCCTTATAAAAGAGGGAGGTGACAATATAGCAGGAAGTATGAGCTCCCCCAGAGTGCAAAAACTGACTTTCAGAGAATATATTTCTGTCTGTAGGAAGCTCACAAATATGTAATGAACTACAAATATGACATTATATATACAAGTGTTTGAAACAAATCCTGGATCAGCAGTTGTGTTAACACTTTAGGGTCCAAGAAGGTAAGATGATTAAAATCAGGCTTTTTGCCCTTTTTTTCTTTTAAAACCATTATATCTTTAATGGTCTAGATTTCAAAAGGAGAGAGATGATGTCTCAATCCTTTCTCTTTCCCTCTTGTACAAATAATAGCAAATCAAAGCCAAGAAATTGAGGTGATTTGTTCAGGGTCACAGGAGTAATTAATGAAGGTCCGGGCCTAGTGAAGAACTGGAGTTTCCTGATTTGCAGTATTCTTGATGGTTAATTAATTGAATTAACTAGCAAGAGCAGCAATTTTTTTTTTCAAAAATGTAATTTAACCTTTATAGAATTGTAATTTTCCAAAAGAAGTAAAAAAACTTGTGTTTGCCAGGTGATTTTTTTAGAGTTGTCATTTTCATAGCCTGCTCAATCTAAATGTCTCTGCTATAAGATCATAGTTTCTTACAATAAGTTAAAAAATAAAATATTACTGTAAAGTATAAACTATAAGAAAGAGATGTGTGCATGATTAAGTAGCCTAAAGACAAATCATGACTGGGCCAGCATTGTCTTTCTTTCCCCTTCCAGGAATGCAAGAAGGTGGCCTCTGATGATAGATCCTCAAGGCCAGGCTAATAAATGGATCAAGAACATGGAAAAAACCAATAGTCTTCATCTGATTAAATTAAATGATCCTGACTATGTCAGGACTCTGGAAAATTGCATCCAGTTTGGTACCCCTGGTAAGTATGTGAATAATAAGTATACGTTACAGAACTGTCTGGGGAGGGCACAGTTAACCCAAAAGGATGTAGGTTTTTTCTTTTTTAAAAAGATATTTGTGTCAGACTCATCTTCAATAAATAATGACTTTGTTATATCTTTCATTACTTATTGATAATTAATCAGGAACTTGAGAGATTATTGTTCTCGCCGGTCAGGTTGTTTGTCCCAAAATTCACTTGTGATGCATCCTCTAATGTAACTGTTTTCATTGTTATCTGTGCTTTGCCATTCTTTAGTGCTTGTTATAACTCCAACTTCTGCAATGAAAAAGGCCACTTGATATGCCAGAAGTATTTAAACACAACATTAGTCCTATTACATATTTATTCTTCCTTAGATTGTCCTACCAAAGTGGCAGAGAAGTGAATGCACATTTTGCACGGCTGACTATTATCTGCCACAGTGGAGAGATTAGAAACATGACAAGGATTTTTCAGTAAAGCCCCATGCACATGTCACATTTGTCAAAACAAAATATGTATGATTTGAGTAAATCGGGGTTGTCACATTTTAAATCTATGTTACCTATCAAATTTTGACTATTTACTTGACCAAATAAATAAATGTAAACATTATGAAACTACCACATATTTATCCCTACAATGAGTTTGGCAAATCTCAGTTGCTATAGAGCTAGTACTGCTTGGAAGAATTACAACAAATGTATCAGGTAGTCTTATGGACATTTTATTTTTGCATATTAATAATGAGCTAATCTTTAAAATATTATAAATTTTAGGTTTGGTTAGGGTGCACATGAAATGAAAAAACTAAACCTACCTACAAAATCTGTGTTTGTGTATATGGACACACGACACACAAGCAAATGGTATTTCGTTCATCCAGCTGGTATTAGAGTATAGTGATAAAGGTGTCGGGAGAAAGGGCAAACATCTCTACTATCAAATATCTTGCTTGTTTACTAGCATCAGACAATATGTATAGTATAGTATGTATAGACAATATGCCTAGTATAATAGTATAACTAACTAATATACATAGAAAGGGACACACGTCACTAACTCTTGTTAGAACCACTATGCTGTTATGGGTAGGTGCACTAGCCCCGGAATTAGAGTACCTGCCTCTGCTACTCATTGTTTAGTTCAGTGATCTGAGACTCAGTTTCCCCATCTGTACTTTGACCAGATAGTATCAGGAGGAAATGAGTTACTGCGCTTTGGGTACTTACGGTAGTGTCTGATAAATTCAATGTATGTTGTTTCTTAGTTGGAGATTTACTATGTGGTGTACACGTATTCTCTTTTAATTATATTAGTGTTATATTTAATTATATTAGCATAATAAAAAAGGCACAGATGTTTATGAGAATTAAATAGGGAATGTTTCTTGAAAGAATTGGCACCTTAAATACTTTAATTAAAATTACCTGATTTCACTTAGTCAAATTTCCTTGATACGGTAAAAAAACAAACAAACAAACAAACAAACAAAAATAATCCCAATCATTTAGCATCTACCACATGCCTGACATTCTGAGATTCTACAATCTCAGTCATGGATCTTGATGTTAGTGTTCCATCATTTTAGAAAAGAAAGGGCCATGGAGACAAAGAGTCTAGCGGTTTCCAAACTGTGGGAGAGAAAATCGACTTTTAGTGGGTCATGACCAGCATTTTTTAATGAAACGCAGGAGAAAGGAATAGAATATATTAGGCTGCATAGCATGGAGTCAAGGTAAGCATTAGTTCATGAAATTTTTGAAGTTTTATCTGTATATATATGTATATGCTTGATCAAAATTTAAAATGTGTTTCTTACTTGGAGTTGTGCCCATAAAAATATGAAATCCAATAGTAATTCCAACCACTTTGTTTTATCAACAAAGTAAGTGAGGTGCTAGAGAATGTTAGTTACATGGCTTAACCAAGATTGTATCCCCATTTAAGGGGAGTGCCGAAACTAGTCCCCAAGTCTTCTGCCTTTGTCCAGTGCCTACTGGGCCACTCGCAGTTGCTTTAACCTACTTTGGGGGAATGAACTACTTTAAAAATGGATAGTAATTATTTACAGTATCTTCTAATATTAGTCATCAGAGAAAAGTGAAAATTTTAAATCCATTATAGAAAGAATAACTGATGGCAGATTTTTATAACTATTTTTATATCGGAACTTCAAGTAGAAGAATTGGTTACTGGTACAGGTTTAAAACATAAGCAGTTAAAGACTTCTGTTTAAAAGTTATGTTAGATATTGGTCTATTCAAGAACAGTGGCTTTTGATGCATCATCCCTTGCTGGCAGCCTGAGTAGAGAAGGCAGAGCTTTTCTCCTCCTCCTTCATCCACCTGCCTCTGCTTCAGCCAGAGCAGACCTCCCTTTTCTTTGTTTATATTAAGTTTTAAGATAATATCCTCTTTGGAAAAAAAAGTATCCTACTGCTTTGCAAAAAAAGTTTAAAAGCCATGTTCTAGAAAATAAAGATACATTTATATTAGCTACATCAGTGAATAAGGTGTGCATAGAATATTAATCATATAAATATTGCTGATAAATCAATTTGTTTATACCCCACTAAAGCTGGAAAAGTAAGACAAAATTTAAAAAAGACATCAACTTGTATAGAAAATCTCTGAATAACTTTTCATTAACTCTCTGAAAAATAATCTTTGCCTTAAGAGCAACATCTGTTGTACCTGAGCCTTCCTTCCCTTTATCTCCTAGCACTTTGTTTTCTTTTCCTCCTGGCATCTAACATGCAAAAACTACTTCTGGTTTAATTTTTCCCTCATTTACTCATTTGCTTGTTCATTCAAATATTTGTTTTTCACCTACCACATGCCACTGAAAACATAGCATGAACAAGACAGACTTGGTCTCTGCTGTTTTGGAGCTTATTGGTTTAAAGAGGGAGACCAAGATTACATGTGTGATGAGGGTTAGAACATGGGATATGGGGTACACAGGAACTGGGAGTACGTGTGACCTGGTATCACTTCACATCTCTTGACTTTCGGTTTTCTTCCATCCACTTGGTGAATTCTTTTAAGTTCATCCTTTAAGATACAGCTCAAAAACTTTTCCTGTGACATCTCGACCTCTCCAATGAAATGCCAATAATGAAGTTTTTACAAATTTCTACTATTTCCCTTATTATTATGTACGTAACTGTTTGCTTCTCACCTCCAAGCTCTTTGAGGGTACCCAGGAGGTGGTTTGAAATGGTTGAATCTCCTCTAGATGCAATATGCTACATTGTTGAACATAATACACAGAAGATTTTTTATTAATTTGAAGTCTAACATAGAATAATATAGATAATTCATAATTTAAAAAAAAACCCTGATATCAGATTGCTGTCCTAAGTGAAAATTATCTATGAAAGGAATACTTGGGTTTCCTCTATATTTCTTTTAGTAAGGATAACTGTTCTTAGTGAGATGCTCTGCCTTCCTCAAAAGATATTAGCAGCATGTGTTTGGTCTCCAATCTTGGTTTCCCACTAGCTTTGCAAGTATTGTGATGAGCTGACATTTGGAAATGAGCAAGGGTTTTTACATAAACTAGGATATTATTAACTGTGATGATAGAAATATGAAGAAAAGCCTGTCTTATTAATTTTTGCTCCTGTATTTTAACTTGAAACCTATTTTTATCTACTTAAAAGTTAAAGGAGTCAAACTAGTTAAATTAAGGATAACATTCTGTGATAATTCCTGTACCTGTAGATTTTTGTTCTTTTTCCTGTTTCTTAAGTTTAGAATACTTTTGATTTTTCACTGAGGCTTATAATATAGTAAATATTCAATTCTGAGAATAGATTTCTTTGAAATCAGGAAGCTACAGAAAACAGATGTAATACTTGATTCTGTTAGGAATACATTCTCACTTTTGGGGAAAAGAATCAAGTCTATAATATTTAAGTTTTATAATATGTATTTTAGCTTTGAAAGAGACTCATATATATTAATATAGACACTCTTAATTCCATTTCAAAATAGGAAGCAAATTGGTGTAGGAGCTGAAATTGTATATTTTTAGGGAAAAATAAAGATGAGATTTTATTCAAAAAATTGCTGTTAATAAAAGTTGAGGCAATCAAGCAAAATTTTAGTGTTATAACATTTCATAAACAGAATTTCCAGTTCATATCTTATTCTAACAAATTAATAGATTTTAAAAATCTGATCATGTAAAAATAAAAATGAGAAATCAGTATCTAGTATCACTGTTGTTGCTTAACATTATTAGGAAGGCTTTTTTCAGTGCAATAAAATAAACAATGAGAGTGCAATAACATTTGGAAAGAGGAAATAATATTTTATTTGTAGATAATGTATTTCATCTAGAAAATCGAAGAAAATTAGCTAAAAATCTGTTAGGATAAAAGAATTTAATGGTGTAGTTATATTCCAAAAAGAATATTTTAAAATAACAACTGAGAAAACGTTGAGTGTGTAGTGATTCTAGTCAACCAGTGAATACGAAACAAAACAAAATAAAACAAAAACTTAGCATGACTTTAACAATGCATAGTAAAAGATTGACAAACCTTCACAGAAAAACATGAAGATTTGAGTAGGACATCTCATTTGGTCTAATAAGAAAACTAAATGTTATAAACATGTCAACTCTTTCAGAAATACATGTTTTAGAAATAATGCTGAAGTTAACCTAGAAGAAAGAAATGAAAGATTCAATAAAAATTCAGAAGAAGAGTGAGTTTGCAATTAACTGGAATAAGTTCTGGAATAAACTCTAATATATGTAAGCCTTTAATGCATTATAAAGTAAGTGTTATGAACCAATGGAAAAATTATAGGTTATTCAGCAAATGCTGTTGAAGAAGTGGTTTTATGGGAAAATGTATTAAGTCAGAGTCTCACCTCACACCAAAATATGTTCTATATGAATTAAAGAATTAAATATGAAAGAAAAAATAGAGGACATAAATGCTAAAAGAACATAGGGGAATAACTTGTCTTTGAGAAAGAACTTTGTAAGAGAATACACAATTGAAAAAGAAAAAGATTAATAGATTTGACTCTAAAAATTTATAAGCTAAGCCAAGAAACATTAAACTTAAGAGATTATCAAGCAATTATAATTTATGGAATTTATTTGTATCCCAATTTAAGCAATCAAACTATAATCAAAATATTTTAAGATGGACACCTGGCTGGCTCAGTTGGTAGAGCATTGACTCTTGATCTCAGGGTTGTGAGTTTGAGCTCCATGTTGGGTGTGGAGCCTATTGAAAAATAAATAAAATTTTAAAAACTAAAATATTTTAAGACAATGTGGAAACCTATTCCTTGCCATATATTTGATAAAATTTTGAATTATTGATAGTTTTTTAAGCTATGGCAATTTTTTTAAAGATTTATTTTAGAGGTAGAAAGAGAGAAGGGGAGAGGTAGGGGCAGGGGGAGAGGGAGAGAATCTCAAGCGGACTCCCCGCTGAGCAGGGAGCCCCATGTGGGGCTCGATCTCACAACCCTGAGATCATGACCTGAGTGGAAATCAAGAGTTGGATGTTTAACCAACTGAACCACCCAGCCACCCCAGCTGTGGCAATTTTTAAAAAAGAGTCTTTACCTTTCAGATGTACTTAGTCAAATATATGAAGGTGAAGTTTTATGATATCTAGGATTTATTTGTAAATAATCCAGGGTGAAAGGAGGAAGAAATGAAAGAAGATTGACTAAATTTACAAGGGTTGAAGCTGGATGATTTGTATATCAGTTTCAGTATACTGTTCTTTTTGCTTTTGAACAAAGCTTGAAAAAACTTTTAAAAGATTTTATTATTTATTTTAAAGAGATAGCATGAGTGGACAGTGTGGCAGGGAGGCAGAGGAAGAAGGAAAGAATCCCAAATCCCAAGGCTACTCAGTGCTGAGCGCAGAGCCTGATACAGGGCTCAATCTCACAACCTTGAGATCATCGCCTGAGCCAGTCTGGTGCTCCACCAACTGAGCCTTCTGGGCACCCATGACTAAGGTTTGAAAATTTCTACAAGTAAGAAAAAATGTAAAATGAAGTGTAAGCAAATTTGAAAACAAGCAGGAAATGGGCAAGGGGGGAGCTATTTGCTAGAACAATGTTAAAAGATACAAATAAAGTTTTAAAACTAGCACTTTATGACAATGAATGATATTTGTTCCCCAATACCTATTGGTGCCCCTGTGTTTCCGTGGGCAACATTGCATTCATAGTTAAGAAAGAAATTTTCTAACTTCCATTGTGATTGTATATGATCATGTGACTATAGTCTGGCCATCAAGATGTCAGTGGAAGTGCCATTTGTGATTCTCAGGAAATCTTCTTAAAGGATGTTTTCTCCTTTTCTGTTTTTTCTTTCTTTGTGATGGTTGGAATGTAGATGCCACTTGAAAGGCCATTTTGGCCAAAAAAGATCAAAGCCATATAATAAGAAGAGTACAGGAGCAAGATGGCCCCAACTTGGATCTATGACAGTTCAGACACACTGTCCTTCCAAACCTGGACTGATTACCTCGGGCTCCCTTTACATGGAATATAAAATCCTTCTTTTTCATGTCACGATCACTGTGGGTTTTTTATTACTTGGAGTTGTACCGAATTGTAAATAACATACAGAATAGGAGAATGGGCCAGTATGCTAATAGACAATGTCCAGAGGGGAAAAATGTAATTAGACAAAGAACATCTAAAACATCAAGCCTTGAATACAAATTTTAACTATTTTTTACCTTTCAAGTTGTAAAAGTCATGAATACAGTATTTAATGCTGGCCGTCTCACATGGTTGTTAAGGGAGCTGTGGAAGAAGCCATCCTGCTCAGTTCAAGTGCCATTTGTCATTTACTAGCTGATTTAACTGAAATTTTAGTTCCGTTGCCTGGCCCCAGTTTCCCTATATGTAAAACAATATTCCATGTTCTTTAAAACATTTGAGGATGAGAAAATAAAATGTCAACATGGTGCCTGGCATTTATAAGTACAATATTATATAAAAACAGATTTAAAAGGGAAAAAAAGAGTCCTCACTGCAACTCTGAAATTTCTACAGCCATTCAGGAAAGTAATTTGGCAATATAAATAGCCTTTAAATTAATTGCACTTCTAGGACTCCAGCTTGATTAAGTAATCAGAGATGAACACAAGGGTTTATTCAAAAAGATGTTCACTGTAGCATTATTAACAATAGAAAAATGGAAGCAATCTAATAGATTAATGTATTTAATCCATTATAATGCATTCATATTAAGTATGAAAAATAATCATTTTATCATTCAATAGAAAAATGGAAGCAATCTAAGATTAATGTATTTAATCCATTAGCATTCATAAGTATGAAAATCATTTTATTCAAGCAGAAAATGAAATTAATTAAAATCATCTGACATGTCTGCTTTGGTTAATTAAGATTTCGGCAGTGAAGGAAATTGACAAGACAATTTTAGGAATTCATTTAGCCAGGCGTAACCTCTGGGAAGAAGCAGAGTATGTCTGTACTTTAATGGCAATAGAGGTTCAAATACCTGTCATCTGGATGCCCTAAGCTCCCCCTTTCCCGTCAAGATTGCACATCCAGGACCTCAAAGGACTTGTGCAAAACACCATTATTCAAGGTTGGCTGCAATAGTACCCCAAACACCAAAATGTAAGACTAATTTGGCAAATGTATCATGAACCTTAACAATGTCACTGATCTTTCATCCAGGGATTCCCCTTCTAGAATGCTGTCATAAGAAAATATTCTTAAGGGGTGCCTGGGTGGCTCAGTTGTTAAGTGTCTGCCTTCTGCTCAGGTCATAGTCCCAGGGTCCTGAGATCAAGTCCCACACCGGGCTCCCTGCTCGGCGGGAAGCCTGCTTCTCCCTCTCCCACTCCCCCTGCTTGTGTCCCCTCTCTTCGCTGTGTCTTTCTCTGTCAAATAAGTAGAATCTTTAAAAAAAAAATCTTAAGCACAAAGTTTTTGTACACAGTGCTATTTATAATTTTGAGAACAGGAAACAATTCTCTAATAATAGAGAATTGACTTTAAAAATGAGATAAAATAATATGAGACTATTATGCAGTAATTAAAAGCATGTTTATTAGTTTTAATTGGAATATTTATGGTATAATATCAAGCAAAATAATTAGGATGCAAAATTAGATCTATTGTTTAGTCTCAATTGTGTGAGAAAAAGATTAATAAAAATGCCAAAGCAAAAAGTTTATTCAACTAATTATCAAACATAGTTTTGTGTCATTTTTCTATCAAGCTATATATGAGTATGAGTCAATTATGTAAAACATTTAAAAGATAAGCTGAGCCATACTAAATTCTTACCATTCTAAGAGTTTATTTGAGCAAAAATTAGTTGGAATTGGGTATTGCCAAACTGGAAGTGGTTAGGGTGCTCCACTCTCCAGAGCTGGGGAGAGAGAGCAAATAGGGAGCAAAGAAAAGAAATTATTTGATTGGCAATAGCTTAAAATTTCATTGGTTGTTTGTATTTGGTTATCCTTAGGATTTTGATTTTGATTTGACTGTGTAACCTTGAGACCTTCATAAGCTTAGATTTTGGTTTGCTTCCTTAGGTCACCATAGCATTAGAGCCAACTCGGTCTAACGGCCTCCTTATTTAACACTTTTATTCTTTCCTACATTTCACACGTTCTACAATAAGCATGAGTTACTTTATAATTAAAACTATAATAACCATTTAAATAACTACAACTTGAAATGCTTACTCTCTGGTGGCTCAGACGGATATACCTCTCTGCCATCATACTTGGACATATAGTGAATGGCAGACCAGGTGGGGAGCCCTGAGTAGGACTATAGCCAAGATGTATGGAAGGATGATGCAAAAGGACCAGATAAACCCACCATTTCAACCCATCCCGCAGGCATCCAATTATTTTTTATGACACCATTCAGAGGACAAAAATAATTTTATAGGTAACCAGGAATAATAGCAATCTAGGAGCTGAAAGAATTTGGAGGGTTGAATGTTTACAGTCAGTATTTAAAATAACATGGCATCTTTTTCTGATTTTACTCCAGTGTTGCTAGAAAATGTTGGAGAAGAACTAGATCCTATTCTGGAACCTCTTCTACTAAAACAGACCTTTAAGCAGGGTGGGAGTACATGTATCCGACTTGGGGACTCTACCATTGAATACGCACCGGATTTCCGCTTCTATATTACTACCAAGCTAAGAAATCCTCATTATTTTCCTGAAACATCAGTAAAGGCCAGTATCTAAAGTGAATATTTCTTTATTGAATTTTATAATTAGTGACTATATTTTCCTCCTAAGGCATAAGAAGAACAGGTCTTCTTAAGAAAAATATATTTTGTCCTTTTTTGGCATTTCCCAAAATTGCTATAATTATTTCCAAATGTTTATTTTGTGTGTGCATGTAAGTAATAAAGGAGGCTTCATTATGCAGTGAAGAAAAGACTTTGAGAATCTAATTTCTGTAATTGATATTGTTCTTAGAATTTCATTGTTAAGAATAGATGACATATATTTACCTCCTTTGTAATAAATGATAATATAATTCTTGGCATTGGAATTAACAAAAATCCATTCTTCTTTCTCAGAATAAAGTTGCTGCTATCTGACTTTATATAATTACTTAAAAGAACTGATTTTCATCGGTGGTTCTTTGAAAATACTAGAAATTCCTTTCAAGAACAAAGTTTAACGTTTTAGTCAATGTCTAAAATTACTTGAGACATTAATCTGTGACTGAGCTCCTGGAGATCATTCCATTTTTTATTCCCAAATCTTAGCACTCGGTAAGGTTGGCACTTGATCAATGTTTATGGAATGAGCAAGGGAAGGAGGAACAACTTTCATTTACAGAAGCTAGCAGGAGAGGACATTAAGAAATGTTGATTCAGATTTTGAAAGTTACATATGGAGACAAGATTTAGCCAGAGAGTTCAAAAACTGTCCTTTATTGGAAATATTTAAATTAATGTAGGCATCTCTCTGAAGAGGTAGAGGATGCACAAAGATGACATAATTCATTCCCTCCAAGATGAATAAACATGGTCACTGCTCTCAAGAGGTTTACATTGTAAATAATGTGTATGTTAAGTGACTATTTTTATGACTAGGAAAACACAGGAGCTCAAAATTGGGGACATACTTTAGACTGAATATTTGGAGAAGCCAAGAAGACCGGGAAAGTGGGGTAACCCTTGAGGTTAGTTTTAAAAACACAATGTTAAAATATGGAACTTCTTGGCCACTACTTTTATCTAATTAAAATAAATGTTATCTAAACACCTAAAAATTGTGTATTGTCTATTAGGAGAAGTAGTATCTAGTAGTAATTAAGAACATGGATTCTGAAGCCAGACTACCTTGGTTCAAATCCTAACGTTATCATTTGCCAATTGTGTGACATTAGCCAAATTATTTAATCTCTTTCCTCCACTCCCTAGTCAAGAAAACAGGAATTATAAATATCCATCTCATAGAGTGGTACGAAGACTAAATAAATGAATCTGTGTAAAGGCTTAGAATAAGGGCCAGCACATAGTGTTATATGAGTGTTAACGATTAACATTATTATTTAACTTTTAAATATAAGTGAGAAAGAATGGAACATAAAAGAAAATGTTAAAATCCCAAAGCTGTGTTAAATTTTTTTTAACAGATGACCTGGAAAACCATTTTTACTTTTCAGTAAGATCTATGTAAATTTCACAAATAACTAACAGTTCTTAGTTCACCAGTAACTAGTTATAGGAGTCATAAACTGCTGTGGGGAAGAAACTGATCTATGATTCAGTATTGAAATCCTTGAGATCCCTAGGGTGTCTTATTGCTTCATTATTTTTAATTGCTGGGATTGATTAAACAGGGATTAGAAAACATAGTGAGGCAGTTACTTGCTTTCATTTACAAATTAAAATACTTCCTCTAAATCCTATTTTTAGGGTCTTTTATGTACCTTTGCTTTCAAAAGTACCCAAGGGATGATATCATGCTGCTATAATCCTTTTGAATCTAAAGGAAAATAAAATTATGAAATTATATGTTGTATAATTTGAAATGTTTCTTTATTATTTGTTTAAATGTTCATTGTCCTTTGTGAGCAAATACCTAGATTTACAAAAATCTTGACCTCGAAAGATCCAGCATTAATGACATATGAATGAATACCTCCTTGGGTCTGAATACAATGAGGTAAAAGTTATAAAACATACATTTCCCTCAATATTATGACTATAGTTTGGGGATTAAAGCCAATATAACTTGTGTACTTGGTTTCTCATGTCAAGAGGGAAAATCTCTTGAAAGCTTTCTTTTTTTCCCATGAATAAATGACAAAGCAATAGAGAATTACAAGATAGCATTTAATGAGTTTTTTTAATTGCTCGATGTCAGGAACTTCTTATTCTGCCATCTAAATGTATGATTATGCTCATGTAATCTATCCCTAGTGGTATCCAAGGCCTACCACAGGTCAAATGAAGGGGGGAAAATTTAAGCAAGAGGAAACCACCATAGAGAAGTTGCCGGGTTCGGGCAAAGGAGGGGGTCAGCTTCCTAGGGGCACTGCCAGAAACTGTCTTAACACTTTCTGATCTCTGTCCTAGGACATTTTCTTACAGAAATGGAATTACTCTGTTCTTGCAGAGGGAATATTCTCAAATTCTTACTAGGAAAGGTGGGGAAACAGAGTCTCCCACTTAGCAGCTAGAGCTGAAGCACATGCAGACATTTCACAGCCGGTGTGCATGGGATTCCACCAGAAGTTTAGCGTAGCAGAAATGAAAGGCACATGGAAAGGAGGTATGGGAGGTGATGCTCAAGACATAAGTATGGACCTGAACTCAAGACACAGGGCAGAGAGCAGGCAGATTGCAAAATAGATGATTAAAAAGGCCGGGGTGGAGGGTAGGGAGACTCAAATTAAGCCAAGGTCAAGTAAGTGTTTATTGACCTATGGGTTCATTGATGACCAGAACCAGAGAGTTTCTCTAGTTTATTGCTGTGTGTATTGATGGGTGTATGGAAGCTGGGATGAGAGTAGATTATAGAGCACTGAAGAATGGGATGAGGTAGAGACAGAAAGCATATATAAATAACATTTTCAATAAGTATAGTTGTGAAGGCACAAAGAGAGATCATTCTGTAGCTGGGAGGGATTGTGGGAGAAAGAGAATGAATTATTTATTTGCTATGTGAAAAAGAGACCTCAGCATGATTACTGTCCCACTTATGGGAAAGAACCAGGGGAGGAGGAATTTTAAGATGTAGGAAACAGAACCTGTAAGAGCCATTATATACTGGGATAAAGTAAGTGTTGATAGATTTCACCTTGATGGACACCATTAAAATGTACATTCCCTAAGTCACAATAGTGGCTGTTCATATTGTAATATGATTGCGTAATAGGCCATATTGTAATATTATATACATTGTATATCATACATTATATAGCATGTAATATGATTGTCACATTGTAAATATATGTGCTCATAACAAGTAATAGCAGTGTTCTTTTTCCTCCTATCTTACTTGATAAGATTTCCTTTACTTTTTGATACCACCTGGATCTGTAACATGTAAATTAGCTCATCCAGGCAGTATGATTCTAATTGATTTGGGGATTAAACAGTTGTCAGAAGTTGGATCAGTTTGAAATAGGAATAAACTGATCACCAAACAAAACCCTTTGAGATATTACCTTATATTATTATATTATATCTTTGATCATAATCTCTACAAATTTCCACTTTTCACATATACTACTATAGTAAATAGAGTCTATTTTAAGGTCAGAACTTATAAAAGTGGAGGCTTTCTCAATAGAAATAATGGTGCAATTCTTGTGTGTTTCATTTATAGGTAACATTATTAAACTTCATGATCACTTCTGAGGGAATGCAAGATCAGCTATTGGGAATTGTGGTGGCACGAGAGAGGCCAGACCTTGAAGAAGAAAAACAAGCCTTGATACTACAAGGAGCTGAAAACAAAAGGTTTCAAACATTATAAAACACAGAGTTGTTGGGGTGCCTGGGTGGCTCAGTTGGTTAAGTGTTGGACTCTTGATTTTGGCTCGGGTAATGATCTCAGGCTCCATGAGGAGCGCAGAGTCTGCTTAAGATTCTCTCTTCTCCTACCCGCCCCCCACTGCCCCATCCCCCACTCACATGCGCTCTCTTTCTAAAAAAAAAACAAAAAACAAAAACAAAAAACCCACAGAATTGTTCTTGTTTCAAGATCACTTAGAATGGATTAAAGTACATTTTAAAGATCTATTCTGTTAGGTTTAGTAGGTGCATTGAATGGGGAGATGTAAGAGGAAAATAGAAGGCATTACAATGCCTCTATGTTAATTTGGAAAACTGCGTAAGAGTATATTTTTTACAAACAAGTTCTCAGGCACTGGAAGAACTGGAAGGTCTATCACAAGTCATGGCAATGAATATTCAATTATTCAGCAAAGTCTTAGCACAAAAGTTTTAGTATTGATGATGTAACTGATGTTATCTCTTTTCACCAGAGCCCAGTCTGAATGAACACACCACAACCCGCTCTCTGCTCATAACATCTCTGGCATAGGTACAAAGAGTAAAGCTCTAGAAGTCACGAAAAATGTTAGAAAATAAATGGAGTGATATTTTCAGTTCACTCGGGGCTGAGATACTTGATGGCAGGGCAAATCAGCTTACACCTCTCCCTCTAGTTACCACGTAAATGATCATCGGACAGAGAAGTGGAGCAGAAAGTCCCATCTTTTTGATGTTTTGTAAGATAAGAAATTAATTATACATCACTGTTACAGGTGTTTTGTCACAAAGGGATATGTTTCTTTAGGTTACAAGCTCTTTGTTTCCTAGACAAGAATGTGTGCGTGAAGTGAGTGTAAATGATTTTTTTCTCCTGAGAAAATTGTGTTTTATTCCAGGCAGTTAAAAGAAATAGAAGACAAGATTTTAGAAGTTCTTTCATCTTCGGAAGGCAATATATTAGAAGATGAAACCGCTATTAAGATATTATCTTCCTCCAAGGCTTTGGCTAATGAGATTTCTCAAAAGCAGGAAGTAGCAGAAGAGACAGAGAAGAAGATAGATAACACCCGCTTGGGCTATCGGCCTATTGCCGTCCATTCCACCATCCTGTTCTTCTCCATTGCTGATCTAGCTAACATCGAGCCCATGTACCAATACTCACTGACCTGGTTTATTAACCTTTACATCCTGTCTATTGAAAATTCAGAGAAATCAGAGATTTTAGCAAAAAGGTATGTAAAAGAAATACTAATTAGGAGTAATACTAACTGATGCATGAATATTCAATAGTAATTGGTTGCTCTCACTGTTGTTACAGAATGGTGTGAGTGTGACGGCTCTGGCTAATGTGAGCTTGACTAATCATTGTACTAGAAATAAATTTGAGGGTGAGAAATGGAATAGATGTGACCAAATTCAACCTGCCAGGAAATTGTTTACAGGGAGACAGGATTATAATGTAATTCTAAAAGAAGGAAACATTTATCTCTGTTGATCATTTGCAAAATGTATTTGTGATTGGAAGTATAAGAAGAATAGTTAATACCCCTAAAAGACAGGACTCTTACCTTCTGTAGACTAGCATTCCAAAAGTTACAAATGTACATTTTGATATACACATAGTTACACTTTGTCAAGTAACAAGGTTTTTAAAAATACCTTGCTGTGATTGTGTTACTCTTATCTAGATAAAATACCTTATTTTACACTTGGCTACTGTAATAAATAAAGGAATTAAGACCTTACTTAACAGTAAGTGTATAAGAGAACAAAATTTCATTTTATTATCAGTGAGATAAATTTTAGTTTGGTATTGAAACATACTTTGGATATGGATCTAATATGAAATTACTTCTTGAACAAAGAAAATAGTTCATTGCAATCATGGCCCTCTCCAACTTTATTGATCAATATGAAGCTAGATACTTCAGTTTCTTGACTGTTCATACCCACAAAGGAAATTCAATTTAATACTTGTCACTTGCAGTGAACAATTGCTTTTTAGAAACTCAAAATGAGCATCTCCTGAAAATCTGAATTAGATTCCTTTCATTTATCACAGTCGAACTCTGCTAATTTTTGAATATTAGAGCAATTTCTTGTTAGTACTGTTATTTTACAACCTGGAATATGAAATCAATGAAGGTGTAAAGACTGACACTTGGCTTAGCAAACAGTTTCTCAGCTGTCTGCCCATGAGAAAGAGAAGGGGGTGGCCGTCTTCAAGAAGAAATGTGTCATGGTGGAGTTTAAAGTATGTTTTTTATTATGATATTTGAAAATGGTTAGTTTCTTTCTCTATTTCTTCCAGTAGCTGAAATTTTCAAGGGTAGGAAGGATTACTGAAATATAGAAAACAAAATTTTAAGTGACCTTTCTTAGAGAAGTTCCCAGCCACTTGCATTGTTAGTTAATTGAACAAGCATGTCTGGTTTTCACAGGAGATTCTGAGTTCCTGAGACAAGGGTTTTGGAGGGTTAGTTTGTTTAATATTCCCAGAACTTATCACAGTGCTAATCACATGGAGCCACAACAATAAACAATGTTTTGCTTTTCACTGCAGTTCTTTCCTCTACCTTGATTAAAACAAGTCACCAAAATATTATCATCTTAACTACTTTTAAATTAAGGTATTTGCTGGAGTCTAGAAAAGAGAATTTCTTTGCTCTGTCACTTAAAGACACGTTTTGTGTACAAGAGTTAAAAATTAGAACAATTTTATGCTTTACAAATAATTATTGGTTCCTTTATTATATCTTGTTACATCAAATTAGAACTCATCCACACATATGACATGTTTCTTCCTGTGACTATAGTCCCTTATGATTTCTAGAAAATCAAATCCTTTTACCCAGATGTGAGATTTGGTTGAAATCTAGAAAACAAAATGTGTCTTCTTTACTTAAAATCCTTTCATTTTAATGAAATGAAAATCTTATTCATGACTCTAGTGATCCTGAAAGCATAATTTTGGAACCAATCGAAGAGTAAATAGGAAAAGCATATTTGAAAACTTTTTTTGAAATTATTAGTATGCACACAGAAGCATGCAGAAATCAGAGTATTTGCTCAATGAACTTTCATCATTGAGCACACCTGTGTAATTAGCACCCAGATCAAGACCCAGAACATTATTGACAGCCCAGAAACCCCACTTTTTGTCCTCTTCTAGAGACTAACCAAACTCCTTCCACCAAGCTAAAGACTGTCCTGACTTCCAACACCTTTAGTTCTGCCTGTTTTAGAACATCGTATGAATGGAATCACACAGTCTGCGCTCTTGTGTGTCTGGTATCTTATTCTCAGCATTGCATTTGTGAGATTCATGTTCTTTTGTACAGTGCAGTGGTTTATTCACTTCCACGGTGCTAGTATATTGTTGGAGAAGCGTCGAAGCAAAATATTTCCCAACCCCGAAGTTTTCTCCACAAAGGTAGTAAACAGTTTTATTATCCAGTAAACATTAAACCAGAATGTGTTACGTATCACAGGCAATCCACTAAGAGATTGCAAAGGCAGAAATCTCATCCCAAATTTACCTGCTAATTGAAGTGACCATCTGTGCTAGCAAACTGGCTTTAGCCAGAGGGAAAAAACACATGATTTGTGGAGGAGTTCCCTTTTCACCACATCCTGGCCAGCACCTATTATCTCTTGTTTTCTTAGTGCCGTTGTTCTATTAGGTGTGAGATCTCTCATCGTGGTTTTGATCTGCATTTCCCTGATAATTAGTGACAGTGAGCATCTTTTCATGTGCCCTGTTGCCTATTTTGATGTCCTCTTTAGAAAAATGTCTGTTTAGGTCTTCTGCCCATTTTTTAATCAGATTTTTTTTTTGTTATTAAGTTGTTAGCTCTTTGTATATTTTGGATATTAACTCTTTATTCGATACATGGTTTGCAAAAATTTTCTCCCATGGTTGCCCTTTCATTTTTTTGTTGTTATTGTTTCCTTTGGGGTTTTTTGTTTGTTTGCTTGCTTGCTTGTTTTGAAGTACTGTTGACACACAATGTTATATTAGTTTCAGGTGTACAACATAGTGATTAAAGACCGTATGTTATGCTGTGCTCACCACAAGGGTAGCTCCCATCTGTCATCATACAACACTACTGCAATACCATTGACTTATTCCCTATGCTGTTTTTTTTAATTGTTTCTTTTGCTGTGCAGAAGCTTTTGGGTTTGAATTAGTCCCATTTGTTGATTTTTGCTTTTGTTTGTGCTTTTGGTGTCATGTCTAAGAAAATCATTGCTGAAATAATTGATAGGTTTCTTCCCTGTGTTTTCTGCTAGGAGTTTTATGGTATAAGGTCTTAAGTTTACATCTTTGACCCATTTTGAGTTAATTTTTATGAGTGGTATGAGATAGGTGTCCATTTTCATTGTTCTGCATGTACATGTTCTGCCATTTGTGACATGGATTGACTTTGAGCACATTATGCTAACCAAGATAAGTCAGAGAAAGATAAGTAATGTGGATATCACTTACATGTGGAATCAAAAAAAATTCATGCCTGTAAAAACAAAAAACAACAACAAACAGTAAAATGGTGGTTACCAGGGGAAGGGGGTTGGTAGGATAAATTGATGGTGTTTAAGGGTATAAACTTGTAAAAACTAGTAAAATTATCTCATTTCCTTTTACTCAGCAGCAAAAACATATTTCATTTTTGCTTACCTTTTGATGGTTATTATTCATAATAACTCTTAACTATTACACCAAACATGTTTTTAATGCTATATATATATATATATATATATATATATATATATGACTGTGACATATATATACTGTGAAATAGCCATAATAATTTGGATCATTTTTTAATCAAAATTTTAATATAGCAAAATAAATAACTATAGCAAAAAAAACCCGTAAGTACAAAAACAAAAATCTAATGAGGATATAGCTTTGTTATAGGGGCCAAACAGAAATCTCTCTCAGAAAACAATATAAATGTATAAACACACACACACAGTGTTTTTTTCTTTTCCCTCCGTTTCTATCAAGATTATTTTTCCCATGTTATTAAATACTTTTCTGAAACATAACTTTTAATAGTTGCACAATGTACCATTTTATGAATGTGCCATGATTTTCATGTTTTAAGACTCACAGGTAGGGGGCCTGGGTGGCTCAGTTGTTAAGCGTCTGCCTTTGGCTCAGGTCATCAGGCTCCCTGCTCGGCTGAGAGCCTGCTTCTCCCTCTCCCACTCCCCGTTTGTGTTCCCTCTCTTGCTGTGTCTCTCTCTGTCAAATAAATAAATAAAATCTTAAAAAAAATAAGACTCACAGGTAATATCCAGCTTTCAAATTATTAATAATACCGCAATAAATATAAATGTCCACATTGTTAATTATTTCTATAGGCTAGAATTCCAAAATTAGAGCAAAGGTGTTTACTTCTTTCAGACTCCTGAATGATTATTCAAATATACTCCATTGGAGGAACGCAAATGGTCTTATATCCCCGTATCACACATCAGCATTGAAAATTATCATCTTTATCCTCTTTTTCCACTGTAACAGATTATTAAAATATTGTATTTTAATCTGCATTTTTATCACTGAGACTGAAATTGAATTTCTAATACAAGTGACCCTTATAATTTTCCCTTCAATCTTCCTATCTATAAGAGGAAATTTGTTTTAAAGTGCAGACATTTTTATTTTATTCTAGAAAGACCAAATCTGAGTTACCCTGTATTAATTGTACTGTTACAGATGAGACAAATTAAATACCAAGTGTGAAAAGACCATGATTAGCATAAAAATGGGGACAGGAATAGTATGATTATTTTAAATCTTCAGAGAATTCAACTATATTTCAGCAACTAGTTTCAAAGCCCTCTCTACCCTTTTCCAGAGTTCTCACCTAGAAATAAAATACATCAATTTGTTGCAATTTTCTTTATGAGAATGCTGGCAGGGTACAAAATAATTAAAGAAATAGGCAAGTAAGGAGAAAATTAGAGCTGAGATGATGGGTAGCCTAGGATATCAGTCTGAAAATAGCCAAGATATGGTGGTACTGGTGGATTATTCTTTCTAGACACATTAAGAAACACTGATAAAATTTTGCTTAATCAAAATACTAATTTTAATACTAATTTTTCCTTCAGATAAGGAAGTGCTTAGTTTGGGCCATTGTTAATCATTAGCTCTCTGCAAAGGTTTCCAGTCAACTGTTTATTTCTAGTACAACTATTATAACCTATGTAATAAAAAATATTTTTGAAATTTTTGTTTCAGGGGTGCCTGGCTGGCTCAGTTGGTTAAGCGTCTGCCTTTAGCTCAGGTCATGATCCTGGAGTCCTGGGATCAAGCCCCAAGTTGGGCTCCCTGCTCACTGGGGAGTCTGCTTCTCCCTCACCCTCTGCTGTTTCCCCTGCCTGTGCTCTCTCTCTCTCTGTCAAATAAATAAATAAAATCTTAAAGAAATTTTTGTTTCAATGATGATTTATTTTCCCTATAAGATAATTAAATGATAATTTTTAAAGTGTTATATTCATGTAAAGAATTGCTATGAACACAGAAAACACATGTTAGCACTCACTAGAAAGTTGTTAGTTGCAAATATTGTCATTATTCATATTTCCATGTTCCATCTATGTGGTAAATAAAAATGTAGTTTATCAAGGTTTGTGATTTCTCCAGCTTTTATGTATTTATGAGCAGAGTAGCACACTACCAAATGTTAATTTAATAAAGAAGCTATTAATTTTAATCTGTGAATTTAAATATAATATAGAACATTTGGAAGCATCTACAGAATAAGAAAATCAAATTTTACCCCAAGAAATGCTTTATAGTTAAAAATAATCCACAAATCTTTAAACATAATAGATTAATGTACCATGCATTGACTTCTTTCCAAAAGGAAGATTGAGTTTTTTTAAAAAAAATCAATCAACAGTAAAATGCAATTCTACTGAAGGGTTTCCACATTGTGTAGCTTTCAAATTGGTGCACCCAGTTAATGACGATCATTGATTGTTTTGGGGGTAATTGACCAGAAAGCTTATTAGAAGAATATGCATCTAAATGGTTTATATTAGGTTTCCTTAAGAGCATTTTTTTAAGATATAATGCATTTTTATTTATTCACTTGTCTTTCTGTTGACCTGTAGGCTTCAGATTCTGAAGGATCACTTTACTTACTCCCTGTATGTTAATGTCTGCCGATCGCTCTTTGAAAAGGATAAGCTACTCTTTTCCTTTTGTCTAACTATAAATCTGCTACTACATGAACATGCGGTCAGTACTGTTATAATTTCTAGAAAAAAGACTAACATTGATTCATTAATTTACTAATTTGTATGGGTGTGTGGGGGGGTATGTATATATACATACAAAAGGGGCTGTAAATAGGTAAACAATAATTATTATAGTTAAGGCAAGACATCACAACTAGACTGAATTTCACAGAGGTGAAAAATAAAGCAGAGAACACTGTAATTATTACTTAAATTTATGTATGTTTTAGTTTAAAATAAATTAGTTTCTATTAGAATCTCATTTAAGTATGCTAAGAAATTTACGAAATATGTTGATATATTTACACCAAGTAATCATATAAATGGTAATGTTTTTAAGAACTTGCGCAAGTTAGTCAAATCCAACCATTTGGGCTTAACAATACCTGTCATAAATTTTTGTTCTATTTCAAATCTATTCATTTAAAATATAGGAAACACCTTTAGAATGAAAGAGGTATTGAAAAGAGTGACAAACAAAATTCACTATTTTATTTGCTTAGGTGTTTAAGATTTATTGATTTGATTTGGTGATGTACTGGTCAAATTCTGAAGGAATAAAGGTTTTATTCTTGCATTTCTTGCAAAAGTTTCATAGCAGTACCTCATTACATTTTATAGAGAATTGTTGAAAATATGGCAGATTGCTTTCTGTCTTCCCAACATTTTTATTTTATTCATCTTTATATTAAATATAGTGGACACACAGTGACACACAATAGTTTTAGGTGTACAACATAGTGATTCATCACCTCTATACCGCCAAGTGTAACTACCATCTCCCACCACATAATACTCTTACAATACCATTGACTACATTCCTTACACTGTACCTTTCATTCCTGTCACTTTCTCATTTCATACTGAATGCCTGTATCTCCCAGTCCCCCTCACCTGTTTTTGCTGATTCCCCCACCCTCTCCCTTCTGTCTCCCCACAATTTTTAGAGCCTGTAAGACTCTAAACAGACATTTTTAGAAAACATATACTCAAAGAGAATTTTTATGTTTGGATTAGTAATTCTGGAGGAAAATTATCAAAAAGTAGCTATCTAGAATGGAAATATTTTGAAAGCCAGTTATAATAGGTAAATTGGTTTCATATGAATAAGTACTGAGCTGCTATACCAGTAGCTATAGGATTGCATAAGGACCATACCTAAAACTTGAAAATCAATAGTCGGTTCTTTTAAAATGGTTTAAATGTATTATGTATATAATGAATTCATTTCTGACTCTTCATGATACTTTGTTTTCCAAAGATTAATAAAGCTGAGTGGAGATTTCTGCTAACTGGTGGCATTGGATTGGATAATCCTCATGCCAACCCTTGCACATGGCTTCCTCAAAAATCATGGGATGAAATATGTCGACTGGATGATTTACATTCCTTCAAAACCATTCGTAAGGAGTTTATGCACTTAAAGGATGGATGGAAAAAAGTATATGATAGTTTGGTATGTTTTTAACACTTTTGCTTATTCCAAAGTTTTTAAATGGACAAAATAATGCTGAGTAATTTATTCTTATCTTTGACTAAAAACGATATTTAATTAAGCTTTAAACAACTGGTCAGATTTTGAAATCAAGGTTTAGATTTATATTATCCCCACCTTCTAAATTTGTGGTTCTCTTCTGAACTTCTGTTCAAATCCTTAAATCCTCAAATGTGTGGAGATGCAGAGTCCTTAAAATATTTTTTTGAATTTCCATACCAGGTTTTTATTTATTAACAACTTAGACTTGCAGTCATAATAGCAAGTGAGTTAAAAATTTTATAAAATAGGGGCACCCAGCTGGCTTAGCTGGTAGAGCATGGGACTCTTGATCTTGGGGTTGTAAGTTCAAGCCCCATGTTTCGTGTAGAGATTACTTAAAAATAAAATCTTTTAAAAAAATTTTTACAGGGGTGCCTGGGTGGTGCAGTTGAGTGTCTGACTCTTGGTTTCAGTTCAGGTCATGATCTTTGGGTCATGGGATCCAGCTCCACACTCAACGCAGGATCTGCTTAAGACTTCCTCTCCCTCTGCTCCTCCTGCTGGTGCTCTCTCTCTCTCAAATAAATAAATCTTAAATTTTTTTTTTTTTTTTACAAAAGAGCTATTGTTTAGATTTTTTGAATGCAGGATATAAATGCAGACATAAGCTAGAATGCCGGATATAAGCTAATAAACATTTTTGTCATTTGACATGAAGTGTAGGGGCCAAGGGCAGGCTACCTAAAATGTGCCACTTTGGCATATGGATTATTTTAAATAAAAGTTACTTAAGGGACAGCCTATGCAAGAAGACCCTCTGTCCCCCCTGAGAGTGGAAATAAATCTCCCATGTGAAAGGTATCCTCCCTGTACTAGGAGGTAAAAAGACATCCTCATCACTGGAGACCAGAAATTTAGAGCATACAAGGCTGTATCAACAACCCTTGTTAGTTTTTACTAATTTACTCACCCCAGCCCAAATTCTATTTAGAATTCCTTACTAACTGAAACTCCCAAAGTTAAGTTTTCTTTTTTTTCCTCACAGATTTATGGTCTCTTTGTCTAGAAAGTATAAAAACTACCTGCCTTGATCATTTCTTTAGGTCTCAGTGTCATGATTGGGCCTCTATGTACATGTAATAAAACTTTGGTTTTTTTCTCCTGTTAATTTGCTTCATGTAAATCTAATTTGTACTCTGGCTAGAATAACCTTGGACAGAAGAAAATTTCCACCTCCCTTTCAGAGGGAAAAGCTAATTATTCTCAAACAATTTTTCATGGGACCCTATCTTGATAATTGGAGACTATTATAGTCAACACAAACCGTAAAACAGTTTCCCTTCTGGAATACATAGAAATTGTTGCCTGCCTTCACTTTTTTTTTTTTTTTAGCATAAGGGCTAATAGTTTGCCAATGCATAATTATTTTTTTTATACTCCTTTATTTCTACTCTTGTGACATCCTGCTTTCCTAGGTTTAATATGTAAGAGCTCTCTTTGGGGAAGATGGGAAGAAGAAAGAAAGAGCAAGATACATGGAGAACATTTTTTATTTGGTTACCAACTTGTATTATACATGACAGTGAGATTGTATCTATACATAAATGCAAATATTGTGGACTGAATCTCTTTTGGATCTCTCTCTGTTAGTAATAAAAATATATTTCTTAGAGACAAATATGTTTTTGTGAGTACTTCGTTCTAATTTGAAATAGAAATTTTATTGACTATGCTGAAGCATGGAGATTTCTAATATGAGATACCACATAGCCTTCCCTAGAGTTTTAAAATTTTTACAGGGGTGCCTGGGTGGCTCAGTCGTTAAGCGTCTACCTTCGGCTCCGGTCATGATCCTGGGGTCCTGGGATGGAGTCCAACATCGGGCTCCTTGCTCAGCAGGAAGCCTGCTTCTCCCTCTCTCCCTGCTTGTGTTTCCTCTCTCGCTGTCTCTCTTTATCTGTCAAATAAATAAAATCTTTAAAAAAAAATTTTTTTACAAATGTCTTTTTTTTTTTTTTTTTTAAGTTTACCCCTCCTGGGATCTTAATGCCTCTCTTCTTGTGTATTTTTAATAGCTTTCTCTCTTTTTTTGGCTTCTTTTTTACTATATATACTTTCAAATATACCTTTATAAAAAAGACACCAAAACATTATTCAAAACAGGAAATATCACAATAAATTTAAGTATAATGCCTTTCTTCTTTTGTAATAAATATTTATTTTTATAAATAGATGATGACAGCAGTTGGTAGCTTTTAAAATGCCTTTGGAGAAATAATGGGAAAACTCCATATGCACATTTTTTAATAACAGGATTCATTTTATCTAACGATTAGTATTTACATTGACATTAACCTGCTTAATTCATGTCCTAGTTTTGATCCCTTTGTGGTGTTTTAAATTTTCTTTTCATTCCTTATTTCCTAACTTTACCCCAGCCTAATAAAATTTACATTTGTATTCTTGATTTCATTTAGTCATTATATGCTTTCACTAAAAATCAGTTTCTAAGTCAAAATACTATTCTCTTTAGAAATAATCTCTCAAATAACACTGAATTATGTCTACTGCAATTCTAGGAACCACATCGTGAGGTTTTTCCTGAAAATTGGGAAGATAAAGTAAATGAGTTTCAAAGGATGCTTATCATTCGTTGCTTGAGGCCAGACAAGGTAAGTGCAAGCTTTTAAAGCAGATCAGTGATTCCAGTCCCCACTCCGCCATTCCAGTCCCGACAACTTTCATTTCCTTCTATAATCACAGCAGAGGTGGAGGAGCCTGGGGGTACTAATACCACTTCCTTCCAATGCAGTCATTTTTCAAGGAGTTTGTATATCATTAAAACCACACGAAGTTAAGAACAGAGCAGACTATATTTTATAGTTTTATTTATTTTATGATTCTTCCTTTTAATTTATGCTTCCCCAATTCCTTACAATCTACTTCTTTTACATGCTGTAATCTCTATTCTTACTAGTTTGATGATACTAGTCAATGGTGTTAAGTGTTAGCGCCAAGCATTTCTGTCTTTTCAAATGCTATCTTTATATGTAGTTCTTGGTTGGCCTTTGGAAAGCTAGTAGAGTATCATTTTTAAGACATTCATCACTGCTAACTACAAAGGAAAATGTCAATACTGTTCGTTTGAATTTCTTTAAATGATAAATTATATAACCAATGAATCAGCTGACCTGTCATGTCAGCAAATCTCAGTACTCAGTGACATTCTCATTTGTATTATTATACTCTATTTAAAAAAATAAACTATTCATCTAAGTATAAAGACATCCACAGAGATATCCATATACTCTGAAAAAATGTAGATATTAGGTATGTTGAGAAAAAACTGAAAAAAATAACCTAGTTGCCCTCTGTTACTACTCAAGTAAAAGTAATACATAATGATTTCAAAATTTACTATATTCACAATTTGAGTTGCTAGGGGATATAAGACAGTACTTCCACCCTAACAACATAAAAACAAAACTTAGGTGGTGAAAGCAATTTAGTTTTGAAAGTTTTTGCATGCATCAGTGCCAAGTGGGGCAGAGACACTCTTTCCTCTGTAAGCCATGGTCTGTTCAACGAACACATGCAATTCTTGCTTGGCTTGTCAGTGTGTTCTTCGCCAGGACCCAAGTATCCATTTAGGCATCATGCCTAGAGCCCATGATACTTCTAGTTGTTTATGCAAATGTTTTAATTCTGTTTAAAAATAGAAAATATAATCCTGTCTATATTAAACTTATAATTATACCAAAACAATGATAATTTTTGATATTTTTTCATGGGGGAAGGGACATGCAAGATGCCTGGGGCCTATGAAAGTCATAATGCTGGGACGCTTGGGTGGCTTAGTCGGTTAAGCATCTGCCTTCAGCTCAGCTCGTGATCCCAGCATCCTGGGATCAAGAGCTGCATGGGGCTCCCTGCTCAGCGGGGAGCCTGCTTCTCCCTCTGCCTGCTGCTCCCCCCGCTTGTGCGCTCGCTCGCTCTCTTTCTCTCTCTGACAAATCTTAAAAAAAAAAAAAAGTCATAATGCTGCCCTGCTCTTAGGTGTTGGAAGTGGCCACAATTGTTTAGGAATCATTAAAATAATGACACATTCTCGGTCTTGGTAGCCCTTTCAAAAATGAATTGCCACTGAAACTTTAGTGTTAAGCCTCAGAAGTTTTCCCTGCAAGTATTAAATATGGAAGAATATGAAATATTTCACACTCTTGCCTAAAACAGCTTCCTCCTTTAAAACCTTTTATTAAAATTTTCAAAGGTTTTTACTTTGTTTTCTAAGCTCTATAGACCATTCCACTAAAATGACTCTGCATGTACCACCAATCTTCTCCTCTCAGTGTTTGAAAAAACAAAGAAGCTTCTGTTCATGTTTTATATTAAGTTTATTGCAGACTTTCACCTATAAATATGTTCCCCAGTTTTATGTTTTAAAAAGTTTGCATTTTAATCTGAAAATACATTGAGCTACCAAAAAGATCAAATATTACTTTCCTTATTCATTCTCTTTTTAAAGTGTATTTGAGGGAGATGAGGAGTTAGATATTCATGCTGAGGGGTTTTATTTGTATGTTTTTGTTTTTATTTATTTTTTATTCTACTAACTTTCTTTTAAGGATTTTATTTATTTGAGAGAGAGAGCACATGCATGCATGAGCAGGGGGAGGACAAGAGGCAGAAGGAGAGGGAGAAGCAGACTCCCCGATGCGGGGCTCTATCCCAGGACCCTGGGATCATGACCTGAGCCGAAGGCAGACGCTTAACTGACTGAGCCAGCCAGGCGCCCCTGTTTTTGTTTTTAAATCAATTGAGGTGAAACTTACAGTTTTATACTTTACATAGCTTCTCTGTCCAATACTTTGGCACCCTGTCTTATAACTTTGCTCTATGTGTTTCCATATCTTCTTTAGAGTTTTCCTCGGGTAGTTGGATGAGTGTAGACATTAATACTATTCGCTAATATTTCCGGTTCTCCTCCCTTGCACACATGAGGTGAAGGACTCTGGCCATAAAACTTTGCTTTGGCCAATAAAATGTGAGAAGTGTCAGGACAGAAACATTTAACTTCCAGCATGAGACTCTCCAGGGTACCGCCCGGCCATCAACATTGTGGAATCACATTTGATATTAAAGTGCCATCACTGAGCCAGCCCAGTGAGTAGGTTGCCTGCACACACACACAGGACTTTGCAAGGATAAGAAACAAACTTTTTACTGCGTTAAGTCACTGAGATCTGGAAATGTTTGCTACTATAGCATAATTCAATTTAACCTAAGTGATTAATGACCATTAGCTATACAATCACACCTATAATCCTTAATAGAAAAGGAATTATTAGTATGCTCTTCTGTTACTAGCAACCTCAAACCTTTCAGTCTTGCCGTTACCAGGTACTCCAAGTTCTAGTGGTAAATTGGAATCTGTGTATATTTAAAAATAATATATGGTTATTATACTTTTAAAAGAGTGGTTTTTCCAAAGTAACATGGCGTTAGCATACCAGAGAAAGGAACAGTGCTATATGAGGCTTCTATTTGGGCTAGTGCTGTGTAGATTTTTATTTCCTTGCAATCTCTAAGTCATGAGATACTACATCTATCCACCAGGAAGAGCAGCAGTTGCTTCATCTCTAGTTTTCAGTAGACATTATTTGGTAGCACAATTTTTTGTTGTTGTTGTTTCCTTTATAGTGCTCTGTCCTCAAAACAAACTCCACCCAGTGGTAAGAAGCCACACACACCAGGTTCTCCAATGCTCTAGTTTAGAAAAATATAAAAGATTCTCTTTAAATCACCAATAGGAAAAATGAGATGGGCTCACACTTTTGTGTAGAATTTAGTATTTTATAGTGTTTTATTGATAAAAGAAACATATCAGGGGAATAAATACTGAAGTGTGCAGCGTTTTGAGCCCATTTACAAAATGAAGAGCTTCTGGCCACCATTTTCTCCTTCTGAACTCTAAACAGAAAGCCAGTTAATCAGCTTTCAATAAGAAACTTGTCAAATATAAAGGACTATGTTTCTCTGACCTCAGATAAATCCTACAGGAATTTGCAATACATAGAAAAACATAAATGGAAGCCCACAAACTTCTTTCCTGCCTTTGGGAAGATGGCTGCTTAAATTAGTCTGTAATTTTTGTTACTGACAGATTTCATTTTACAGACCTAATGCTCGCATAATCAGATTGCAGAAGCAAACCCAATTCTATTGCCTTGCAAACTGAACAGCAAACACAGCTTAATTCACCTTGGGAGCTACAGTTTAGTCTTGGGAGCAAGTTTTACTCCGGTTAAAATTTAAAACAAACAAACAAAAACGCTGAAAGTTGTGTGCACTCACCCCCATGTGTGCACCCCTAACTTGGTCCTCCAGCCATGTCTACATATGAGCAGTGGCTGACAGCATCCTGAACCACTCACAAAAGAGAGGGGACACTTATAACTCCAGTTTACTAAAAGTAAAACCATGAACTTAAAAGCCTTGGGCTTTTGTTTGTAAAACTCTAATTTAGTGAAGAAGTCACCCTTGGGAAGAGATTGTGAAAAAAAAAAAGTTTAATTTTCTTCTGTTAGTTGCTATTGATTTTTTAATGTAGTGAGGAGGACCGGCTATGGGGAAAACAAGTGAGGAGAAAGGCAAGGACAAGTCCCAGGAGAGACAGCGATAGTACTTTAGTTTCCTGCCATAAGCTTGACATCTGTGTGCATTCAAAATATCTGAAACATGAAATAACTTATATAGAAATGAAACTCTTTGCATGGGTGAATTATTATGCTGTGACTTTTGTTTAGAATTTCTATAATTAGAATCTCACCTTCACAAAAAGAGGCAACCCAAGTTTTTATTCATTCATTGTTCAGTATATATCTATTGTGTACAAAGAATTTATGAGTCATCATGTGAGGTAGGTCCTTGCCAACACAGTGCTTATATACTTTTTTTATTCTTCTGTACTTTTTCTGTAGTTGAATGAACCCAGAGAAATATTGGGGAGGGATTTAAAAATCTAATTTAAGTCCAGATATTCCTTCAGGGGCCCCCAGGTCCCCACCTTCATACCCTCTGTCACACACACTCATCCACACTAGGATTGATGCTGTTTAAGGCATTGTGACCTGTCAATGATTTCGACTTACAAACCTTGTGTGAATAGAAGATCAGGAGAATACACAATTAAAGTTTGGAAATACTTGTAACTTTTTCCAGAGGAGACCCCCTTTTTGAGATACTTAGTATTTGGAAATTGCTCTTGCAATCTGCTCCAAGTTCAGGAAAGGTGCCGGCTGGTGGAATTGACGACCTAATTTGGAGTGTTGTGCGTATACACAAGGCCATCCTTGGGTATGAGCAGGTATCCAGTTAGAGTGATTCTGAGGCCTTCAAAATATTCTTTGGGTTCCTGTCACTCCATTACTCCTCTTCCTGGGATATGTTGTTGACATAATTTATTAAGCTAGACATAGGGATACTGGTCTGTTAAACCTATCTTTATCGCTTGTTTGGCTCACATTTGAGTCATGATTAGCTTGGAGCCATTGTCCACATAGAAAATGTGTAGACCCTTCATTAGAAAGAGGGAAGGAAAGGGGCGCCTGGATGGCTCAGTTGGTTAGGCATCCGACACTGGGTTTCGGCTCAGGTCATGATCTCATGGTGCGATCAAGCCCTACTTAGGGCTCCACATTCAGCGGGGCATCTGCTTGAGATGCTCTCCCTCTGCACCTGCTCTCTTTCTTTCTTTCTCTCTCTCTCAAATAGATAAATCATTTAAAAGAGAGAGAGAGAGAGAGAGAGAGAGAGAGAGAGAGAGAGAGAAGGAAGGATGTATTGGAGGCTATACATCAGCCACATCGATGAACAAAATTCCATTTCCACAATGAATGCCTGGGAGGGCCCTCCAAACCACAGAGTTCTCCTCATTCTCACACCTGATCCCTGAAAGTATGCAGGTATGTTATCAGGAATTTTCTGCAATTTCTCAGGAGTATAGCTTGTTCCTCTTTCAAAGTGCTTTTCTTTTTGCTTTCTTTCTATTTCTTTTCCCAGCTCTATCGATTCTTTCTTGATGGTATAGTACCATATAAATCACTCTCAAATTTCTACTTTTGAGTTGTGGATTTTTAGAACATAGTATTTTAAAACTGAAGTAAAGAGTTAAGGTTTCTTATATTCTTCATCCACTACATGCTGAATGCTCACTGAAGGGAAGAAAAATGCCTTTGAATTCTGGTGCCACTAACCACTCATGTTTTATTATTTAAATAATTTGTCATTTTTTTTCTATCTAAAAGACATTTGTATAAAGTGATGCCTTTGACCCTCCACCAACATTAACAAATAACTAAGCTAATGTAGTCTTTTGTTTTAAAATATCTTTGAATCTGAACTTTTAAGTTTGTAAGCAGGTTTGAATATTCTTTCAAATATATTCTTGTCCCTCTCTAGGTTATTCCAATGCTGCAAGAATTTATAATCAACAGATTGGGGCGCACATTCATTGAGCCACCCCCCTTTGATTTATCCAAGGCATTTGGAGATAGTAACTGCTGTTCACCACTGATTTTTGTGCTTTCTCCTGGAGCAGATCCCATGGCTGCCCTTCTAAAATTTGCTGATGACCAGGTACTTTAAAATAGATGAGGTTATCTGATATTATAAAAATGAGTATTTTCCAGCCAAATTTTTTTAAAAAACAAAATTGCTTATCCTAAGTGGGGGAGGGAAAGGTAAACATTGATCACTCACTTAGCTCTCAAAAGACTTGGGGGGTCCAGAAGTTGACAGAGTCTCAAGAAAATGATATTTAGATGTCAGCACTGACATTAAAATAATTCTCTATATCCAAATTATAAAACCAGAACTTGGCTTGGGGGCACTCACTTTTATTTTGGGGGGACAGAGGGACTCTCTGACATTATGGCATCAGTATAGGAGCTTGGGTTGACTTAATAAATTCAAGTCTGGACTGTGACCCTGGGGAGAACCTTCTCTGATCCTGCCCCTTCTCCCAGTCTCTAGTGGGGGACCTTCTTGACTTTCCAGGACAATCATATATTACAGGTACTTTACCAGGTTAGAATACATTCTAATATTTACATTTCAAGGCTTTAAAAATTATTCAAATGAATTTACTGTCATTTTCTTACATCATTCAACCAAGAATAAGAAAATCTTCATGAACAGGTGACTGGCCATTTTCAAGTTGATTTTTTTTTCCCTTTTGGTCTAACCAAAATAACATTTTATGGAAGTAAGACTGACATTTCTTTTTTTTGTTTAAAGATTTTATTTATTTGACAGAGACACAGCGAGAGAGGGAACACAAGCAGGGGGAGTGGGAGAGGGAGAAGCAGCCTTCCTGCCGAGCAGGGAGCCCGATGCGGGGCTCGATCCCAGGACCCTGGGATCATGACTTGAGCCGAAGGCAGACGCTTGACGACTGAGCCACCCAGGCGCCCCAATACTGACATTTCTAAAACCATCACCACTGCTTTTATTGTGCTTTATATATACTATTAATTTTGCTAGACCTTGTTATGCACATCTGTCTTTTAATTCTTAAAGCAATCCTGTGAGGTAAATAGCGGCATCTCCATTTTATAGAGAGGGACACTAAAGCATGGAGAGGTCAAGTGGCTTCTTAGAGGCCACACAGCTAAGTGGTTAAAATACTCTTTGTTAGGTTAATTTATTGTAATACTCCATGTTTTGTTCATTGGGTGTGATTCTTAGATACTTGGGGAGTGATAGCGGAGTACAGCACTTAGCACTGGTTAAAGATGTGCTGGACCATGGCTGGCGGGACTACAGCACCTGGGCCTGCGATCGTATCTCAAGGGCCCAGGGTGTGTAGGGCCTTCGTAGGCTACACTGAGGACTTGGAATTCAATGGGATAATGTGGTAGGGTTTTAGGCAACAAAGTGACGTCATCTGATCTGTAGTTTATACAGCTCATCCTAACTGCAGTGGGGAGAATTTATTTGAGTGGTGCAAAATGGAAGCAGGGCATTAGTTAGGGAGCTGCTGCTTAAAAGGCCAGGAAGAGCAAGGTTGGGAAGGACCAGAGTGGCAGTGGTGTGGATGCTAGAAGAATCCATTTTAGGTGGGACTCACCCTCTCCACAGCAACATGACCTTTTCGATCCTTTGAGATCTTCCTAGCTCCTCACCATTCTTCTTCCCACATTGCACAACGTGATTATCCTCTGGCCCCTGCATAGGACTGCTCAGTGCATTGTCTTCACCTGCTATCTCCACTTCTTCCAGAAACAGTAGTATCTGGCTCTGTTTTGTTTTCTGATGCTTCTACCCGCCAGTGTTGATGAGCTGTGGATGTTCATAGGCAGCCTGAGACCCACTCTAGCGCTGCTGCCATAATTCAAGGCCTCGTCCGAAGGGGCCTTCGGTGCTAACTGCCTTAGAGAGAAAGAGCTCAGCGAGTCACAGACACTGTTTCCAGAAGCTGCAGATGAATTGCACTGTAGGAGAAATGCATTCCAAACAAACATTCCCACAGAATTCTTTAAAAAAAACTTTTAAATGGGAATTAGAGGTTAATGGTTTTTTTCCCCCTCTGAACTTTATGCATAGCCAAATTAATTAAAATATAATTATTCAAAGATCTGGAGGAAACAAGACAAGTTCATCTGTCCATAGTTTTCTTTTGGGCTCTGGATTTTAGGAGTTGCTGCTTGAAGCCAGGTCTTTTCATCTCATGTTTCCTCATGTTAAAAGTGTTCTTAATTTTTTTCTTCTCCCTATCTCAACAATCAAAGACCCTACAGAATTTTCCATTTATTACCATGACTGTTTCCAACATGAACTAGCTGACTTGTGATCTGAGTATTTATAAGATTCTTAATCAGTAAGAATTTTGTCGGCTACATATGTTTAGACCTTTGAGGGATGCTGCGTAATTAAATTTTAATATGCTTCATGTTAACATTTCCTGTAAAAATAATAGTGATTCTTCTTTAAAAATGCCTTGTCAAATAACATCTTTACTATTTTTGTACACAGGGGTATGGGGGATCAAAACTTAGCTCTTTATCTCTTGGTCAAGGCCAAGGGCCCATAGCTATGAAGATGATAGAAAAAGCTATCAAGGAAGGAACATGGGTTGTTCTTCAGAACTGTCACCTTGCCACCTCTTGGATGCCAACCCTCGAGAAAGTTTGCGAGGTAAAAAATCAAGTTTATTTTTATTAGATTGTATTCCCCCTTCAAAATTACTGATATACGTGCCATTCAAATCCATGCCCTCCTCTGGTTTGGAGGGCTATAGGCTAGTGGCTTGGCTGGATTATAGGAGAGATGGGTTCACATGGGGGACTGGGGGGGCCAGAGGAAATCACACAGTCAGCCCTTGCCCAGTCCCTCTCAACGGGGACAAGGGCTTATGCAGTGAATTGGAAATCTCTCTCATCCACAAGAACAGCCTCGAAGATGGGAGTAAACCACAGTGCAGACAGAAACCAATATACCTTTTACAGCAGAGGACCAAAGACAACAAAGGAGGCTTTTCAGGGTAAAATTCATGTAGCCACTCTAAACCAAAAGGTTTCAGGATTTAACTTTGCTTTAACTCACTTCTCACCTACTTAGACAGTGAGCCTGCCACAGAAGACTAGTCTGAGACCAAAGGAATACTCCTCCGCCTGTTCTTGCGGTGGGTTATGGCACTTCCCCATTTTGGTGGGCAGAAATCCCAAGAAAACCCCACGTAGCTCAACTGAGGAAACAGAAGACCTGGCACTTGATTTCAACAGAGAGAAAATACATTTGATGTAATTACCCATGACTCTAGACCCTTCCTAACTCAGAGTCCCTTTTGTTACTAATTCACCAAGCTAATGATATAACTTGCACTATCCAGACGTACAATTGAAACTTTAAGGAGCAGGTTGTATTTTCCTTTGTGCCACTTGTCGCCATTTTGTCTGCATCTCCCATTAGAATATAAGTGCCATGAGAACAGTGACTTTGTCTGTTTTTTATTCTCTGCTTTATCTCCAGCACTTTGAATTGTGGCTGGCCAGAGAGACAATCCATAACTATTTCCTGAATTAGTGAATGAATATTGCTTCTCTGTTTAAAACTTTTCCTTTGCATGCAAGACAGTTTAAACCCTCATCATGGCTGACAACACACTTCCTGTTGACCTTTGCTACCATCTTCTAGGACTTCTTTGCTCTAGCCATTTGAGCTTCTTTCACTTTTATTGATACAGCACACTTTTTCAAGAATATAGGCCATCATGGGGCGCCTGGGTGGCTCAGTCGATTAAGTGTCTGACTCTTGGTTTTGGCTCAGGTCATGATCTCAGGGTCTTGAGATCGAGCCCCATGTTGTGCTCCACGCTCAGCAGGGAGTTTGCTTGAGATGCTCTCTCCCTCTTCCTCTGCCCCTCCCCCTGCTCGCTCTCTCTCCCTCTCTCACAAATAAATAAATCTTAAAAAAAAAAAGAATATAGGCCATCATAATGTTATATCTGTCTGAAAAATGATTCTATTATTTGCCTTACAAACATCTTCTCATCCTTCAGGTGTTACATTAGAGGTTTTATATTTGTGCCTATTTCCTCATGGCTCCTCCAACTCTAGGCCTTTCTCATGACCTGTTGAACTGTGTCATAGATACCCATCAGAGAGTCATATAGGAGAGAAGAGCTGTCCCTAATGGATGACACACTTAGCCCGAAATTCCCATGAGTCATGCTGTTTCAGTCACTGGGCATAGGGCAGCTGATAGGAGAGAAAAGAGAAGGTAGGCACCTCTGTATCCTTCCTAACTGACCTTGTCTCTTCACCACGTGTTTCTTCAAAAACTGTTTTACTGATAAAGAATTTAAATTTATTTATTTATTTTTTTAAAGATTTTTATTCATTTATTCATGAGAGACAGAGAGAGAGAGAGAGGCAGAGGGAGAAGCAGGCTCCCAAAGAGCAGGGAGCCCGATGCGGGACTCAATCCCAGGACTCTGGGATCACGACCTGAGCCGAAGGCAGACGCTTAACCATCTGAGCCACTCAGGCACCCAAGAATTGAAATTAAAAAAAAAAAAACAAACATGAGATACTACTGACATGAACAACTGGGGGAAGTAGCAATAGGGAGTGGGACTGACCAGGAAGAGGGGAAAGGGCCTGTGATAATCATTCCTCACCTATACAGCCTTCAAGACAGTGCTAAGTGAGTGTTCTGTTATCCTCCCTACTGCAGACCTGAATATCCCCTTAAGAAAATGTAGCTAATAGTGATATGTTTTAATGCTTCACCTTTCAAAACGCTCTCTTTTTCTTCTTTTCATCTCTGCTTGGTTTAATATTGACTTATGTTGCTCATTCTCACAACCTGGCTACAGTAAGAAGAATGGATTATTCTTGATCTGGCTCTCGGGCAGAGAATTATAGCTATAAGTATTTCAGCAACATCAGTTAAGATATGAGATTTTTTTGGAATGTCTTAGTCTCTAGTGTGGCCAACTCTAAATTATGTAATACCTTTGTGAACTTTCTAGTCCTATGATTTAAATTTTTCGAGAAGCACAGCAACACTCTGGGCCTTCTCAATGAAGAATGTTGTTTCAGGGACAGAATCTGATTTTAAGACTTGTGCCTTAAATTGCAGCAGTGGGTTCTATTTTGTAACAGTGCCTCCTCCCACTTCCAACCCATCCCATGCACATACGATCTGGAGATTTCCCTTGGATTTTATGTACCCATTCACGTATGATTTCCTTTTTTGCAGGAGTTAAGCCCAGAATCCACACATCCAGATTTCCGCCTTTGGCTGACAAGTTACCCATCACCAAACTTCCCCGTGTCTGTCCTGCAGAATGGCGTGAAAATGACCAATGAAGCACCGAAAGGTTTACGAGCTAATATCATTCGATCATACCTCATGGACCCGATCTCTGACCCTGAGTTCTTTGGCAGCTGCAAAAAGCCGGTTAGTAATGGCTAAGTCTCGTTACCTCAGCCCTGGGAAGCATTTCAAGTGGCCCCTGGTGATCACAGATGTGTGTGGCTGAGTAAAACTACAAATTAAATAGGCCTCCTGCCCCGCAGTGCCGTTGGTTTTGATTACTGATTATTGACTGTGCTGAAGTCAATTGTATTAATATTTTATTTTAATTTTACCACCAGCCTCATTTCTGCTCCGCTGAGATCTTCTGGGGTGTCATTAATAATGTAGCTTTCTATTTAGAAAGTCAGCTGTAAGCCATTCCCAGTACAAATCTGCAAGGTTGGAGAATCTTGTTTCAGGATATTAACTGAGCCCTTTGCTATTTGGAGCCATATCTTTAAATTAAAACATAAAAATATTTCCTCCATATAACTATAATGAGAGCCAAAATGATTTTACTCCTTGATTGATGGGACTCATAAGGGTCTTTTTTAGCGTCCCCAGGCAAGCAGGGAAACCACCCACTGCTTTCATGATTAGAATTCTGTGTGTGAATGTCTGTGACCTAAATTGTTTCACAGAGTTTGACCATAATTAAAAATGGAAGAGTTCCTTTTTAAGAGGGGTTATGAACCTTGGTTAAGTTTTTGCCATTAAACAGCTCACACTTTTGATATCGGGATATGTTTTAAGTACACATCAAAAGGAAACATTAAAAATAAAGAAGTACTTTGACTAAACAAAAGTCTTAGGTACTAAAAGAAAGCAAGCACCTATGTTTAAAACTAAGTCAAACTTTATCCTATGCTTCTAAGACCTGCTGTATGAGTAGCTTTTGCATTGATTAGGCCCATAGAGAGCAGGTTACTCCCAGGTAGGTGGTGAGGGCATGTCTGCATGTGATAGGCTGGACAGAAGCCCTTTTGCAAAATTTTACTCCCTTTCTTCTTGATCCAAAGGTCTCTCCAGTGGAAGTCACACATATTGGAAGTCTAGGCATTTATGAAACACAATCCAAACCAAAAGCCCAATCTCCTCAAATGCCAAAAGAGTATGTCATCATTTTTGTTTTAACTTCGTATTGGGAAATAATTTTAAAATTACAGAAAAGTGGCAAGTATAAAACTAGTATGAAGAACAGCCCTATGCCCTCTACCCATATTCACCTCCTGTTAATACCCTGGTACTATTATTAGTTTAGTGGATTTGTCAAGGACATGCTCTCTAATTTACTGTGTTCCAAATTTGTCCATTGATTCAATCATTTCTTTTAGAGCATCTTCCCTGCTCACTAAATGTTGGTCTAGGGTTAGAATGACATTGAGTTGCCATGTCTCTTTGCCTCCTTTAATCTGGAACATTGCCTCCCCTTTCTTTGGCTTTGAGGATACTGACCTTTCTGAAGAATTCATCTCCTCTTGTTTTGTTTAATAGGACATTTCATTTGGGGCTTGTCTGATATTTCCTCATGATTAGATTCAAGTTACTCATTTTTAGCCAAAATATGACATTAGTGAAATTGTGTCCTCAGACTATCACATCGGGAGGTACATGATATCCATTTATCCCTCACCGCTGATAGGAATTTTGATCACCCAGAGAAAGTGATGTCTGAGTTCTTCAGTGGGTAGTAACTGCTTTGTGCCTTGCAACTAACCATCAGTCTCTGGGGAGACATTTTCAGGCCATGCCAATATTCTGTTTCTCATCAAACTTTACTCCTGGCCCAGCTTTAGTGGCTGTCGATGTATCTTGCCTGAGGCAGTTATTTCCTATGATAATTCTAACTGGAGTACTTCCTCCATATTTGACATCTGCCACTCTGCTCTCTGCAACAGCCCTCCAGTCTCCCTCTTTATTTATGTGTTGTTGGTATGGACTCATGAATTCCTTGTTTTTTTCCCCCAGTGCTTTACAGTTCATCACCATCCTTAAGTCTTTTGCTCAAATTGTTCTGGATTGTTTCAGTGGAGCACCTTCAAGCTGGCCCCTCTGTACTAGGTCCCATCATTTATTATTATTATTGTTGTTGTTGTTATTACTTAACCTTCTTACCTTTTTGGCATAAGATGCTGCAGACTTCTCTGTCATCCAACCCTGGAACCAGCCATTTTTCTGTGGAATCCTGGTTCTAGAGACCTAGATCTGGGTGCTAGATGAGCTCAGTGCTACTGCCTTGTTTTTGGTTCTTGGTCCTTTCAGGGGAGAAACCTTGGAAATATATGCATGTACTCTTACACATATACACATACATACAAATATATATACACACATATATATGTGCATAACTACATGCACACATATATACCCATTCTCCTATTTCAGAGGTGATGAGTTTGTAACAGTATATCCAACTTCTGTCCATCCACCCAGGGTTATTTCTTACTTTCCCTCATTCCATATGTGCAAGTCACTTCTACACTGAGCATCTGGCTCCCACATCATCAGCACATTTTCCAATTTGCTTGGTTCTGTAATCTATCTAAAATAGTTCTAGGGGTGCCTGGGTGGCTCAGTCGGTTAAGTGTCCCTTTCTTGATTTCAGCTCAGGTCTCCATCTCAGGGTTCTGAGTTCAAGCTCCACGCTGGATGTGGAGCCTACTGAAAAATAAAATGAAATAAAATAAAATAAAATAAAATAGTTCCCAAATCCACACAGCACATGTCACTTTGCTTTTTTCCACCTCTTTGGTTAAATTGATGCTACTTTGTGCTTGTCTCCACTCCCCCTTTCAGTTTATTCCACAGGGGACACTTCCACCTGCCCTTGGATAAAACTCTGGGCAGTATCATGGCTTTTCTGGTTACTGTCAGATAATGAAATGACCTATGGTCATTTTAACTTGCAAAGCCAACCTTGACTCAGAAATCAGAAAGTGCAATGCAGTGTGTTAATCAATACATACTTAACTTTTCCTTAAAATGTAGGCTTTGCAGGAGGGAAGAATGAAGGGGGGGAAATCAGAGGGGGAGACGAACCATGAGAGACGATGGACTCTGAGAAACAAACTGAGGGTTCTAGAGGGGACGGGGTGGGGGGATGGGTTAGCCTGGTGATGGGTATTAAAGAGGGCACGTACTGCATGGAGCACTGGGTGTTACACGCAAACAATGCATCATGGAACACTACATCAAAAACTAATGATGTAATGTATGGTGATTAACATAACAATAAAAATTTTTTTTAAATGTAGGCTTTGACTCTCCAGAAACTCACCTAGGACCCATATAAATAGGTCAGTGGGCTTCAAGCTGTTAGGGGAATAGGATAGAGTTGGCATCCTTCTTTCTGTGGCGCCCCTGGCAGACGATGGCCACTGAGCCTGACCACTCAATTTGCAGTATGTGCAGACACAAAGCAGGGTGGAGCGGACATTCTGGGCCTGGGCTGCTATTGCTTGGAGCTCTCTGGACTTGGCGGGGGTTTAAAGCTGAATTTTTCTCTTGTGAGTCCTTTCATGGGTTCTCCCTGGGCTCCCCTTCCAGACTCCTCTGACCGTAACTCCATCACCCTTGGCATGTCTCTCCTTCAGCTGACTGCTCCTGACCCCCCTCAGCTGTTGGTTCTTATCATTCACTTCATACAGGCTCTTACTGTTGGGATTTCCTTACCCGGTGATACGAGCGCTCTTGACCAAGAAATGTTTCAAATGACCCCTGGCTAACTTTCTTTTTTTTTTTTTTTTTCTTAGAGAGAGAGGAAAAGGAGAGAGGGAGAGAGAGAGAGAATCTTAAGCAGGTTCCCTGTCCAACAAGGAGCCCGACACAGGGCTCCATCTCACAACCCTGATGATCATGACGTGAACAGAAATTAAGAGTCAGACACTTAACCAAAATGAACCACTTGGGTGCTCCCCCTGGCTGACATTCTTAATCCAGCTCCCCATCTGCTCCTTGGGATCCACACTGGCTTGGCCCACCATTGGAAGTGGGGCTCTGATTTCCCTCTCCCAGTCCACTACCTTGCAGCCTTACACTGCTCTACTCTTTCGAGCATAAGGTTTGTACTTTTCCAGTCTACCCTAGCTGCAGGAAACAGGCATCAACTCTCTGATCGACCCCATCAATTTCCTTCTCTCTAGCTTGGACTGAGAAGATAGACCCCGTGCTCCTTTCTCCCTTGGGGTTGGGGCAAGAGGGCTTCTAGCACAGCTGCTGTTCTTTCCAAGGAAATGTTCACAAATCCTCTCTCAAGCTCTATTTTGACCATTTTATAGCATTCTTGTGGAGGGTGCCTCATACTTTCTGATTTCTGATTCAACGCTGGCTTTGGCATTCAAAGTAAGTATAAGACTTATTCCCTAGGAATAACTGGAAAAGTCTTGAGGCTGCCCAAAGTTTCAATCCAAAAGTTCTTCTTTACAGAGCTGCTTAATTGGTTTGAATGGTCTCCTTTGAAATTTCTCCATGGTGGTCTCGGACCACACATTGGAATTCATTCTCCTTGCCTCACTATGCTTCAGGTGGAACGTCCAAAATCCTATAAGGTAACACTAAATAGACAAGCTTACTATGCTCCCTAAAAACCTCGTGTTCACAGCTATGTGTGCCAACTGAACATGTAGGCGAACAGGCATATTTTTGCCTAAATATCCTGTAGAAATAGTGAATTCTGTTTTGGCATACTTTGGGATGGATATATCTATAAACAAAAAGAGTTACTTTCATTTTAAAAAATGGTAAGTATAATGCAGTGGTAGGGGGGAAATGACGTGGTGCCATTTCTTCTCATTACAGGAGGAATTCAAGAAATTACTTTATGGTCTCTGCTTCTTTCATGCTTTGGTGCAAGAGAGACGGAAATTTGGACCCCTGGGGTGGAATATTCCTTATGAGTTCAATGAGACTGACCTAAGAATCAGCGTACAGCAACTCCACATGTTCCTGAACCAGTATGAGGTATCATAAAAATCACAGCAAGGACATTACCTATTTTGCTCTTTATCACATTGTGAGTGTTTGTATCATGAGCAGGGACTTCTGATTAATTTCTACAGTTATAAAATAAATAGAATAATTCCCAACAGCTTATTAAGTAATACTTTGTTATAACAGGATATCATAACTGCTATCATAGGTAGTTAGGACATTGGTTTGTCTGTTAGGAACCTGTATCTTATCACTTATTTTTGACATGTAAACACCTGTGGGAATCTGAGAACGGAGCGTATTGTATTTATTTTGAAAAGGATTTGAGAAGACCATAAATCAACCACGCTCCAAAATGAAAAATACGGACTGATTTCTTTCTGTTCTAGAGCATGATTTTATTTTTAGGAAAATGTCATTGTGCTCTTATTCCAGAATTTGGATTTGGGCCATTTGTCAGGAGAAAACAAACTCTTTAGACCACTGATGTTCACCTGAGGTATGGATTCTGGGAAGAAGCCAAACAGCCTAATGTTGTCACATCAACCACATTTAAGCACCTACAATTCTCTCTTTCTTTCTCTCTCTCTCTCTCTCTCTCCCTCTCTCTCTCTCTCTCTCTCACACACACACACACACACACAGAGATACACACACACACACACACACACACATCTTTTTCTTTTTTTGCCCCTTGTCTATCAGTTGGATTTTTAAGATATTTGCAACTTTGAAGAACTGCTTGTTAAACCAATCCAAGTGTCCTGCAAGGGTATGGAACTTTTTGAAAGTGAATCCCTCCTAATTTTGTTAGAATTTCGTCCAAAAAGTTCACTCATGTGTGGAATTTAAGAAACAAAACAGATGAACATAGGGGAAGGGGGGAAAAAGAGAGGGAGGCAAATCATAAGAGACTTTTAATGATAGAGAACAAACAGGGTTGAGGGAGGGAAGGTGGGTGGGGGTTGGGCTAAATGGTGATGGGTACTAAGGAGGGCGCTTGTTGGGATGAGCACTGGGTGTTGTATGTAAGTGATGAATCACTAAATTCTACTCCTAAAACCAATATTACACTATATGTTAACTAACTAGAATTCAAAAGAAAAATAAAGAGAAAAAATAAAATGAATAGGAAATAGAAGTAGTCAATAAATTATGATAGAATGATTGTTTGCTATTAGGAAAAAAACAAGTTAGATTATTTATACTGTGTAATTCCTGTTGGATTAAAGGAAATAGGAAAAGTTAAACTGTAAAAGAAGAAAACAATAGTAGATAGATATAATCTGCTTGGCAGATGGGCAATGGCTTTGTTTTTCTTGTTTTGGTAGGGGTGTGTGTGTGCGTGTGTGTGCATGTGTGCATGTGTGTTTAAGGCCTATCCCTCCCTCTCACCCTACTTTCACCCCAAAGCAACCAATTTCACAGCTTAGGACACATCTGTCCAGAGGTTTTCATATATGCATGTAAGTCATACATACATAAGCACAATATACACACAAGTTTTTTTCTGAAAAACATAATCATATTCTCACATTTTCAGCTTGCTTTTTTCATTCTGCATATATTGTGGACAACTTCCAAAGTAGATAGAGATCTTTGTTTCATGGCTGCTTACACAGCATTCCCCCTATGTTGACCGTTAGGATTTTATTTCTTTTTTATTTTTTACTAATAAGCAATGCTAAAATGAATGCTGTTGTTTACACCCTTGCATACAAGTTGCCGACTTCGAGCTCTGCTTCCACGTACACACTCTCTCTCCGTCCGTGTCTCAACCTTCATCACAAAGGGCCCAGCAACAAGCTGCCACGATTTCTGCGACCCCAAGCAGTGTTCCCCGGACCCCTGGGAGAATGCACTCCCCAGTGTGATTGGTCCTGGTTGTGATCAAGCTGCTGAGAGAAACATCTTACCCATCAGTTCTGGGACAGGTGGGCGGGTTTAACCCTTTTTCCATAAATCAAACTCTTCCCCCTCTCCATCTTTTCTTTCCTCTACATCTGGAAGCCCTCCCAGGGGCCAGCTGGTTCACCTTTGTTCTACCTCATTTACTACCTATTTACTATGCAAATGAGTTTTCTTGCTTTGTTTCATTTTCATGAGGTCAGCAAGGCAAGTCCAGGCAGTGCATGCGTCTGACCAAACTCCAGTCACGTCCGACGTTGGAAGAACATAAACATGCTGGATTTCATCCTGATTCTGTTTGTTTCTCCACAAGGTCTTGGTCACTGACACAAGTTCTCCTAAATTCTTGCCTTCCATTCCAGTTCTAACAAATAACCAGTTTCATCGTTCCCAGCCCCTAATTCAATAAATTTCCCCTCTTTAACAACTATCACCTACTCTTCCTTAGTGTGATTATTTCTGTTGAAGAGATTCCTTAACGTGGGATCCCAGGGATGGGGGATATACACTCTTAACTTTGCACAGAGAACGGCAAGAAGGGCTTGAAAGAATTCTAAAGTCACAGATTGCTATATTTTAAAATATTGCTTTATTACCATAAACAAACATCGTAAAAATAAAAGACAATTGAAAACCGAGGAGATAGCCAAAATATATCTGACAATCTGATTTAGTAACTGTAGAAAGAGTTTTTAATAACAATAAAGAAGATAATCATACAAATGAGGAAAACATAGAAGAACATAGTAGGTAATTTTACAAAATAAATACAAGTGGTGAATAAACATTTTTAAAATGTCAATATCAAAAATAAACTTAAGGTATGTAAACAGACAGTATGGTGACTAGAGTTAATACCATATTGCATATTTGAAAGTGGCTAAGAATAGATCTTAAAAGTTCTCATCACAAGAAAAAATGTGTAATTACATGTAATGACATGTTAAATAGATTTATTGTGATCATTTCACAATATATACAAATATCAAATCATTGTTATATGCTTGAAACTAATGTTATATGTCAATTTTATCTCAATAAAAAATACACTTAAAAATTAAAAACAGGTGCACTTGGCTGGCTAAGCATGTAGAGCATGCGTCTTTGGATCGGGGGTTGTAAATTCAAGCCCCATGTTGTGTATAGAGATTACTAAAAATAAAAAAAATTTTTTAAATATTTTTTAAAAATTTAAAAATGTACCTGGAGTTAACAGTGTTATTGTTTAACTGTCAATTTTTTCTCCTAAATGATAACACTCAGTTTTGTTGAGAGCAGTGAGAAATAGTGAATTCTATTTGGATATGTAAGTATTTATGCTGATGATAAAACAAATTGCAGTATGAACAATCAATAGTTTTGTACTCATAAACATTTAAAAATTCCTCATACCAGAGAATATAATAAAAAAGTAAACTAAAAGGAAAAAATATTTCCACAAATTTGATTAAAAAGGATAATTTATAAAACAGCTTATACAAATAAAGCCATTAAAACTTTAATTGAAAAAAATGGGTAGAAGGCTAGTTCACAGAACAAATGTTATTAAACATGAAAAAAATTATGAACTACACTGATATTCTAGGAATACAAATTAACACAATATTAATTATCTTTGGTCAAACAAATTAGCAAAAATTTTAAAACTGATTCCTACAATTACTACAGCCTTTCAGAAAAACAATTTGGTGGGCTGCCTGGGTGTCTGTCAGTTAAGTGTCCGACTCGATCTCAGCTCAGGTCTTGATCTCAGAGTGTGAGTTTAAGCCCTGCGTTGGGCTCCATGCTGGGCATGGAGCCTACTTCAAAAAAAAAAGAGAATGAAAGAAAAGTAGCTTGGCGACATTAATCAATTGCTTTTTATAAACTCTTTACTTTTGGCATAGTAGTTTCCTTTTCAGGAATCTAGACTAAAAAATCATTAGAAATGTTAAGAAATGTATATTTAATGAAACAATTTAACACAGCAGAAAATTAGGAGTAACTGAATTATTCAATATTGGAATAGTTATTAAAATTTTTTTTCTTTTCAAATTTTTAAATTCTAGTTAACATATAGTGTAATATTGGTTTCAGGAGTAGAATATAGTGATTCATCACTTACATATGCTCATCACAAGTGCCCTCCTAATACCCATCCCCCAACTAGCCCATCCCCCGCCAACTGCCCTCCATCAACCTTCAGTTTGTTCTCTATAGTTAAAGAGTCTCTTATAGGTTTGCTTTCCTCTCTCTGTTTTTTCCCCCTTCCCCCATGTTCATCTGTTTTGTTTCTTAAATTATTAAAATGTTTTAAAAGAGTATTTTATGAAATGGTAAAAGGTATAATATGAGCTTTGGTGAAAAGTTATATGCAAAATTGCCTCTATAATGATTCCACTTGTCAACATACAGAGGGATATAAAAAGGTGATGCAAGGAACTAACACTGATTATCTCTGAATTACATTGGATTTGTTTTGAATGTCAGTGAGCGATGCCACGTTTTCAAGGATGGGATTCTGGTCTCATTCTGTGTCTAGCACATAGTAGGTGGTCCATCAGTGTTGGTTGAATAGTGAGTGAGTGCCAAGTTAATAGATGAATTCTGTTCTCTGCATTGACTGAATGGAAATGACAAATCACACAAGGAGAAAAAGACTATGGGGGAAATTGTGACCATTAGCAGAAACGTATGTAAGGGGAAATTGTACTTAAGGCAAATTTTTGTAAGCAGTTTAATAATAGGAGCAAACAGGAAACACAGCTCTGCATGATGTACTATTGATAACTCTTAGCTGGAGGAGTGACTTGAAGTCTGGATTCCAGGAGCTGCCTTACGAAGCTCTGCGGTACATGACAGGTGAATGCAATTACGGAGGCAGGGTGACCGACGACTGGGATCGGCGCACGCTGCGCAGCATTCTGAACAAATTCTTCAACACAGAATTAGTCCAAAACACAAGCTATAAATTCGACTCAAGCGGCATCTATTTTGTTCCTCCTTCTGGTGATGTAAGTATGCCCTTCAAGAAAACGAAAAGCAGTAAAACCTGAAATTCCTCTGATAAAATGGTGATTTTTTTTCCCCCAGAGGGCTTGTTTTTGGTTAACCATTGTGTGTGCTTTTTTCAGCCTTCTTGGAACAGAATCAGCCTCATGCATAGATGTAGTTAGTGGTTTGCTGTTTGCTGTAATGTGAGGACTATCAGAAAGGCCCCTCACCTGGGAAGAGCTTCCTTAGTGAGCTGAAATTCTGTTGTCATGAATTTATTCCTTTGGTAGAAAGTCATTGTACCCAATTAAAATGGAAACACACATGAGAAGGGTTACAAAATCATGTTAACAATCATAGTTAATATCTAGATCATGCTTACTTATTTACAAAGCAGTACAGTTCATTATCTCACTAGAGCTTCAAATTAACATCAGTATCATTATTCTGTCCTTTTTAGCAACGAGAAAGCAGGTTCACTAAAGTTGAATGACTTGCCCAAGACCACACGGGTAGAAAGGGGGAGAGAGTTATAGAACCATCTCCTGCCAAGAGTCCATTTCCCTCTGCCTACTTTTTCCAGGCCTGCCTAGTAGAAGATGTGGCATCTGCCTTCAGATGATCACACAGTAGACTTCCAGAAACTGCCAGGACAATTGAATTGGTTCTCATTTTATTCCTAAAAGTCAATTGGGCATGTATTGAAAGTTAAACTATGACCACGTGCATCAGAGGCACATACCATAACTGCATCATCCATTAAGATTAATGCTAGCTGAGAGCAGATGTCAGTGGGGATGAGGAGAAAATCAGTCCCACAGCCAAGGTCACTAAATGAGTGGAGGAGGTCAACATGTGGAGCCATGGGTATCAGGATTTCCAGTGATGAACTGTCGAGTGAGAATACAGCAAGATGAAGTCGGGTATATGTAACATGACCCATTTCGAGAAACCATCAGTGAACAATCCCCTACCCCCACTCACCATATATGTATATGAGTGTTGGTATGATTGTGTAAGCATGAAGAAAGGTTTGTAATTTTGACAGAAGTCCATGTAAAGAAAGTACAAAATGTATGTGCATATGTATAAAAATAAATGTTAATGGTGATTATCTCAGGGTAATAAAAAATTTGGGTGATGTTTACTTTTCTGAATTACGTGGATTTATCACGAGCAAACAGAAAAATCAGAGTAAAGAGAAAAAAATTGCAATAAATGAAGAACAATCAGTGAATGTGGTGCAGAAAAATTTCACCAGCTAAATGAGATGGCTGGGATATTCCTCTCTCCATTTTCAAATCCATTCCAATTGAATGGAACATTTTATTTTTTCTTCCTAAATGTTTCTTTTTTTTTTTTTTTTTTAACTTTGGCCCAGGTTGAAAGAAAAGGAAAGCATTCAGTGTCCAATTTCACAGGCTCATCCACTCAATAACTTGAGTATTGAAAATTATCACTTCTCAGAGGGAAAGTTCTACAGTATAATTGATTTCTAACCTCCTGACTCTTTATTATTCATCTTGGCAGCACAAAAGCTACATCGAATACACAAAGACTCTGCCCCTGAACCCTGCACCAGAAATCTTTGGGATGAATGCCAATGCAGATATCACTAAAGATCAGTCGGAAACTCAACTGCTGTTTGATAACATTCTTCTCACACAGGTATGTGCTTGGTGCAGGAACTGGCTTCTGAGGCTGGAATGGATGCTGCCCAAGCAGCATGGGCCATCTGTTCAAGTACAGAATCATTTTAAGGAAAAGACAAAAATTCCCATATACCTTAAATATGAATTTAAACATTAAGTACATGAACATATGGTTTTGGTTGGCTTTTTTTTTTTTTCATCAGTCTTTTGATTTGGAAAGAATCTTTGAGTATCATTCATCTGTTAGGAGTTCCATTTTGCCTTTCTTACAGAAACCATGTCTAAGTGCATTATATCTTTTTTTTCTTCCAAGTTATTTCAATTCAGATTAGGTAACATATAGTGTAGTATTGATTTTAGGAGTAGAATTTAGTGATTCATCACTCACATGTAACACCCAGTGTTCATCACAAGTGCCTTCCTTGATACCCATCCCCCATCTAGCCCATCCCCCCCCATTGCCTCCAGCAACCCTTAGTTTGTTCTCTATAGTTAAGAGTCTCTTATGGTTTGCCTCCTTGTCTGTTTTTATCTTATTTTCCTTCCCTTCCCCTAAGTTTATCCATATTGTTTCATAGATTCCACATATGAGTGAAATCATACGGTATTTGTCTTTCTCTGACCGACTTATTTCACTTAGCATAATACCCTCTAGCTCCAACCACAATGTAGCAAATGGCAAGATTTCATTCTTTTTTTTTTTTTTAAAGTTTTATTTATTTATTCATGAGAGTCAGAGAGAGAGAGAGGCAGAGGCAGAGGGAGAAGCAGGCTCCCCTCCTAGCAGGGAGCCTGATGCGGGACTCGATCCCAAGACCCTGTGATCATGACCTGAGCCGAAGGCAGATGCTTAACCATCTGAGCCATCCAGGCACCCTCAAGATTTCATTCTTTTTGATGGTTGAGTAATATTCCAGTGTGTATATGTGTGTGTGTGTGTGTGCACATGCACGTGTGCACATATATATGTATATATTTATAAACATCTTCTTTATCCATTCATCACTCAATAGATATTTGGACTCTTTCCATAATTTGCTGTTGTTGATAATGCTTCTATAAACATCAGGGTGCATGTTCCCCCTTTGAATCTGTACTTTTCTATACTTTAGGTAGATACCTCTTAGTGCAGTTGCTGGGTCATAGGGTAGCTCTATTTTTAATTTTTTGAGGAACCTCCATACTGTTTTCCACAGTGGATGCACGAGCTTGCATTCCCACCAACAGTGCAAGAGGGTTCCCCTTTTTCCACATCCTCGCCAACATTTGTTGTTTCCTTTGTTGTTAATTTTAGCCATTTTGATAGGTGTGAGGTAGTATCTCATCCTGGTTTTGATTTGTATTTCCCTGATGATGAGTGATGTTGAACATCTTTTCATGTGTCTGTTAGCAATTTGTATGTCTTCTTTGGAAAAATGTCTGTTCATGTCTTCTGCCTGTTTCTTAACTGGATTATTTGGGTTTTGGGTATTGAGTTTGATAAGTTCTTCATAGATTCTGGATCCTACTCTTTATCAGATATGTCAAGATTTGCAAATATTTTCTCCCATTCCATAGGCTGCCTTTTAGTTTTGTTTATTGTTTCCTTCACTGTGCAGGAGCTTTTTATCTTGATGAAGTCCCAATAGTTCATTTTTGTTTTTGTTTCCCTTGCCTCAGGTGACATGTCTAGTGAGAAGTTGTTAAGGCCAAGGTCAAAGAGGTTGCTGCCTGTGTTTTTTAGGATTTTGATGGTTTCCTGTCTCACATTTAGGTCTTTCATCCATTTTTAATTTATTTTTGTGTATGGTGTAACAAAGTGGCCCAATTTCCTTCTTCCGCATGTCATTGTCCATTTTTCCCCAACACCATTTGTTGAAAAATTGTTTTTTCCATTGGATATTCTTTCCTGCTTTGTCAAAGATTAGTTGACCATATAGCTGTGGGTCCATTTCTGGGTTCCCTATTGTGCTACATTGATCCATGTGTCTGTTTTTGTGCCAGTACCATACTGTCTTGATGATTACAGCTTTGTAATAGAGCTTGAAGTCTGGAATTGTGATGCCTGACAGTTTGCTTTTCTTTTCAACATTACTTTGACTATTCAGGATCTTTTCTGGTTACATACAAATTTTAGAATTGTTCTAGCTCTGTGAAAAATGCTGGTGGCATTTTGATAGGGATTGCATTGAATGTATAGATTGCTTTGTGTAGTATAGACATTTAACAATATTTGTTCTTCCAATCCATGAGCATGGAATGTTTTTCCATTTCTTTGTGTCACCTTCAATTTCTTTCATAAGTTTCTATAGTTTTCAGAGTACAAGTCTTTTACCTTTTTGGTTAGGTTTATTCCTAGCTATCTTATGGTTTTTGGTGCAATTGTAAATGGGATCAATTCCTTGGCTTCTCTTTCTGCTGCTTCATTATTGCTTCATTATAGAAATGCACCGTATTTCTATATGTTGATTTTATATCCTGCAACTTTGCTGAATTCATGTATCACTTCTAGCGAAGTTTTGGTGCAGTCTTTTGGGTTTTCTACATAGAGTATGATGTCATGTGCAAATACTGAAAGTTTGGCTTCTTCCTTGCTGATTTTTTTTTCTTTTTGTTGCCTGATTTCTGAGGCTAAGACTTCCAGTACTATGCTGAACAACAGTGGTGGAAGTCGATATCTCTGTCATGTTCCTGACCTTAGAGGAAATGCTTTCAGTTTTTCCCCATTGAAGATGATAATTAACTATGGGTCTTTTGTATATGGCCTTCATGATGTTGAGCTTTGTTCCTTCTATCCCTACTTTCTTGAAGGTTTTTTCAAAGAAGGAGGCCGTATTTTGTCAAATGCTTTTTCTGCATCTGTTGAGAGGATTATATGGTTCTTATCTTTTCTTTTATTGATGTGGTGATTCATGTTGATTGATTTGTGAATACTGAACAACCCTGCCGCCCAGGAATAAATCCCACTTGATTGTGGTGAACAATTGTTTTAGCCTGCAGTTGGATTCAATTTGCTAGTATCTTGTTGAGAATTTTTGCATCCATGTTCATCAGGGATATTGGTTTGCAATTCTCCCTTTAAAAAAAAAAAAATTTATTTGAGAGAGAGTGGAAATAGGATGGGAGGGACAGAAGGAGAGACTCTCAAGCAGAGTCCATGCTGAGTGCAGAGACCAACGCACAGCTCGATTTCACAACCCCGAGATGATGACTTGAGCCAAAATCAAAAGTCAGACGCTTAACCACCTGAACCGCCCAGGTGCCCCTCGAATTCTCTTTTTCAGTGGATTTAGTGGTCCCTGTCTGGTTTTGGAATCAAGATAATTCTGGCCTCATAGAATAAGTTTGGAGGTGTTCCCTCCATTTCTATTTTTTGGAACAGTTTGAGAAGAATAGTTGTTAACTGTTCTTTAAATGTTTGATAGAATTCCCCTAGGAAGCCATCCACCATGGACTCTTGTTTCTTGGGAGATATTTGATTACTAATTCAATTTCTTTGCTGGTTATTGGTCTGTTGAAATTTCCTATTTCTTTCTGCTTCAGTTTTGGTAGTTTATATTTTTCTAGGAATTTTTCTATTTCTTCCAGATTGCCCAATTTGTTGGCATATAATTGCTCATAATATTCTCTTATAAGTGTTTGTATTTCTGCAGTGTTGGTTGTGATCTCTCCTTTCTCATTTGTGATTATTTGGGTCCTTTCTGTTTTCTTTTTGATAAGTCTGGCTAGGGGTTTATCAATTTTGTTAATTCTTTCAAAGAACCAGCTCCTAGTTTTGCTGGTCTGTTCTGCTATTCTTTTTAAAATTTCTATACCATTTATTTCTGCTCTAATCTTTATTATTTCCATTATTCTGCTGGTTTTAGGCTTTATTTGCTATTCTTTTTCTAGCTCCTTTAGGTGTAAGGTTAGGTTGTGTATTTGAGATTTTTCTTGCTTCTTGAAGTAGGACTGTATTGTTATATACTTCCCTCCTGGACTGCTTTGCTGCATCCCAGATGTTTTTTCTACTGTGTTTTCATTTTCCTTTGCTTCCATGTATTTTTTTTTTTATTGCTTCTTTAATTTCCTAGCTGACCCGTTCATTGTTTAGTAAGATACTTCTTTAACCTCCAGGTATTTATGGTCTTTCCAAATTTTTTCTTGTGGTTGGCTTCAAATTTCATAATGTTGTGGTCTGAAAATATGCATGGTGTGATCTCAGTCTTTTTGTACTGGTTGAGGCCTGACTTTTGACCCAGTATGTGATCTATTCTGGAGAATGTTCTCTGTGCATTTGAAAAGAATGTGTATTCTGCTGCTTTAGGATGAAATGTTCTGACTGTATCTGCTAAGTCCATCTGGTCCAGTGTGTCATTGAAAGCCCTTGTTTCCTTGTTGATCTTCTGCTTAGATGATCTGTCCGTTGCTGTGAGGGGAGTGGTAAAGTTCCCTACTATTACTGTACTATCAATGAGTTTCTTTATGTTTGTTATTGATTTAGATATTTGTGTGATCCCAAGTTGGGGACATAAATATTTACAATTGCTCGATTTTCTTGTTCGATAGACCCCTTTATTATGATATAGTGCCCTTCCTCATCTCTTTTTAGAGTCTTTGGTTTAAAATTTAGTTTGTCTGATGTAAGTATGGCTACTCCAGCTTTCTTCTGATGACCATTAGCATGGTAAATGGTCCTCCACACCCTCACTTTCCATCTGCAGGTGTCTTTGGGTCTAAAATGAGTCTCTTGTAAGCAGCATATAATGGGTCTTGTTTTCTTAGTCATTCTTATACCCTATGTCTTTTGATTGGAGCATTGAGTCCATTTACATTCAGAGTAATTATTGATAGATATGATTTAATGCCATTGTATTACCTGTAAAGTTGCTGTTCCTGTAGACTGTCTCTGTTTCCTTTCTAGTCTTTGTTGCTTTTGGTCTCTTTCCCACTCAGAGGGGCCCCTTTAATATTTCTTGCAGGCCTGGTTTACTCTTCATGAACTCCTTTGGTTTTTGCCTGTTTGAGAAATTCTTTATCTTTCCTTCTATTCTGAATGACAGCCTTGCTGGATAAAGTATTCTTGACTGCATATTTTTCCCCTTAGCACGTTGAGTATTTCATACCATCCTCTTCTGGCCTGCTAAGTTACTGTGGCCAGGTCTGCTGCTAACCTTAGGTGTCTACTCTTGTAGGTTAAGGACATTTTTTCCCTAGCTACTTTTAGAAGTCTCTCTTTATCTTTGTATTTTGCAAGTTTCACTATGATATGTCCTGGTTGTTGACCTGTTTCTGTTGATTTTGAGGGGAGTTCTCTGTGCCTCTTGGACTTGAACGCCTGTTTCTTTCCCCAGATTAGGAAGGTTCTCAGCCATAATTTGTTCAAATAAACCTTCTGCCCCCTTTTCCTGCTCTTTTTCTTCAGGGACTCCTGTGTAATTGCTGAGTCCCCTAAGTCTATATTCATGATCTAATAGGTTTTTTTTCCTTTTTTCAGCTTCATTATTTTCCATAATTTCACCTTCTGTATCACCTATTTCTTCCTCTGCTTCTTCCATCCTCACTGTGATTATATACAGTCAGTTTTGCATCTCAGTCATAGCATTTTTTTTATTTCAGCCTGACTAGTTTTTAGGTCTTTTGTCTCTGCAGCCAGGGTTTCTCTGATGTCTTCTATGCTTCTTTCAAGTCCAGCCAGTGTTCTTATGACTGTTGTTCTAAAGTGTTGTTCAGATACATTGCTTATATTTGTTTGAGCAAATCCCTGGTATGTGATTTCTTGATCTTTTTAAAATTTTTTTATTGTTATGTTAATCACCATACATTACATCATTAGTTTTGGATGTAGTGTTCCATGTTTCATTGTTTGTGCATAACACCCAGTACTCCACGCAGAACGTGCCCTCTTTAATACCCATCACCAGGCTAACCCATCCCCCCACCCCCCTCCCCTCCAGAACCCTCAGTTTGTTTTTCAGAGTCCATTGTCTCTCACGGTTCGTCTCCCCCTCTGATTTCCACCCCTTCATTCTTCCCTTCCTACTATCTTCTTCTTCTTCTTCTTTTTTTCTTAACATATATTACATTATTTGTTTCAGAGGTACAGATCTGTGATTCAACAGTCTTGCACAATTCACAGCACTTGCCATAGCACAAACCCTCCCCAATGTCTATCACCCAGCCACCCCATCCCTCCCACTCCCCCACCACTCCAGCAACCCTCAGTTTGTTTCCTGAGATTAAGAATTCCTCATATCAGTGAGGTCATATGATACATGTCTTTCTCTGATTGACTTATTTCACTCAGCATAACACCCTCCAGTTTCATCCACGTCGTTGCAAATGGCAAGATCTCATTCCTCTTGATGGCTGCATAATATTCCATTGTATATATATTCCACATCTTCTTTATCCATTCATCTGTCGATGGACATCTTGGCTCTTTCCACAGTTTGGCTATTGTGGACATTGCTGCTATAAACATTGGGGTGCACATACCCCTTCGGATCTCTACATTTGTATCTTTGTGGTAAATACCCAGTAGTGCAATTGCTGGATTGTATGGTAACTCTATTTTCAACTGTTTGAGGAACCTCCATACTGTTTTTCAGAGGGGTTGCACCAACTTACATTCCCACCAACAGTGTAGGAGAGTTCTCCTTTCTCTGCATCCCCGCCAACATCTGTCGTTTCCTGACTTGTTAATTTTAGCCATTCTGACTGGTGTGAGGTGGTATCTCATTGAGGTTTTGATTTGGATTTCCCTGATGCCAAGCGATGTTGAGCACTTTTTCATGTGTCTGTTGGCCATTTGGATGTCTTCTTTGTTAAAATGTCTGTTCATGTCTTCTGCCCATTTCTTGATTGGATTATTTGTTCTTTGGGTGTTGAGTTTGATAAGTTCTTTATAGATTTTGGATACTAGCCCTTTATCTGATGTGTCATTTGCAAATATTTTCTCCCATTCTGTCGGTTGTCTTTTGGTTTTGTGATTGTTTCTTTTGCTATGCAAAAGCTTTTTATTTTGATGAAATCCCAATAGTTCATTTTTGCCTTTGCTTCCCTTGCCTTTGGCGATGTTTCTAGGAAGAAGTTGCTGTGGCTAAGGTCAAAGAGGTTGCTGCCTGTGTTCTCCTTTAGGATTTTGATGGATTCCTGTCTCACATTTAGGTCTTTCAACCATTTGGAGTCCATTTTTGTGTGTGGTGTAAGGATATGGTCCAGTTTCATTCTTCTGCATGTGGCTGTCCAATTTTGCCAACACCATTTGTTGAAGAGACTGTCTTTTTTCCATTGGACATTCTTTCCTGCTTTGTCAAAGATTAGTTGACCGTAGAGTTGAGGGTCCATTTCTGGGCTGTCTGTTCTGTTCCATTGATCGATGTGTCTGTTTTTGTGCCAGTACCATACTGTCTTGATGATGACAGCTTTGTAATAGAGCTGGAAGTCCGGACTTGTGATGCTGCCAGCTTTGCTTTTCTTTTTCAACATTCCTCTGGCTATTCGGGGTCTATTCTGGTTCCATACAAATTTTAGGATTATTTGTTCCATTTCTTTGAAAAAAGTGGATGGTATTTTGATAGGGATTGCACTGAATGTGTAGATTGCTCTAGGTAGCATTGACATCTTCACAATGTTGGTTCTTCCAATCCATGAGCATGGAACGTTTTTCCATTTCTTTGTGTCTTCCTCAATTTTTTTCATGAGTATTTTATAGTTTTCTGAGTACAGATCCTTTGCCTCTTTGGTTAGATTTATTCCTAGGTATCTTATGGTTTTGGGTGCAATTGTAAATGGGATCAACTCCTTAATTTGTCTCTCTTCTGTCTTGTTGTTGGTGTATAGGAATGCCACTGATTTCTGTGCATTGATTTTATATCCTGCCACTTGACTGAATTCCTGTATGAGTTGTAGCAGTTTTGGGGTGGAATCTTTTGAGTTTTCCACATAAAGTATCATATCATCTGCAAAGAGTGAGAGTTTGACTTCCTCTTTGCCAATTTGTATGCCTTTGATTTCTTTTTGTTGTCTGATTGCTGTGGCTAGGACTTCTAATACTATGTTGAATAGCAGTGGTGATAGTGGACATCCCTGCCGCGTTCATGACCTTAGGGGGAAAGCTCTCAGCTTTTCCCCATTGAGAATGATATTTGCTGTAGGTTTTTCATAGATGGCTTTTATGATATTGAGGTATGTACCCTCCATCCCTATACTCTGAAGAGTTTTGATCAAGAAAGGGTGCTGTACTTTGCCAAATGCTTTTTCTGCACCTATTGAGAGTATCATATGATTCTTGTTCTTTCTTTTGTTAATATATTGTATCACATTGATTGATTTGCAGATGTTGAACCAACCTTGCAGCCCAGGGATAAATCCCACTTGGTCATGGTGAATAATCCTTTTAATGTACTGTTGGATCCTATTGGCTAGTATTTTGGTGAGAATTTTTGCATCCATGTTCATCAAGGATATTGGTCTGTAATTCTCCTTTTTGATGGGGTATTTGTCTGGTTTTGGGATCAAGGTAATGGTGGCCTCATAAAATGAGTTTGGAAGTTTTCCTTCCATTTCTACTTTTTGGAACAGTTTCAGGAGAAAAGGTATTAATTCATCTTTAAATGTTTGGTAGAATTCCCCTGGGAAGCCATCTGGCCCTGGGCTTTTGTTTGTTGGGAGATTTTTGATGACTGCTTCAATTTCCTTAGTGGTTATAGGTCTTTTCAGGTTTTCTATTTCTTCCTGGTTCAATTTTGGTAGTTGATACATCTCTAGGAATGCACCCATTTCTTCTAGGTTATCTAATTTGCTGGCATAGAGTTGCTCATAATATGATCTTATAATTGTTTGTATGTCTTTGGTGTTGGTTGTGATCTCTCCTCATTCATTCATGATTTTGTTGATTTGGGTCATTTCTCTTTTCTTTTTGATAAGTCTGGCCAGGGGTTTATCAATCTTGTTAATTCTTTCAAAGAACCAGCTCCTAGTTTCGTTGATCTGTTCTACTGTTCTTTTGGTTTCTATTTCATTGATTTCTGCTCTGATCTTTATTATTTCTCTTCTCCTGCTGGGTTTAGGCTTTATTTGCTGTTTTTTCTCTAGCTCCTTTAGGTGTAGGGTTAGGTTGTGTATTTGAGATCTTTCTTGTTTCTTGAGAAAGGCTTGTATTGCTATATACTTTCCTCTCAGGATTGCCTTTGCTGTATCCCAAAGATTTTGAACAGTTGTGTTTTCATTTTCGTTGGTTTCAATGAATTTTTTTAAATTCTTTAATTTCCTGGTTGACCCATTCATTCTTTAGTAGGATCCTCTTTAGCCTCCATGTATTTGAGTTCTTTCCGACTTTCCTCTTGTGATTGAGTTCTAGTTTCAAAGTACTGTGGTCTGTAAATATGCAGGGAATAATCCCAAACTTTTGGTACCGGTTGAGACCTGATTTGTGACCTAGGGTGTGATCTATTCTGGAGAATGTTCCATGGGCACTAGAGAAGAATGTGTATTCCATTGCTTTGGGATGGAATGTTCTGAATATGTCTGTGAAGTCCATTTGGTCCAGTGTGTCATTTAAAGTCTTTATTTCCTTGTTGATCTTTTGCTTAGATGATCTGTCCATATCAGTCAGGGGGATGTTAAAGTCCCCCACTATTATTGTATTGTTGTCGATGTGTTTCTTTGCTTTTGTTATTAATTGCCTTATATAATTGGCTGCTCCCATGTTAGGGGCATAGATATTTACAATTGTTAGATCTTCTTGTTGGATAGACCCTTTAGGATATAGTGTCCTTCCTCATCTCTTATTACAGTTTTTGTTTTAAAATCTAATTTGTCTGATATAAGGATTGCCCCCCCAACTTTCTTTTGGTGTCCATTAGCATGGTAAATTGTTTTCCACCCCCTCACTTTCAATCACAGGGGTGTCTTTGGGTCTAAAATGAGTCTCTTGCAGACAGCATTTTGATGGGTCTTGTTTTTTTATCCAATCTGATAGCCTGTGTCTTTTGATTGGGACATTTAGCCCATTTACCTTCAGGGTAACTATTGAAAGATATGAATTTAGTGCCATTGTATTGCCTGTAAGGTGACTGTTACTGTATATTGTCTGTATTCCTTTCTGGTCTATGCTGCTTTTAGGCTCTCTCTTTGCTTAGAGGACCCCTTTCAATATTTCTTGTAGGGCTGGTTTTGTGTTTGCAAATTCCTTTAGTTTTTGTTTGTCCTGGAAGGTTTTTATCTCTCCTTCTATTTTCAGTGACAGCCTAGCTGGATACAGTATTCTTGGCTGCATATTTTTCTCATTTAGTACTCTGAAGATATCATGCCAGTCCTTTCTGCCCTGCCAGGTCTCTGTGTATAGATCTGTTGCCGATCTAATGTTTCTACCATTATAGGTTACATATCTCTTCTCCTGAGCTGCTTTCAAGATTTTTCTCTTTATCTCTGAGACTCATAAGTTTTACTATTAGATGTCGGGGTGTTGACCTATTTTTATTGATTTTGAGAGGGGTTCTCTGTGACTCCTGGATTTTGATACCTGTTTCCTTCCCCACATTAGGGAAGTTCTCTGCTATAATTTGCTCCAATATACCTTCTGCCCCTCTCTCTCTTTCTTCTTCTTCTTCTGGGATCCCAGTTATTCTAATGTTGTTTCATCTTATCATATCGCTTATCTTTCGAATACTGCCCTCATGATCCAGTAGTTGTTTATCTGTCTTTTTCTCAGCTTCTTTATTTTCCATCATTTGGTCTTCTATATCGTGATTCTCTCTTCTGCCTCATTTATCCTAGAAGTTAGTGCCCCCATTTTTGATTGCACCTCATTAATAGCCTTTTTTATTTAGATTTGGTTAGATTTTAGTTCTTTTATTTCTCCAGGAAGGGTTTCTCTAATAACTTCTATGCTTTTTTCAAGCCCAGCTAGTATCTTTAAAATCATGATTCTGAACTCTAGGTCCAACATCGTACTAATGTCCATATTGAGTAGGTCCCTGGCAGACAGTACTACCTCTTGTTCTTTTTGCTGAGGTGATTTTTTTTGTCTTGTCATTTTGTCCAGAGGAGAATAGATGAATGAGAGAACAAAATGCTAACAGGTTAAAAACGTCCCCAGCAAATATACTCTAAACAAATCAGAAAAGACCTAAAACCAGGGGGAAAAGAAAGGGAAAGAAAGAAAAAAGAAAGAAAAAAAAAGAAAAAGATAAAAACAAACAAAAACAGAACAAAACAAAAATAAACAGAATATGATCAAATATGATCAGGCTAGTCCATAGATCAGTGCCACACACTAGATTTTGGGTGTATTTTGGTCTGTTAGAAGAAAGTGCCTCCTAAAATTTTAAAGAAAGAAAGACTTATATATGTACAAAATAAGGGTTGATACAATGGAGGGATAGAAGATGATTGTAAAGATGAAAATTATAAAAGATTTTATAAAAGGAATTGATACAACAAGAAGTTGTTTGAAAAAAGAAAGAAGATTTAAAAAAAAAAAGGGAGAGAATGTGATCAGGCAGGAGACTAGAACAAAGCCATACACTAGTGATTTAGGGTATATTTTGATCTGTTAGGAGAAACTGTATCAAAATTTTAAAGAGAGAACAACTTATATATATATGCCAAAAATAAGGGTATCTACTATGAAGGGATAGAATATGACCTTAAAATGAAAAATAAAAATGTTTTTTTTTCCAAAAGGGATTGAAAAGATGTTGGTTGAAAAAGGGAAAAAGAAAAATTTAAAAAAAAAAGTTAAAAAATTAACTTTGAAAAACTAATGCATCATGGTAAAAAAGCCATGATCTTAAAAAAAAAAAAAAAAGCTGATCTTCTGGGGGAGGGGCCTGTTGCCGTGGTTCCCAAATGTTTTTGCGGGAGGCGGAATTGCCCCGCCCTTGCTGGTCTGGGCTAAGTAATCCGCTCGGGTTTGCTCTCAGGAGCTTTTGTTCCCTGCAAGCTTTCCGCACAGATTTGGAGGACGAGAGTGAAAATGGTAGCCTCCCAATCTCCGCCGCAGAGGAGCCGAGAACTCGGGGGCCCCCACTTCTCAGTGAGCCCCAAGAGAAAAGCAGTCAATCATTCCCATCTCCCTGGTCTCTGGCTGCACTCCGTTCTCACCCGGCCTGTGACCGAGCGTTTCTATCTCTGGCACCCGACCCCGTGTGGAGTCTCCAAACCCAGCAGATCCCTGCGGTGGGTTCCCACGCCGCTCCGCCCGGGGGAGGAAGGGGAGTGTCCCCAGCTCTGCCACTTGTTGGGTCCCTGCTGGAGGGGCAGTGGCCCGACTGGGCCGCGGATCACGGTTTATGGCAACCCCGAGGTGAGAGTCCGCGCCTCAGCTCCGTCTCTGCAGCCGGCTTCCCACTTCCGATACCTGGGAGCTCTGCCGCACTCAGGCACCCCCGGTCTTTCTGTGACCCCGGGGGTCCTGAGACCACACTGTCCCGCGAGGTTTCCACCCCCCGCTTAGCCACTGGAGCGACGTCCCTTCGCGGAGCCGACTTCTACAAGTTCCAATTTTGTGCTCCGCGGCTCTATCACTTGCCAGAAGCGGCCCACGGAGGCCCCCTCCCCCGCCGTCTATCCTCCCGAATATCACCTCGGATTCACTTCTCCGCAGGTCCTACCTTCCAGTAAGTGGTTGCTCTCTGTTCAGAGAGTTGTTGCTATTCTTCTCTTCGATCTCCTGTTGAGTTCGTAGGTGTTCAAGATGGTTTGATCCCTATTCAGCTGAATTCCTGAGACCAGACGAAATCCAGGTCTCCTACTCCTCCGCCATCTTGCTCTGCCCCTTCTTCTTGATCTTTCTTTAGGGGAGAATTCCCCCATCTTGTCATCATTATGTCTAGGTTTCTGTCTTTGGGTATTTGAAAGCTTGTTATATTTGTTATTAATTACTTACTTACTGAGAGTAAGACTATATTAAGAAAGAGTCACACACTGTCCCGGGCCTGGTGCTTCAGGAAGTGTCTCTGGTGTATGCTGTTTGCACTCTGCTCTTGTGTTGTGGCGGCCCTTTCCCGCAGGTCCCACTTGCTTGCAGTGGGAGTGTTTAGGCCTTTAACTAGGTGTGCTTTGATTTGTTAAACTAAGCCTGATTTAAACAAACAAACAAAAAGCCTGATCTGAAAAAAAGGAAAAGGGACCAAAAAAAAAAAAAAAACCTCCAAAGAAACAAACAAAAAACTATAAGATAGTTTTCCAAAGAAAAAGAAAAAAAGGAAGCCTGATCCAAAGAAAGAGAAAAAGAAATGAGAAAACAAAGAATAACCTATAAGCCTGATTTCAAAAGGGAAAAAAAAAAGAGCAAGAAAGCCTGGTTCTATTTCCACTAGAACAGTGGCTCCTGGGTGGCTTAGTCAGTTAAGAATCTGACTCTTGGTTTTGGTGCTGGTCATGACTTCAGGGTCGTAAGATCGAGCCCCGAGTTGCGTCCCTGCTCAGTGGAGAGTCTACTTGAGATTCTTTCCTCTTCCCTCTCCCTTCCTCTCTGCTTCATCCCCTCTTGTGTGCATGCATGCTCTCTCTCTCTCTTTCAAATAAATAAGTAAATAAAATCTATTTCTACCAGAACTGAAGCTGACCCTTTGGAGCACTCTGTGATCAGTTGACTTGGTACATGCAGGGGGGCCTGTGTTGTTCCTCTGGGGTAGAGGCCTGCTGCCCTGGCTCACAGTCAGACCTTCCAGGGTAAAGATGCACCTGCAGGGTACAGGGGGTGGGGTTTTGTGTAAGCAGCTCTAGCCTCCACTGCGGGTGCTGTATTGCTCACTGAAGTCCACCTATTCACTGGTGGTTGGAATGGAGGAAGATGGCATCACCCTGCTCTCGCCTCTGCAGGGAGGGGAGCTCAGCCTGCACTGTTCAGGAAGCCCTCACAGAAAAGTGAACAGTCTCCCCTCTTGTGTCCCAGACTTCTGTTAAACCCCCTCCCTCAACCTGTCTGTGCCCAGGCCATCTGTACCCCTGGCGCCACAGTTCTGTGTTTTATGTCTGGCATGCAGCTGGGAATCACAGCTCCAGATTTTAAAGGACACTGCATGGTGCGGACCCTCTCCCCTCCTCCTCTGGAGAGCCTCGCTGTGCTATGTGTGGTGCCGCTTTGTCCCAGAAATGCAGTTGTACAGTTGCCCAGGTGCTTGGAGTTTATAGTGAAGGACAGTGAAAAGCAGCAGACAGGTTATCTGTCCTCTGAGCGGGCTTCTGTCCCTTGCTGATGAATGACCAACTCAATGGCACACGGCGGGTCTCTTGTCCTTGGAGAGGCAATATACCCTCTTCCAAAAGTACTCCAGGAAGGGGAACGTTCTCTCCCAGCAAGTGCATTCTATCTTATGTCCCCTTTTAATTCCTTAAAAGTGGAAGAATATCAAAGATACTTGGGAAGAGGTTTGATGTCAGAATCCAGTCTAAAATTTTGCCTGTTTTCTAGTCTCTTACTAATTCAACAACAACTTATAAAATGACTTATCTTTTTCAAATATTCCAGAATATTTAACCTAGTTTACATAGAAAGTTTCTTTCACAACAGTATTTTATCAGATTACATAATATTTAAAGAATTGCAATAGTAAGTATAAAATGTACAAAAAGGTTGAGGAGAAAAATACAGTTGGCACTTTGTAAACATGCAGCTCCGCTTATGAGAGCATGAATGTAAGCGCATGTCAGAGAGTAATCTAAGGCATTAGAATTCAGCATGCCATGGGCACGAGTCAGTATATTTGAATAAAAATATTTAATCTTCCTCTTCTATTAAGAGATCTTCTCTTGTGCTGTCCCTTTAGCAGATATGTTCAGTTGTTTGTTTCTTTCATTTTTGAAAGCAGATTAGTCCAAATGGTAAGAGTTCCCTTAGTGATTGAATAAAATTTTAATAAGAATGCTTATTTGGTCCAGTGAATCATCCCATGAACTGAATTCTAGCTGATCTTTTTACTTTTATGGAATCTCAGAGTAATAATGATAGTAGTAAATACTTACATAGTACTGACTGTATGCTAACACTGTTCTAAGTGCTTCATGTATAACAGTGTAATGCATTACCTCAGTCCTCTGAGGTAAGGGCTAATTATTCCCACCTTTACAGCTAGAAAACAGATACAGAATGAAGTAGCTTGCTTAAGGTCAGCTAGTACAATTTCAAGCCAGGACTCAAAGCCAAGCAGTCTGACTCCCACTAGTTTGGCTCCAGAATCTGTGTTCTGAACCATAATGCTAAACTCTTTCTGGATTCTAAAGATGGGATAGGACCAAGAAGGGCAGATAACAAGAGATGATGGGGGGGGGGGGGGTAGGGAGGGGAAGCTAAAAGAATGGGATTAGGAGGATCAAATGGTGTGCTATCCTTGATGGAAGAGTCCATGGTACTCCTAGCTCTGGTCTACTGTCAGATGACATTTTCTAATAAGGGAGAAAGGAGGAAGACTGTTTGGTACGTCCATTTTTACATATGTTAATTCCACTAAAATCAGTTCCTGCCTGAGTTCAAAAGCATATGCACAGACATGAATAAGTAGATCTTTAGGAGTATTATGCACATGTGATACACTGGGGTGTGACAACAGGACATTTAGAGGGGCTTTTGGCTTTGTTTAAGGTTGATGGGTTATACCACATTACAGAACACATACAACAGTGGGTTCATTCCAACAGAAAATGACTCAGAACCAAACAAATAAGTCTAAATACACATGGGGTATCTTCTCAGTATGTAATTAAACAGCCTCTTTCAATATCCTCAACCTCAGATTGGTAATTACAATTATGCTAATGGGTAGGCAGTAGTTCAGTGATTCTACATTGGGTTTACCACAATTCAGAGGCAAAGAGACCAGAACAGCGAGTTTGGAGAGCAAGTTAACAATGACAAAACTTTTATATTATGTATTTAAAATATCTTTAAAAAACAGAACAGAAAAAAAATTAGAACAAGAAATGTTGTCATTGGGAGTGTTACTTTTGCAGAGCTACTGTGTTTATGCCTCAGTGCCAGTAAAGAAACCAGGAAATACAGAATCTGAAATAAGGCTAAATATAATTTCCTAGGGCTGGAAAAATATGAGATATATTCATTTATATTCTAATTGTGTTTGTTTTCTCTCGACATGCATGCACAAGTGCATGCACGCACACACACATTCATTTATTGTGAGGATTTAAATGGTTTTCCCAAAAAATATATTCATTTACACCCTGCCACTATAAACATAAAAAATAAAAATTGAAATGAAATTCCCCTTCCTTTGTTTCAGTGTGAATCACTAAAGTCTGCCTTTCTCCATAACTCTTCCAACTGCTTAGAGGAGACGAGCTTATTTTCTTTGCCCTTCTGGTTCAAGGACAAAACTATATCTCTGCTTTTGGCAACCAGTAGGTACCAGAGTTATTGGCAAATATATTTTGTGGCAAGCTTTCTCAAAGCAAGACCAAATTTCCTTCTCCTGGGTGTTAATGTTCATCGTTCCTCGGCCCCCCCACCAACATAAATGCTTTTTCTCCCTCTCCCCACAGCATCCACTCCCCCTCTACCCAGGCAGCCAGTGTGCGGCTCATTTTCTTTCTCCAGACCCTCTTTTGCCTGTGAACAACTGTCCATGCCTTCTTCCTCCCCTGTAACACTGGTTTTCTCCTGAATCCTCACCCCATGCCTGTTTTTATCACTTCAATCAATCTTGTGTGGAGAAGAATCACTGGTAAAGTAGCAGAATAGTACTCATTCTTATAAAATTTACCTTAGGAGTTTTCCTGTTCAGCAATTCCTACACCTTTATGAGGATTTCTGATTTTTAGTTTGAATTCTTTACAGTCTCGTTCAGCAGATGCTGGTGCAAAATCATCAGACGAAGTAGTAGATGAGGTTGCTGGTGACATCTTGGGCAAACTTCCCAACAACTTTGATATTGAGGCAGCAATGAGGAGGTACCCAACAACTTACACTCAGAGCATGAACACTGTGCTTGTCCAAGAGATGGGACGGTTCAATAAGTTGTTGCAGACCATAAGGGAGTCATGCATTAACATCCAAAAAGCAATCAAGGTAAGGGGAAATGTACCAAGGAAAAATTATTGCAATAACTTATTCATTTTACTCAGCAAATATTTATTGAGGGGAGATTGTGTGCAAGCATTCTTTGTTCTTCATTCTGGGGTTAGAAGCAAAATCCCTGCCCTTGAAGAACGTATAGGATTCTGGGGATTACAGTTAGTAAGTGGGGAGGGAAGTATGGAGCACGTGAGCACAGTTGGCTAGATGGGTACATGCTAAGAAAACACAAAGGGTTAGAAAAACCAAACCTTCGCCTTCATAGAGCTTAAGTTTTAAAGATTTATTTATTTGAGAGAGAGAGAGAAGGAGAGTGGGTGGGTGGGGCAGAGGGAGAGGTAGAGAGAAACATAAGCAGACTCCACGCTGAGCCTGACTTGGGGGCTTCATCGCAAGCCCCTGAGACATGATCTGAGCCGAAACAAGGAGTCAAACATTTAACCAACTGTGCCACCCAGGTGCTCCCCCCACCATTTTTTTAAAATAAATAACCAATCTTCAATTTTATTTTATTTTTGAGAGAGAGAGGGAGAGAATCCCAAGCAGGCTCTACACCTAGTGCAGAGCTGGACGCTGGGCTCAGTCTCCCAACCTTGAGATCATGACCTGAGCTGAAATAAAGAGTCGGACGTTTAACTGACTGAGCCACCTGGCGCCCCCATAGAGCTGAAGTTTTAATAAAGGAGACAAAGATTTAAAAATATAAAATTTCAATAAACATTAAATTCCATGGAAAAAAAATAAAGGATCAGAGAGTAGAGAGTGATGAGTGGGAAACTCAAGTCATTTTGTGTCAGACGTCTGTGTCAGACGACCCTTGAGCAGAGGCCTGCACTTAAAGGCAAACCATGGAACATTTAAGCAAAGGATATAGCAAGTGCAAAGACCATGAGAAGAACAAGCTTGGCCTGTTCTGGGAACCCAGTAGGGAAGGCTCTTGTGGCTGGAGTGGAGTGAGCATGGCATGAGGGAAATGGTAGGACAGAGAAGCCACAGACTCATAGTGGACTTGTTGGCCATGGTTAAGATCATGAATTTCGTTCTAAAGTGTAAAAGTAAGGCGAGGTCTTCAGAGCGTTTTAAGCAATGACGTGAAATGATCTGTTTTACATTTTTTAAAAGTTCACTCTGACCACTCCAGGAAGGACTGTAGGGGAGCAAGAGAGCAGGCAGGGAGCAATTATGCTATTAAAGTAGTCCAGCTGAGCTTGTTTCTTATAGTAGCACTGGAGGGGGAGAGAAGTGGTTGAATAGGAGCTATTATTGAAAAAGGTGTCTACTAGGCTGGTTGTAGTGTCATCTGGCTGGGATGTCTGGCTAAGAAGCATTCCGGACCATGTATTTCTCCTTGACCTGGTTCTTCCTGTATCCTTCCTGGAAGAGAAAGGCCTGGCTTCCAGCATTCTGGGGAAAAGGGGAAAGAGGCCTTAGCATCCAATGTACATTCATTCACTTAATTCCTGACTTCAGGATGGTAATCTGACCCCAACTGAACCTGGCATCCCTCCAGGGATTTCTTCATTTTCCCTTCCAGTTTTCATTCAAGGTAGGTGATGTGCAGATTTGTGGGAGAAGTCCTAGAAATCTGTTTTTGAAACCCAATTTCAATAACCCTTTTCAATTAGCACCACCTTCCACTCCTCACTTTCACCTAGGGCTGTCAATTCCAAATACTTTTGGGTATTCTGCAGTGATATCTAGTTGCTGCTTAGCTTTCTCCTCTGCTAGTTTAGGATCAGGTTATCGCCTGGCTTCAACATCATCTGCCTACAGTACAAATGATTTCTAGCGCTCAAAATTGTGTTATTTTGCCTTTCCCTATTTTTTCTGCCCTGGTAAGCTTATGCCCTTAAAACATAAATTCTCTTACTGTTGTTTTTAGTGGGTTTGGGAAAGGAGGCAAAGGAAATGTGGGTGTTAAACCCATTAAATTTACTATAAAATCTTCTCCATATGTTAGTTGGAATAATATTGTCAACTATAGAGATAAGAGAACTGATGATGGCAACTAGCCCAACTGTAAGATCAATGAGGCAGTAATTTTCAAAGGTCTTGAAGTTTTAACATCTGTCCACCAGTGATTCAAAATGGAGTAAGATTGGGGCACTCGGCTGGCTCAGTTGGTAGAGCATGAAACTCTTGATCTCAGGGTTGTGATTTTGAGCCCCATGTTGGGCATAGAGTTTACTTAAATAAATAACAAAATGGGATAAGATCAATTAGACTTCATGAGTGGAACTGAGAATATTTTAAATTTTCAAAGGGTTTCATATAATTTTTCTAATTTTAAAATCATCACTGTTCTTTTAAGAAGGCAGGACAGAGATGTATTAGTTGTCTATTTAATAGAGCAGTAAACTAAGTCAAAATTAGGCTGTGATTAAATAGCTAGTGAGTAGCTAAGTATTAAGATTTTCCATGGTGGGCAAATGGGTGAAGGAGGTCAAAAGGCACAAACTTCCAGTTATAAAATAAAAGCCATGAGGAGGGCGTGCAATGTACAGCATGGTGACTAGAGTTAGTAATACTGTATTGCAAATCTGAAAGTTGTTGAGAGTGAATCTTAAAAGTTCTCATCACAAGAAAAATACTGTAACTATGTATGGTGACAGATGTTACCCCGACTATTGTGACCATTTTGCAATATATTCAAATATTAAATTGTATATATGAAACTAATACAGTTGACACTTGAACAACATGGGGGTTAAGGGTGCTGACCCCCATGTAGTCAAAAATCCACACGTAACTCCTGACTTCTCAAAACCTTAACTACTAATAGCCTACTGATGACTGGAAGCTTGTCCATAACATAAACAGTCAACACATAATTTGTATGTTTTATGTATTATGTACTGTATTCTTACCTTTTTCTGAAATTTTTCAGTATTTCTAGGTTACTTGGTTCATCCGTGAGTTTCTTCAAATAGTTACAAATCTCAAAAATTTCGATGTATTTATTGAGAAAAATCCACATGGACCCATGCAGTTCAAACCCATTTGTTCAAGGGTCAACTGTACCATGTTATATGTCAATTAGACCTCAATAAGAAAATTTTCCACAAAAATTTGATTAAAAGTAAAATTGTCAATGTTTTGTAAGGAATAGTTCAATGACTCCATGACTTACTGACAGCAAAAGAACATATCTTTTCTGTTTTTGCTATATGACTCAGCTTTAACTAATTACAATCTTAAAGGATAATTAGGAAAAGGGTATTTAAGAGAGGATTGTCCAAAATCAGTATTATCATGTTAACCAAAGGTTAAATGTGTTTCAGGGGCTTGTGGTGATGTCTACAGATCTTGAAGAAGTGGTTAGCAGCATTCTGAATGTCAAAATTCCAGGAATGTGGATGGGTAAATCATACCCAAGCCTTAAACCACTTGGGAGCTATGTGAATGACTTCCTTTCCAGACTAAAATTCTTGCAGGTGAGTTCATCTAAATGATCATATATTGTTTCTTTTTATTTCATTTTATTTATTTAATTTATCAGGATGCCTAATGTGATATTACTCTCTAGTTTTTCTGTGCATCCCAGGCACATATGACCACTACTCAGTATTGCATATAATTTATGTAACTGTTACACTAAACTGTCAAAATACTAGTTTTGGAAATAGACTCTCTGAAAGCTCCTTTAGGAACAGGTGTTCATATTTAGTAAACTTACACACTCAAGTCAGCGATGCTTGAAGAGAGAAAACAACTGGCTATGTTGATTTTTCCATTAAATACTAAGCATTAAAATAGATTCCTAGAGCACAGGACCTTAAAAAGCCAGGCAAGCTACTAGCAAGGAGCATTCTCTCTTCCTTGTCCAGCACTCTTCCAGATCATGAAGTCACTAGACTGCTGGTTCAGCCCAAGACAGTAATAATCTCAATGGCTAATTGTCTTGGAAATGTTGAGTGAGCAGAAGCCTGTCTCCTAATTATCTGGCAATACTGATGCTTAACTATGTAATTAATTATATTCATTACAAGTATTAATTTCCTAGATACTGTTCATAATGCATCAAAAACTGCCTGTGACTTATGTGAAAAACTGCCTGTGAGAGAATTTCTGCAGGGATAAAATGACTCAACTTCCCTTCCGTAACACAGGACTTCTGTTATACTAGGGTTGATACTTAAGAAATAAGATTGTTCTTGAAAGATGTAGGTTCTACCTTGGACTCTAACAGGGAAAAGTTCTTCAAATTCATTTGACTTCTATAATTTACTATTTAAAGTCAGTACTCAATTAGCTTATTAAGGTATGATATAAACAGAATTATTTAGGTATCTTGATATTTATAAAAATCTTAAGCTCTCACTACTGTTTCTTTTGGAAGTTCTTTGTATAATATTGTATTTCCACATGTTGGATTTCATTGTATTTTGGTAAAGTAGGTGGGAAAACTTCCAAAGGAATATTCTACTGGGCACTAATGACTAGAGAGAAAAAAATGGGAAAAATATTACCAGATGTTATAGGGATCTATTCTATTCAACTATGTAACATGATATATTGTGCAACAACATATATTGATATTCATTATTGTATGGGGCTTTTTGGAAGGAATCACTGGGCACGTATAAAGACATTTACTTCTGCATTAACCCACATTTTGGTACCCTAGCTGGTGCAATGGATATGAAACTGAAGTCAGAACAAACACCAAATAAGTAGCTTTTTAAAATCTTGACAGTATAGCTTTTTATTCCTCGAAGTATTAGCTCATTTATTAGTCTACCTAAAAGATAATGGGGGGGGAGTGTTTGGGGGTAAATTTTATTAAGCAGTGTTGAATTCAAAGTTGAAAGTCTCTAGCCTTAGAACACGTGTGCTTTGACACCACAGCAATGGTATGAAGTTGGCCCTCCTCCAGTCTTCTGGCTTTCTGGCTTCTTCTTCACACAAGCCTTCCTGACCAGTGCCCAGCAGAACTACGCCAGGAAATACACCATCCCCATTGATCTTCTTGGGTTTGACTATGAAGTGATGGAAGACAAAGAGTATAAGCATGCTCCAGAAGATGGTAAGTGCGGTGACAGAATGAGTTGGCTTATATCTAGGTACTGAACAGACATGACATTCTTGCTTACTTTGCTCAACTGTTAAAATTTTAATCATCATGTATGTTACTCTCAAATAGTTGAGGAAAAGAAATTCCTATCAACATGCAATATACTTTACAATCTGTCATCTTAAAAACAAATCAACAAAGAATTCCAACGTCTTAATATCCACATCCCCTCAGCTACCATCTCATGTCTCTCTTTCGTAGCAAATGTCTCCAAAGAATTGTCTTTACATACCCTCTCCAGGTTCTCACTTCCTAGTTGCCATCTACCTCTCATCCTCTCCAATAAACTGACGCTCTTCTTTTCAGAGTTAGTAATGACTTCTGTATTGAAAAATCCCATGAATTCAGTCTTCATCTTAAACTCTTAGCAGTTCTTACCAGTTGACATCACTCTCCTAGAGACATCCTTCTCCCTTTGTTTCTCCTGATTCTCTCACTGGATACATTCATGCTTCTTTGCTAGCTTTTCCTCCTCTAAAAACTGGAGTGTCCAAGGACTTAATCCTGGGACTGTTGCTCTTTTCTTATACTTTTATTCCTAACACACTCAGAATGGGCATATTGTTGAATGCCTGAAGGGCATGTAACAAACCTCCGCTGAGGTGTTTAGTTTATTGTTCCTTCAATTACATCAGCCTTTAAAATAATACATGCTGTGTACAACTCACTATAATACATGTTGTAAAAGGTATCAGTAAATAGATGTTTGAGTTCCCCCACCCTAATAAAAGTCAAAATATAGATTAGCAATATACCAAGAAGGATAAATAATTTGGTTCCAATTAAGTTGGGTAAAAGAAAATCAGAGGAGGGGTATGCAGTTGCTCTGTATCACTGTTGGGTTCCAGAATACCCCCATTATACACAGGTGGAAACTAAGGCTCAGGAAAGTTAACTAACTTGCCCAAGGTCTCTCAACAAACAATGGGAAGAGTTGGCCAAACCCAGGCCATCTGACTCTTATGCTTCACTAGCTGCTTTCTCTAAGGCCTGCTGAGTATTTTTATAGAAGTACAAGTTTGAAAACATTATCACATTTCTCAAGGAAAGTTTCTTGAAGAAGCTCTGGTTGATTCTTAAGTATTGCAAGATTTTTTTTTCTAAATTCTTCTTATATCATTATGATAAAAGGCAGGGAAGATGGCATTTGATTGAAGGCTAGGTAGTATTGATGTCCCTCAGAGTTATAGGTTTTTGAACTCAGTAAAAAATAGAATCACTAAGAGCATTGCCTGAAGTTTTATAAACTAGTTAATATTTAAGATAAAACTACTGAATTGCCAATCATTATACACTGAACTTAGACATGGTACAAGGTCATTGCTATTTCTTTTTACAGTGATTTACTAATTTAACCCACAACTGCTCTAATTCAAGATCTAAATATATTAAAATCCAAAATTATCTGGAAAATAGTGGAACAGATATCAAGTACAATTTAAGGATTAATAAGGACCATTTAGTGTTCTGAGATCATGTAGTAAAGAGTAACCATCAGTTAAATAAACCATTTCACTGAATACTAAAGTATCAGCCAAGGTTTGATTTATAATAGCTGGTAGACAGTCACTAATTTGTGAATTTGTTTTTGTACACACACACACACACACACACACACACACACACACACACACACACACACACATACATTTTCACCAATAAACACAGATATCCACAATATAGCATTTTTGTCATTCCTGTTTTTTCCTTCCAGCTTAGCTATCAAAATGAAAATGAGATTCCATGGAATGACTTGGAGCAATGGACTTTTCCTAAGGAACACCTTTCTTATGGGACCCTCATGGGAGGAATCCAGATCACACCTGGGAAAAGCTTGGGCTAGACTATTCCCCCCCCGCCCCCCGCAGTTTATCTCTACCATTCCATCAGCCTTTCTCTTTCATACACACTTTAGTGTATTGCCTGTTTCTGGGTTCTGGGGCTCACAAAGAGGTCAGCCTTATTTACCTAAGGTTAAATTAAACTTAATGAAAAAGGTCACTCTTAAAAGTGACTCGTAAAGTGGCCACCATGCCACTGTAAATCTGCAGATTTGGAATCATACATTCTAGCTGTACTTGCGAAGATTCCTCTTATCTGAATTATCAGTACTAATGGGGAACTCAGAGTCCCCAGTGAAGGGCATTACACAGCAAGGAGGAGGCAGAAAATGGTGAAGAGAGGAGCTGAAGAAGCCATAGCTGATACTGTATGCCGACCACATCTCCTAGATGGCAAAGGTATGGCTAGAGTAGGAGCGGTTCTGAAACCAGGACCCAGTTAATATCTACCTATCCTTTTAGATCTTGTGTCTTCCCCATGGTCCGTATGGACCATGAGAAAGAGAAACGTGTTTGTATATCCCCCATCACATTTCCTATAAAATTGTTGCTGGGTTGGAGTTAATTTTATCCTTATTGCGACTTTTCTTAGGTGTTGAAATGAACTGTTCACTTTTTCTGACATTATCTTTCTTCCCCAAGTGAGGAATAGATAATCTAATTGGTTAGAACCAGAGATTTACTGGGCCATGCTTACAAGTCAGTGGGGCAGGGTATTAAATGGCTCTCTGGACCTCTCTGTAGTCTTATGTTTCCCTATTCCTATCTATTACTGTGGCTGCCCTGCAGGCCTTGGATCTGGCTGGAAAGATTAGTATGTAGGATGTGGTTACAGACCAACCTCTCTCTCCCTCAGGCAGGTCTATCCCCAACATTGCTCCAGGCTCAAGGTGCATTTTGCAATTTAGCTTTACCAGAGTAATACTTGACAAGTTACTGGACAAGTGCTTTGCCCGTTAATAAAACTGGTATCTTATTCCAACTATTCTTTCCATCAGTTAAAACCTAGAGAGGAGAAAGTCTTCCTCCCCCTCAACATCCATCACTGGATTATTCACATGTGGCTTTTAAAATTAAATTGTAATTAAAGTCCCTCAGTCACACTTAATAGCCAGTGGCTACCATATTAGAAAGTACAGATCTAGAATATTTCTATTATTACACAAAGTCCTATTGGACAGCACGGCCCCTGTGGATTTTTAAATACAACTTTATGAAGCGCTTTCAGTGATTAGCTGATTTGACTCTAACAACTCTACAAGGTAGACAAGTAGGCATTATTGTTTTACAAATGTTTTCCAGTTGTTCTCAGAGGATCAAACAGGCCTGAAGTTGAAAGACTTGCTCAACGTCACACCAAAAATTAGGAACTAAGACCTAGGTCTCAGTTCCACATTGCTTCCCTTCACGTCTGTGCAACAATTACGATGAAATGTTTTCATGAGCATATACCTGTATTCAACCTGTGAGGCTTCATACAAAAGGACAAAAGGATCGGAGTTTCAGTGATTTCCTAATTTGTGTTCTTCTGTGGATAGTGTATGACCTTCCGTTCCAGAGGGAGTTCATCCTTGTGCTCTCCCACACAGACTAAGGAGAGGTCTGGGAGTGAGAATAAATTCTAGAAGGGAAAGAGAGAAATAACTTTCATGATATTCGAGATCTGAGCAAGGATATTTTCTTCACATGCTGCCTAGAAGCCACTGGATCCCTTAAAACTACATTAAGAATTTTTCTTGCAGATTTCATGGCCTCTCACATTATAATCACTGGCCAATTAAAAATATAAATCTGATACGGTTCACCCAGACTGAGAATTTCCCATAGACTAATTTAAAATTTCTTTTCTCTTTGATTTTCCACATCAAATCTTACTATTGAATTAACTAGGCAAAGTGTAGATATTGTTAGAATATGGATGTTAAGATGAAGCATTCAGCATATTGCTTTTATCTTAGAACAAGCCTTAGGCTGCTGACCTAGTATCCTCTGCAGAGCACTCACTTATAGAAATTTCAGATTCAGAACTTAATCAATATGCATATTTAAACAGGTGTGTTAACCTGCTGCTTTTATATTTAGGTGTTTTCATTCATGGATTATTTTTGGATGGAGCTTCCTGGAATAGAAAGATCAAGAAACTTGCAGAATCACATCCCAAAATTCTTTATGATACAGTGCCTGTGGTTAGTATTTAATATACTGATACGGGGGCGGGGGATGCTCTTTATACACACACTCCCCCCACAAACAGTCATTCCCATTCATGGTAATTGTGTTTTATAAAGTTCCTGCCAGCACTGAATTAGTGAATGCTGAACCACAGCTCCTAGGAGAAATACAAGGTTAAGTTTCTATGATCCTCTGTTCAAATTTTTGTTAACCGATCAAGACATAAACTCGTTTTGTGTTTGTTTAAAAATGCCATATTTAATATATACTTTTGATTCATTAACATTGAACTCATGGACAACTGCACTGTAACTCGTGCCTGGATGAACCTTATGGTATTTCCTCTGTAAGACCCACTTCAGCCTTCTTGCGCTCAGGAACACTAGATAGCACCAGAGCACTACATTTAAGGGCCATTTTAAACAGGGAAATCACTAAAACAAACAAACAAACAAAAAATACAAAAAACTCCTTTTAAATAACCTATCAAAAGGAAACTTGTTTCCATTTACGAGAGGTGAAATAGAAAAACAGAATGTGACCAGGTTCAACCTCAGCTGGGAACATACTTGTTTGGTGGCTCACATTTGAGGCTCTGAGCATGCCTGTGATCATAAAACAGAGTATTGGTTTTAGGATGATGAGTAAATTTCAGTGATAAGCAGATCTGCAAATACAGAATCCAGGAAGAATGAGGATTGACTGTATATATGTATTCACATATGCATATATACATAGATATTTGTATTTCTTACATATACCTTGACCTAAAAATACTTGTAGACTAAAAGATTACTATATGAAAACCATCCACATAAAAATGTTTGTTTGCTAGGAACCTATCTTCAGTATGGGCCAACTAAGCTATGGAAGATATTGTTTCCAACTGTTACTGCATCATGAGAAAATGCCTAGATATTCACACACTTGGAAAGGCCTGTCTGGGATGGTGTGATAAAATATAGGCTGTGGATTTACATGTATTGTTTGTGGGACACTGGGAGCAGCTTAGACAAAAATCCTAACAGGTTCAGTGAGGGATCAGCTAACAGCCAATTCCACAAGACCTGCCCTATATGCTAAGATACTATGTATGGACAGAGAGTTTTAAATAGGAAACCCAAATTCAAAGTCACAGGGCAAACGTTTACAATTTCAGGAGTTGATTAGAATTTTTCTAGTCTTTTAAGGTAGTTTGCAATGAATACAAAGGGATTTATAAGTGGATGATTCTCTTGAATAAGTAAGTCACTTAGAAAAATTCTCATTAAGAAAATGCATTCTTGGCTAAAGTGAAATACACTCAAGTGTTGTTGGGTCCTTATATTTAACTATATCCGAAAAACTGCTTTATGGATTCCACAGTAATGTGGGAGAAACATAGACTAGCATCCCTATTAACACATTCATACAATTTATTTTGACCTGAGAAACCTAAAAGAGGGCTCTCAACAGTGGGGCTGTCAAACCATTATCCCCTCAAAGATTGCTGCTACTGTAGTGGAAAAAGGAATTCAATTAGATTTTAAAACACTATTTCATCATTATGACCGGTTTGTTCTTTACTCTTAAATTCAGAGATCAACTTGCCCCACATCATTTTTTTTTTTTAGATTGGTTAGGTTAGTTAGGTTTAACAGTGCTTAATATTTTAGGAACTTGGCTAATGACTTTCTAAAAATAAAGTGGGTATTTAAACAGCACAGTGTATGTAATAGCCCCTTTAAAATAGTCGCCTAAAATGGCGAGGTGATCGAAGTTCTAGAATCACTGACAAAATCCTTTCAGATTTTTTTTTGAGATTGGCCTTTATCAAATTAATATGGTGACATGATTATCAATGGTAGGGGTTCCCTTTGAAAGTATTTATGATTTTGTTGTTGTTAATGTAAACAGTCAAAAGTCATCCCCAGGTAAGTATGGTGAAGAGGTGAGAAATACATGGATAACATATGTTTCTTGAGAGGTGAAAATAATTATTTTTTCTCATTTAGTTTGCTCCGAAAATAGTTCTGAGCAAAATGCCTACGAATAAACTTACCCAAGGAAGTGAAGGACCTATACTGTGAAATTGAAAACAACAAAATGGAAAGACATTCCATGCATGTCAGAAGAATTAGTAGTTAAAATATCCATACTACCCAAAGCAATCTATGGATTTTATGCAATCCCCATCAAAATACCAACAGCATTGTTCACAAAACTAGAATACCAAAATTTGTATAGAACCATAAAACACCCCGAATAGCCAAAGCAATCTTGAGAAAAAAGAACAAAGCTGAAGACATCACAATTTCAGATTGTAAGATATCCTACAAAGCCACCTAATCAAAATAGTATGGTACTGGCACAAAAACAGACACACAGAGCAATGCAGAAATAATCCCATACTTACATGACTAATTAATCTACAGTGAAGTAGGCAAGAATATACAATGGGGGAAAACACAGTCCTTCAGCAAAAGGTGCTGGGGAAATGGGACAGCTACATGCAAAAGAATGAAACTGGACCATTTTCTTACACCATACACAAAAATAAATTCAAAATGGATTAAAGACCAAAATATGGGGCCTGAAACTATAAAATAGAAGAAAACATAGGCAGTAATCTCCTCGGCATTGGCTTTAGCAACATTTTTCTAGATAGGTCACCTAAGGCAAGGGAAGCAAAAATAAGCTACTGGGACTACATTAAAATAAAAAGCTTTTGCATCGTGAAGGAAACCATTAACAAAAGAAAAAGGCAATCTACTGAATGGGGGAAGATATTTGCAAATGATTCTATCCAATAAGGGCTTAATATCCAAAATACATAAAAAACATATAACTCGAGCAAAAAAACAATTAAAAAATGGGCAGAAGAACTGAATAGACAGTTTTCCAAAGACCAGCTACAGATGGTAAACAGAAACATGAAATGATGCTCTTCATCACTAATCATCAGGGAAATGCAAATGAAAACCACAATGAGTTACCACCTGACACCTGTCAGAATTGATAGAATCAAAAAGACAACTGGAGAAAAAGGAACCCTTGTGCACTGCTGGTGGAAATGCAAACTAGTGTAGCCACTGTGGAAAACAGTATGGAGGTTCCTCAAAAAATTAAAAATAGAAATACCGTATGATCCAGTAATTCCATTACTGGGTAAGATAAATGGAAACAACAGTCAAGATATGGAAGCATACCAACAGTCTATCAACAGATGAGTGGATAAAGATGTGGCTATATATAAAATATTATATGTAGGTGTACATCAATGTATATACATAATATATGGAATAGAATATTTTTCAGCCATAAAAAAGAATGAGATCTTGCCATTTACAACAACATGGATAGACCTAGAGGGTATAATGGTAAGTGAAAGAAGTAAGAGAAAGACAAATACCATATGATTTCGCTCATGTGGAATCTTAATAAAACAAATGAAGAAATGGAGACCAAAAAAAACCCCAGACTCTTAAATACAGAGAGCAAATTGGTGGTTGCTAGAGGGGAATTGGGAGATCGAGGGGAGGGTGGGTGAAATAGATAAAGGGGATTAAGATATACAAACTTCCATTATATGATAAATGAGTACAGAGATGAAAAGTACAGTATAGGGAATATATACAGTCAGTAAGATTGTAATAACGTTATTTGATGACATTTGGGGAGTTTACTTGAGTACTGAGTAATGTACAGAATTGTTGAATCATTATGTTGTACACCTGAAACTAATATAACAATTATACTTCAATTTTAAAAAGTGCTAATACAAATTAAATGTTTTGAACAATGGCAGTACTGCTAACAAAAAATCTATTTGGGCCACAGAAACTTGCAGGCATAGAATTGAACATATCCTATTAGGTTCAAATGTAAATATAACTACACCCTTGACTTAAAAAAACTTACGCACTTTCTTCCAGATGTGGCTAAAGCCCTGTAAGAGGGTAGATATACCAGAACGACCAAGTTATGTTGCTCCATTGTATAAGACAAGTGAGCGGAGAGGAACATTATCCACCACTGGTCATTCTACAAATTTTGTTATTGCCATGACTCTTCCCTCTGATCAACCCATGGAGCACTGGATTGGACGAGGTGTAGCGTTATTATGTCAACTTAATTCATAATTCGAAGACACTATTTCCCTGTTCCTATTTCTTGTTAAGATTGCTGGGAAGAAAATATAAACAATTTGGTTTGTCAATTTCACTTAAAGCTGTACTTAAATTAAAAATTTATGTGCAAATGCAACACATATTTTTAAAATGACGCCTACTTCAGTGTAAGGAAATGTTCTGAAATAAAGACTAAAGAAAACACACTGGTGTATTTGCTCTTTTTGAATAACTTTATTTTGGGAGAGTTCCATAAGCATTAGGAACATACATAAAATGACAACACCACTGTTGACAATGAAAAAAACAGCATTTGATCATTTCCAGCTTTATAAATTTTTAAAAAATGATTCAGTTACAACAAAAAAAAAAGTTTAGATATTTTAGCAAGTATCACCTTGCAGGACCATAATCATATTTAAGCCACTGACTTACTGTTAATGGAAAAAATTCACACTGCATCTAGTTACTATAGTATTTCTACGCATAATCACAGCTGATTGAATGCAATGTGATATACACCAAAATTCATATGGATGTCACACAGTGACAGCATTGTACAAGTAACATGAATGACCTCCAACAAACACAAGTTAAATTAGACTGGTCAAGCTAAATGGAATGTTGGAGCCAAACAGAAATGTAGTGGAATTCAGATTGTCTAGTAAGACTTGAAACTATACACTAGAATGATGTGGAAACTAAATACTGGTGGAACCCTAACAAAATACTAGCAGCAACTGTTACAGCCCTCTTAATAGGTTAAAAAAAAAATCTAGCAGATGAAGGTAATACCATTTTTTTAGAGAATATAAAACTTCATATACTGCAGCAGAACTTGTTTGCTTTAAACCAGACCTTTAAGACTGGGAATATATTCCAACTGTTGCTTTTCAAAAAAGTTTTAAAATTAAGCAGATTTAATGCTGGAATGCAGAATCCTCCTTGGGTACAAAAATGCAAAAAGGAACTAGAAATATATCTTGGTTCAGAAAGCAAGATATTTTAATCACTTGAAGGTGGCAGTACTAAATAAAATATCAGCACCTTGTAGCTAGGTTGCTTGAAGGGCCAAGCAATGAGATGAGGACTGTGCTAATTCAGTGCCCAATGCTGAAAATATTTTAAGGAGAAAACGCCTACTTATTATAGGAGGCCATGGAGAAAGCCAGAAATAAGTTTTCAAATTCAGGCATTAATTAAGAAAAGAACACCTCAGCTTCCTTGCTTACAGCACAAAGAAGAAACACTGGCAAGACTCTTACTACCTGGATAAATGTGCTACTCTCAAAGTTTTATTTTTTAAAAGTTCACGAAGAGGAAAGGAGCTGAGGAGAGAAGGAGGGCTAAATGCAAACACTTTAAATGGAATGGAAGGAGTCCGCCTCTTAAATATTTGAGCAGTAAGATTTTTAAAGCAGCTGCATTGGTAGCCAAGCGGATTAAAACAAAGCTGCCTGCACATAGTTCAAATACAGTTTACCGGGCATAAATGAAGACCATGTGGCACAAGACGTAAACAGAAAGCTACATGCAATATGACTAGTACTACAAATTATTAGGTAAAAATTCAGGATAAACATGGCTTGCACTTCTCACAAATCACTCAATTATGCTAGAACAGGGCACCTCTAAGAGACTAGTCCCTATCAGGCACCAATAGCATATCTTGGCACAGAATGATCAAGTGATTTCATCTGCATTATTTAAGTTTATCTTCCAAGTCACTTGGTACCATGATAGCCATGGTATCGATGGAGAGTATCCTTATAGCCATTTTAATTGACATGTAGAGATTATGGACATGGTAAACTTGGGTTTTCTGCCTTATCTTCCTGCCAGTCACAGCACGTGCTCTAGGTTCCAAAACCAAACCGGTAAAGCAATGCATACATTTAGAACTTAAATTTCCCAAATAACTGGTTAGTACTGTTAAAACAGGAAAGCTGAATATTTCGACTATGTTTGGGTTCTTCTTTTTTCTGATATTTCCTAGAGGGTCACACTTTTAACAACAACAACAAAAAAACATTTTACCACATGCTCCAACTCCCTACCCCCTCCAAAAATCCCAAAAAACAAAAACAAAATTGAAGTTTGAAAGAAAAAACACCCAAACACCAAGTATAATATTAATACAAAGAACCATTATGAATCTTTCATTAAACTGAAGTTCACACAAACATACAATCACAAAGTTCAGTAGTTTAGGCTGCAAGTTTAAACACTATGCCAATATATACAAAAATAGTAACTCTAGATTCAAGAATAAGGGCTTTTCCCAATGCTAAATTCATACTCTAACGCAGCCTGAGCTCTCCTCTAGTTCCTACAAGCCTACTTTATGCAGTTTCAAAATTGTATCAAGTTGATCCCCATTACCTTAGGTATATATGTAACTGAATTAAAGGACACTACAATTCATTTTTAGCACAAAGAAAAGTCTGCCCGAAGTCCATTTAAAATATTTTTAAAGTTTAAATGATTTTTTGGTTCAATTTCTATTTCTGCATAGCCACAGAAGTTTCTACTACCAAAGAGACTACTTTAGTGTTTTATATGATCATTTTTTTAAAAGTCTTAATCAAACCTATATCAACATTGGTTCATGGAGTCCCATTTTCTCCTTTATCACAAGCTTTATATTTTTAAAAGACCCCTTCACACAGGGAAAAGCAGTACTGAGCACCAGTCTTTTGTGGTTAGGCTCAAATCTATGGAACTTGTAAGTAGTGCAAGCCACTGACTTTTCTTTGAGCAATGTGCATACAGTACTAGGAACAGATGCAAAGCTGCATGGTATCATTCTCGTAATCCACAATGATTACTGGGAATGGTTAAAACTGGAGGTCAAACACAATTTTGTCTTCATAGAGGGCAATCACCAGCATAATGGCAAATCCAAACAGCAATCCTAAATTCTGAAGAATGAATTGTCCCACTGGACAAAAGCCATGTTCTTCATTGTCACCATCACCATGCAACATTTCTGGAAGCTGGAAAAAAAAAAACAAAAACAGATACTTATAAGCAATTTTGTATAATACTCTGCTTAATTTTTTTTTACATTCTTCTACTTTAATGAATAAAGCATAACTACAAATAAAATTATTCTATTAAACATAATGCTAACCATAACACATATTTCATCCAAATGCTGACAAGGTTTATGCTCTACCTATGTAATAAGTACTAAATCTGTTCCCTTCTAAACCCTGAACAAATGCAAATATATGCGTTAGCCATTTTCTAAAGTTACCATCCACTGACCTTGTCATTTGCTTTATGTTGAAGTATAAGACGATTTATTATTGCCAATAAAACTCTCCAGGAAAGACCAACACATTTACTGATCTTAAAAGCACTGAAAACACAAGATTCTTTGGGGGGATACCTAATTCAAGACTTTTCATTTCTTTACCCCTTTCCATTTAAAATTCTCATATCCAGCTGCACATGAGAGCAAGGACAGACATTTACAGATGATTCCTAATTGGTTGTCTCTATGCCCTTAAGCTGTTATTTTCCTTGCAATAATAGAGAAAATAGTCTCTCAAAGCTATCCAGCCAGACTACCACCAAGTGGTGCACCCTGCCTTCACAGGGTCCTCTATTTCTCCTAATCGTGATACAATTTCAAAAACCTGAATGTTTCCAATACCTTTAAAAGCACAGTTCATTGAAGTTTATAGTTCAATTTCTAAAGCATAAGCATATACTATTACATTTAAGAATAACGCATAGTTCAAAGTGTAAAACTTAAGTCTTAAGTAAATAAGATTTGTTAAAGAAAATGAATGTGCATAATTAAAAGCATAAAGTCTTTCCACCCACATCTAATCAAAATTGTGAAAGAACTGCTACTTCCACGTTTCATTTTCTTGTTTCCTGTGTATTGCAATTTTCAAGTTTGCGATGATATCATCAGAAAGATGACACTGATATGCTACTCTCTTAGACACTAAACTTTACTCCCAACAATATCTTGGTGCTTTTCGGTTCAGAGGGGAAAAGTGTAGTATTAAGAACATAATGCCTGCCTAGGAAAAAACACTATTGTTCATTTAATTCAATTATTGTTCAATTAATCCAGCTACCATATTCTGACATTTGTTACAGTACATTTAACAATCTCCTGAGGGTTCTATTTAAGAGCTACTTCATGCTGGCCATCTATTTTGTTCAAAAGTTTATGGCAGTAGTGTATAATGGTTAATGGAGGCTACTATTCTTTTCGAGCAGAATTAAGTAATTGTGACAGAAAGGACTGTAGACAGCAGAGCTGATTAACTGTGATAGAGACCACATGGGCTACAAAGCCTAAGTATGTACTATCTGTCCCTTTACAGAAAGTCTGCTAACCTCTGGTTAATGGATTAAAACTAAATCTGGCAACTTCCTACCTGTGGTTCTAGTAAGAAGACTATTTTATCTCTTCTCCTTTCCTCAAGTTTTCATTATGACAAAAACTTTTAAATCTGGCTTTCCTTAACACTGAAGCATAAGTAACAATACAGGATGTTTCACAGATATATCCCCTCTAGATATGTGTACATACCACCCAGAAGAGGCACTATGCCTTCCCCCATTCAATTCTATCCTGAATGCCCACACCCATATTTGTTGATCGTAACCACAGCGAAGAGCCAGCCGTACCTACTGGTATGATCATACCTGTTAAAATTCAACAGTGCTTCCAAGCTGGCTGATAAAACAGCTGCTTTGCAAAGCCCTTAAAACCAGGTGGATACTTCCACCTGGATGTCCTAAAGATATCTCAAACTAAAACTTCTGATAGTATTACTATCATATGAATGACTGTAAATGAATGAACACCTCCTCTCTATAGTCAAACTGGTCTTTCTAAAACAAAAATATGAGCATGTCATTGTTGCTTAAACCTTGTAATGGCTCCTTAAAATTTACAAGATAAATTCTCATTTTTTATAGCACTACCTTTTGTGTGACTGTCATGATCTGGCCAACATCTACCTGATGACCATGGATGTAATTTCTTAATCCATTTTTTCCATTTAATATGAGAAAAAAATAATTTCAGTGCCATTAAAATCCTAAAATATATGTGGGTAGTTTTTCTTCTTGGATATTTAGGTGTTTCCAATGTAATTATAACATTATAAATGCTAATGTAAAAATACTTTAATACAGTTTTACTTTTGTTTGCTTGCTTGTTTTCTTAGCAGTAGTCATGTTAGGTTATTTTCTCAGGCTATAGTTCCAGGAATAGACTCACTGGTTAAAGCAATGGTGCTATTCATCACTCTGCTTTCTCATATGCCCTCTCCTCTTGCTTCTAATAAACTCTTCTATAGTTTTTACGACTCAGCTCAGATCTCCCATTCCAGAAAAATTTCCTTAATTTATTTCCCCCATTTTTTAGCCAGCCCCTCTCCATAGTTCCACAAACATGGTGCACTACTCTATCGTAACCCATTATCAAAAGAATTCTAATTAATGGCTACTTTTCTTCTTCATTAGATTATTAATCCTTACTGTAAAGGTTACCTTGTTCTTTTTACATCTTTAGCTTCCTAGCATAAGAATTAGCTCATTTATTTTTCATTCAACTAATTGTAAACTACTTCTCTAGTAGTAAAATGAAATACTACCAGAAAAGTTTGCCCTCCCAGAACGGACATCCATGTGGGGCACACAATGAGCTCAATAAATAAGTAAAATGTTTAGTGTGTTATTGATAGATCAAGATCCAAGTGCAAAGGAGAAAAAAAATGAAGTAGGGATAGAAGATGTAAAATGTTGGGGTAGAGGTTGAAATTTTAGATGGGAAGCCTCAAGAGGAGTGAGAAAGCTAGCCAGGAGAACGTCTGCAGGAAAATATCCCACATGGAGTGACCAGCAAGAGCCAGGCCCCTGAGGCAGTGTGTGCCTCCCGGGGGATAGGGGGAGAAGAGGAGGTAAAGAGAGAAATTAGGGAGGGCTAAGGGAGGGAGAGGAAATTCACAAGGAGCCACTGAAGAATTTGAAGCACCCAAGTTACATGACTGTTGACTCAATGTCGTGGACAGGGCAACAACAGAAGCAGGGAGAAAGTTAAGAGAAGAAGATGGTGGCAACAGAGGTGGTTAGGAGGTGGAACCCTCCCAGGACTTAGGATGAGCCAGAGGTGGGGGGGACAGAGAGAGTTGAGTCAAAGAATAATAATCAGGGTTTCGATCTGAGCAACTAGAAGAATGGAATCTTCATTTATAAGACAGGGAATCCTGCAGGAGTTGCTGGTCCAACGAGTTAAGACTGGCAATCTCAAGAGCTAGGCTCTAAACATACTCAGCTTGTAATTCCTTTCAGACACTCAGGGAAGGAGGAATCAGACTGACCTGGACTTAAGGAAAAGTCTGGGCTAAAGATGTAAACATAGGAATTATCAGCCATTAAATATTTAAAGTCATGAGACTAAATGAGATTACCTAGAGGGCTTTCACCAACATTTATAGGTAAGGGAGAAGGAGAGAACCAGAAAACAAACTGAGAAAGAAAGATGAGAAAGGTGGTAAGCCAGCAAACAGTGGTGGCATAGAAGCCAACTGACACGAAAGCATTTCAAAGAGAAGAGACTAAGCTACTGCCAAATGCCGCTGTCAGTGAAATCAAGATGGACGGGGTACATGACCATGGACTCAGAAACGTCATGGTCGATGGCAGATTTGGCCAAAGCACTCTGGCAGAGCAGTGAGGGAGAATACCTGATGAGGCCAGACTCAAGAAAGAAGAGAATTAGAAAATAAGAAAGGGTAATTTGCTATACAGCAAAGAAAACGGTGGTTGAGGACTAAAATGGAAACTGGAGTTCAAGAAAGTCCCTCTCTTCTACTTTTGTAAGTGAGAAGTACAGGAGGTTTATATGTTCAAAGAAATGATCCAGCAGAGAGGGGAAAAATGAACGACTGAAGAAAGGGGAGAATTTTAGGAAGTTAGTGAAAGGGGACAAGTTCCAGGACATGGCTTTAAGGAGCTGTCCTCAGTGAGGAACACAGATTTCTCTACTGTAACAGGAAAGAGGGTAAATGGACAGATACAAGGAGAGGAATAGAAATGGTGATGGGAACCCATGGGAAGTTGTCTTGATGGCTTCGGTATTCTCCATGAAATAGGAAGTAAGGTCATCAGCTGAGCACGGGGACAGGAAATGAGGTGTTAGAGTCTAAGAAAAAACAAGGAAATGGCCAACTCTAGGTACAGAGTGTAAATAGTTTTTATTTTTTATTGATATTTTCTAAACTATAGGCAGTAATTCTGTGATTAAAAATTTAGGTTACATAATTTTGAAATGAGACTAACAAATCCTACCAGGAAGAAAAGTGAGCATAATATATAAGTTAAAAATAAAAAGTAATGAGGGCACCTGGGTGGCTCAGTTGGTTGGGCGACTGCCTTTGGCTCAGGTCATGATCTTGGAGTCCCAGGATCGAGTCCCGCGTCAGGCTCCCTGCTCAGCGGGGAGTCTGCTTCTCCCTCTGACCCTCCCCCATCTCATGCTCTATCTCACATTCTCTCTCTCAAATAAATAAAATCTTTAAAAAAATAAATAAAATAAAAAGTAATGAAACTACTAGTTCTGCAAATACACTGCCTAACATATTTAAGATATTAAGGTAAAAATAAAATTATTTGTTAGTGTTTAGATTTGTTAACTTTAAAGTTAGAAATAAGGAAAATTATGTAAATCCCTAGGAATATACACCATTTTCTGCAGAAGACTGGCTTACCTAAGAGCTATAGTATTTCTTGTTTGCCATAAAACAAGCTCAAAGAATTACTTTATTAACAACAAAATACTTATACCCTAATATTACAAAATCTTCATAGTATGATAATTATCTCTAAATACTGGATTACTTTGAATAGTAATATCCTGTAGTCAAAAATTCTCAGCATCTCAACTGATTTCCAATTGTCCTTCTCCCACTTAATTGTCCTTCTCTAATAGGCTATTTAGGATATCATGTTTTAAAATGGGGCACATATTTTTTAAAATAGTCTTTCAAACTACACCCAAAGATTCCTTCCCTTTTTGGAAGGTGCATTCTATTTACAGGTTTAGTATTAACAAAAATATAAAATATCTTACCATATCCACCAAGGCTACATAAAGGAACATGCCTGCGGTGATTGCAAAGATCCAAAGTGTGATGTTATTGGCATACTGACCGACAGCTGTGCCTATAAGCATGCCTATGTAAGCCATCATGGCAGAGAGGAGGTTGTAGACGATTGCTTGCTTTACGGTCATGCCCGCTTTAAGAAGAACTGCAAAATCACCTGCAGTAAAGACACAATGTGACAGTTTTATAACCACAGGATTTTACGTACAAATTTAGGGAAGAAAATAAAAAACAAAATTAAGAATTGATATTAAAAGATACGCCTTTAATAACTGATATTTTATAAAAATTTATTTATTAAATTAAACCTAATACGTGCAAAATTTGAGTGAATCTCACAGGCAGATGCTCAAAGTCTGAAATGTATGTATGATTCCATTTATATGATATCTCAAAAACATAAAACTAGAGTGATGAAGAACATGCCAAGGTTGCCCGGAGCAGTGGTGGGAAAGAGGTGTGACTACAAGGGGACTGCAGGAAGGGAACTGTGGGGATGATGGACTGTTCCGTATCCCACTGGCAGTGGCGGCTTACAGAAATCTATACACACGTTAAAATTCAAAGAACTGTACATCAAAAAGGTCAATTTTCTGTAGAATGTGAAATGTAATTTTTTTTAAAGATTTATTTATTTATTTTTGAAAGAGTGAGAATGAGAGAGAGAGAGAGATAGAGAGCGCATGAGAGGGGGGAGGGTCAGAGGGAGAAGCACTTGGCTCCTCGCGGAGCAGGGAGCCTGACGCGGGACTCGATCCCGGGACTCCAGGATCATGACCTGAGCCAAAGGCAGTCGCTTAACCAACTGAGCCACCCAGGCGCCCAAATGTAATATTTTTTTTAAAAAAGTCAGAAACACAATAGAAAAAAAGACTTGGGTCACTGCTCTTTCTGTGAGCAACAATTAAAGCTCTCCTCTCTGATCTCTGCCCTATTTCCAAAGGGAAATGGCCTAAGAAAAAACAGACTCTTTAAATATACTGTACACTTTTTACATTTACGTTTTATTTTTCTAGTAAAAAATTAAAACTTAATTCTAAAAATCCTAAAAATGTAAAATTAGAGACTTTCTCACTCATGTGTCTATAGTTGGACCACTAGAAAAAAAAGGGTTAAGGGATAGCTCAGTCGGTTAAGCTTCCGCCTTCGGCTCAGGTCATGATCCCAGGGTCCTGGGATCGAGTCCCGCATTGGGCTCCTTGCTCCTTAGGGAGTCTGCTCCCTCTGCCCCTCCTCCCACTCGTTCTCTCAATCTCTCTCCCTCAAATAAAAATCTTAAAAAAGAAAAAAACATTAAAAAAGGGTTAAATATTGCTCAGAAACTTTACTAGAAAAACAAATACTGCTAGAAATAATAGTCTTAAAGCTAAAGGGTCAGAATCAGTATTTCAACTAATTGTAACAAACTTTTTTGTTTTAGTTACTAAATGTAGAAACATCCAATCATTGAACATTTAGCAGTGCAAGGTATTATGCAGAATATGGGGGCATTTCTTTCCCTTAAAAAGCCATCTTTGGGGCACCTGGCTGGCTCAGCTGGAAGAGCACGTGACTCTTGATCTAGTTTGAGCCCCATACTGGGTGTAGAGATTACTTACACGTACATACATAAACGAACTCTTAAAAAAGAGGATCTTAATTGTACATTACTAATAGTACATGATCTTTTCTTTTCTAACTCTTAGGGTTACAAGATCCTAATTTATAACAGATAGGAAGATGTTAAAGAAAAATTAGTGCTAGGAGGTTACCTATCAATGGCTTCTAGATTGCCATTCTCCGGTTTCCATGTAATACTACTCTCCTTACATCTTTCCCTCAAAGTCTTTTGTTTTTTGGAATATTTTCCAAATATTTCTTCACAGTCCTTACCTTGCCTTTCCATTCTTTTAATAAAGGTCTCTTTTGTGTAGACTTTTTAATCTTTATGAAGTCCATTTTATTACTTTTTTCCTTAATGGATCATACTTTTGGTACTGTGTCTAAGAATAACTTGCCTAACCCCTAGCACAAAGATTTTCTCCTATGTTTTCTTCTATAAGTCTTATAGAGGTAACGCTCACTTTTCCAAAGTTCACATTACACTCTATTTTTATTAAAGACCTACTTTTCCCTAGAAAACACCTGTTTTCCCTAACAAAAAAAAAAAAAAAAAAAGAATCCGAAGAGGATTTTCGCTTTTATGAAAAAAGGCAAAACATGAAACTAGCCTTTGTTTTGCAGTGAGTCACTACAGAGGCAGCATGCACCCTGAGCAGCCAGAGTGGCACCACCCAGCTCCTTGCCCAGGAAACAGACTCAGCATCTCAGCATCAAGCCTACATAGCTCTGAACTTTGTGAGCATCTGTGCTTTATCTCTAGTTTGTGCATCCATCAGCAAGATGTATCCTAAGGTATCAAAAAGCCTAAGAGAGGTTATTTTTTGAGTCCGAGAATGCTCAAGAACTTCTCCATATAAATTAATAGTAAGAGCTTCTTAGCTTTAAGCCATTTCAGCTTATAAAAGGTTTCAACAGGAACACTACTTTTGGATACCAGGGGAAACACGTATTTTTAAATTTTTATTAATGGGGCACCTAGGTAGCTCAGTTGGTTAAAGTGACCAACTCTTGATTTAGGCTAGGGTTATGATCTCAGGGTCATGAGATCAGGCACGCTAAGCATGGAGCCTACTTGGGATTCTCTTTCTCCCTCCACCCTCTCGCCTCACCCCTGCACATGCGCACACTTTCTCTCTCTTAAATTTTTTTATTTAAATCAATGATCTATTTTTAGTTAATCTGTGCCTACTGTGAGAGTTGTTTTATTTTTTGTTTTTTTTGCCACTAGATATCCAGTTACTGCAGCAACATTTGTTGGAAAAACTATCATTTTGACATGGAATTTCCTTTGTACCTTGTTGAACATAAGTTGCCATATATATGAGAACTCTACTTTGTTCCACTGATTTATGTGACTATTTTTTCACCAATATAAATTGTTTCAATTACTGTGGCTTTATAGCAAGTCTTAAAGTCAATTTTGCTGTCCTTTTTCAAAATTCTTCTGGCTATCCAAGTTCCTTTCCCTTTCCATATAAAATTTTGAAAAAGCTCATTTGAAAAAGTCTGCTGGTATTCTGATAGGAATGCACTTAAACTATAGGGAAAATTAGCATCTTAAAGGTCTTGAGTCTTCTGATCCATAAACCTGGTATACACTCTTCACACTCAAGTCTCCTTTGATTTCTTTTGTGCTGATTTGTAATTTTCAGCATACAGATTCTATGTATATTTTGTTAAGATTTAAACCAAAGCATTTCAGGTTCTTTGGTGTTATTATAAAAGTACTTTTAAAAAATTTCAATTTCCAATTGTTCATTGCTAATATATAGCAGTATAAATGATCTCTATTGAATGATCTTGTATCAAGATGAATTATTTCATTTAAAATCTGTCTTTGTCCTAGTCTTATGTTAGATTACAATTTCTCAAAGGTATCTGCCTATTTTTCTCCCTTTTTCTCCACCTTTCTCAGTAAGAACCTGTATAAACATTTGAAAAAGAGATCAAAGGAATACAGTTGGGATTTACACTAAACAAGCGAATCTATTCATCTTTTGATAAATCAATATCCTTTCCTTTCTGCTGACAAAGGATATCATTAGCACAATGAATGAGATGTACCTGCCAAAGCTGTTAATGTGTTCCAATGCTATAATTATGTTAAAATCTGCTAACATCAACGATGGAGATTTTTAAAAACAAGTAAGTATTTTAAAAATCTTTATTTTTGCCTTAAATAATGCATGTATACACATGTATAAATCTACATAGTGAATGTTCAGTTTTCCCTGGACAATTTAGAACATTATGAAAATCTTATTTTGAAATTCTATTTACCCCTTAAATGTACATGAGAGGAAAGGAAAAAGTGGATAGCACCATAGCCTTTCTGAGCTGTGTCTGAATAATATGGGTAAATTCATTTACCAAAATGTTACTTCCTTTAAATTAGAACATATTACTTAATGTCAAAAAGAGAGTTTGGATTATCCGCCATTCTGGATTATCCCCAATCTCATTTCCCCTTTATATGTTTTTATACAAGTTTTCTTATAAATTATTATTCAAATGCTTATATAGTTCCTTACTAAAAGAGTGGGGAGAAAGTAGAAAGAATACAACAGAGTAATATTGTAACTTACTTAAATTTAGCTACACAAGTTTAGCAAAAACAGAAGAAAGAGTAGTAATAATTCAGGCAATTTCATCCATTACCACACTCCAGAACAAACATGCAACAAAAGACCAAGGTTTTCTATTTTCTCAGATGGTTTCAATTTCTGCACACCTCTCAGGAAAGAGTGAACTTCCCTGAGATGTACATCATTCTAAGGTTTAAAACAATTTTTCCTATTGCATTCCTAAACAAAAACAAAACCCCCACCTGGTACACCATTAGAGAAACAGCAATCTGTTCAGAAGAGGAACAATAAAACTTGGAATTACTAAGGGTCAGTTTTTAATGAATTAAAATGTAATTTAAACACGTTTTCCCCCTTAGTGTATGACGACTTCAGTATAAAAATCCAGAACAGTTTTAAGCATTCATAATAAAAAATTTAACTACGGACAAAGAGGTTTTAGATCAAATAAATTATACTGGAATGTGACATATCATGCTGCTTTGCCAATATCTTAACCTGTTAGCCAGGGAGAAGAGGTCTCCCCTGTCCACCTGCCATGCTTCTATCTCACCTTCAAGGGGAATAATCTTTCTCTTGCTTGGGAGTTTGAGGAAGAAGTTTCTATACTTCTCTCTCCAGATTCCCTTCCTCTCCAAGTGAGTAAGAGTGGATAATCAGAGGACATACATCTGGGCCTATTTTACCAAAGTGCCCATTACTGTGCCTTAAAAGCAAAAAAATAGGCTGTACAAATCTTTTTTTTTTAACATTTCCTTTGGTTATGGTCAGTAGACCACTTCCTACCTTGATGGATACAAGGTCCAAAGCATTTTCTATCACCTCCAGAGTGGTGCTCTTTCTTCCCTAGTAGCCTCAACAGCTAGAATATGGAGTTTATGTGGATTTACCACTAAGTATTGGGGGGAAATGCACATTTTCTTAGGGTTTCACTCCTTTCCTGCTGGTAAAAGTTTAATATACTTTAAAAGTTTTATTTTTTTTTTTTTTAGAGAGTGTGAGCATGCACATGAGCTGGGGGAAGGACAAAGGAGAGGGAGAGATAGAATCCCAAGCAGGTGCCACACTCAATGCAGGGCTCAATCTCAAGACCCTGCAATGATGACCTGAGCCAAAATCAAGAGTTGGATACTTAACTGACTGAGCCATCCAAGTGCTCCTCAATATACTTTTTTTTTTTTAATTTTTTTTCCCTCAATATACTTTAAATTGTTGTTTCCTCTCATAGCAAGAGTACATTTCAACTTCTGGTTTGTGGGATAAAATAGGTAGAGATTTGTGGTCTAATGTCTCACTGAGGGGTCCTGGCCCAAGCAGAGTTCTTTAATCCAGCTTTTAGAGGAGCTCTGCAATGGGGATCAAGGCCTTACCTAGCCATTAAGATCTGTCCTGAATTTGTTTTACATGTGGCTTTCATTCCTTGTGTGTCACTTTCAACGAGAAACTATAGACAGAAAAAGGAGTAACTAGTAGGAAGGCAACCGTCCCTAATCTCCAGACTCCCTGCTGTCAATCATGAAGTGGCATGACTTATTCCATTTAGGGAGAAGGAAGTGAGTAGGAAGGGAAGTTGAAGGTTTTCCCAGTATACTGTGGATGTGTGTATAGGACTATCCAAGTTTATTTCTAAGCAAGTTCAAAAGGAAAATGGAAGGCTAAAATTATTAGGCAATATGTTACATATAAAAACTGACAGCCCTGATGTACTGCTACGGAATTGCAAGAAGTATTTGGCAGATTACTCTCTAAAACACAGGAAAGCAGTTAAAAGAAGGGTATAAAATACAATATCTGCACACAAAGAACCTACATATTAAGAAAGAGGACATCTAAGATGGATATATACTAAGTACCAAAACAAAGACCTACTGAAAGTAAATGATAAAGTTCAGAGGAAAAAGTAATCCAATGCATGGGACCAGAGGGCAGTCCTGACGTTAGAGGGGAAAAAAAATACTCTTAAAATAATTAACTATGGACACAAGTAGCAGGACAAGCCAAGTAGGAGAATGGTGTAAGCAAAGAAACAGGCTCAGGCACCCACAGTATATTTGGTGAATTGTGTTTGGGTGAAGTGGAAAACATGCAACAGCAAGTACAATGAAGGCTAAAAAGGTAGGCAGAAATGAGGGTCACCTAAAGTAGAACTAATGAATCTCAGCTTCTAACTCTATACGAAAGGGAAGCAACTGAAAGATTCTGATTACATGAGCAAGTCATATTTGAGAAAATATATCTAGGATAAGGTATATGAGATGGACTAGAACAGAATGAAACTAGATATAAACACTATGGAAATTGTCCAAGCAAAAGACAATAAAGGCAATGATGGTTTAGTCAGGGTAAAGGATGATGGCACATGAACCAAGATATAAGACCACATGCCCAAGGCTGGCAAAAGAACAAAACTCTAAGTATGGAATCAAGGCTTAAAGAGTCAGCACCAAGTAAGCACTAATAGATTGTTCTGCTTTTTGTGAGGAGTTAATAATTTTCTAAGCAAATTATATATATAAACTCTATTCAAAGTAAGCAAATAAGGCTACTACCACCAACAAAAACAAACACAGTCAAATGATAGATGTTTCATAGATAAATTTAAGAAAAATAATCTAGCAAGAGCACGTGAAGAAATTCCTTGAGTACTTAAAAGATGGAGTTCTTTTTTTCTTTCAAATTAATGTCATCTCCATATCCCTTACATATTTTCTATGTGATGAATGCATGTTCACACCTAATGTTTTTCAATTTATAGAAAAAAACCAAAACACATGAAGAGACTAAAAAAATAAAAAAATCACTGGTAGATCAGTAAGTGCTAACTAGAACAACAAAAAACTATCACTTTACACCTATCAAACTGACAAAACTTAATGAACTTATTGTCAAATCTTGGCAGGGATGTGGAAACACAGGAACTCTCAGGTATTGCTGGTTAGAAATTATACTAGTATGGCCATTGTGGATAGTAATGTGGCACTTCTTAGGCATATATATCCTGTGACCCATCAATTCTGTTCCTGGGTAGATGCCCAAACGATGTTCTCAGAAGAGCCTATAGGCACTAAGTCTACAGATGTTAAATGCATCATTATCTGTGATGACAGGAAATTAAAGGCATGGTGTATCCAGTACTAGGTGCTAAATATGTAAAATGTAGTAAATGCATAACTCTGAGTACTGGGTAAAAGCAACATATTAAATTAACTCATGATAACCTGGATGGAGTTTAAAAGCATAATCATTAGTAACATAAGGTAAGGAACAGAATGGGATATAAAGTAATACTGTGTATATAAATTAAAAAAACATACACATAAAACAATGTACGTTTTTAGGCATATATAACACAAATTATATAGTAAGAGAATGATGACTTTTATACTTGCCATCAGCCATTTTTATGTTTAACCTATCCAAAATTTAGACACATTTATAACTTAAGAAGTCTTAGATTTGACAAAATCTGGTGAAATTCTTAAGGTTATATATTACCTAACTCATGTGGCAGCTCATGACAGAAGACAGCTATAGAAGTACTGATTCCTCCCGTCAATCCAGCACTGAAAGCTGCTCCTGAGGTGGGGGGGTAGAAAGAAAATCAAGTGACATTTACTTCTGCTTTTTCCATTTTCATTAATAATGACAGGTATAGCCTTTTTTGTCTACCTAAATTAATTTCATAATATGTGAGTGACTCACACTTATCTTACACTATACGTTTTGAATATACAGTGAAGTACAATAGGTATATGACAACCAGAGAAAAGAGCTACTCAATGAAGGAAATATTCCCTGAGAAGTTAAATCCTCCAACAGGGTAGCCTTCTAAATCACTAAAAACTCGGGAGTAGTAATGATTTTCAGCATTTGAGTCTCTGAGTGCAAGTCTGATGCTAAATTTTAAGTCCTGTAAACCTACGATTTTATTTGCTCTCCCATTTAAATATTTAAAAAAATACCTAAATGGCTACTATACTTATCTGAACTTCTCTGGGTTTAGAGCATAAATGCTACAAAGTATTATTTGTCTGACGGTCTGGAGGACTGAGTATCAGAGGTATAAAATGCATTTGACTTTCCTAGTAAAATTCTTTATTCCTTAACATTGACAGCTACTGTAGACTCTTTATTCTAATTTAACATTGACAGCTACGGTAGATTAAAAAATATGGCCTCTCCTTTCTGAAAGAAATCAAAGCTACTTCTGAGTCAAGTCAGGAAAAGAAAATCATATATTAATCACATTTAATATTCTCCTAAACTGGTAGTATCAGTTTACATTAGCAAGGCTCTAATATAATATTTGAATTTGGTACAATGGATTTTTAACATGTAAATTTTTCTTCACCTTTTCAAAGACAAAAAAAAAAATTATTAAACCTAGGATTGAAATTATACATTCAGGGTCCTATAAATGTATTTGAAAATAAAATGTTAAGGTAGCTTTTTTCATATGGTGACTATGCCTTGAAATGTTATTAAAGACATATTATATTATATTATATTATATTATATTATATTATTAGACATTTTATGTTCAGAGGAAAATCCAGTAAAATTACACCTCTATGCCCTAAATAAATTCATCAAAAACATTAACACAGCCTCTGGGAAAAAAAATTAAATGACTAGAGTAAAATATAGCAGTGTATTTGTTAACCTCCAAAAGTTAATCTTATGTATTCTAATTCATAATGTTAGTACTGAAACTGTGGACAAAAGAAAACGGTCTTAAAGAATAACAAATTTTAACCCAAGTTTCAAACCCACTTACCAATTGCTAGCCCATCACTGAAATTGTGGATGCCATCCCCCATGATTACCATCCACGCTATATTAGCGATCCCTGTTTCTCTGAGATCAGATCCAGAATGACAGGGCCCATGAGAATGATGAGAATGTTTGTGGTGCCACTGATGGTTGTGTTTCCTCAGCACAGTTTTACTCTCGTCGTGGTGGTTGTGGGCAGCAGCATGGAGATCATGCTCATGAATGGTATGTAGTCCATCACTGTGAGAATGGTCCATGATCTTCTCCTCTTCCACACAAAGGTAATTTTTCGGAGGGGATTCCTGTTGACCTTCTAAATCTGTCAGTTCAGTTTCATTAAGTCGATCTTCAGAAACAACCGAGTCATCAGTCCCTATGTTTATAACAGCAAAGGATATACTTTATCAACACGTAAATGAACCCTTCGTTGCTAATTTAAACCCAGGCAGAATAGCAGTGTAATAAACATTCCTTAAGTGAATGTCTTTTAAAAGTCCCAAGTAAATGTATAAAAGCAAATAAAACAAAGACACATGTGCACACACAACAAACTGGGGTTTTGAGCAACCAAAAGATGAAGCAGATGAAGTAAGAGCACTGAGATCAATAGCAGGCAAAGTGAGAAGAACAGGCAAGCATGAAGACACCGAAACTTAAGGAGTACATCATAAACAGCTGGTGAAAATCAAAGGGGAGAAAGTCATTGCAGCATTTACAGGACAAGACAATGGACCCATAATTTTTCAGGGAAAGAAAGAACCTTAAAGTTTACCCACTCTAACCTTCTCTTATCGCTCAAGAAAACAAAGACAAACGTTAAATAACTGGCACCCTCCCAATGCTCCACCTATCTGAAAATGCTACTCAGATTAATACTAAAAGCAAGTTCAGAAATCCATGTAAGTGGTAACAACATCTGACAAGTACTTTTGTTAAATGAGGTTGGCTTCTCACCTAGTTTTCAAAAGCTATTTATTATGTGACAAAGAGCCTACTACTTCTCAAATTGTACTCTGGAGCAGAGTACAGTTAAGAGTCTCATCTGCCCCCTTTCTGCAGAAAATCATTCGTATACTCAAGGGAAACACAAGTTCAAAAAAAGGTAAAATTAGATTAAAAAAATTTTTTTATGTTTCCTTGAAAATTGTAAGCTATCTCATCACACCTATCAGGCAACAGAAAAGATGAATGGATGAGCAGAGATTTTTTGTATGGAGACCACTCTCCCTCTTCCATTTGAAACCAATCACATGTGGAGGGCACAGAGAATTTGTATTGCCAAGATCTAAAAATAACATGAGTACACTGCTTACAAAGCCTTTTTGTTTCATTTTTTTCTCCTGTAAAGTAAAAGTGCAATAAGTTCCTTGCCCTGTGATATAATCAGTCCCACATTTCAATATAAATAGGCTAAAATAAATAAAACACTAACAAAATCACAAGATACACTCACATTTAAGAAAACACAAGTTAGAAACTAATATTAGGAAAGCCACAAAAACAAGATATTTCAAACACAGGCACAGTTTAGAAGCAATATTTCAATTTTTATATTTAAAAAGCTTCTCTTTAGTCAGAACTGTTGTCTACCGGCAAGAGGCTTGAGCTGAAGCCAGTCAGCATCTGGTGTATTATTTAACTTATGATCTGAAAGCTTCCTTCCAATAGTTGATTCTTCTGTGCTCTGCTTCATAAACCATTTCTGTTTTCCCTGAAAAGAATCTGGTATTAATATCAAATCTGCAGCCACAATTAGCAACAATATTCACTTGTTAACACCTATGGGGATAACTGGTATTATTCATGTTTATTCATGAACTTTATTCATAAATTATTTAGGTAAAAAGTAAGAAAAAGTTTTTAGAAATTAATCAAGGGGTCTAACTAGGTAAAATATCCAACTAAATTTATATGTTGTGTTTTCTTTTTTGCAATTACTCAACTAAAAGGTGCAATTCATCTACTTCAAAGTACAGAATGGGGTACACAGTACTATATTATATGCAACTGAGTGAAATGTTAAATATATTTAATATCTGCCTTATTTAATAGTGTATGGGAATAGGAAGTTCCAAAAAACTAAAGTTTATTCCTTTGAATTTCACTGTGTTGAATGCAATCTTACACTTCCCTACATGTGACATAATGGCCAGAGTCACACTTGCATTAAAGTCCCAAAATTTGTAGTTTACTTCTGTGAGACATGGGCATAAGAATACTGATCTGTAAAATAAAAATGACAGATTCTTAGGATTAAATGAGGTGATGTATGAAAATGACCTATCAGTAACTGACTCTTCACAGCTTTGCAATAAAGATAAGTTTTCTCTCTCATCTAATCTATCCTCAATTATTAATAAATCCTAATTATTTTATTTCATTTTTAGGTTTGAATTTTCCTATCTTTCAATAGTCTGCTTGCTTCTTTATCAGTGTAACTATGTAACTACCACTGACAACTCTTCCAACTTAAATTTCTATTTCCAATCTATGTAAATTTAAGAGAGCAAATAAGGTTTGCCCTTTTGATCAACAGAATGCAAGAAAGTGATGATGGGCTGATTCTGGGACCATCTGCAAGAAGCCTGGCACCTTCTGCTTTTGCTCAGGAAGCTAGCCACTCTGCTATGGAGAAACTCAGTACAGACCCTCAAGAGAGGCCATGTGGAGGAGCACTAGACTGAGATGGAGACTACCTGTGGGCCTTCCACCCATTTTGTCCGGGCCAAGCCAGGCAGCTGCGTTTGAATGTAGTAAAGTGAGTGACCCCAGCTGATGCCAAGTGAAGCAAAACAACTCCCCAGCTGAGTCCTGCCTAATTTCCTCACAGAATCAAGAGAAATACTAAATTATTGTTATAAGCCATTATGCTGTGGGTTGTTCTGCTTCACAGCAGTAACAGAAACTGGGGAAACACCAAATGTTCAAGAGAAAGCAATATGGAGACAACCAAAGAGAAGAAAAGAAACGGCAGTCATGAGTTAAAGAAGGGAAAAAGCGGGGTGGGGCGGGGGAGGCGGGGGAAGGGCAAGCCAACACTAGTACAGAAGTGTTAAGAAAATGCAAACACCAGCTGGAATTCTGTTCAACTGCTTTGGTTCTGATTGTCTACTTTCCTAAAAACTTGCCAAATCATTACCCTCAGAGCCTCCACTTGCTGAAACCAGTCAGCATCTAATGTATTAATTTATGCTCTGAAAGCTTCCTTCCAATAAATGATTCTTCTACACAGAGGGTCCAATATCTGTTCTATTCAAATATCACTAATTCTCTTTCTTCAAAAAATGCCATATACTTTTTCATCTCTGGTTACTCATTGTGCTATTTATCATAAAAAAGACACCCTGATTTACCCGCCCAGATTCCTTTGATATACTTAAAGAATTCCTTACTAGTAGATTTAGGGGCTCCTTTCACAGTTATTTACTTCCCACAATTTCGAATTTACAAAAGAACTGCCATATTCTACAGGGGACTCTATTCTCCTGTATTAATAGTTTACAAAAATAAACCTGTTTAATTTTGTCAGTAAATTTAAATTCAAAATGAGATCAAGATTAAATTATAAAAAACAAAACTTTATTCTGAATGATGTCCAGACTAAAACATGGCAATTAAAATTAAATATACTATTTAGAGTATGATATGAAAATACAGATAAAAAGTACGTTTATTTCCCATAGATTTAGATAGCAACTGGAAATCATGACAGATGAGTCATAGTTTCACAGCTAGTTTGTGCCTAGGCAAGATTTAGAATCACTCCCCCTGAATCTCAGTTTAGAGCTCTGTTCTGGGGGGAAATCGGAGGGGGAGACAAACCATGAGAGACTATGGACTCAGAAACAAACTGAGGGTTCTAGACGGGAGGGGGTGGGGGGATGGGTTAGCCTGGTGATGGGTATTAAAGAGGGCATGTACTGAATGGAGCACTGGGTGTTATATGCAAACAATGAATCATGGAACACTACATCAAAAACTAATGATGGTGATTAACATAAAATAATAAAAAAATGTAAAAAAAATAAACCATATTTTATCTCAAAGAAAAAAACACATATATACACAAGCAAAATATATACATAAAAATAACATAAAGGTTGTAGTGTAAGAGTGGACCGTATATATATTATGATCATGACTATCCTTTGTTTTTGAAAGATTTCTTCTTTCGTTTTTTTGAATATTTGTAGTGAACCAGCAAAAAGTTAAGAATGTTCTCTTTTTTGTATAAGCTATTTAAAAATGTTCTCTAGACATAATATACTGTTCCTCTTAAGCAGAGTATACTGAAGATAATCACTAGTATCACAAACATGTTAGTGAGATGTTCTCAAGACAGAACTTTAGAAACAGACGTAAACCACTGTGAAAAGGGAAGGGTGTAAATCAGGTCAGTGTAGTAGCCCTGAAATTACTTAGGGGAAAAATTATTTTAGATACTTATCTTATTCTCACAAATGTGCCATGAAACACAGCTCATGACAAGCAGGGTATTTCATCAATGGTCTAAACATCATCTCCCAAGAGGTTCATCACCATTTCTTTCATTTCATTATATTTCCTTCCTACAAAGCTCCCCGAATCTAAATCCTTCTCACCTCTAGTGCTTCTACCATTAGCATTTCTGATTAAAAAAAATGTGTTGTGTGAAACATTTTCTTTGAAAAACAGGACAATGAAAGCCACTTATACTTGCAAATATGACCTAAGTAGACCAGTGAGACTTGTTTCTATGTATATATTTTTGGTTTTTTGAAATAAGCAGAAATTGGCCAGTAGCTTTTTCTATCCCATTTAAGTCAACTAGAAAAAAAATCCAACAAAGTAACTAAAACTAAGAATGCTATATCTTGATTATAAATGACAAATGTAATGACAAAGAATGACAAAGAATGACAAAGATCAAAGTCAATGTTTCCTTTAATACGTACCAATATCACAATTAAGCATGTGGCCAGAAAACGAGTTTTTTTTTGTTAAGTTTTATATCTCAGAAAATGGGAGAAGTCATTAAAAAATACTTACTCTTTGCTGTTTGTAGTGCTTAAACATTCTAATGCAGTGTTCAATGATAAATAACAAGTAAATGCCTCCTAGAGCAACAAGTCCTTTCAATACAGCATCATATTCTTCCAAAAACTTCTTAGATTCATGTCCATGAGAATGTCCATGCCCATGTGCATGTTGATGACTGTGATCATGTCCACCCTGAGACTATTAAGAATAACAAAAACTTCTGAATTAAGTAATTAAAAATGCTTTTTAAAATTTTGAGATTATAATCTCCTAGAAGACACACAAAAAATACCTTTCAATATTTAAAGTGGTTCTCTAAATATTATTTCACTTAAATATAAGTAGCCTTCTATTTAATTCTGATGTTCTCAGTGGTCTAGGAAGCATTACATTTCATTGTAACTCAAACAATGACCACAAACTCAAATGCCTACAGGGGTTAGGACACATCCTATGGTAAGAGAATGGAGCAGTAGTAAGATATTAAGGAGCAAGGGGTCCTTTGTAAACGGAAGGAAACAAGACCCAGACGCCTAACGTTTAGTAAAAATAAACTAATTCACCAGCAGGTCACAACCTGTGACGCTCTGTAATCTGACTTTTTCTTAAATTGATTATATTTTTATGCTTTTCTCTTATAAATTATTTTAAAGAAGTGATGAGACACTACCTGTGCTTATACTGTGGAACAACAGCAAAAATACTTAAACACGTGTTTAATTCTCTACATTTTAAAGCTCTAGCAAAAATAAATGTATAGAAACAAAGTTACATTTTAATTGTGAAATGAGTTAAGTTTCACTATAGTGACCTTAAAAGTTAGAGAACAAAAGTATTTTCCTTCCTTATAACATTTGTATTCCTTCCCCATTTGCTAGTGGCCAAGAGAAGGTTTCTAAACTTCACAAAGAAGGCAAGACCATTCAAAAAGGGTACAGCTTTAAGTAATTAATACTTCTTAGAAAAAAATAAGTTAAATAACACTTAAAGACTATTCTCGCTTCAATTGTCCTTATTTGGCCCAATTTTAAAACTATTGCTTTTCTTGAGGACTGGTAAAAAGGGTAAACAAGGGGTGGGAATAAAGGGGAAAATAATAACAATCAACTTACCAAAAAAATTCATATTCACAATTTTAAGATTCATTAATCAATTTTTTAAGGCAGTGCTATATATTATTCCAGATATCAAATCTGGAATTCTCAACCAAAAGTGAAGAAGGGGAGAAGGATTATACAAAACACACAAACACAATTCTGGGGGCGCCTGGCTGGCACAGGTGGTAGAGCATCCAACTCTTGATCTCTGGACTGTAAGTCCCAGCCCCACACTGAGTGCAGAGATTACTTAAAAAAAAAAAAAAAAAAAAAAAAAATTCTGTCTCCCAAATATTCCAAAAGGAGGTGGTTAAGAATAAAAAAAAATTCAAACCTGTAATTTGACATTTGGAAAAGAAAAAGCCCCAGTATTTTCATAATTTGAACTAAAAGCAGTAATACTGGATAAAATACTGGGAGGATGATAAGCAAGGTAACTAGGAGTGTGGGCATAAGATCATATCATTAGAAGTGTCTCCTGGAATATGGGGCACCTGGGTCAGTCGGCAGAGTTTCCAACTCTTGGTTTCTGGTCAGGTCATGATCTCAGGGTGCTCCCTGGTGGGGAGTCTGCTTGATGATTCTCTCTCTTTGCCCCTCCCCTCACTCAAATGCACATTCGCATACTCTGCCAGTCTCTCTCAACTAAATAAATCTTAAAAAAAAAAAACAAAAAGGGTCCTGGAATAGAAGAAAACAAGTGGTATGCCAGGCGAAAAGATAAACAGCCCCAAGTGTAAAGAGCTAAATGCCTAAAATTGTTAAGTGAGCATGTCAGCCTATTCCTGAACAAATAAAGATGCCTGTGGCATTATGAGACCTCTTAGGTATTTCTTCTAAAGGCTTTCTTACAGATAAAAGTCAATGAATGGTATATCTTTTTAAGTATTCATTTTCAGAACTGCTAATAGAGCTTTTTTATTTTTAAATTTCAGCTCTACTGAGGTTAAACTGACTTACAAAACTAAGATATTTAAAGTGTACATCATAGTGATTTGGTATGTATACACTGTGAGGGGAAAAAGTAAAACTGATGTTATCAATTTTTGTTGCTATTTTAAAACCTAATGATTCAATTTATCTCAAAAATATTGCTACTGGGGTGCCTGGGTGGCTCAGTCGTTAAGCGTCTGCCTTCGGCTCAGGTCATGATCCCGGGGTCCTGGGATCAAGCCCCGCATTGGGCTCACTGCTCGGCGGGAAGCCTGCTTCTCCCTCTCCCACTCCCCCTGCTTGTGTTCCCTCTCTCGCTGTGTCTCTCTCTGTCAAATAAATAAAATCTTAAAAAAATATATTGCTATTAAAACTATGCAAATGGGTAAAATACTTCATCCTACAAGCAAATAAAACAAATACTAGATTAGCATGCTACCAAGCTTGCTAATGAAGGACGCTTTAAGCTTAAATTTTTTTTTTTTTTTAAAGATTAAAAAGTTTCTTACATGGGGCAGTAGATGAAGAAGGGCATCTCCACTCATTGTTCCTACAGCTAGTGCAACAAGGAATGTAAGAAGAAATTTGAAGCATCCTTGGTTAATGATGGGAACCAAGATCACGCCTAGCAAGGAAAGCAGGCTAATGACAGTGATAGAAATGATACCACAAATCCATGCTGTAGGAAAAAAATTAAGTCAACATTAATATGACAATATAAACCAAACAGCTCTAAAGAACAATCAACATAAGATAAATGAGTCATGGAAGATAGATTATCTTATCTTACCCTGGATTATGCTTTTTAAGAAGTTTTAATTTTGGTACTGCTGTATTTAAAAACAAGACAAATAACCACATAACCAACCTCAATACTTAAAAGAATTAAGAAATTCAGACCTTTGTTATATAGTTATAAATAGTACTTTCAGTAGCCCACCTTATTAGAAAAAGGGAATTAAAATGACTTCAGGCTGTGATTCACTCTTAATATCTAGACCATAAATAAATTTTACCAAGGTATAAAGGTAAAGCCAGAGCAAGAAAACTATTTATTTAGAGAATATAATTATAAAACTCTGCTGTGATCATTAGAAGAAGCCAAGTATCTAGTGTTATCTTTGTAAATCTAATAGGAAGTTTAAGAAGCTTAACATATCAGTCCAAAATGGAAAGATATTCAAAACAGATACAAAAAAGGCTTATTAGTTAGCTTTTTTGTATTTCATTTCTTATTTTCACAAAGGATAATTCAGTCCAATCCCCTTGATATCATCTTTACTCCATAACCAGCTCCAAACTCCCTTTCCTCCAATTTGGGTTTCTGTATCATTTTCTACTTTTTAAAAATTTCACTATATAATTTTTTTTAAAAGATTTTATTTATTTATTTGACAGGGAGAGACACAGCGAGAGAGGGAACACAAGAAGGGGGAGTGGGAGAGGGAGAAGCTGGCTTCCCGTGGAGCAGGGAGCCCGATGCGGGGCTCAATCCCAGGATGCTGGGACATGACCTGAGCTGAAGGCAGATGCTCAACCGACTGAGCCACCCAGGCGCCCCTTCGCTATGTAATTTTAACTGAATCAGAACACAAGAGAAATGTTTTCACAATACGACTTGTGAAAAACACAAGTGTGATGGAAAAGGGGGAATTCTATGCACATTTTTTTAAGCTCTCTATAAGCAGATTAGACACCAGAAATAATGTCAGTGGTTCAGGGCCTGGGGCATTTTCACTAAAGTGAGATTACTTTAGGGGTGCCTGGATGTCTCAGTAGGTTAAGTTCAGACTCTTGATTTTGGCTCAGGTCATGATCTCAGGGTGCTGAGATCAACTCCGTGTGGGGCCCTATGCTGGGTGTGGAGCCTGCTTAAGATTCTCTCTCTCTCCCTCTGCCCTCCCCCTCGCCCCCTGCTCACACGCACAGACACATGCTGTCTCTCTCAAAAAAAAAAAAAATTACTTTCTATTAATGGGTTAAATGAAATAGAAATGTTTTAAGTTTAAAAATTCTGCTTAATTTTTACCTATAGAAAAGTTTACTAAAGAATGATAATTTTGTAAAGTTTTTAATCTAAAATGTTTTTCTCATCAAACCCAACAGGACTATAAATCTGCTGAGATTTTATGTTAAGTGTTACAGTAAGAGAACAAAGTAAAATGCATTTCAACTAGGTAAAAAAATTGTCAAAGACAAAGAGAAGTAAAGATAGGTAAGGAAATGAAACTTTAATTGATCCACTAACTGTTGAGCTTTATCAATACAATTGTGTTTATTCGTTGGACATTTTAGTCACAGTATCCAATAACATTAACACTATTAACTAATTCTAAGCTAAATTAGCTCGCAGGATTAAAACAGGTCATCTACTACTAATGTAAGCTCTATGGTTTATTCTAAATCTAACATATAATTTCTAATACAAAAATGGGTAATCTAAAAGGCCAAAAGAAGATGGAAACACACAACCAGAATTTGGATTCAGTGGCTTTAATACTTGCAAAGATTTGGGAGGAAGGAAGGAAGAGGGAAAGGAAAAAGATTCGTTATGAAGTCAACATCCTTGTTAGTGAAACCAAGGGTAAGATGCGGATTCCCCCAACTATGGTTGGGGTTATCAGGCAAAATGGAACTAAGGTCAAAAACCCTATTCTAAAAAGAAAAATAGAAAGTCAAATAAGGTTTAAAAGTTGACTTAATAATGATGACCAAGTTAGTTTATCTCCTTGTCCCCCAAGCACAGGCAGGAACAATAAAAATCAGTGGGAGAGCCTGAGGAAATAGGTTGGAGTAAAGTGGCCATTGGTATACAAAAATTCAGGGAGCGAATAAAGTTATGGGTCAACTAAACCAACAAAGGTTTGTCAAAACTACCACAGCTCTGTAGCTCCAATCATAGTAATGGGGAAAAAAGTGGACAAAAGATACTTGTAATAACTAAATGGGACAAATTGAGGCTGGTAATAAATACATTAACCTAAAGGTAAAATGTCTCATATGTTAATATACAACTCTCCCTTCCGAAATATAGTTTTCCTTACTTTGGCAATAATTCAATTTAGAAGCACTTTTTCTCAAAACAATCAATCTAAATGCAATTTCAATTAAGAACTTAAAGAAAAACAGCATTAAGAACTACTTAGAAAACCCAGTAATTCATATTCCAAGATATTCTGTACATACTCACTAATATATGTGGATGGGGATTGCCAAAACTACAGATGAAACCCAAAACACACTATATAAACAAATTTTGTGACTTTTCATAATTATTAGAAATTTTTATTAGTCAGAATTATTTTGTTCAAAAATGCACTGGAATTAGTCACCAAAATTATCCAATAGAAGTATTTCTTATTTTATCCCTATGTCCCCACATCCAAGACAATTCATATAACCAGATTAAGATACTAAATTAGAATCCACATTTACCAAAATCTAGTTGGGTAAATCTTATTTAACTTGATCTTTTCTTTTTTCTAGGGTTATATTCTACACTGGGAAATATATATTCATTCTTTTCTGGATTTGCCTTTTAAGATATCCACAATAGAAATTAAATTTCTAAATCTTATTATAAAGAGAATACCATTAATTTCATACAGTAGATATTTAAGATTAATTTACACAAAATAATTTAATAAATTAGCATTAGAAGCATTATTTTAAAATTTGAGATTAGAGTAAGACCCTATTAAACCAACATATATTCTTATAAGCATATTTCTAAAAATCTAATCATTAAGAGTTGCGAGAAAATATGATTCTATTTCCTAATCACAAAAATTATATCTGAAAATGAACATTATTCTAAGCAAATATTTCATTTCTAAAATTTTCATATTAACTTTGGGCTAAAGGTGTTCTGAATGTAATGAAAAGTCCAAGAAACCATATGAAACCATAAACATTTTGCACTATTCTGAGATGACTTAAGAGTCTCAAATGGCTTTTGGTTAATTAGCTAAAACCAAGTTGCCAAAAGACAAATCAACGAAAACTGAATTCGTGAAACATTGATTTGCCAATATGACAGGTGAGCTAAATATATTGTAACTTAAGACCAATCACTGACAGACTAACACATTAAATTACCAAGTGCTTACATAAATAGTTGAGGGAGGGTCTGAGTGCAAAAGGGTGTATGAGTTCATGTGTGCACAAATGAGTACATGTCACATATTACACACTCCCAGGTATAATTTCTTATGTATCAGCTCTGAAATTATCTCTTTCTCATTCACTTGGGAAAGTAAATCTGTGAAATGCTTGAAAGAGAGAAGCCCGTTTTGTGATTAGAAAATCTTTGGCATTTGTGATATTTGACACCTGAAATTCAGAAAATACAAGAAAACATAATCCCACAAAGGAGAAAGCCTTACATAAATCTACCCACCATCAGAGAACTGCCCCCCAGGGTGCCATCCTCAATGTATCTTTGCAGGAATGCCATTTACTTAGAATAAAATGTGAATGATGCCACTTGGGAGTCATTCAGTAAAATGGTATTATATTGAGCTTGGACCGCGGCCCCTCCAAAAGAAGTTGATACATATACATACATGCATGCATATAAACACACACTTTAAAAAAAATAATTAATACAAATGCTTTTGGTTTTCTGGTCACAGAGTCAAATGGTTGTCAATAAATTGGTTACTGGGGCACCTGGGTGGCTCAGTTGGTTAAGTGACTGCCTTCGGCTCAGGTCATGATCTTGGAGTCCCGGGATCGAGTCCCACATCGGGCTCCCTGCTCAGCAGGGAGTCTGCTTCTCCCTCTGACCCTCTTCCCTCTCGTGCTCCCTATCTCTCATTCTCTCTCTCTCAAATAAATAAATAAAATCTTAAAAAATAAAAAAATAAAAAAATAAAAAAAATAAATTGGTTACTGACCAACAATAAAAGCCAAGAACCAGAAAAAGACTATGCTCTTAGATTAAAATTAAATAATTTCTATAACTATGACACCTTATATAACTTTTTTAAAATCAGAGTTTTCTCATTTTTGAGAATGCTTGCTACCTTCAAAAGATCTTTTAATTGATTTAAAAAAATAAAGTATAGGAACTTCCAGTAACATATTTTGTACATAAAACAGGGCACAAGTGGGGCTATTATAATATAGTTTAATTATTCCTCCATATATGCCTTGCCTTGATTGACAGAGTTGGAAATTATAAAAAACAATTTCAAAGATGCCAATTATTCTGCCCCTTTAAAAAGATAATCTTTTCAATTCCTTGCTGACCAGGAGCTACTTAAACTGGCAGTGTCATACTTTATAGATCTAAAGGACTTTAATATACACTGGCATTCCTCAAACTGTGCTCATCTAATTCTCTGGTGGTATACCAAGAGGAGTGAGAGGAGAATTTAATGATCAGAAAGACTTGGTAATTCTTGGCTAAACAAGTTCCCTGAGAGCCTTTAACAGCTTAATAAGCACTGTGAATCTCTGAAAGGGGAACAGAGTATGCGGCATATTTCTAACTCACTTGATCAAGGAACCTATTAGTACATCTCAATGAACCAGGATCCTACAAAACACGATTTGGAAAATTCTAATGTAGATCAATATCCTTCTACTTTACAGATTTGCATACTGAGGCAGAGAAATGTTAAATGTTAAATAATACAAATTCACACCTACTAGAATGGCTAGTAAATACACACACACACACACACACACACACACACACACGTTGGCAAAGATGCAGAGAATCTGAAACCCTAGTACACTGCTGATGGAAAAGTAAAATGATGCAGCCACTGTAGAAATGGTTTGGTAATTCCTCATAAAGCTAAAAGGAATCACTTTATGACAGGAATTCCACTCCTAGGTATATACCCCAAAAGAATTGAAAGCAGAGACTCAGATACTTGTATGCCTGTGTTCATTACAGCCTTATTCAAAATAGCCAAAATGTGGAAACAACCAAGTGTCCATCAATGGATGAATGGATTAACAAACTGTGGTATATGCATGCAGTGGAGTATTATTCAGCCATAAAAAGGAATAGAGTTCTAATAGATGCTACAATATGGATGAGCCTTGAAAACTATGCTGAGTGAAATAAACCAGACACAAAAAGACAAATAGGATATGATTCCACTTACAAGAACTATCTAGAATAGAATAGTCAAATTTAGAAAAAAAAAAAGATGAGAAGTTACCAAGGGCTAGGAGGAAAAGGAAATGAAGATGTGTTGCTTAATGGTTACACAGTTTCTGTTTGGGGTGATAAAAAATTTTCGTAGTAGATAGTTTGGGGATGCCTGGCTGGCTCAGTCAGTGGAGCATGAAAGTCTTGATCTTGGAGTTGTTAAAGCCCCGTAATGGGTGCAGAGATTACCTAAAAACAAAATCTTTAAAAAAAAATAGTTTGATGGTTGCACAAGATTGTTAATGTAGTAAGTGCCACTGATTTGTACATTTCATGGGTTAAAATGGCAAAACTTAGGTAATTTATATTTTACCATAAAAAAATAGCTAGATAAACTAAAATGGCAAAATAAAAACTGAACCCAAAGTCCTCTCTTAATCCACTATTTTCTCCATTAAATTATAGTATTTTCAGAGAATTCTCAGCCAAGTGATTTATTTATCACTTATGTATTTAACTCTTAGAAGTGGCTTCACAGAAAGGAGGATCTATAAGAAAACTACATAAAATCATCAGAATATACTTGTATTTATTTCAGTGTCAACTGAAAATATATGAGAGTAAGATTAAAGTATTTATGTCCCATCTAACATAAATTATCACTTATTTTTGCCAATGCTAAGAAATAAGGGATAAAAAGCTGTATTTTCCATTTCAGAAAAATTAGAAAATTTCCAGGTATTTTCTATAGATTTCCAGGTATTTCTATAGGTTTCCCATCACAACAACTTCATTAGCAAAACAGCCCTACTATCTCTCACAAGTGTATGTTATTATAAATACATGTTTTCTTATACTGATTTACCGTTAATTTTTTAAAAGTAATTTTAGCTTTCCAGCACTGAAATTTTAAGTACGAGTCATTCTCCTCACAATTTGTAAATCTTCTTCAAGGACAATTACAATCCTTTTGACCTATGAGAAGAAACATTGCTTTGATTTTATTGTACTTGAAATATTTTCCCATGTTATTTAAACACATATTTTTAGTGGTGCCTGGGTGCCTCAGTCAGTTAAGTGTCTGCCTTTGGCTCAGGTTGTGATTTCAGGGTCCTGGGATCGAGTCCTGCATCCAGCTCCCTGCTCAGTGGGGAGCCTGCTTCTCCCTCTCCCTCTGTCCCCTGGCTCGTGCTCTATTCCAAATAAATAAATAAAATCTTTATATATTTTTTTAAAGATTTTATTTATTTATTTGACAGACAGCACAAGTAGGCAGAGCGGCAGGCAGAGGGAGAGGGAGGGGGAGAGGGAGAAGCAGGCTCTCTGCTGAGCAGGGAGCCCGACGTGGGGCTCAATCCCAGGACCCTGGGATCACGACCTGAGCCAAAGGCAGACACTTAACCGACTGAGCCACCTGGACGCCCCATAAATAAAATCTTTAAAAAAATAAAAACACTTATTTATAAAATTAATAACACTTATATTTACACTTACATAAACTCTACCATAATTCCCTAGTTGTAGAAAACAAGCAATTCAGGTAATAAAATTTTTCTAATTTCTAACCAAATTATTGTGCTTTTAAATTACAACTTGTTTAGTATAAAGCAAACCAAAAAAAAAAATCCCAAAACAAGAAACAATAAAAGGCATCTTTTCTAAAACTTGCGCAAAAAAATATGCAAACTATTAAATACAACTAACAAATGTTTCCTTTATTTATACCCAAGATACCATATACAATAAAAAACATTAAATGTCTGAAACAAGTTTCACTTATTTTCTGCAAATTAGGTCACTTAAAACGTTAAAGGTCTTCAAGCTTGTTATTCACCAACTCCCTTTCTCATTATCTAGAGAGAAAATGCTTTCTTTTAAAAAGAAGCGCTCATCTGTGGAAACTTTCTAATTAACTCGGTTCAAAGCATGTGCAAGATGGCAGTTTTCTACACTGTTTCAGCATTTTAATTGGCAGAAAATGCTTAGAGGCCTATTCACAACCACACCCACCCCTTGGTAATTAAGCTAGGGTCAACTCTATGACTAAATGAGCCAATCTTGTGAAACAAACGATTTCTACCATACACAGTATATGGCATACTTGGTTTATAGCAGTCTTTGAACAGTAACGAGATAGTGGCTGTGTCACTATAGCAGATTTATATGGAACAAGTTAACCTTTCTTAATGGTGCAGCAGTCATTAAAAATAATTACTAGCAGGGCATTCTCTAACAATTTTAACATCTATCAAGACATAGTTAATTCAAGCTTCATTTCTGACAGTGCTAACAAACACCTGCAAACAACTAATCAATATTCACTATTAGTTATATATTTGTTTCCAAAATAAGTATAATTTCCTCTTAAGGCTTTTCAGATTGAATAAACTAATTTTCAATATTATGACTGTCAAGCATCTGTCAACAGCTCTGTTAAAACACATAGATTATGTCAATATTAAAACAGAAAACTTTGTCATAATCCACAGTTGATGTAAAAACAACTAGAATTTCTAAGAAGCCTTAAAATTAAAAATAGGCTACTAGTTTTAACTGTAGATGCGACAATCCTGTCAGTCAGTTTTTCCATGTAAAGAACAAATGTGTTTTATTTTTAATTTAAGGCAAATAATCTCAGACCTAACTTCCCCTTTTCTACTGCCTCAGTGAGAATTTATAAGCACCTTAGAGACTGTGGCTCTTAAGATGTTTACTCATCTACAAAGATCATTGACCATGAAGCCAGCAAGGGAACATATTTTATCTGTTCAAAGACCAGAATTCAAAGCTACTATGTGGACTCACTTTCTCCGTTTTTACTGATCTTAACTGACTGAATAGGTACTTCCTAACAAGACTATTCTTGGGGGTTTTGTTTTGTTTTACTAATCTATACTTATAGCAATAGTTACTGACACCAACACTTACGTCTACCACTTTGTTGCCTATGTCTGCATTACCTGTCAAAGCACTACCAAATATAACTATATATAACTCTCTGTATCTCCCAGTCACTTATGCTAGCAAAGCAGACTTAAGAACCTTTTTAGCAGGAATGAAGAGGGGCATACAGGTTACAATTACAAGCTTTAGATGGAGAATACTCTAGTTCATATCATGGCTCTGCTAATTGGCCATCTGTGTGACCTTGGACAAGTTCCTTAACTTTTCAAAGCCTCCTTTCCTCAGCAAATAGAAGTAAATAAAAGTGTCCACCTCATGGGTTTAACAAATTAAATATCCTTGTAAAAGTATTTAGAAGAGTACATGGTATGGTTCCAATAAATATAGACTATTATGATTAATTTATCTTTTCTAAAGTGATTTTCCTATTGCAAAGAAATTAACCAGTAGGTAGGTACCTATGAGACTGACTTTGTTATGTATTGAGAGCATTCATTTCCTTTCACCTGTACTCTTTGAAGCTTTAATGAATATCTCTATCCCAAATAAAACTCTTTTATGTATACTGGACTGTGATATTCTTAAACATGTCTATTTTATTCCTATGCTATGAAAAAATTTTAAATTCTGCCTTTTCAATCTTTTATCTTTTCAGAATCCCATTTTTGGCCCATATTCACACATATCTATTTAGTTACTTTCATTACTATGCAACAGTGCCACTCCATCTTGAGCATTTCAACCAGAACTGCCCTCACTGTGATTTTGCACATGATGAAGTTCATGAATCTCATTCTAAGACTTATTATCAAAGTATGCTAAGCTGCCTGATATACAATTCACCCTTGAACAATGTGAGGTTAGGGGACCAACCCCTGCCCCTGCACGTGCAGCCAAAAATTCAAGTACAACTTTTAACTCCCCCCAAATTTAATTATTAATAGCCTACTCTTGACTGGAAGCCTTACCGTTAACATAAACAACACATATTTTGTATATGTGTTATATACTGTATTCTTACAATAATACCTTTTTCTTAATTTCTTCAGTATGTCTAGGCTTCATGGTTCATCTGTGAGTTTTTTCAAATTGTTGCAAATCTTCAAGAAACTTTCCAGTATATTTATTGAAAAATATCTGCATACAAGTGGTACACATGAAGCTCAAATCTGTGTTGTTCAAAGGTCAAATGCATTCATAAGATGATCTTTAAAGACTCATTTTCAACAAGGGTCTTTCCTGGGTTATAACTGAAAGCTTACAGATTAATATTAAGTAATTTATTCATTCAATCAATATGTGAATGCTTTCTTTTTGTTCAAAAGACCCTTTAAGCAACTGAAGTCCAACAAAAAAACAGATAACAAATCCAATTATGAAAATCCCCCAAGCTCTGTACTGGGATGGAGATATTCAGAGGGTGTCAAGGAAGAGAACTTAATTAAACCTAGGATGGTTAGTAAATTATCCCAGAGGGTCTAACCCTTGAGCTGAATCTTTGAGAAATCATAGTAGTCACTCAAATAGAAAGGTTCAGAATGTGGAAAGGCAGAGATAAATGAGGGAAAAAAAGAATGTCTATCATCAGGAGTTTGTTATGGTTAGGGCTGAGAGGAAAGAAAGGAATGGTGGGAGATAAGGATGGAGAAGTAGGTAGGCAGGGATCATATCCTAGAAAGCCTGACCAGCCAAGTAAAGCACTCCAAAATTTGAACAATGTAACATAATGCAGTTTCCTAAAATATAGGAGAAAAAAATATAACCAGCACATCACAACAAATCCACATTCTCAGAGACACTACTGCTTACAATATAAAAGATATAATGAAAAATACTAGAGATATAATGAAAAATATTAAATAGTATAAAGATACATGGCAAAATTATAAAGGTGATATCCAAATTAACTAAATTTGGAAGATAATAGCAGAGTGATTGACTGCCCAGAGGATTTATGACAAACCTTAGGCTTGGTGGGCTCTATCATTTATCTATACCACAGTTTCCATGTCTGTAAGAATAAGAATCATATAATAGCTCCCTCATATAATAATTCAATAGAGTGGGGCGCCTGGGTGGCTCAACTGGTTAAGCGTTGATTTCGGCTCTGGTCATGATCTCAGGGGATCTAGGCCTGAGTCTGGCTCTGCACTCAGTGGGGAGCCTGCTTGAGGATTCTCTCTCTCCCTCTCCCTTTGCCCCTCCACTCGCTTGTGTACTCTCTCTCTAAAATAAATAAGTAAATCTCTAAACAAAAACAAAAATAATTCAATAGAATACTGTTAAAATTTAGTGGGGGGGGAGGAAGCACATGAAACACTTAGCACATGGATAGCAAAATGGTTAAACTCCCTTGGCTGGAGTCCTAGCACTATCACTGACTAGCTCTGAGATTTTGGGAAAGTTATTAGGAGAACATTCTCCACCTTATATAACTGTTGTGAGAAGTAAAAGTCATTGAGTTTAGAAGAATGCCTGCAATACCTGTTAATTAAGGTATGTTAACTGTCACTAAAAAGAAAAAACTCTGTGTTGGAGAATCTCATTTGCATTTTAGAAAGGGAAGGTTATGAAGTTATTTCAACAATTCAATCAAGAACCAAGTTAAGATGGAGTGGATAGAGTTAGAAGGTATTTAAGAGAAGACTCGATTGGACTTGACAACTGATTATGCAAGGGAAAAAAGGAAAAACAAAACCTTAAGAGAAAAAGGTCAAAGATTTTTAGATTTTATTTAAAAAAAAGGAATTGTTATGGCATTTGAGATTCAGTAAGAGGTACAAACTTTTTGTGGAGTAGAAGTTTTGGAAATTTTTTTTTCTTTAAATTTTTTTTATTGTTAATGTTAATCACCATACATCATTAGTTTTTGATGTAGTGTTCCATGATTCATTGTTTGTGAATAACACCCAGTGCTCCACACAGAACATGCCCTCTTTAATACCCATCACCAGGCTAACCCATCCCCCCACCCCCCTCCCCTCTAGAACCCTGTTTGTTTTTCAGAGTCCATCATCTCTCATGGTTCGTCTCCCCCTCTGATTCCCCCCCATTCTTCCCCTCCTGCTATCTTTTTTTTTTTCTTAACATATATTGCATTATTTGTTGCAGAGGTACAGATCTGTTATTCAACAGTCTTGCACAATTCACAGCACTCACCATAGCACATACCCTCCCCAAGGGCAAAAATGAACTACTGGGATTTCATCAAGATAAAAAGCTTTTGCACAGCAAAAGAAACAGTCAACAAAACCAAAAGACAACTGACAGAATGGGAGAAGATATTTGCAAATGACATATCAGATAAAGGGCTAGTATCCAAAATCTATAAAGAACTTATCAAACTCAACACCCAAAGAACAAATAATCCAATCAAGAAATGGGCAGAAGACATGAACAGACATTTTTCCAAAGAAGACATCCAAATGGCCAACAGACACATGAAAAAGTGCTCAACATCGCTCGGTATCAGGGAAATCCAAATCAAAACCTCAATGAGATACCACCTCACACCAGTCAGAATGGCTAAAATTAACAAGTCAGGAAGTTTTGGAAATATTAAGTGGGGGATACCTGAATCAAGGTGAACATCAAGGTGGAGCTATCTAGCCAAACTGATATGGTTTAAAAAAAGCCTAGAGAGAATTTTGAAAATAGTTTTGTTTTTACTTTTGTTGAAGCTCTCTATAAAATTGCCCATAATGAATTCATTTGCCAATCATTGGCATTTCTGACATTCATAGAGTTTAACCACAGTGGCTTCCCTTTTTACTTCCTTATAAACTTAATCTTAGCTTTTCACCAGAGGCACTCAACTCTGCTAAAAAGTTAAGTGATTATAATACCAAATGACTTTAATTGGCAGCCCCATTATTTACATTTGCCCACCAAGAAGAATGCATTTATCACAAATCTATATTTCCTTTTTAATCAGTTCTCTATCCATAGCAAAACCTTCCTCCATAATCCCAGAAAAGACGAGTACACTGTATTGTTCCTCTTGTCTTCCCCCAATCCTGTCTAAACACTCATATCTAATCCTGACTAAAACATACTAAAAGTCACCAAAAGGAAGACAGTAATTTGGAATTACTTTCTAATTCAATTACATTTTTAAAATAGTGCAGAGACTATTTTGAGGAAAAAAAAAAACTTAAATCTTTCTTACCTGATGCCCCTATATTTGCCTTATCTTCAGGAACCTGATTTTTATCCTTATTTAAATCTTCAACTAAAAGCTTGTCAAAATGTTCGATACAAAGCCTGCTGTCGATTTGATATAATAAAGCAGGGCAAAGGTATGTAAATAAATCAGGTGAGATTGGAGAATTGGCACCATGACCATAGTACTTTAACAACTGAGTGACGTTCAAACACTGCAAAAAATTGATAAAACAAATTAAGTAAACAAGTATTTTAAGAAGATTAAGCAGAAAAAGAAATTACTGTATAATAAAAAATATTCTAAATGATTTGAAAATAACCTATAATACAGATATCTATTACAAATAAAGCTTTTCATTAAGAATTTATGATAGAAATACATTCGACTTCAATACCCAAGACTTTACAAGGACTTTTAACCATTTTCCACTCCAACACATGAAAGATTATGACTTTCTCAATAATTAATAAAAATCACTCACAACTATATTCATAAAGGGTGAAGAGAAAAATCACTTCCCTATTCAAATCATGCAATCATCAATCATTCAAGATTATTAAATAGGCATAGAGTACTTTAACAACTTTTTATTAAAGTATACAATAGACATTTTCACTGCCTAAGATACCCCAGAAAAATATTATACTGGGAAACTCTAGCCCAGTGCTAAAATTGGAAGATAAAAGCTTCATCCACTGGTACATTTAAGTACAAAACAAAACAAAGCAGAAAACAAATAGCAAACAAGTTTGGACCTATCATATAGCAAATATCTAAAATGAAGGTGAAGGAGATAGTAGTGCCTTTTTTCCGCACACATCACATACACTTTGGTTGCATGCTTATTTACTGACTTGCTACCTCACTGTATGATTTTATTTATGGTAAAAAAAAAACAAAAAACACAAAATCAAAACATTCAAACAAGAAAAGTTTTCTTCTCGGGTCTTAACATGAGGTACTACTCTATCCAATGCATAGAATATTTCTAGAAATCCTGAGAAAATTCCCAATATGCATCAGACCTGTTAGGATATAAAACAACATGTCTGATACAGGCCCCATAAGTCTGACAGAAAGAGTAACATTAATAACAACGTCCAGTTACAATCAACAGAAGATTCTAGGATATTATCTACAGTAGTACATAAATAAAAGCAATTCCTTACAAGTACACTAAGATTCTAAAATATAAGTGATTTTAAAATCTGTGCTGCTGAAAACCAATATCTGATTATTTACACAGGGAAGAAACACAAAGATATTTCCATAGATGCAAAATATACTTCAATAATAGAGACAGAAACAGAAGGGTGAGGTCATTTTAGATGGTACTGCTTTTTATACATGTGAACAACAGATCAACAATTTTCCAAACTTTAATAAGAATCAGAATTAAATAAGGATGTTGATATACTTTTAATGAAACAAAAATAAGTATGTTTAAGGTAAATAATTTAAAAAAAATTGGGAAGGAACCAATCAAATAAGAAAGTATTCAAAGGAATATGAAAATGTTAAAGGAAAACACACAACCATCCCATTACTAGTGGACTTTCCTATTATTGTAACTTTTTGCATTCACCCTACATCTGTCAAAGGCATGAGAAAAGATTAATTTTGAGGAAGTAGGCCCTACAATAAAGTGACATAGAGAAAACAAACCTACCACATACATAAAATAACTGACTTTGGAGCTACATCAATGACTGGGAACCATTCTGTAGTTAATTCATTAAGTAATTATGAAAAAGAAAATGCCTATTTTCCAACAGGACAGGTGAACAAAAAGGGCTTCAACTTTCAAATACCTAGAACCAACTAGCAATAACAAAATGAAAACCAACTTGGGAAGTCAAAACAAGTCATAAGCAAGAAAGTAAAATAAGGAATATATGTTCTAACAACCTTTAAGTATTTAGATTTGAGGAACCCAAGTTTGAGAACAAACACTGCAAGTGGAAATCCAGATAAAAACTTTAATCTGATTTTATTTTAATGAATTTTGTTCAGGAACATTATTGGAAATAAGTTTGAATATGATTATTCTCCACTGTTACTTCTCTTTTTACCTAAAGTGCTCCACAATTATCTGAGCATTATGGAGCAACCATCTCTTTACACCTACCTCATGTTGACGGTCATCTTCATTATGATCTTTGTGAGTAGCAGCTGAATAAATTGCACTTTTTTTAACGTGTGGTGCTTCTCGCTTTCTAGTATGTCGAAGTTCACCTTCATTATCAGGATTAAGATCTTGGTGTCCATGACCAGGATCATGACCATTATGTTCTGGAAGGCGTACATGAGAATGACCTGGGTTATGTACACGATCAGGTTTATGGACCCGATTATGCTCATACTGTTCACCCTGATCATGGCTGGGGGGAAAACCTGGTGTAATAACCTCAGAATTTTCATTACTTTTCTTCCCTTTTCTCTTCCTCTTTCCTTTCGGTAGCTTACTTTCAGACTGTTCCTGTGTTTTATTGGTCTCTGTTGAAGGTTCATGGCTAGGCTCCCCACGCTCACTGTGAGCAATGGAATCATTAGGAAAATGGCGAGTGGTGTTATGATCAAGGTGATGATGCAAACAATGGTGATGACATAAGCGATGACTATGGTCATGCATATGTTTATCATCAGATTTGACAGATACTTCAATTGTCTCTTTCTCTGGATCACACTTATGGTTTCTTTTTGTTGATACACTAGTCACAGTTTGATTTTCTAAATTTAAATGATTGTGGGAATGCTGGTGGTTATGGGAGTGAAAATGCTTTCCCTCTTGAACTGCCAAAATATCTAAGTGAGAAACATGATCGTGGCCAAGATCCTCGTGATTAATCTCAACTACTTTTATCTCTCCAAGGCCCAAGTTTGTTAAAAGTTTCTCCAGACCAAAAAAGGATAATCTTCCGTTTTCACCATAACGGTCAAAAAGTTTTTCAATATAATATTTTTTTTCATTTTCAGCATCCAGCACTGAAAATTTGCTTGACTCCGATTCTGTCATTCCACGACGATGTCTGTGATGTTCTTCAGAACCATGGTCATGTTCTTCATGGCAATGGTTGCAGTGATGGAAAATAAATGTCAGCAAACAAATGAGGCAAAATTTTGTGTGCATATGTACCTTCATTTCTATTTTTCCTAAAGGGATTTAAAAAGAGAAGCAAGCATTAGTTCATACTTAGATACATTCAATATAATCATAAACTCTCCAGCAATTGCCAATCCACGAGGCAATTGTTTTACATTTCTTTCAGTGCTATAAATCATTCTTTCCTCCTTCAATTCCATATAAAAATGGCCCCTTTTAATTTATCAAAATAATGTACAGCCCTTCATACTAGTATAAATTGCTCATGACTCCATCTATAGACTATCCTGACTCCCTTTAAGCGTAACACTTAAGAATCTACTATGTATTTATACAGAAACTGTTGGCTTCCTTCTTATCTGGTCCTTTACAAAAGCTTGCTGATCCTTGTTCTTGAGGTCCTGGTCAGTGCAGTAAGACAAGATGAAATAGAATGGTAAAATGTATAAAAATCAGAAAGAAAGAAAAATATCATTATTCACTAACGGGAGGATTGGGTATGTAGAAAATCCAAAAGAATCTATAAGTTAATTTAGTAAAACTGCCATATTAAGGACAACAACCTAAAATCAATTTTATTTCTATATACTAGCAATAATTAGAAAGTGAAATTAGAAAACATTATCATTTACAGTACCAATAGCTAGGAATAAATCTAACAAAAGATGTGCAAGACCAGGGTGCCTGGGTGGCTCAGTCGTTAAGCATCTGCCTTCGGCTCAGGTCATGATCTCAGGGTCCTGGGATAGAGCCCCACATCGGGCTCCCTGCTCAGTGGGAAGCCTGCTTCTCCCTCTCCCACTCCCCTTGCTTGTGTTCCCTCTCTCGCTGTGTCTCTGTCAAAAAAAAAAAAAAAATGTGCAAAACCTTTACATAAATAAAAGATCATATATTACTGAGAGAAATGAAAAGACCTAAATAAATGAATGGCTATATCATGTTCATGACTGGATGTGATATAGATCCAATGTATTATCAATGAAAATCCCAGAAGAAACTGTGAAAATTGATGAAGTATTTTTAATATTTATGTGGAAAAAGGAAAGTCCAAGAATGGTCAAGACATTCATGAAGAACAAGATAGGAGCACTTACTCTACCAGCTACTAAAGACAGTGAGGTATTTGGTGGAAGAAGAAATAAATATACCAAAGAAACAAAACAGAGTCTAAAAATAGTAAACATTCTCTTTTCCTTGGTGCTTGGTCAATTTGATTTCCATTTGGAAGACAAAAATAAATAAAACTTGACCCCTACCTAACACCATATATAAAAATCAATTCAGACAGATTATAAACCTAAAAAACAATAAATGTTAAGGCAATAAAGTGTCCCAAACTGTGCCATTCAATATTGTAGCCACTACCCATATATGGCTGCTCAAATTTAAACTAACCACATTTAAAATTCAGTTTCTCAATCACCTTAGCTACATTTTAAATGCTCAACAGACACTTTCAGCTCATGGCTACTATACCGGACAATGTAAATACAGAATATGTCCATCATCACAGAAAGTTCTATTCGACAGCACACTTCTAGAATACAGAAATGCACATGAGTCAATTAATTTTAAAATGCTCTAGAATAAACAGGTCAAAGTCATTTTCATGTTGTATTTTATTTAACTCACTATAAATGCAAAATATTATCATTTCAACATGTAATAAATATAAAAATATAAAAACTATTAGATTTTTACATTCTTTTTTAATACTATTTCGTTGAAACCCAGCATGTATTTCACACTTACAGGACATCTTAGTTCAGACTAACCACACTTCAAGTGCTCGATAACCACACGTGGCTAAGAGCTACTACACTGAAAAGTGTAGATCTGGAAGATTTGGGAGACTAGCTTCAAGACGTTCAAAATAGAACATAAAAAACATAAAGGGAAACTGATAAAGTATACTACAATTAACATTAAGGAATTTCTGTTCATCAGGAGATATCATTAAGAGATTAAAAAGGCAAGGGGCCCCTGGGTGGCTCAGCTGGTTGAGCGTCCAACTCTTGGTTTCAACTCGGGCCATGATCTCAGGGTTGTGAGGTGGAGCCCCGTGTTGAGCACTGGGCTCAGCGGGAGTCTGGTTCCCATCTCCCTCTTTCTCTGCCTCTCCCCACCGATCGATTGTACACTCTCTCTCTAATTTTTTTTTAAAACAAAAGGGCAAGCCACAGATCTTTAAAACAAAAATGGGGGAGAGGGGCATCTGGCTGGCTCTTGATATTGGGGTTGTGGGTTCGAGCCCCATGTTGGGTACAGAGATTACTTAAAAATAAAATCTGAAAAAAAAAAAAAGGCAAGCCACAGACTGAGAAAAGATTACCACAATATTACCAGTCAAAAATACATAAGGAATTTCTACAAGGCAATATGAAAATTATGAGATAATTCAATGGAGAAATGGACAGGAAGTCTGAACAGACACTTCATAAGAAAATAGCCAAATTACTAAGCATATGAAGAGTCTCAACCTCAACAGTTACCACAGAAATATAAATTAAAATCACAGTTAGGTACTACTATATACCCACCAGAATGAATAAAATACAAAAGATGGAGGTTAAGAATATGGAGTTAACTCAAATTTGAATGCACTACTGGTGGGACTGACCATACACTGGTATCTTTTGGAAAAATGTTTGACAGGATCTCCCAGAAGCTGAACATAAGCATATCCACTCACACAGCAATTCTAATCCTGGGTATATGTTCAACAGAAATGCATGCACAGTGACACCAAAAGACACGAACATGAAAGTTAGCACAATCATCATTCATCATAGCTTAAAATAGGAAAAAAGGCCAAATGTTCATCAAATGTCGAATGGACAAACAGAATAATCTTACAATGGAATATGACATAGGAATGAAAATGAAATTATGGCTTCATATATCAACACAAATAAATCTCATAGACTATGCAAAAGATGGCAAACATTAGACTGTGCAAAAGATAGCAAACACTAAAGAGAACACCCTAGACAGAGCATATAATAAGCAATATGTATTTATATAAAGTTAAAAATGGGTAAAACTAAACCCAAATAACAATGACTTTTTTTTAAATATTTTAAGTAATCTCTACACCCAACATGGGGCTTGAACTCACAACCCTGAGATCAAGAGTCACATGCTCTTCCCGACTGAGCCAGCCAGGTGCCCCAATGATGACTTTTTTAAAGGATGGTAGAGTAATAATTGGAATTGGATAGTGAAGTAACATTCTTTTCTGAGTAATGGTTACAGAAATATGTCTACTTTGTGATAATTCATTGTATTTATACTCTGTGTACTTTTCTATATACATACTGTATTTCAATGACAAAGCTATTTTTTTATTTCTTTAAAGATCTGAGAAAGAAAGCGCACGCACATGAGAGCATGAGCAGGGGGAAGGGGCAGAAGGAGAGGGAGAAACAGACCCCCACTGAGCAGGGAGCCTGATGCCCAACTTGATCCCTCCTGGGATCATGACCCGAGTCAAAGGCAGACACTTAACTGACTGAGCCACCGAAGCAGCCAGTGAAAAAGTTTTTTAAAAATAAAATTTTCAGGGCATCTGTGTGGCTCAGTTGTTGAGCATCTGCCTTCGACTTGAGTCATGATCCTGGGGTCCTGGAATCGAGCCCCACGTCGGGCTCCCTGCTCGGTGGGAAGCCTGCTTCTCCCTCTCCCACTCCTCCTGCTTGTGTTGCCTCTCTCACTGTGTCTCTGTCAAATAAATAAAATCTTTAAAAAAAAAATAAAAATAAAAAATAAATTTTTCAGTGAAAACCAGTTAGAAAATGTAATTAACAAAAATTATAAGGCTTCTAGAAATAAATAGAACAAGGCCATTTAAAAAAAGAAATGTATAAGATATTACTGAAAGACAGTAAAGAACTACAAAAACTAGAGAGATACCACCTACTTGGAGGAGATACATGGTATATAAAGTCTTCCCAAGTGTACAAATTTAATTCAGTGTCAATTAAAATCCTAGTGGCTGTTTTGGTAAGACTGCACAAACTTATCCAAAAATTCACATGAAGAGGAAAAATCCAAAGACAATAATAATACAATTTGAAAGATTAGCAAGGTAACAAAGACTTATTTATAAAGTTACATTAACAAAAATAATACAGAACTGGCACAGGAACAAATACACAAGAGGAGACCAGAATTCAGAAAGAAAATCAATACTGATTGTGAACAAGCGGTTTTTCCTCCCACCATGCACAAAAATCAACTCCAAAACGAATAAAGACCTAAATGGGAAGAGTAAAATTCTTTATAAGTTGTAGAAGAAAATTCAGGAAAATATTAGGACTTTAGGGAAAGATTTTTCAGATAAGACACAGAAAGCACAAACCTTTAAAGAAAATTTTAATTAAGTTCTTTAAATATTACTTTACAATAAAGAACACCATAGACAAAGCGTATTACAAGCCATAAACTAGAAGATCTTTGCAATGTGTATATGTAAACAATGCATATTAAAGATCAGTACCCAGAATATATAACATAAATATCAATATGGAAAAAACTCCAATATTGCATAGACAACTATACAAATGATCTAAAGAGGACAGGGGCCCCTGGGTGGCTCAGTCGGTTGAGCAACCAAATCTTGGTTTCCACTCAGGTAGTGATCTCAGGGTTGTGAGATTGGGCTCCACGCTCAGCGGGGAGTCCGCTTCTCTCTCCCTCTGCCCCTCCCACTGCTAAAATGCTCTCCCTCTCTTGCTCTCTAAAATAATAAATAAATCTTAAAAAAAAAAAGGACAGCTGGTTGAAAAGTAACATAATTACTAACATAGATAATGCACCAAGACATTAATAAACAAAAATACCTGACAAGATGTGTTAAGCAAAGATCTAATGTAGAGAAGTAGAAACTACTGCACACTGCTGATGGGAGTATATGTTATAGGTACAATCATTTTGGGAAGCAATTTGATATCTACTAAAAGTGAATGTGAATATACTCTACAGCTGTAAAATTCCACTTCTATCAATGCATCTATCCTAGAGAAACTTTTGCACTCAGACACAGGAGACAAACTCAAGAATCGTTATTGCAGTATTTTTATTTTTTCTTAAATGTTAGCTACCTTGTACAGGATACTTTGGTTTGTAAATACCAGAACACTAGAAGAAAATCTCACATAAAAAAAGTTGGAAAAATGGGTGGTTCTAGGATAACTGCATGATCAAAAAACACCCAGCCTCTTAGATTTTTCCCCTCAGTCTCAAGGAACTGCTGTTGCTACAACCATTCTGTCCTTACACAACTATATCCAAAGCTGGAGGATTTATCTTCATGCCTCTTTAATGAAAGAAAAAAAAAAAGATTTTATTTATTTGAGAATGAGCAAGAGACAGAAGAGAGAGAGAGAGCAGGGGGAGGGGCAGAGGGAGAGGGAGAAGCAGACTCCCCACTGAGCAGGGAGCCTGATATGGGGCTCAATCCCAGGACTCCGGGATCATGACCCAAGCCAAAGGCAGACGCTTAACCAACTAAACCCCCTAGGCGCCCCTCTTCATGCTTCTTCTTACCCAGGAGAAAAATCTTTCCCTAAAGTCTCTCCCAGATTTCTCTTTACATATATTAGAGCAGGACTGTACTACATACTCATACCAAAACCAATCACTGGTAAAGGAAGAAATTACCATGACTGGCTTAGACAGATAGATATTCATTCCCTTGGAAATGGAAAGAAGCTATCTCTCCTACATATATGAGAGAGGAAGTACTCACAGAACATGGGGGCTTAACAGCAAGGAAAAATGAGGTAAAGAAGGAATGGCAATCAATTATGTAACGAGTGACTGCCACAAACTTACATGCCCATCAGTGGAAGAATGGATAAAATAAATGTGGTATATTTATGTAATTAAAAATTACACTGCAGTTATAAATGTATGACTATGAAGGAATATATACCATGCACACATCTCAGAAACAATTTAAGAAGCACAAAAAAGATACATGTCCTATCACTTAAACACAATTAAAAATATGCAAAACATTTTACTTTTGGGACATATTTATAGACAGGCAGCAGGAATCTAACATGGGGATGATTACATTCTGGAATGATTACTTTTCAGGAAGAGAAGAGTCTGACAATGGAGGGTGGTATACACATTTAACTGCATCTGCGGTGTTTTATTTCTTAAAAAGAGGGGGCGTCTGAAGTATTGTGACAAATCACTTAGTATTTGTTAGAGCAGCATAATGGGATCAGGTTATATTTTTCTATGTATTCTTAAGTTTGAAAAGATATTACCTAACCACTCTCCGTGATTAATCAAGGTCTGGTTGTTGGAGCAGCAGAAGCAGCTTCACAGTCACCTTGGAACTTGTTAGAAATACAAATTCTTGCACCCCACCCAGACCTACTGCATCAGGAACACTGGCAGTAGAGCTTGACAATGTTTTATCCAGTCTCTGAGTCAGATAGCTAACGTTTGAGAACCATAATCAATACAAATAAATCACTCATTTGTTTAAAATGATACTTTAGTCAACTGAATGTTATGATTCCCCAAATAAATTAGGTAGAATTATTATGTGACAAATGTGGCTTAAGAATTTTTAAAAAACCAAATAGTCTATAATGTTTTCTAATTCCAAAGTACATTAAGTTTGAGGTTTTGGTTTTTTAATCCAAACACTGCAGTTTCTTTTTTCTTTTTTAAGATTTTATTTATTTATTTGACAGAGAGAGACACAGTGAGAGAGGGAACACAAGCAGGGGGAGAGGGAGAGGAAGCAGCAGGCTTCCCACAGAGCCGGGAGCCCGATGTGGGGCTCGATCCCAGGACCCTAGGATCATGACCTGAGCCGAAGGCAGACGCCTAACAACTGAGCCACCCAGGCGCCCAACACTGCAGTTTCTTATACAGCCTCATGGATAAAGTCATCATTTAAAATATATTAATTTTACTTGTACACTAATGAAGATGAAAGAGCAGGGAAAATTATGGAATCACTATTAAGTAGAAAGAGGACAGTTACACTCCCTGCAGTTTACCTTGATTTTCCACTAGAGGATGCTAGTGAAAGAGAAAATTCTCAGTGATTGTTGCTCCACTCATCTGATATGTAAATGTCCTGTGGTTTATTCAGTGCACATTATCTCACTGTCAAATGAAAATGTACCAGTGGTGGAAATAAAACATACATATATGTTGATCAGGCAACAAATAATTGACCCCATAGGTAGTCAAACGAGTTCTATGCCCAAAGCGCAGCAAAGCCAATCACTGAGACACTCACTGTGCATCAAGGGAGGGTTTATTGGACAGGCAGTCAGACAAGGAGACAAGGAGATGGGAGAGCAAGCCTCAAATCTGCCTCCCCTAAGGAGGAGAGAGAGATGTTTCAAGGCAAACATAAAAAAAAGGTCTGGGTAAAAAGCTGCAGCTGCACTTATTAGTCCTATTAATCTTTGGTCATCTGTTTCAAACCCCACTGTCTTTTGATCATTCCTCATTCTTGAGGGAATTGGGACCGTAACCGCTCTAGTTACTTCTAGATGAAATGGGGAGAAGATCGGAGTTAGAAGGCTAGAACTTTCTGCACTTTTAGAAACATTCTTTAGTTCCAACATACGAACTGAAACACAGCATTCTACATTATCAAGATTTTTGTACTCTCATTCCCCTAGGAAAGTATTCATATCTACAAACAAAATGTAACCTGAGGATGCACATAGCACTCCTGTTAATTCAGGAGGATCAATACTTTCATTCTGCAGAATCACTGAAACTATCATTTGAAACCAAGAAGTATGGTTAATTGGATGACTTGATTAACCTGACTCTAAACTTACGGAGTACATCAAATTAGACCAAGGAAAGGTTACAGGCATTGCTACTGGGTTGCTGCGGTTGTACTCTGAACCAGGGTCAGACTGACATATCCAACAGTGAGAAAGACTGCTAGCCTTGGCCAACGTTGGCAAAATCCTAATGGTAGATTATCTTTTCAAGCTTGAGAGGCTGCCAACTATAGAAAAACTCTAAGTATTGATTGATTTCTTTGGACCAGCTTTCCTAGTTTTAGGTCCATCAGAGGCTCACTGATCCAAGCAGGATTCTTTTTGATGCTCTCCTTGCTGACAGGGTATAGGGAACCTGTGGATTCTTATGGAACCAGCTTCATCTGAATGTGGTGAATCCATGGCTTAACTCCCTTTAGTTTCACTGAAGAATGGGTGGTCAACAGCACCACAGAAGGTCGTGTCCAACGAGGTTGGAGTTGGTCCTCTGGATGCTTGCTCTTCCAGGTCTTTAATAACACCAAGTCTTCAGGATTCAGAGTGTAAGGGCACGTCTGTGGGGTACACATCAACCTGTTGGAAGCAAACTTATGTATAGCAGTTAAGTATTTCCCAAAGACTGAACATCCAATTCCCTAACATGAGCCCCATCAGGAACTCCTAAGTCATGAAAAGCATGCAGAAAGGGTCTTCCATAGAATATTTCATAGGGGCTTAAATCAAGCTTATTGCTATGGGCACTTACTCAAAGCAGGGCAACCAGCAAGGTTTTTTTTTTCCCCCAAGTTAAATTAGTTTCTTTGTAAATTTTTGCCTAAGTTCTTCTAAGCATATGGTTCATTTTTGTCCATTTTCCCAGATGACTGGGGTCTGCGTGGTTTGGTGCCCCTAAGTGGTATACCTTCTAGAACTGGTGGGAGCCCAGTCTCAGGACTGTTTTTACCACAAATGTCACATTTTTTTTTACTATCTTTTTGACAGTTCTCTGAAGACTGGGACTGACAATATGCTTCCAGATCCACCAGAAAGTAATCTCACCCATCTGGGGTGCTTTGGTGAATACAACTAATTGTTTTTTCCACAAGATATTCTGGGATAAGGATTATCCCTTGTTCATTGTATTTCCAGCTGGCTCTAGCTAGTGCCAGTAATGTGTCCAAAAGCCCATTCTTCAGCTCTTCTTAGGTTTTCAGTGGAATACTGGGGTTGATATTTAGTTAAGTCTGTCTGGTACTAAAGCCACTACACAGGGTTTTAGAGTCTTTGTATGGGCTGCCAACTTGGCGGCTTGAGGTGCCTTCCTGTTCCCTTGAGCAATCAAGCAGTCTGATTTCTGGTAATCTTGGCAATGAATAATAACTGATGGGTCACCACTGCATCCAGCGCTCTTCTTTATCCTTGGTCCATAAAACTAGTTCTGTGAACATCATAAGGTCTGGATTTTCCAATGGCAGATCCGTCAAATGAAGACAGCTGGAATAAAACTGTTCAATTATCTGTATGTCTCTGGTGATCTTTGAGTGGCCCATATAGCAACAGGCATGGGCTATTGTGGCAAGTTTCTCTGAAGTTTATCTCAAGGTGTCTAGCTCCAGTTTGCAGGGCTTCAAGGAAAAAAGGAAGTTTTAATTCTCAATGATTCCAAGTCAAGAGAAAAGGAGAAAATTAGAAACCTCAGTTTGTAAAGTCTTGGCCAGATATCTGAGAAAACTAGAATTCAGGATATAGACCAGTTTTACAGAACAACAACTAATACTTAAAAGACAGTTCATCAGAAATGGAATCTAACATCTACCAATGTGTACTACTGAAACATAACTTCTCTCTGAAATCGCCCTCATTTCCACCAAAACTAGTGCAGTTTTCCCATTAGTTCTGGAAATTCCTGGTTTAGTTTTAGGATTTTAAAGGTATCAGGTATTTGCCATTACAATGCAATTGACAAGGAAATTGTGACACACACTTCAATAATAAGAATTATAAGTGATGACATCATATGAGGATATAGCAAAACCTTAGGAATTTTATATAATTTCTGTAACAGCTATTGCATTCACCTATACAATATAACCTAAGAAGGTTTACTATCATTTGACAATGTTCCCCATGTAATTTGATATATCAAATTAGCCTCATTAGTCAAAAAAGACTTCACTTAGAAGTTGAATTCGGGAAGTCTGTCAGAAATATCAGAAGGCTTTAAAGAACACGCTTAAATAGCATTACAGATCATTACAAAACTTAGTATTTAATTATCTCTTTAGCCAAGGTGGCAATAAGAGATTCTAAAGGCAAATACAGAGGGTTTTTTCTATGCAGATTAAAGATAAAAACCTTTGGTTACAATTTAGACAAATAATCTAAGAAACTGTTATTTTTAACAGAGAGAAAAACCAAATTCCAATTTTTTTTAAAGATTTTATTTATTTGACAAAGAGAATGAGCACAAGGCAGACACTTAACCGACTGAGCCACCCAGGCGCCCCCCAAATTCCAATCTTATACTGGGGTACTTCTGATATTAAAACTCATTCATTTCAATAAAATTTTTAAAAAAATTTTTGCAGTCCCTCCTTTTTTCCTATCACCTCCCATGTTGATATATACTTAGTAAGACAAGGACACCAGGGCACTGCATGGATTGGGAGCTCTTGTCATGGATACTGTGATGTGCAGATCAGAATCTCCATCAGGAAAGAAGGCTCTCAGGGCAGGAACACTGACAACAGTTCTCACCTCTCGAAGGCTATTGGGGATTGCACTGACTGAAGACAGCTGCCTTGCCAAGAGCATGCTCTCTTCCCAGGTGGTCACATCCACTGACTGTTCAAATTGTGGGTATAAAAGTCCAGCCCTTCTGCCACAATTCAGGATGGTTCTAAGGGCAATCCAACTTCGGAACTTAGAAATCAGCTAAGGCTTCTGTTGATGCTCTATCAATGCTCAACTTCTGCCTAATCCTGCTCTCCTCTCTTCCTTCTCTTCCCCACATGTTGACCACTTGCTAATAAACTTTCATTACATACTAATCTCCATAATCTTAATCCCAACTGTGTACAAAATTCCTTTCCAAAGATTCCCTTCTCACAAACCTTCTACAACTTTCCTTTTTATTCAGATTTTGTCCCAGGATTTTCCTTTTTAAATAACGAGTCTCATTTTCCCTGCATACAGAATTGTTTCCAGTAGTCTTAATTATATTTATTAGAATTCTTTCTAAGGCTTTTTTTCTTCTTTACTGACAAATTTTCCAATAGAAATAACATGAGCCTACCTCACTTCTGGTAAACACAGGCAGAACAAAAGTTCTACATCTAATGCTGACAACTCTAAAGACATGCCTATTTTAATTAAACCAACAACCTTAAATTATCTTTAATACTGAATATTTTCCCAGATCACATGGACTTGAAAACCACTTGGGTTAGTTTTCTATTTCGGATTTTAGAATGCCCAATTCATACAAGTGTTCGCCTAAGAACCAACTAACTTGAGTTTTTTTACAAATTAATTTTATAATTATTAACCATCTGGAGGGATAGAAAATATCTCATATTTACAACATACATGGACACACATACAAATACACAAATAAGATACAAACAAAATCTTCACTAAATATCTTCCTTTTATAAAAAAAAAATCTAGGGGCACTTGGCTGGCTCGGCTGGGAGAGCATGCTACTCTTAATCTCAGAATTGTGAATTCGATCTCCACTTTGGGTATAGAGATTACTTTAAAAAAATAATAATTAAAAAAAAATCTAACTGAAAGATGGTATAATTTATGGATCTGTTTATCATTTTTCTCTGAAGTCTAATAAATATTGTGGCCAAGCAGTGTTACAAAAAGAGGTGATTTTTTTCCTTTTCATGGATTCATAACTAAACATTGCCCAGTTTTGGAGAATACAGCCCAAAGGTCTGCATGTGAGAATCACATTGTCATTTTCCATTTTCCAGTTAGAACATGGCCAGTTTTGTCCAAAGATACCAAAATCTGCAGCAACAAACAAACTGAATAAAGTCCATAGTACCTCTGTGAGCACTGGTTCCTCCCCTCAAAGTTGTCTTCACCAACTAAACCAAATGGCTGATGGCTAAGAGAACCAATACCCCCTAGTTGGAAGTAATCAAATGGGAGAAAGATACCTAAGAGAGCCAAATCAAATGAAAGGAAGAAATAAGCTCACAGGCTGAGCATGGTACATGAAACACTTACCAAGAGACAGCTGTCCAAACCAAAAATGGTTTCCTTGCCACAAGAGTTAAATTAAGCACCAAAAGTCGATGGTACCCTGTCGGGGTGGGGCTCCGGGGATGGTCCCTAGAACAGAGATCCTAGGCAGCACCAGACTCCTATTACTGACTAGGGGCCAACAAACCACAGGCAAAGAGCTCCTGGTTGGCTCACCAAATTTATAACTGAACCCAAGTTTATATGCCCAACACACAGCAAAAACAATCACTGAGACATTGTAACTGAACCCAAGTTTGTATGCCCAACACACAGCAAAGCCAATTACTGAGACATCATGTATGCAGCAAGGAAAGGGTTTATTTGAGAGGCAAACAAGGAGACAAAGAGATGAGATGCAAGGAGAGCAAGCCTCATATCTGCCTCCTCTCCATATCTTGCAAGAAGAGCAAGCCTCTATCTGCCTCCAAGGAGGAGAGTTAGGGATATTTAAAAACAAAAAAAAAAAGTCTGCAGCTGTGCTTGTTAGTCTCATTAACCCTTTGGTTACCAGTTTCACACGAAACACAAAAACTGCTGGTGGTCTGTACAATATTTAAATTGTCATGTCATGTTTTAAATGTACAGTACTCAATTTGTTTATTACAAGAATTCTAAATATCTTGATTTCTCTACTTATTTACATACAAGAGAGTATCACAGGAATGCAAATACATGAGTGACATCCTAGGTGTAATTTTAAACCTGTGTTAAATGTTTTTTCCTAAGTAAATCATTCATAAACTTTGCAACTTCAGTTCACAACTGCTATACAAATGTGTGCTTGAGAATCATTTGGATGAAGTATGCATTAGTCAGCGTAGACTAAGCAGCTACTGCAAAGAACCTCTCCCAAAAGGACAGTGGCTTAAGAAAAAATCAAATTTATTTCTCGCTCAAAAACAATCCAAGATGACTGCTCCAGGTCTGTGAACAGCTCTGCTCCAGTCAGAGACACATCAGCCTTACATGGGTGCTATTCCAATCAGCTGTAAAACAGAATCGAAGTCCAGGTACAGACATTTCTTCTGAAGCAGCAAATGAAGCAGACATTGCATGCATCACTTCTCACATTCCAGTAGCAACAACTTAGTCACATGGCCTCAATCAGCTATAAGGGACTGGGAAATACAGCTTCAACTACAAGTTAAGGAGTTTCTCAAGCATTCTGTGAAAGTTAAGGATCCTTTTCTAACCATAGCACAAAGAGGATCCTTGGGGTTGAGATAGGAATGGAGGAAATGTTGCCTAAATCCACTTATTACTCAACCCTAAATATTGGCCTTTACAGAACTCAGCTTTGCCCAAGCCAAGATATTCTATTGTCTCTTGAGTTCAGGAGTTTCTAAGTTTTTGTGCATTGACAATATGTTATTTTTGTAACTGTTTTTTCACTTCAGCAAACACACTGAGTTATTTATTCAAGCCTTCTGGGTAAGACATCTATGAATGATCCTACTGCACAAGAAAGGACTAGATTCTGGAGGACAGCTAGCAGTTGCCACCACACATTTAATTTAAATTTCATCTTTTGTTATTGATTTCCAGTATATCATCAGTTAAAAGTTTAAGTGTTCCATCACTGGATAACTTCTACATTAATGGCCAGGTTAATTCACAATTAAATAACTTTATCATTGTGCTAATTACAATACTTCTGATGGAAAGATTTTGCTTTAGATGCAAATAAAAAAGAGATCCACTAATATTTTCTGGTAAAATTCACTAATATTTCAAAATTAACATCAGAACTAAATGTTTAGTGAGGACAGTGGCTGTAACTTGCTATGGGAAGTTGCGGGGAGCAATCCTGAGGGAAATTCTGGGCTGCTGTTAATGCGCTATTTCTTAGGTGCTGGTTACACTGGTGTGTTCACTTCATGAAAATTTGTCAAACTTTATACTTAACATTTGGGTACTTTTCTGGAAGTGTGTTTTATTTCAGACAAAGCAATTTTTTAAAAAGATTTTATTTAATTAATTTATTTATTTATAGGGCATGAGTAAGGGGAGAAGAAGAGGGAGAAAAAACATAATCTTAAGACGACTCCACGCTGAGCACAGAGACCAAAGCGGGGCTCAATCTCATAACCCTGAAATCACCTGAGCTGAAATCAAGAGTCAGACGCTTAACAGACTGAGCCACCCAAAATAATTTTTCATCCTTAAAAAATATGTATTTCAGGGACACCTGGATGGCTCAGTCAGTTAGGCATCTGCCTTTGGCTCAGGTCGTGATTCCAGGGTCCTGGGATCGAGTCCTGCATCTGGCTCCTTGCTCAGCGGGGAGCCTACTTCTCCCTCTGTCTACAGCTCCCCCAGTTTGTGTGCTCTGTCAAATGAATAAGTTAAAAAAAAGAATATATATTTCAGGGGTGCCTGGCTGGCTCAGTTGGTGGAGCATGCAACTCAATCTGGGGGTTTTGAGTTCAAGCCCCACTTTGGGTGTAGAGATTACTTAAAAATAAAATTTTAAAATATATATATATTTCAACTTTCAATTAGCAAAATCAGCAATATGTAGCTTCTATAAGCAGACCTATATTTAACCATCTCCAAAGACAAATTTATTTTTTAACTTTTTATTTTAAATAATTTAAGATATGGGGCACCTGGGTGGCTCAGTCCATTGGGTATCCGACTCTTGGTTTTGTCTCAAGTCATTATCTCTGGGTTGTGAGATTGAGCCCCATGTCGGCCTCTGCTCTGAGTGTGGAGTCTGTTTGGGATTCTCTCTCTCTTCTCCCCCCGCCCTCCCACATACCTCACCACCATTCACACACTCTCCCTCTCTCTAAAAAAAATAAAAATTTCAAAAATAAAGTAATTTAAGACATAAATTGTAAATACAGTTCAGTTTCTATGCACTTTGCCCAATTTTCCCAATAATAACAGCTTATATAATCACAGTGCATTTTCAAAACCAAGAAACTGATACTCCTATAACTTAAGACCTAATTTCACTAGTTTTCATAAGCACTTAAAAATACTTAATAGAAAATCCATTTCTTAACCAAAAAGAAAAAAGATATTATTGGTAACCAAAGGATCTTGCTTAACAAACTGTATGATTATACTTAAAAGAAATAGAAGCAATTAGGGCTGATAATCTATCTCCATACCAAGTTCTTTTATAAAGGCTTATAAACATCTTTAATTATAGGCTTTCTATGCTAATTTTTCCTGCATGAAGTGCCAAATTACAATTTTTTAATTTTTAAATAAAATTAGACACCTATATCAAGAACAAACTGAAATATACACTAATTGCTAACAATACAAATCTTTCTACAGTTTGTCTAAAGAAGATAATTATCTTTATTTCATATAGACGTAATAGAATAACAGGTTTAACGTAAAAAGGTATTTCAGTATACTAAACACTCTTATTTTATAAACAGAAATCTAAGACCCAGAGAAGGTATATGACATGATTAACGCGATATTTCAAGTATGTGGCAGTTCTCTAACTTGAATGTCTCGGACTCTCTCTGCAACACCAGCATATTTATATATCATCAAACCATAACACTGTGAGATAGTTACTAATGTGACTCATCTACAGTATACTACCAAAACATTTTTAACGGGAAATCAAATTGTCTCCCATTACTTACAGTTAACATAAAAAAGTCACTAAGATTATCAACAGATTAGTTAACAAAATGATTGCTCAACATAAGAAAAATAACTAATAGACACTAAAATTTCTATTTCCAACAATAGGTTGCTATTACTGGAAAAGCCAGTAGTATATCCTGTGTATAATCTATTCAACATTTAACTTAAAAAAAAAAGTTTACTCAAGAGGGTATTTTTTATTTTTTTATTTATTCATTTGTCGGAGAGAAAGAGGGAGCACAAGCGGGGGGAATGGCAGGCAGAGAGAGAAGCAGGCTCCCCGCTGAGCAAGGAACCCTACGCAGGGCTCGATCCCAGATCCCAGACCCCTGGGATCATGACCTGAGCTGAAGGCAGCGGCTTAACAGACTGAGCCACCCAGGCGCCCCAAGAGAGTATTTTTTAAAAGGAAAATGAAAACCAAATGAAAAGAATCAGTAGTTTATATCTCGGCTCACTCATACATACACATACACACACCTACACACACACAAATAATCATAGGAAAAATACTATAAATTTCTTAGTAAGGTTTTAAAACCAAGCATTTCAATGCTCCAGGATTGTTACTTTGAAGGATAATGGAGGACAGCAAGATCAAAAGAAAAAAAAAAAATCACTAAAACACTCAACCTGGATTATATAGATATATCATACTTTAAATAAACTTAATGTGAAAATCCATTTAATAAATGTACACAGTATCCCAATTTCATAAAGGACTTCATTTTTTAAAAGGTTTCATTATAGAACTTCTTTAAATAATCGTAGAAATTAGTTTTATGTATGTCCTGAATCACATTAACTGGCATTTATACCACTGAATGACTTCATTAATCTTTACCCTTATTGGTAGTCAGATACAGATTTGGTTTCCCTCTGTGATTCCACAGCCGTACACACAAAATGAGACTGTTTGCATATAGAAGAAACACTACTCTGGGAGTCAAAGACCTCAGAGATCTGGCTCTGCCACTCACTTGATAAGAGCTGCTGGGCAAATCACTTAACCTCTTTAAGTCTTTTCACCACTTATAAAGTGGGGATATTAATCCCTGTTCTATTTCACAGTAATTATGACAACAAAGTAAAATAACAAGTATGCTTTAAGTGGTAAAAGCGTTAAACATTTTTCCATTTTACTTAAATGCTATTTAAGTGCAAGTTATTAATGGTAATATAACCAGGATCTATTTTAATTCCCATTTCTGACATACACGCTGAATACAGTATTTTGTACATAGTAAAGAACCAAGGATCAGAAACCTTTGTCCCTAATTCATCCCAGCACTGTCACTGTTTCCAATCTGCAAAACAGGGAGAACAGCACCTACATTTATCCATCAATTGAACGAATGTATATAAAGCTGTTTTGTAAAACAAGTATATTACCCTAAGGTATTACTACTATTAAACGCGGCACTAAGTATCTTTCACTTAACTTCCAAAAAGTATATATAACCGGGGGGAGAGGGGGGAGTCCCTTTGTTTCGATTCCTTTGAAAAAGTGCTACCAAAAATATTCAAGAGCACATTCAGCATTAGTGCATCCAAGACCAATTCTAGATTACAATACACCCAATTCACTAGTTAGTATTTGAGAAGTAGGAAAGAATTATCACCACACACCAGTTTCATTGACATATGAAACTTTTCAAGGCATAAGAAAAAAAAAACTCTTCATGGCATAAAATTATTTCAGTAATGAGTTCTTAGCAGGAACAGCTAAATCCTTGTACAGCTTCAAGTTTTGCCTTTTCATTCCCCCACTTGACCAGATACCTAATCTACTAAGGCCGTATTTTAGTTTGGAATGCCAATGTAGCTCTTCCCAAGAAACAAGCACCATTCAATCTTTTAGTATTTCCACTGAGATTCATACATATAAAAAGTCAGATACATGCTATAAGTGAACTTGGGTGTGTGTAATTTAGTGAAGCTCCTGTTTCACTAACTTTAACAAGAGAGAATAAAAATATCTGAGCCTAGATTCAATGAACCAAATCATCAACATATCAAATCCATCTTTATTGTATTTTAAACTTTCAGGTACAAACCTACATTTTTCTCATTGTATGTCAAAACAACTATCTCAAGTCTCTGCTTTTCAAGTTTTGGTTACAGGGAGCCTGGAACCATACTGTTGAAAGCCACCTATGATATTCCTGTGTCTGTTCTGCTACTTGTGAATACAAAGAACATTTGATCTAACATTAATGAATGTAATGGCTTTTATCAGTCACAAATACTGAGATGCCTTTTGAAACTACTAAAATGTTTATGATTTAGGTTATCCTTTAAGTAAATAGACTTCAACCTCTTTCACTCCAAATGCATACAAACCTACATAACATGCATCATGAAGAGGACTTAAGAGTGTTAACCTTAGGACCTGAATTAGGCACACATGCCTAACTGACTCATCACCACTGGCAGTTACCTTTATTCTAAGAATAGTTACTGCCACTCTCAAATTTTTTATCACTCCATTCAACTTGGCTCTTCCCTTTGCGTCACTGTTACATGTCCCTGATTTTGCACCAGCTTGTTGTTCAGAAGCACTGCAGTTAAAATGATCCTTTCCATGAGGACAGAAAAAAAATCATAGAACATCCAAGGCAATCTTTTACATTTTTTTAACCTTTTTATAGATTTACAATATTTTTTGATAATGCTGACAACACAAGCTATGTCTTCCTCACCATGGAAGCTTTCTGTGTGATTAATTTTAGGTGTCCTTATAGTTATTTTAAGCCATCAAAGTCCCTTTAATTGTTGAACAAAGTGAAGATTCAAGCTGTCATTTAACAAAATCTTAAAAAATCTAATTCAAAAGTCAAAGCTACTTAATTTTTAGTAGCAAACTACCAATTTCATTATCAATTATCAATCTTCTTTATTATCAAGTTTAACAATGTCCAACATATAAGAAAATTATAAATTCTTTTATAAACATAGCCTTCTTAGGGCACATTCCTTTCTAACAGAGCTACATTCAGATACAGAGGTGAGATAGATTCTGTGATATATATGCACATAGAAAAATAAAAAGGAAAAGAAATTAAGTATTAATGCCAGAAAAAAACAAAGTTGTACAGGAAAGAAAAAAATAAGTTTATTATAATAGCTACATATTATAACATTTATGTCATAAAAATATAACACTAAATACTGTTCTAAACCAAAATTACAGGATAATTGTACTGAAAAACAGGGGTATAGAAAATGGGAGAAGGTTCATAAAGGGGAGGAAGTGTGGTAAATCCTCATCTTTCACTTAACAGATAAATGACTTAAATTAAAAATCAACAAGTTTAATGAACACATTGGAGACATGGCAGTGAATAACAAAATAATCGACTAATGAAACAAAAGGAGTTCCCTGTCTCTCTAGGCAGAACATGAAAGAAGGAAGACAGGGAGGACTGATTTTTTCCTTTTCCCTAAAAACTTCAAAGAACTATTAAATACTTTATATTCATGTAAAACTCTGATTGAAAAAAACTAAAAATAGGCTTAAATAAACCAAGTTGCAATTACTCAGTTGGGAAAAAGAAACGAGAAAGAAACTAAAAATAAACACAGCAATTATAAATCTTAAGCTTTTGTTAAACAAAATCACATTTTGTCACATGTGAAAGAAAATGAATTACTTACAGTTTCAAGATTTTCACAAGCATTTGTAGAGTTTTAATCACAATATGCAATCACTTTAATTTCAATTTGTGCTATTATTTTTGGTTACTTGCTTGGACAATTTCAAAGATGTAGGGAGAGACTACAAAAATTAACACTTTTCAGGTCTTGTTACATACTTCCAAATTGGTTTCTAGGGATATTAAGTTTGGTTATACTGCCACCATCAGTATGATCATAGCATTCTCTTTAGTACTTGGTACTATTAATTTTGGAGTGAAAGATTTTGCCTTATTTTTATTTATACTTTTATCATTTTTCCTGGTGTCTCAATTCTTTTTTTTTTTTTAAGATTTTATTTATTTGACAGAGAGAGAGAGCACGAGAGCAGGAACACAAGCAAGGGGAGTGGAAAAGGGAGAAGCAGGCTTCCTGCCGAGCAGGGAGCCCAATATGGGACTCGATCCCAGGACCCGGGGATCATGACCTGAGCCGAAGGCAGACGCTTAACGACTCAGCCACCCAGGCACCCTGGTGTCTCAATTCTTACCAACATATATGAGCTTTTATATAACAGGAGTTGGTCATATTTCCTGCAAAAAACATCTTCGGTTCTGTGCAGTGTCTTTTCTTTTTATTTTAATTAGTGTTTTCCCTTTTATGTATGTACAGAGGTTTTCATATACATGCAATGAAACCTAGGAATTTTTTTGCAATTTCTTCTATGGTTTCTAAATTTAAGAAGTTTTTTGTCCCAATATTTTCTTCTTAAAATAATTAAAATTAACATGACCCCTAAATTCATTTATTTTTTTTAAACTTTATTTATTTATTCATGAGAGACAGAGAGAGAGAGAGAGAGGCAGAGGGAGAAGCAGGCTCCCAAGGAGCAGGGAGCCTGACGCGGAACTCGATCCCAGGACCCTGGGATCATGACCTGAGCCGAAGGCAGACGCTTAACCATTTGAGCCACCCAGGCGCCCTAAATTCATTTATTTTTTAGGGAAAAGAAAAATATCCATTTAACTAATAAATAATACATACTTATCTGTTAACTAAAAAAGTTTGTATTTATGGGCGCCTGGGTCACTCAGTTGGTTAAGCAACTGCCTCCGGCTCAGGTCATGATCCTGGAGTCCTGGGATCGAGTCCCAAATCAGGCTCCCTGCTCAGCGGGGGGTCTGCTTCTCCCTCTGACCCTTTTCCCTCTCATGCTCTCAAATAAATAAAAATCAAAAAAAATAAAATAAAATAAAAAAGTTTGTATTTTATCCTCAATAAATTTTCAAGTACTTGTATTTAGGCAAAAATCTTCAGAGGAAAAGCCCTAACATTTGCTTTATAAATTATAAATTATATAATATTTATAGTGAATTTAAAGAGCACTTTTTTCCTAAAATCTTTCAGTGATTTGATTTTAATATACCATTATGATTTCCTTCCTCATTTTTTAATTGGTATGATTATTTTCTTGAAAATAAACATATTTACACTATGTACATCAAATTATTCACTCTATTTGAAAACTAGAGTATTCAAATTTAAAACAAATTCTTAAAAAGTGTGTTCCAAACATTAACAAATTATGAAGTCAGTTGAAGTTCTGCACTAAGAAAGTTCCACTGGAATGGAAAACATGATCTCACTGCTTTATAATATATATTATGTAGGATATATAATATCTAACTCTTCTTTGTTATATAATGCAATTTTATATATAATCATGTAATAAACATTACAATTGCATAAGATGTTTTTCTAATATACTGACTAATCTCACTGCTTTATTATATAACTAATCATATTCTATATATCTTGATAAGGCATATAAAATCAATCTTTCCATAGCCCCCTTCATCTAGAGGCTATGATCCTCTACAACATAGCACAAAGTATATTTCTTCCCATATAATCAGAATAGAGTAATAATTCATCCTCAGGAGAGATGTACTGAGAAGTATTACACCAAAACATTTGTTCACAGACCTGTAGACATGCAATCTAAGTTACTTTATGAGAGGTGTGAAAGTAGAGAAGAGGAAAGGGAAGCAAACAGGAGCAGAGAGAAGGCATATAAGTAAGTATGAAACATTTTCTGCTCTGAAGGAGGTACAAGGAAGACACTATCACCTTTTAAATTAGAGAAGGTAAACTGTGAGAGATGCTGCGTTAGTATAACAATTGATGGAATTAGGTGGTAACCCAAGGTTGAAGGCCAAGGGCTTCATATTCCAACTGCAAGCATAATAAAGGTGCCATTCCTCCCATGGAGGGAAAATGGAAAGGGATAGAAACAAAAAGCATCTATACCATTTAGGTAAAACAAAACAAAACAAAACAAAAACACCTGAGAACTCAGATTATTACCCACAAATTTCTATTTGAATGTTTTTCTACTAGTTTTTAACTCATATAGGTTCCAGGAAAATTTAACTATCTTAAATAACAGCAACATATCAGATAACTATAAAACATTAAGAACTGGGTCCAGGGGTTGGCCGACTTAAAAATGCCAGACAGTTACTATTTTAGGTTTTGTGGGCAGGGCAGACTCTAAGGCAACTACACAATTCTGCCATTATGGCACAAAAGCAGCCATATACAATACGTAAGTGGATGTGGAGGCTGTTTTCCAATATTTAATTTACAAAAGCAGGATGATTTGGTAGATGGGCCATAGCTTGCTGACCCTTGACTTAATCTACACATTTTTTTTTAATTACAAATTCAGCAGACAACTGTAGGGGAAACCACTATTTTAAAACTCAAAACTCACAAAATACATAAGGTGAGTTCAGAAAAAAGCTTACAGGTATGAGGGCATGGAAATGGTTTCTTTTTTATTTACAGGCATTAAAGTAATAGGACAGTGGAATGCAGACCTTTGTGATTTTGTTACTACAACTGAAGACCATTTAGATTTTCTAATTTCTATGTGAATGAAAATAAATCTAAAAACTGAAGTGATCAATGACTAATAAGTCTTAATCACTACAGGATTAAAAATAACTTTCATACATAAGATCACAGTATTCTTATTTCTAGCCCTATGACATAATCTTACTATATTAGTAAGAGAAAGGTATTTCCTACAATGTTCTGATTCACTTTTCTAATCCCCAAAAACTTCTTTTCTGAATGGAATGGATGGTCCCCAAAAGTAGGGTATGTATTATTAAGTATAAATATGGCTGTTATAAGTGTTACTGAAAGTGCAAGTATTACCTCATATCTCACTCTATTTCAGAAGTAAAATATCTACACTATAATGAATTATAAAATATAATTATAAAATTAGGTAATTATAAAATTATCTACCACTCTTAGTTAAAACAACTTATTTGAATAAGGTTTTAGATTTTATCCTTATACTCACAACCTGTAACCACTGCCACCCACCACTACCCCATTCTAATAACATCTTTTAACATGAAAATCAAGTATTAAAAATCTATTAAATATCCAATCCCTATATCTAGCCATCAAAAAACCCTATGTTCTGATAATAGGAAAAATAAAATTTGACACTATTATATGTCATGTCATAGAACAATCTGTTGTTTTAACATGTCTGAACATTGTGTGGTCTCAAACAGTTGGAAATAATTTCAATAATGCTATTGTTATTTTTTTTTTTTAGATTTTATTTATTTATTTGAGAGAGAGAATGAGAGATAGCATGAGAGGGAAGAGGGTCAGAGGGAGAAGCAGACTCCCTGCTGAGCAGGGAGCCCGATGTGGGACTCGATCCCGGGACTCCAGGATCATGACCTGAGCCGAAGGCAGTTGCTTAACCAACTGAGCCACCCAGGCGCCCATGCTATTGTTATTTTAAACTTCACAATTTCAGTAGTAAATCACCTTCACACCTACTAGACACATTTTTGGATATTCTAATTGCAGTCAATTTTATTTTATTGAAAATACATTTTGCTTATTTTGGAAAAAACTTAGAAAGTCATTGTATGGCCAACTCACAGAACTTACAAAGAGAAATTAATGAAAATAGTTCAGCCTATTGATAATTGGTCTAATTTGAAACCGTATAGTTTATATGACTACAGGAAATCTTGTGGTTATTACAGTCCTTGAGACTCTATTTTTCAGAAATAATTCTAAGTCACAGATCAAAATAAACTTGAATTTAAAAAAACTCGTCATGTAATTTTAACATTCTCAAATTTTATTTTCAGTACAATTGAGGCAATACAAAGCTATATGGGACTAAATTAAGCCAGAAAGCAAATTTTTTACCACTATTTTCACACCATAAGCCCAGATTAAATGAATAAAATTGCTTTTATTCATATACAAAATTAATCTCAAAAACACACTTTTACCATATACCTTTCCTCCTGCTTTCAAAAATCCCACATATACTCTTGCAGGGAAACTTGGCATTTTACTGTCCTATCTCCACCCAAACTCACTCCATACTTGGAAAACTAGGGGCTAAAAGCAACCAAAGTTAACCAATTCAAAATGACTATGTCCATCTTATTAGTGACACTAACCAGATGGAGGAAACCCCAAAAGAGTCTAGCTATAATCTAGCACTATGGAATCAAATTCTAATTTAAATAGATCTTGTTTTGGTGATTAACATACATACATACATACATACATACATACATACATAAATAAATAAATAAATCGATCTTGTTTTAGGAAAAGATGAAGGTGAAGGAGAAGCTAACACTAGGGGGAAGCATCGAGCTGCTGGGACTGTCCGGGCTTTCTTCTTACGTGTAAATTTTAAATCAAGGCTAGTATATTTTTAATGAAAATTACATTATAATGAAAGGCAACTTTATAGGGTTATAAAATTTGTTATAAAGGAAAAACGATAGCTTTAATTGGCTACACTTCTTCCCATTTTCTACTGTGTAATCTCTTGCATCTTGAGTATCAGTTTAAAACGACTAGTAATGTTTAAGATTTTATTTATTTGAGAGAGAGAACGAGGGGAGGGGCAAAAGGAGAGGGAGAGAATCTCAAGCAGACTCCGCGTTAAGCTCAGGGCCCTATGCAGGGCTCTACCTCATCACCCCAAGATCATGACCTGAGACAAAACCAAGAGTCAAACACTCAACAAACTGAGCCACACAGGCACCCCAATAATGTCCTGCTGATAAAAGCAAAACCCTGGGCATTTCCATTGAGGTAAGCACTACAGAGACAAGGACTAACATTTTTATCCAAAGTATTTCCTTGGGTTAATGCTAAATTTAAATTTTGTTAAGTTTTTAAACTTGATTTAAAAGGTTGACAAACAAGCTTTGCCCATGCATTATATAATGTCATGGGCATTGTGACAAAAAGTTGTGGAGTGTGTGCCGCCTCAAGGATTTAGTAGGGCAGGGAAAACAAAATGTACATATAGAATTTTAAGTTAAAAAATATGAGCAGCAGAAAAAAAATTCTAAGGATTATTATATGTAAGTAACAGAACAATAACAACAGGATAACTGTATCTCTGGCAAAGGCCCAGTAGAAACCATTAAACCTCATTCTGGGGATAATCAAGTTATCAGAGGTAAAGACAGAAAGTAGTCCTCTAACCACTAATGAAAAACTGAAACATTTGTATGTAGAAAAGAAGGTAGTATGAACTAAGTTTTCCTGCAGCCCTTTGTTTCATTATGTAATTTATAAAGATCACCCATGAGGTAGGTTTTTTAGCACAAGTTCATAGATAAAAGATTAAGATAAACTTGCTTACCAAATTAGTTAATGGGTCATAGTTTTAAACCCTAAGTCTCACTCCAAAGCCCTCAATTCTTTCCAATACTGTCAATACTTGGGGACAGAGAGGTTGGAGAGAACTGAGTAACGAGATAAATTCTCTTTAATTATAATGTAACTGTAATTTCCCTTGCTACAACACCTATATCCTATATTCTCCATAAAACAGTAAAAAACTAAAACAAAAACCCACCCCTACTTGCATACCATACTCGAAGCCTCCTAAAAGTACTTCAAAATCAGGTGCTCAAAAGGGGGGAGAATCTGTTGGCTTTTAAATTGTAGAATATTAACTGGTAATGGGAAGAACAAATACTACTTATCACACAACATATTACTGATGTCAACTCCTAAGAAAGGTCTTCCCTGACCACTTATTTTAAAGTAGCATCAAAGTCCTTCTTAGAAACACAGGGATTCTTAACCAGGAGTCTGTGTATAAAATCCAGGCTTGTGAATCTAGATTTAAAAAAAAATACATTCTCATTTTAATCTCTGAAAATTATTCTTTCAGTTATGAATGTAGGCAAAACCACAGGAATATGTAGTACCTGACACTTTATCAGAAAAAAGTCATACAAATTATATCCTTTAATGATCATTTAGTCCTCACTAGTCTGAAATTAGGCATTAGAACTGAAACTACTCTTGATATTTAATGCTCTACTAAAGCACGGATTCCTTCATCTTATTTAATATTTTGATTATTTCAATGTAATTGGGTTTGTTGTAATCCTATATATTCCACATTTAAAAATCATCAGTCTCATCACACACACACACACACACACACACCCCTCCAGTACATCAATATTCATTAAGTATAGGGATGTGGGTTGTCTGGTATGGACCCCCAAGTCTTGAACAGTGACTGACTCATAAAGGTACACAAAATTTGTAGGACAAGACGTCCTAAAAAAAGAAAAAGAGAGAGAGTATACAAAAGTCTTGATTTAAGGCTTTCCGCTGCATTACAATTAACTACACTCTAAATTTCCAGCTTTTCCAGTATATTATGTCCTTAATTATGTAAACCTGTCACGTTAGTTTTGCTCCATCGAGAACGACTCAGTTTCAAAGTAAAACTAGAATACCGAACAGTGTATACGACATTAAATGAAAGAAAACAGTATAACCTACTTTTTAAAAAATTATGTGCTTTACTGTTACTCTTTACTACTTAAAACAGGGACTTGTGTGAAGGACCCTTCCAATGAGGGCTGCGGATGTTGCTGATGCTTCTTCCTCGTGCCCAACTCCTCAAGACAGCCCATGTGGACAGGCTCCCACGTGAACAGTTCTTTACATAAGCCAGGGGAAGATCTTCAACATCATCGCCTGCGCCCTCATAAGGCCCCTTCTTAGCTGGGGTACTCGAGGATCCCAAAGGAGAAGCGAGTTGAGCAGACCCCTAGAGCAGGGGAGGGCCGCGGCAGCTCTCCTACTACTTCCCCAGCCGGGACCCACGCCGCTCACCGCCGAGGGCTTTCAGGAACAAAGCCGGGGCCGCCACGCCACCTTCGGGCCCACCCGGCCTCCTCCACCGACTCAGCCTCAGCCCCACCCTCAGCCCTCAGCTCCGGGGACCCCAGCGGGCTCAAGTATTAACTCCCCCGCGTCCCGCCTTGGCTTTTCGCTTGGTGGGGGAAGGAAAGCCTCCACGAGGCCTCCCGCGGTAGGAGCACAGGCGCCACCGTCCGTTAGCCTCTCGGTGCCGAAACAGCGGCTCCCAGGCTCCATCCCGGGGGCCCCTCGTCCGACCCCAGGATAGACCGGAGAGAAGGACGGGACAGGAAAAATCGGGCATTCGTCGCCTCCGCAAGTCCTTCAAGGCCTGACTGCGGATCCCTCCCACCCTCCGGGCACAGGGTCCCCGCCTCCTCTGGCGACGCCACCCTCGGCCCCCAGGCCGCCCGCGCGCAGACCCCTAACCGCCGCCGCCCGCCCAGCGGTCACTCCCCCACTCCCCGCGCGGGTCCCCAGCCTCAAGAGGAGGCTGGGTCAAGCGCGGGGTCCCGCACGCGGAAAGAAGACTGCCCGGCCGCCAACCCCGCGGCAGCCCAGAGCGCACACGAGGAGCCGCGGCGCCCCAAGCGCAGCCCACCGCGCGCTCTGCTCCGGCTCGCCGCCGCCGCCGCCGCTGACTGCAGCGCCCGGATCCCCGAGGGACCCAGCCCGGACTCCCCGGTTCTTGTCTCCCTTTCGACCCCCCCGCCGTCCCGGGACTCGCAGTCTCCGCCGCGCATGGGGCCGGTTCTGGGGGAGGGAATGTAAACAAATCGGGGTTTTATAGTTACCTCACACTCGAGTGCCGTGTGCATCTCCTCTCCGCTCGGTACCAAACCCCGGCTGCACCAAATCGTGTATTCACCAAAGCCGGCTGCGCTAAGTGCGTCGCGGAGGCCCGCGCGTCAGACACCACGCTACGCTACCGGCGTACAAGGCCCACTCAGGTCCCTGCGCAGCCGCACCCCGTCCGCCTATGGGTGCTACGCTCTGGGCGTACACGCACCACCCAGCCATTCACTTCGGATAACGCAACTTGCGGAAGGGAACTGCACCACTCTCGGATTCCACACGGACAGACCAAGCAGTAGGAAATTCGAGTCTACGCAAACTGCGGAACTCCGTGGCTCCGCGGTAGTTTTGTTCCAAGAAAGGACGCTGCGGGGGAGTTGGGGCGGCTTCTAACGCATGCGTGGAGCGCCCTTTACCGCTCGCCTTTTCTCCTGGTTTTGCGTGTCGGTTGCTGCAGCCCTGGGGAGGCGGATGAGTAATGTAAGCTGTAAGCGCAAACGCTTTAGCCAAAAGGTATCAGATTGATAAATTGAGAGATTTATCGTACACGAGTTAAAACATCTACACTAACTTAACCCATCCCCTTTGTTAAAATAACCTCTCAGTCTCTTAGGGCAAAAAGGAACTACTATTTAGTGCTAAGTACAAGGTCGTTTGCATAGTTCTCTCCCCACCCCACAATTTATTCTCAAGCGCACTTCCTGTGGGCCTTACAAGCCTAAAAGAAAAAGTTGACTTCAGAGAGCATGTCGCGCACTTACGGTAATTCTTGAGACTGGCAACCTTCCAGGGTTTTCCACCACCACCTACTGCCTAATTCACTGATTATTTCATAACACCCAAAGGCAAAAACTCCTGATCCAGCCAAGCAATTCCATGGACTCCTGCCTACCTCGTGCTCATTCTTGCTCCCATTCCTTTGCTCACACCATACCTACCATCTGAATTGTCTCCTCCCCTTTTCTTAAGCAATTCATAACCCATACTTTCTTAAAAGGTGGCTCTGGACACCTTCCCTTTGCTCCATTACTTTGCTTCCTGCAGTTATTTAATCTTCTTGGTGAGGCTTATCTGTATTCTGTCTGGTGTGCCTATTTCTGCATCCAGCCAGAATCTAATAGAGTGAGTTCTGGGGTGCCTTAGTGATGTCCAGCAGAGTGCATAAAACTATGATCAATAGTAATAGCAAGCTTTACTATGTGTCAAGTACTTCCTAAGTGCTTTACATATATATTAATTTCATGCTCATAACACAGTGAAGTAGATATTATTATCCCACCCCAGGAAACTGAGGCACAGGAAGTTAAGTAACTTGCTTAAGATGACAGAACAGATAGGAGGATCCAAACCCAGTTAGTATGGCTACATATCCTGCTGTTCAGCATATTTATCTTTGTGAAGCAAGATTCTATTTTTGTTTTGTATCTCTACAAAGAACATCTTTTAGGTACTTAGTTAATGCCTATGGACTGTCAAGATACTAAGCTTCTCATACCCCTTCTTTCCTGTCTGGGAAAAGTCAGTCCATTGACACCCCCTCCCCAACTACTGCAAGTTTCCAAAGCTGTTATTAGGCAGAGAGAACTCCTGAGGTATAGGGGAGAAATCAAGTCTGATCCTCGTGTCAAGTCTCACCATATCACTAACTGTGGGAGACCATGATCATGGTCCTAAGATTCATGGATAAATTAAGGGAATTGGTCTAAATTTATCCTCAAGTCCTTAGATCTCAAAAGCAGAACTAACATCCTTAGATTTCATAAAATCAATATGGTACGTCTTCTAGGTACAAAGCATTAAAAGCTTCCAAATTACCCTTATATTTTAAGGCTCATAATTATTTTATTAATTTTAAGGCTCATAATTATTTTATTGACATTATTTTCAGTACCTTTACCATATATGCAATCTCTTTCTTCTGAATATCAATAAGATACAGTACCTGCATTCCTTATATCTTAGGGTACCCACAATGCCTTTTCACTTTAAAGGCTAATTAATGTTCAGCTGGTTCACATAAGTGCAGCTGAACTGATTCATCACATATTCAAATACTTCCATACAAGTTTGTCAACAGCTGCAGTTCTGAGTCAAATTCCTCAAGAATTCAAATTCCCCACCCCTGTACCAGCCCTTTCTCTCAGGATTCTCTAGACCTCCCACATTTCAGGAACTAAGGGGTTAATGCCTGGCTAAGGGGAGAAAGCTGCAGGGCCCACCGGTTACCAAAGACTTTCATTCTAATTGGTTGGTGCCCTTGCTTTACCAATTGTTACATATTTTAAATATCATCCTTGCATAAAACTATAGGGTAAACCTACTTGAAAATAGACCATGTCTCCTCCAACTTCTATACACTTACCCAAACATTCATATATGATCAAGTATATGCACTCTGATTAGGTCAAAGCTTAGAGTAAAATTACTACATATGGTAAATGAGCTGAAAACTAGTGTATTACTTTTCCTAGTGGGAAAAGGAATCTCAGCAAATGACTTGAAGGCTTACTCAAAATCACCTGCTGAGTTAAACAATGGAGAGTGCTGCAAAAACATCACTGTAATGTATGGTTTATTTTTGCCCATTTTATATATAGGGAATGTGTCAGAGTAAGGAAATTCTAATATGTTAGAATCATAGATCTATTTAAGAAGATCTTACTTAAGAAAGAGAGAGCAAGAGAGAGTGTTGTGTGTGAGAGAAAGGCAGGGGAGAGGAAGAGAGAGAATCCCAAGCAGGCTCCACACCCAGCGCAGAGCCCAACATAGGCCTAGATTATGACCTGAGCCAAAATCAAGAGTCGGACACTTAACCAACTGAGCCACCCAGGCGCCCAGAATAATAAAACTTTCCAAAAGGATTAGTATTTTTTTTTCTATCCACCCCATTTGATTCATAAAGAAGCTCACCTGAATTATAAAAATAGTATAGATGATTTGCAAAAGCTTGGGGGCCGGGGGAGAGAGAATATCGAATTACTTGTAAATGGTTTACCTTTCATTTGTTTTTGCTTATTCACATTGCTTCAGTCAGTTTTATTTCACATATCTAAAATTTTAAGCATGACTAATCTACCTTTGTGAGGCATGATATAATAAATCCGATGGCCTGGGGTGCCTGGGTGGCTCAGTCAGTTAAGCATCTACCTTCGGCTCAGGTCATGATCCCAGAGTCCTGGATCGAGCCGCCCCGCCCCGCAACTCCCTGCTCAGTGAAGCACCTGCTTTTCCCTCTCCCTCTGCTGCTCCCACTGCTTGTGGTTTCTCACTCTCTCTGTCAAATAAAAAAATAAAATCTTTAAAAAAAATTAAAAAATAAATCCAGTGGCCTTTTTTGCTCCTCAGAGGATTAGAAAAGAACCAGCTGCAATAAATACAGAAAATAAGAATCACACTTCCTACCTTAATCTTTAGTTGTGACTAAGGGAAGTCTGTGTCATAAACTTGGTTTCCCTCTAGTAGAGGAGAAAATTGTCACCATCCACAACAAAGTTAAGAACTCAAACAAAGTTAAGAACCTCAAAATTAACAGCTGTATACTCACTTTTGGAGACTATGTATTTCAGCCTGAAGATTGAGGCCCCCCCACTCCGGATCTGAAACCAGAGAAATGTAAGAGGAAAACCCCGTTTCTGTTCTTTAAGCTCCATAGCAAGGTGTGACATCTAACATGTCAAGCCCACGGTCAGGATGGGAAGTGGGATCTGTGGGGCAGTCTTTTCCTGATCCCTTGAGAAATTATGGCTCTGCCATCTCATCTTAAGACTCACCATTCCTAAAATTAAGATAGACTGTGCGAGTTTGCATGGAAGCTTTCATTAGAGCAGTGTGGCTGCCCTTGTAGCCCTTTCTAATGAGCAGGACTCATGTCACTGACAAGACCATCCCCTAAAATAGAGCCCACCACTTTGAGGACGGTACACAAAGGCAGGGCAGAGCAACCCATCCTACCCTGGTGAGAGACAAATTTGACTGATGTGCCTGTCAGGTGAGACCATTTTGAGTTGGTAGGCTTGTGCAATAAAATGAGTTTCAGGCTATCTGCACAAATGAAAATAGATTGAAGAAATGAAAAAACTAATACAAGAGTTCAAACAACTCCCCGCCTCCAGTAGAAAAGTTAACTTTTATGTCATTGCCTAGATGATGCTAACATTACACTAGGCAGATCCCTCAGTTTTGGTTCATTGCAATACCAACAAAAGAACTTTTAACATTAGACAGGAATGGACAACAATGGAGAGGATTAAAGTTTCTGATTTACCATGGCAAGTCCTTTCGAAAATAGGAATGAGACCTAGCCTAGGAGAAGTCGGAATACCCACTCAGAAGAATGAATGAAAGGAAGAAGCTCACAGCTGGAGCCATGGTGACAGGCAGACCACACACTTGCCCACATGACGGTAAAAGGAAGATGTCTTGCCCAGACCTAGTCTATTGTGCTCATCAATCCCCGGAATTCCATATTTAGAACTTTATTCCTGGGACTTGAACAGGGACTTTGACCCTAAGGGAAGTTACCACTATTTTATTACTTATTTATACTGCTGCGAGAGTATATTTTTTCATGCCTTTTCTGAAGAAGAGGAAGTTTTAACAAGGGAGGAAATATGATTATCTAGTTTCCTAAGGGTAGTGTGGTACAAAGGAACAGAAGGAACACTAGACAAATTGTCAACTTCTCAATCTTGCTTCTAGCCAGCCTTGTTCACTTACAGAATACTAAGATGAAGAAAACCAGTAGGTTTGGTAAGCAGTCACTTGAACAAAGCATGAGGGCCTAGATGCCAACAGGCAGCCATTTTGGATCTTTCAGAGCTCTGAAAGCACAGGAACAAAAATCAACTTTCCAAACCTTAACTCCTAGTCCAAAGGAATTTATAAAGCAACATAAATAATCCACACAAATATTGCAAATTCAAAGAGGATTTGTGGATGGTTATACTTCAATTTAAGGAAAATTATCAAAATGGAAGTAAATTAGCAATAAGTTACCATGTAAATCCAAGATTTTATTTATTTGAGAGAGAGAGTGCGCACGTGCATGAGCGGGGGGGAGGGGAGGCAGGCAAAGGGAGAGGGCAGGGGGAGAGGGCAAAGGGAGAAGCAGACTCCCCGCTGAGCACAGGAACTCAACCGTCTCCATCCCAGGACCTTGAGATCATGACCTAAAGACAAAGTCCGACGCTTAACTGACTGAGCCACCCAGGCACCCCTCCTTGTAAATATTTTTTAAAGCAGGTTCATTTGTTTAACTGGTTAAAATTAATAAACTCATTTTTAAAATTCATTTAAAATGTCACCACGTGAGAGCATATTTCAAATCTTGCCTAGAGATTCCAAGATAATTAATAATGAGACCCATTTCACAACTGAGATATATGAAAACAAATACATCTTTTAAAAATCAAGATACACTAGGTTTAGCTTAACAAACACTGCTTACCTTTATTTATTAAAAATTTGAGAGCAAGAATGCAGCAAAATTCTAAACATTAGGGAAGGCAATAAATGAATTGTCAAAACAAGAGTGGCTTCTAGGGATTTCCAAATTTTTCTTGCACTGTTTCTAAGTAAAGCTCAAGTTATATTTTATTTTTACTAGAATAAGCCATTTTTGCATTCTTCACAGAATCCCATAAACCACCTATTCTTACCGTTTCACATCTTTAGAGAAGTTTTAGATACTCCCCAATGTTTTTTGAGGAGTGATTCTGGCAGTGGCCAATAATTAAGAACCTACTATGCTTGGCTTGCTTCCTCATAGATGATCTCACCTACAGCTTCCAATGATTTCATCAACTCAGGTTTCATTCCAATTACAGTGACAGTTGCTTTCTCTAGGCAATTAGGTTTCAGTCTTTCTTCCCACCCTAAATACAGGAATACATATAGTTTAAAATGTGTCAATTAGTTTAAATGAGTTAAATATAATAACTTATTTTATCCCTGTACAGCCCTGCAAGGTAAATATGATTATGCCCATTTTAGAGATGAAGAAAACTGAGGTGGTTACATAGCATGTGGCAGACCCAAACCGTCTGGCTCTGGAGCCTATGCTCTTAACCCCTGCATTACTTGACCTCTTATATCAAAGCTATCCCAATTTTTGTGAGGGTATCTATATTAGTTTCTCTGCAAAGGTTGGTAATTAAGAAAAAAAATCCACAGAACCATAAACTGGTGGCTTTTCAGTCTGTAAACGTTGCAGGTCAATGGAAATTTTAAATGGAATAAAGAATAGCATAAAAAAATTTCAAGATACTTATAATGTGAACATTTGTTCTTTTTTGCTTTATCTTTCAGCTTGAGTAGCTTGAATCAATTCCAAGGGAGATGTTTATTCCACAGTCTCTTAAATTAGAAAGTTAATTAGCCAATCTGGTTATACATTTAGTTGAAAGCTTTCCCCTCTTTATGGTGATTTGATGTAGTTGTTCAAGTATTTATTTATACCAGTAAAGTTATATTAAAAATTAAGCAGAATCAAGTGTATGTTAACAAATTTGATCAGTCATGTAAAAGTGAGCTATTAACATGCTCATCAATAAAGACTCGGTCAGGTGCAGGCAAATATATCCCAGCAAATTTAAAGTGAAATTCACTTAGGGGATTAAACGTTCACTCCACTCCAGTTCTTAGATTTATCTCTAGCCTCTGCAAGTCTCCCTTGGAAAAAGAGACAAGTGTTAATTAAGGATTGGAAATATCTTCAAGCAAAAGTTTATGTCCCTTTTATGTTACTAGCTATGCTTGTTAAGTAGCTAGGAAATGAGGGTGAACAAAATAGGATTCTTGCCCTTCAGTAGCTTACAGTCCAGTCAAGGAGATCGTAAAGGAGGCAATTTCAGTACAGTATGAAAAGTGCTATATTGGAGATAGGTATGGGTTGCTATGGTAACCAAAGCAAAAATGTCTTCAAAAAGGAAGTGATATCCAAGGTCTGACTTAAGGATGAGTAGGACAGAGCCAAGTAAGGGGCAGAGGGCAGAGCAACGCAAGCAGAGGGATGAAATGAGTAAACGTGTGGTTCTCAGTTGGGGAACTGAAACCTGTGTGTTTTTGACATGCAGGATTAGAAGAGATGAGACAGGACCAGTAAGCCAGGCTTTTGTGTACCATACAGAAGAGTCTGAATGCCACTCTGAAGGCAGTAAGAGCTCCTGAGGGATTTTAAGCAAGCGTCATCATCACAGGCAAGAAGAAAGTAGGTAATACAATTAGTTGGGTAGGTGAATAATGCCTCCCACTACCACCCCCTGCAAATGATATCCACATTCTCATCCCTCGAACCTGTGAATGTTGGTTTACATGGCAAAGGAAAGTCGAGATTGAGGATAGAGTTAGGTGGCTAGTTAGCTGACCTTGAGATGGGGAGGTGATCCCAAATTAGCCGGGCAGACTCAATTTAATCACAAAAGTAGAGAGAGACGGAAAAGTCAGAGGGTTCTGTGACTGCGGAATACGGTCAGAGTGATGCAATGTCGCTGGAGAAAGAAAGCCACAAGCCAAGGAACGTGGGTGGCCTCTAGAAGCTGGAAAGGGCAGGGAAATGGGTCCCTCCCGAAGGAGTGTAGCCCAGCGAGACCCATATCAGACCTCTGACCTACAGAACTGTAAAATAATAAATTTGTGTTGTTCTAAGCCACCAACATTGAAGTAACGTGTGACAGCAGAAATAGAAAACAAATATATTAGGAAGTTCTTATAGCAATAATCCATGTGTGAAGTAATTGTGGATAAAAAAAAAAAAAACTGTTGATTTGATAAGTGTCAAGGAGGTAAAACCAAACTGGAACGCTGGCTCTGTTAACTTACTAGCTGTGGCCTTGAAAGACCCTTCTTAAACCTCATCAATCAGCTTCGAGTTCAGTACCTAAAAATTGAGCACTATTTTGCAGGGTTTCATTTCACTTTCTATTTTTGTGAAAGCAGTACATTAACATTAGCTTTAAATTTCAAATAGAAATTACATGCTACAATACAAATGAATCATGAAAATATTATGCTAAGTGAAATAAATCAGACACAAAAACAAATATTTTATGATTCCACTGATATGAGACATCTAGAATAGGCACATTCATTGAGATGGAAAGTACTAGAACAGAGGTTACCATGTTGGGGGTGGGGAAGAGGGTGAGGAAGAGAATGGGGAATTAATGTTTAATGGGTACAGTTTCGACTTGGGACGATGAAAAAATTCTGGAAATGGATAGTGATGGCTGCGCAACACTGTGAATGTACTTAATGCAACTGAATTGCACACTTAAAAATGGTTAAAATGGTAAATTTTGTGTATACTTTACCACAACAAGAACAAATATAATGATTTAAATGCTAGCAAGAGAGAAGTGGAATTTTTTAATGGATTCTGCTTCATCCACTAATACAAGTCAATAAAGCCTCTTTGCTTGAGTGTTAGACTTTAAAAAATGGCTAAAATGATATACTTTGTTACATATATTTAACCACAATAAAAAAAATTAGAATAAAAACAGCAGTGTATTACCAACTCTAGGATCTAACCCCCAGAACAAAACCTTCCATTATTTTAGCTTTTCTCCAGGGAATTATGTTCACACTTTAAAATGATATGCTTATCCTGCTATCTCGTCAATCTTAGGTGTCTTGATGTTGACTTTCAATAAGAAAGACCAGGATTTAACTATCTTAAATACACACACTTATAATCTGGGAGATCAGGGAGTCTGCTCCTTACATAGATTTTCACCCAAACACCCTTTTGTTTCCAGATGTATCGCTCACCTCCTTTTTCACAGGGGCCTGTTTCTGGGGTGCTAGGGCCCCAGCAGGCTTCCTTCTTCCTGCTACTCCCATTCGCAAGGACTAAATTCTCTAAGGAAATAGTTGACCATTTCCTTTCTATCTTTCAAACTGCTTACTACTCTTGCCCATTATCTTCTCTAACTTTACAGCCGTATCTTCGTGATTGTTTTACTTCATTTTTGTGATCTTTAATTGAGGAGAAAAAACAAACACGTATGTTCCATCTGCCATATTTTACCAGAAATACTCCACGGTTGCTTTTAAGATGAAATGAACTAATACAGGTAAATAAGATAATGTAGGCAAAATGCTTTGCAAAGTCCCTGACATCTAATAAGGTATAATCAAAGCAACAGTAAGGTCCTTAACACCACCATCATCAATTACCCAGCAAAAGGTTGTTAGTGTGGACCACAATGGAATTTCATAAAATACTGCTTACAGGGCACCTGGGCGGCTCAGTCGGTTAAGCGTCTGTCTTCGGCTAGGGTCCTGATCCCGGGGTCCTGAGATCGAGTCCCGCCATAGGGCTCCCTGCTCGGCGGGGAGTCTGCTTCTCATTCTCCCTCTGCCTGCTGTTCTCCCTACTTGTGCTCACTCTCTCTCACTCTCTCTCTCTCTCTCTCTTGCTCTGACAAATAAAATCTTTAAAAAATATATACTGCTTACAACAGAATATCACTGTTGATTTTCCAACATTAATAGCATCTGATCAGGAATTTGTTTTTCTTTTTGTTGTTGTTGCTGTTGTTGTTTTAAAGATTTTATTGATTTATTTGAGAGAGAGAGAGCGAGAGAGCGCATGAGGGTGGGGAGAGGCAGATGGAGAGGGAGTGGCAGACTTCCCCACTGAGCAGGGAGCCTGATGCGGGGCTCGATCCCAGGACTGTGGGATCATGACCTGAAGGAATCTGTTTTCTTAAAAAAAAGTAATTTTCACGGTGTAGTTATATGGTAGAGTGCTCTGCAGCCAAAAAGGATAATCTAGATTACCAGAAACTTTCTCACCCTTTAGGTTTCACTTTCTCTAAGAGGCCTTCTCTATCCTGAGAACCCTCTCCTGCACTAACTTAACATGATTCTCTTCTCATTACATACTATTTCTTTCCTTTATAGCTCTAATCAGTTTTAAAGTCCCCCATCTTCTTCCCTGCAACGTTTCCCCCTTTCTCTTTGTGTCTTTAATTGTGTTTTGTCCCTAACCAAACTCCTCCTGACAAAGGACCATGAGAGCTGTCTTACCAACAAGGTCTGCTCAAGGCCAAATGTGGTGCCTTGAATGACTGGTCTGAATGAGTTGAACGCCAGGTGTAACATTAGAGAACATATAATGAGATGCTGTGTTTGGAGAAATAAACACATGGAAGTAGTTTGTAAACTGCATTAGTAGTGGTGGGATTTGGGGAAGGTTATCGGCATTTTGTAACTTCTCTATCCTAATACTGTTACTACCACTACTAATGAATAGTTATTGAATGTTTTACTAGGCATCAGAACTTCCCTAAGATAATGGGCAAGAGTAATGTTTACAAGGCATCAGAACTCTCCTAAGTCCTAAGTCCACTCATACATTTTCTTATTTAATTCTCACAACAACCCTATTTACTCTCATTACACCCATTTTACTGATAAGAAAATAACTGCGGAGAAGTTCTGTAACTTGCCCAACTGGGGACGTCTGCTGAAATTCAAACCCACAGTCCAAGCTCAAAGCCCTTGATCTTAAACCACTAAGCTATTTATCACGTGTGTGTGTGTGTGTGTGTGTGTGTGTGAGAGAGAGAAAAGAGAGAGAGAGAGAAGAAAATGTACTTGCTAAATTCTCAACTCCTGTTTTAAGAAACTGGGGGCCAAGTTGTTTTTGCCAACAAAAAAGTTTTTCTGAAGCTATAAAGACAGCAGTGGCTGAATCACTAGAATGGCACCTGCCAACTTGATACAAGTCCACAACCAAATCCCCTCACTCACACTTACCTGGCTCTCTGGAGGCACAGGTAAACCAAGGCTTCTATATTGTACCAAAGCCAATGTTCTCCAGTCCTAACGCGAGTGTGGGCTATGTCCTGGGAGACCCAGAATATGAGCTTTTTATCCTTTAAGGGCAGAGAGTCCACAATAAACATTATAAATATCTTTACAATGAATTGTATGTATGCCTGTGTGACTATTAATCTTTACTTGAACTCTCTAGAATTTACATGAAATAGAGTGGCTACTTTTGAATATGGTTCCAGCATGAGCCCCTTCCTGTATATTTCCCAGTTCTTTAGTTCTATGTCTGGATACCTGATTTATTAGCAATGTTACAAATGTAAATGGAATGTATCTTGACACTTTCAGTTGATATTGATTGCAAAATAACCAACCTCTTCAGCAGAGATATTTTGTTTTCCCTCATAAACCTTTTATTAAATGGGAACCACACTTGGGAAATATTTGCACCTCTGCTATATCATCAAAGACGAATGTTATGAATCATCTGTATCATCTTTTATGTTCTAATTTTGCTTTTACAGCTGTATAGATTTAAAAAAAAAGGAGTAGGAAATGGAAATCAGGTATCAAGAGAATTATCTGAATTTCCAACTTCCTCCACTCTATTAAGCCCCTGGGGCATTGGTCTATCCAAAACTAGATCAAAGACTAGATCCTAGAGAATGGCTCCTATTAATTAAGTACCAGATCCAATATGTAATTATGTCCCTTGGGATTTTGACCAAAGGTTGAAAGAGAAAGTTAGAAAGCCTAAATGTTTGGAAATCTGTGTGTGTGACTTTAGGTTCAGAGGGCTCAAGTGCCTGTGTCAGGCCAGGTGTCATTTCTGCCACTGAAATAAAGATCAAATTGCAAAAACTATAATGACCATGTAGAAAATAATCTCTCTTCAATTATTTTCCTAATTAGTATCTGTCAAAGAATGTCTTTTGAAGCATTTCACCTCTTCTCGTCTACAATTTACAGTTAAAGTGAAAATACAGCATTTCGTAATGGAAGCCTATTTGGTTCCTAATTTGAAGAATCCAATTGTGAAAAGGAGTATGAGATAATCAGGGTATTTTTAATACTGACTGAACATTTGATAGTAAAGAATTATTTTTTAATGTGTGATAATAGTATTGTGCTTAGAAGAAAAAAAGAGTCCTTATCTTTTAGAGCTATATACACTGATGTATTTAGGGATGCAATAATATGTCCAAGATTTGCTTTGAAATAATCCAGTGGGAGTATAGAGGTGATGCAAGACTACTCATATATGAACCACTGACAGTGGATGATGTTTATATGGATGTCATTTTACTATTTTCCCTGTTTTTGTGTTTTAAAAATTCCAAATAGATGATACAAATGATTCATAACATTTGTCTTTGATGATATAGCAAAGGTGCAAATACTTCCCAAGTGTGGTTCCCATTTAAAAGTTCCAGGGTCATGAGATGGAGCCCTGAGTTGGAGTCCCCACTCATCACAGAATGTGCTTGAGTTTCTCTCTGCCTCTGCATGCCCTTTCTCTCTCTCTAATACATCTAAAACACACACACACACACACACACACACACACACACACACACACACACACACACAAACCAAGAAATAAAGCTCTAACACTATTCATATTTCATTTCATTTGAATTTTTATATTTTGCAGCTCTCCACATTCACACTGGAAGCAGGGCAAATCTTTTAAATATTTACTGCATTTGTGCACTATTTAAACTGGTTCTCAACATTGTTAAAGAGTAAGTTTGGTGACTGATAATCAGTCCGTTCTAAATTAACCTAATAATAGGAGTGGTGTTGAGGAGGAGAGGAGGAGGCAGAAGCTAACACAAAAATACTGCAACAATAAGTTCTGATGAGCAGTTCTTTACCAGAGAGAGATGAACTGCCTTGCAGACTTATCATGGTTAAGGGATTCTAGACTCTTACCAGCTTTGGCCTGGGGAACCTGGTTCTGCCAAAGATGCATGATTGGCTGGTAGAAGACAGGTAAGAAGGAAACTGAGAAATTCAGGTTCAAGCTTCTGGTTTTTTCTCCTTTCTTGTTTCCCTCATCCAGTCCTAACCTATCACAGGTTGACACTTCTTTCAAATGATCAGTAATTGGCTACCATTATTCTGCAAAATGGTTTATTCATTCCGATAATTAGAAGAAGTGATAGTATGACTGAACATCAATTGACTGACTGATTTGAATCTATAAACACAATATTACTGAATAACTACATTGCATGAAGCATGGACAGAAATCCTATGGTTTTACAGTACGAATCACCCACACAATAGAAATGCAACAAAGATGGACAGACTCAGAATAAGGGCATGTATCTCTTATTATTTCTTAAATGAACATCCATTTATGCACTCTGCCTTCATTTTTTCTCTTTTATAGCTCAGATTCTTAAAAAGACTTTTTTTATATGACGACTCATCCCACTTTTCCACTCACCTATTGAAATTGGGCTTTCATCCTTACCTACTCATCCAAATAGTCACCAATGACCTTAGTTACTAAATTCAGTGGTCACTTCCAACTGGTAGTCTATTTGATTTCTCTGCTCCTTTCAAAGTAGTTAACCACTTCCTCCTTCAAATACTCAGGGAATTTCATGGATTTGGTGGTAGGTTGAGAAGATATGCCCAAGACACACAGCTTGAGATGTAGCCAAAGGGTGGTGCCTCTTTCTCAGGCTGACTGCCCCACCAAGTAAAGTACCTGCCTAGCTGTCCCACCTGCAAGCTCGTTCCCCTTTGGGTAAGAACCCAGGTCTCCTGCCATTTTAATAGCAAATAATCCTCTTCTGATTTTTCATTAACCTCTCTAGTGGTTCTTTCCTATCTTCTTCAAGAGCTTTGTCCTCTAAACTTACATAAATGTAGACAATTTCTTCTGTCCTATTATTTATCATTCTATACCAGTGTTTGTAAAGAGTGTTTTTAAATCACTTGCATCAGCATTAGAGACTCTAGAAGTTCTTATTAAGGATACAATTTCCAATGTCACCCTAGTGAATCAGCATCTTGGGGATGGAGACCAAAACTGCATTTTAAGTCACCTCCCAGTTAATTCTTACAAAAAATTCAGGATTTAGAATTACTGTTTTACATACCCTGGGCAATAGTATCCAGCCCGATGACCTCAGTTACTATTTATATACTGGTGACATCTATCTCCCTGTTTTCAGATGTCAACATTCCACTTGATGTCTCACAGGCAACTCTTAGAATTTAAGATGTCCCAAACTGAACACTCTCCCAACCCTACTATCCTTCCTCTTGTTTCCCCCAGTTCTCAAAATGGTTCTACCAGAGGCCCAAAAAAGCAAAAGTGACATAGCTGTTCCTGTGTCCTCTTTCCATTCACTCTCTCCTTAAGACTCTTGACTCCTATTTCTCACCACACACAAGTCACTCCCTAGTTAAAAATATTATCATGTATTGCCTAAAACTCACTGGCTTCTGGTCAAGCCTATCTCCAATCCATTCCCCACAGTGAACATGGGAGTCATCACTAATTTGATCAAATTACTCCCATACATAAACTTTTCAAAGCCTCCTATCTAACCCTTGGGTGAAATAATTTCGCTGACAAACCATTTCCTACCTTATCTGCTCCCATATTATCTCTGCAGATTTCTCTCTCTTTACTTCACTCCACAGCTATAACTGTCCAATATAGTGGCCACGAGCCACATGTGGCTATTGAGTACTTGAAATGTGGCCAGTTCAATTTGAGACAGGCTCTAAGTGTAATTCACACATTAGCTTTCTCAAATGTGGTTTTAAAAAAAGTAAGAATGTCTCATTAATAATCTTTCATATTGATCACATGCTGAGATGATATAATTTTAAATATATTAGACTAAAACATTCCTTTTTTTAAAAAAGATTTTATTTATTTAGATGAGAGAGAGAGAGATCACAAGCAGGGGGAGGGGCAGAGGGAGAAGCAGACCCCCTTGCTGAGCAGGGAACCACCGCGGGGCTTGATCCCAGGACCGCAGGACCCGAGCAGAAGGCAGACACCCAACTAGCTGAGCCACCCAGGCACCCAGACTAAAACATTCCTAAAAGTAATTTTACTTGATTCATTTTACTTTCTTAATGTAACTACTAAAGTTTTTTAAATTCCATAGGTGGGTTGCATTATACTTCTACTGGGTAATGCAGGTCCAGAATTCCATGATCTAGCCATACGGAAAGACTTGTTACTTCCTCAAATGTTACATTTTTCCTTGCTTAAAGTGCACTTCTCTGCAACCCCCTCCCCTTCCCATCTTCCTTTATCCCCTACTTGTCCTTCAGGATTTAGTTTAATTATTGCTATGAGTTTCCCTGCCCTTTTCCTTTTTCCCCAAACCAATTCTGGGTGAGCTGTGCTTTCTACATGCTTGCACATACAGCACATAGCTTGCACTGTATTACACTTGTGGTTTGCTTACCCCCAACCTGTGTCTCCTATACTCACCGATTGCTTGTTAGCAGGACTGTGACTTGGTCAGGGTAGTATCCTCAGATTGGAGTACATTTCTTGGCGCAAAGTAGATACAGAGTAAATACTGGTAGAACGGCTGCTGGAAGTGACTTCTCCAGCCCCAAGATATGAAACGTGACTGATAATAATATGTGTGGAAGGAGTCATGAATTAATATTGTCTCTTCATTCTTAACCTATCAAACCCTATCTTCCAATACCCCCGAACCCTCTCTTGCTTCTTTTGTCACTTGCCAATCTTTAAAACTTTATTGGTTAATTCAAATGAGTAAATAATTGCAAAACAAAATGAACACAACTTTCGTCTTCTAAATATTTTTAAATTCCTTTATGGCTAGAAGATATTCACTGTGAGAAATATTACCTATTCATTGGAAACCATTTTTATAGCATTTCTGAAGATCAAGTCTTTGCAGGAATTTAAATGAGACCTAAAATCAAGTTATTTTCTCTATGATCCTACACTGCTGGCATTCAGAGAAGTTTGGAGTACATCAGAAATTCTGGCATACCCACATTATAATTAACATTCACCACATTACTCTCCGTTAAAAAGAAAAAATTAGGGTACAGCAAATATAAACGTGGTAAGAACAGAAAGTAACTATTTTCTCAGTCTCATCAGATTATAAATTTTAAGTGGTGTCTTCAATGTTCATCCAATTTAACTACTCTGGGTTGTTTTTGTTGTTTTTTTTAAAATGCTTTGGGTCCTTTCATGGCAGAGCCAGAACTTTCAACTATCTGTGTTTTTATGCTATTAAAATGTCTACAAGACTTACAAATAGTAGGCCTCACCTTGATTTGAGGTCCGACGTAACTGTTTTCCTGCTTCCACTGCTTTACCACTTATTTACTTCTCAACCCACTGTTATGTTTGTGTTCACCACACTGGTGAAATGCTAACTCAAAAGTCATGACTGAGCAGGGCTATGTGAACGAAACACAGAAGCCACTGAAAGCACTCCCAATGGCTAAAGCTGGAACGATTTGAGCAACAAAACAAATGCAGTTTTGAATTACAACCCAAAGTATAAAATAAATATCCAAGAGTCCATACTGATAGAAATAAATGATTAAATAAATTTTAAAATGAGGGAGAACAGGGGTGCCTGGGTGGCTCAGTCGGTTGAGCATCTGCCTTCGGCTCAGGTCATGATCCCAGTTTCTGGGATCAAGCCCTGCATCGGGCTCCCTGCTGAACAGGGAGTCTACTTCTCCCTCGCCCTCTGCACCTCTCCCTGTTCATGTTCTCTCTCTCAAATAAATAAATAAAATCTTTTTTTTAAAAATGAGGGAGAATAGACAAATATCCCCTGCAGAAAAACTCCAGATAATTATGTAGATACTCTGTCTTCAAGGAGGGGGGGCATAACTCCCCACCTTACGTGTGGTATACATAGGAATTCCTTTCCAAGAGCACAGTATGGAAAGATGGGGGAGGGAGTAACTTTACAGTGGGGGAACTTGACAAACCCCAACTCAGCCAGGTGATCAAGGTCAGCATCAACAGTGATCAATTATGTTGATAGTATGTACCTTTGATATAATGTGATTAAAATAGCACTTTTACCTCTGTGGTCTTCCTCCCTAAAGTTCACAACCCCAGTTTAATCATGAGGAAAACATCAGGACCATTCTACAAAATATCTGATACCCCTCAAACCGTCATGGTCATCAAAAACAAGGAACATCTGAGAAACCGTCAGAACCAAAAGGAACCTAAGACAATTGGACAACTAAGTGTAACATGACAGCAATGGATGGGATTCTGGGACAGAAAAAGGACATTAGGTAATAAGGAAATCTGAATAAATTATGGACATCAGTTAATAATAGTATACCCATATTGGTTCATTAATTTTAACAAATACATCATGTCAATGTAAGATGCTAATAGGGAAACTGGATGTTGGGCATATAAGATGTTGGGCATATAAGAACTCTCTGTAAAATCTACCATTTTTCTATATATCTAAAACAGTTCTCGGGGTGCCTGGCTGGCTCAGTCAGAAAAGCATGCCACTCTTGATTTTGGAGTCATGAATTCAAGCCCCATGTTCGGTGTACAGATTTTTTTTTTAAAGATTTTATTTTTAAGTAATCTCTACACCCAATGTGGGGCTCAAATTCACAACCCCAAGATCAAGAGTCACACACTTTACCTACCAGCAAGGCACCTTTGACTGCCTTGGCTTATCACTTTATCTTTCAGGAAGAAAGAAATCTTACCAATTCCTAAAGCTTCAAGTATGACCTTCATGTTGAACACTCCCAAGATCTGTATTCTAAGCCCAATCTCTCTTTTAAAGGTCAGACAATATTTCCAACTGTTCAGTGGACATTTCTAGCTACAGACTTTCAGGAACATTAAACTCAATATGTCCAAAGGAGAAAACCTCATTTTGAACCCTAATTTTGTGGTTCCCTTTGTGTCCTCAGTCATGATTAAGAGCATTATAATTTCCCCCAGTGATCTAATGAGAGCTTAGCATATATTCAATGACTGTTTTCTTTATGATCATTATCCTCTCTGGTTTCATACAAATATTGTTTAATTCTATTCCTACCTGCTCCCTTTACTCTCAATGCATTAATTTTTTTGAATAATTACCAATCCATCAATCAAAACTTGTGGAGGCTGGAGGTATGCCCAGAACAGCTGAGACCACCAGTCCTGACAGAGACAGTGATATGGAATGTCATTATTTTGTGTTCCTGGAGAAAGAAATGGGTCCCCAGATTGGAGCAAAAACCACCACTGTTTTTTAGGGCCCTGCCAGAGAGGCAGGGTGATCCCCACAGTGGGCATGAAAGGCAACAAATTGCTTCTGTCCATTTCCTATGTGCAGCTTTTAAAGAAAGGTTTCTCCTAGAATCTGGCAGCCCATAAGCATTGCAGTATGGGATCCCTGTCCCTGAGGCCTGAGAACCCTTTGCCAACATTTCCCAAAGATAGGTCACGGTTTACTGACTGCCACGTGTCACTGGGAAAATTCTCCTTCAGCTTAACTATGGCAGATCATTGCTGTCTAATCAAGCCATTAACCATCCTGTTAATAACCACCCTGTTAAGTGAGACAATATAAAATTATGTACACAGGGGAGGCTGTAGCTAAGCCCCAAATGGTAAATCTTTCTTTGATTGGTCTAAACCAAATCAGGTGGTTCTCAAACTTTTTGGTTTCAGAACATTTTGGTACTCTTAAAACTACTGAGGACTACAAAGTACATTTGTTTATGTGACTCATATCTATCATTATTTACCATTTTAGAAAATAAAAATTAAAAAAATTTAATATATTAATTCATTTAAAAATAAAAAAATAAGAAACCCATTACATATTAATGTAAATAATAGTTTTATGGAAAATAACTATATTTTTCAAAAGAAAAAAATCTTGAGAAGTCTGGCTTATTAGAAAATATAGATGTTTGTATCTGCTTCTGCATTCAATCTGTTGTTTTGGCTGAAGTACATTTAAGAAAATACAACCTCATACAAATAAGTAGTTAAAGAAAGTATTTTAATAGCCTCTTCAGAAATTTTGGATATCCTTCTTTGAAACAATGCTAAAATTCAAAAGTGGTAGTTCCTCAAAGGTTAGCTATAATAGAGAATCTGAAAACTCATCAGTGAGATTGCATATTGTTACCTTTCAATCTTTTAGTCTATTTTGGTTTCAAAATGGATCTATTACCCATAAGCGAATTGTGTAACCTGCATTAGTCATTGAGAAAATACTGTTCCCTGAGTTATGCAGATCTTTCAAATGCTGACACCATTCATCATACCATACCAAAAGATCCCTTTTGTTAATATCAGCACTGACATCATCAGAAAAATGTTTAAGTACTAGGAAGCTTTCAAGCTCAGAGTAGGGTATAAAAGTTATCCAGTATTCTAATTTTCACCTGAAAGCTTGAATTTTCATCATTTGCAACAAATATTGTCAGTCGCTTTCCTTAAAATGACAGGCTTATTTCTTCTGTTCATCTTCAAGAAAATGTCTGCAAAATACCCAAGTCTGAATAACGGTATGTTTGTCTGTCTTTCAGGTTAAAAAAATAATAATAATAATAATAAAGAAAAGTGTTCCATGAAAGCAGCAGCCATTTCAACTTAAAACTCAATCACACAGTATGTGACTGAAATAAGAAGAGCACTTGGACCAGGAGATAACAGCAAACTTTATATCCTCTATGAGTGCCTGGCAGTGAGGCATACCAATGACTGCTAGCACATTTTGGTGCCACAGCCTTGATTTCTACTGAACAACTGGGAGTATTACCCACCATTGGTCTTTGTATACCACCAGTGGGGTGAAGAAGGCAGATGATATCTTTGTCAGAAGGAAGGATTTTAACCTTGTGAACTCCCTAAAAGGATCTGTGTCTCCAAGTTTCCATAACCCACTGCTGAGTTAAGCCAATATATTCCATTTCATTTACCAATTAGTTCTGGATTAGGTATGTGACATAATTCTAGCCGAAAAGCCAATGGGGCCTCTGGGAAGGTTTCTTTCTTCTAATAAGACATATGGAAACAAATTTCCGTTTTCTGCCTCTGGACTTTGTCTTCTACTTGGGACATCTAGAAATAACCTGCCCAAGGGGACAAACAATACACTTTTGGAATTTGGAAAAGTGAAAAGATGGAAAACATCTGGGCAAAGTGATGTCATTGATGAATCAATAAATTATTCAACTTTTTAACTACCCTATCTTTAGAATTCTTGTTATGTAAAATGATAATTTTCCTTAGGGTTCAAGTGACCTTTAGACGGGTTTTCTGTTCCCTAAAGTTCAAACCATTTTTACTCATACATAATCTTACACTTCCTGCCAATCCATCACTATGCAAAAGACCCCAAGGGCCTGATCACCAGAGCTTGACACATTCCAAACTCCCTGAAATGGGCAAGCAAAACAAAATTATTACCAGCCATGTAACTGTAGCTGGAAGGAGGCCTGCCAAGTTGAACAACTAGAACAGGTGTCTTATACGGAGACAACTCAAATAAAAAGAGACAATATTCAATATTAATATAAACATAAGAACCATAAAAGGGATTAGAATAGAACACCAAAAATTTAGGGACTAAAAAACATTATTCCTGAATTATGGAGTAATCAGGATGAGAAAGCAACCAGGTGTTCAGAAGCAAAACCCCTGGAAAAATCAAGTGTTAAGAAATCAAACCATAGATTATGTAGTAGACTCATAGGAAAGTATTCATTGTTTTGTGTTATCACAACCAATGTTCTCTACCACTGAGATTGAAGATACGGTCCTGAGTAAGAATAGTAGTAAAATATATTTGTGAATTATTAGGTTACAGTAAATAGTTTTCAAACTAAAATAGACCTATCTTTTGACACCTGCATGTGGGTTTGAAGATTTCTAATTCAATTTTTTTTTAACCTTTGAATCTCATACTGTAAGATAAACAAGGCGAAATACTTAAAGAAATACATGAGAAACAAACTTATCTTGTAGATAGAAAAAAATATATATCTATGTTTTTAAATTTCTCCTATCTACTTCCCGTCTGTGTGTCTGTAAAAAAGCAGAAATGGTTCACAGCTATTTGTATCTTGCAAGATCAAAGTTCCTGCCTCTACAAGAATGTAGCCCCCTGCATAAATACTGGCTTTAAAGAAAATAGCAATCTCTATAAAAGTCAACATTCAACTCCTCTATGGTATAATAATTCTATAATAAATGACATACAGATATGCCTTAAGCTCAAAAATTAAATACTATTGAGTTACTTACATATTTTAATTTAGACTAGCTCTAGAATGAGTAGACGTTACCACATCAAGATCCTTTATTTTAGAGGTTTCAAAATAAAGAAGTGCCATCCTTCTGTCACTAGAAGGGGTCTAGAAATGGTCTAGATTCTAAGAGGACTAGATGAAATCATGATTCTTAATTCACATTAGCACATCAAGCACTACAGTTGTTTAATAAAAGGAAGGAGAATGAGAGCTGAAGCCCTTTCTCTCTATTTGACATTACCACTTTAACTCAACTTCATGGAAAATGTTTTGATAAGAACAACAAACCATTTAATTTCTCTGGGCATTCCTTATCTCAAATCAAAAGCATGATAAAACTCCTCCTATCTGCTCTCAAAACAAAAACGAGTAACGCAGACCTCTAAAATCCTTGAACTGAGAGCCTAAGCAATGAAGATTATGTTAAGAGCCACAGCCATTGTATGATGGAGCAGCTTCAGTAATCATGTTTATAAAGATAATTAGTATATACAGTAGTAAGTGTATCTATTGAAGTTTTCTATCCTACTTCATAAATAAAATCTAATTGTTTGTCCTTTATAAACATTGATCAGTATATCCATAAAAGTTTTCATTGCTTTCAATGTTAGAATGTAGTAAAATTCACCTTGTGATTATACTTTCCCCACATACTGTTGCAAATGCACATAGATGTTACATACTGGTAAATATTCTTTGTTTTTTTGAGATTTTATTTATTTATCCGCACGTGTGCACACGAGAGAGAGAGAGAGAGAGCAGGGAGGGGGCAGAGGGAGAGAGACAAGCACACTCCCCACACGAGAAGCCCTACGTGGGGCTTGATCCCAGGACCCTGAGAATTTCTTTAAGCAGCTATACAGCTTGGGGCTAAGATATGTTTGGTGTTTAATTAGAGATTGAATTTTTTAATCAGAGATTCAATTTGACATTCTAAACATAGATGTCAAGTGAAATAACTAGTTTAATCCTTCTAGCAGTAGTATGGAGATATTTTGTCTCCAAATTGTCCCTTTCAGTCAGGTGCCAAGGAGAAATTAATATGAAGTTACTAGTAGCCTTGCTAGCCATCAGAAAAGAAATTTTGCCAAGTCATTTGCATAAGTGTAAAGCACTTGCCATGACATACTTGAAAATATTCGGTGAAAGAGTCTCCTCCACCTGAGACTCACATGCTGCGTCTGTGGCTCCATAGCTGTGGTTGTAGGCAGACACCCATGTTGATTTCGAATCACTGGTGGTACTGCAGTAAATAATCCAAGCAAAAGATGCTTATGCGAAAGTAGTAACAGATATGAGATATATTTTGGTGGTAGAATTGATAAGACTTAGCCTGGATAATAATGTGGGGGGGGGGGATGTGGGTGGGAGGCCAAGGAACTCTTTTTCTGGTATGAATAAGTATATAGATAGAGGTATCTTTTACCAAGGACAAGATTGGAGGAGGAACAGATTTGGAAGTGGAGGTTGGGGGCGGGGGAGGGGGGACGCAGAGACTTACCAGTTTGAGATATTTTAAGTTTGAGATACCTGAGACATCTCAGTGGAGATGTCAAGTAAGTAATGGAATATCCAGGTCAAGCTCCAAAAAGAAGTGTGAGTCAGATAATAAATTTGGAGTTGTCAGTGTTTAGATGATATTCAAAGCCAGAAGTAAGATTGCTCAAGAATAATTGGAAAGCATGTAAAGAAAGCCCAGGATCTCTGCCTAAAAAACTTGAAAACTTGTCCTACCCTATTTTTACTACACTAATTTGTCATATATTTAGGTCTCTCTACTTAATTTTTTCAAAAGACTTTTCTTGACCCCATAGTCTAAATTAGGCACCCTGACCCCACAATATGTCCTCAATCTTTTTCTTCCACGTGTTTATCATAATTTGCAATGAATTACTTGTCTTTATTTATTTTGTATTTGTCTTTCCATTAGAATGTATGTTTCTTGAAGACAGAGGCCATTTACTTTTAATTTGTATCCCCAGTGCTTGGCATATAATAAATAGTAAGTATTAAGTAATGAATTAAAGTGGATGTGGATATTAATTGAATGGAGGATGAGCCTGCTAAGGTGATAACAATTTAGCAGTTGTGTGTGTGTGTGTGTGTGTGTGTGTAATTGACATTAATTACCATTTATCTTGAACTTTCCTAAGCGAAGAATAAATTAAAAAGCAAAGGAGTCAAGCATTTTCATTTACTCATTCACTCTCTGTGGAAGGTCTGTGATATATGAATGTTTATGCAGAAGTTTCTATGTTCAAAGTACAAACAATTCATCAACTGTACAAGTGTTCTATCATAAACTCCCAGAGTTTGGAGCCTGTGTTATTCATCTGTAACCTCCCTCAAGGTTCTCTTACACATGATGGGTAGTCCATAAATGCTTATTGTTTCAATGCACGCTTTGTTACAGTAACACATTTATTCAGGTATTTCAGTTATAACTTTAGTAAACAAGGTGGTATAACATAGATTTTGCTGACATTTTGCTTTTACTCAAAGTGCCCTCTTTGTAAATGTTCCTTACACCAGCAGTTCATTTCTAAAGTTTATTTTAATAGGTCTAACTCACAGATTTCTTCCACAAGGGACTTAATAAATTACCCAAGAGGAGACACTACCAGAAGTGTGAAGTCAACAAAATTGCATACTGACAGCAATCTGTTCCCACCTTTGGCATTACTAGTCTTCCCTAAAAACACCGGTTTTTTTGCTGCCCTCAGTTTTAGAGATTTTCAAGGCAACATCTGGCCATTCAGTATACTATGTACATATATTTATCTTCCTTCTCTCAGATTTCCCTGTCTTGTTTCCATTTCCTTCTCAGTCTTATTTCCTATTGTATAAGAACATGTCTGACTGTGGGTAATACCAATTTTTTTTCTAAGAGTCCTAGAATGTTGGAATTGGCCTGTCTTTAGAAGTCTCTCTTCCTTACTTTCCGGCTACTCAGGTAATTACATCATCTGCTGGATTTTGTTAATTTGGGTAATATAATTGCCTTTCGGGTGTGTTGCTAATGGTGGGAAGCTGGTACTCCTCAAATCACATCCCCAGGCCTCTGGTACACAGAATGACATAAACCAGCCACTCACTGAAATGAGCGTCTTCATTGTTCATGCCATTTTAAAATGGAAGAATGGACAATTATTGAAGTTGTAGCTATTTTGTTTAAATAAATCACTTTGTGGGGTATGAGTCATCGAGGGAGGTTTTTGCTTTTTGTTTTAGTGCAGATTTCTAGATGCACCATTTCGAAATGTTTTGAGAGACAGATGAGGAATAAAGTATCCAGAGTCATTACAGCAAATTGGAATCTACATATATCCCTGGTTAAAAGCTCCCAATTTAGATCACTTCTTAGGTAACAGTGAGCCCTTAATTTAATATAGAAAGGTAATATTTTAAAATACAATTTTAAGGCAATCTTTGAGCTGTTGAGAATTTACTGATGCATCATCATGAATTTATTTTCCCCAAGAAACACAGATTAATGCTTTGAGATAAAAACAGCCAAGGGACATGGGAAGACATTTATGTGCAAGGAGAGAAATTGTATCTCCAGGCTACAACTATTTATCCACTTTCCTGCCACTAAAACTTACCAGCCAGTTTGTGAGCCTGAGAACAGACGAGTAACTCTATATAGAAAAATCTTCTCTTTGGGGAACATTTACTCAGGGAAAATATTACCCATTGATGATATTTTCCCTGACATCTTTTTCACCCTTATCTGCACTTCGCACAGTTACTCCCCAACTGACACTTTCTAATTACTGTCTCTGCTCTGTGATAAGAACCCCTAAAATCTAGAAGTAATACGGTCTTTAAAAGGAAGCTCTTCTATTTTCATTTCCACAGAATTAGAGAAGGCTTGAGTTGTTTTTTTTTTAAGACATTATACAGATTCGTAAACCATATTTTGTGGCCATGAAAAAAAGTATTGTTTTCTCTTTTACATATCAAATTGAACTTTTCTTTCTTACTCTCTCATCTGAAAGCTTCAGGAACAAAGCCATCAAGAAAGAAAGTCAGAAATTAGAAAGTCAGAGAGAATTAGATTCACTGCTGTTAGTATCTGAGTGAGGCCTTTTTACCCCCAGGGAAGTCTGACAAATTTTAGGCTTTCTGAGCATATGACTCCTATCTCCAGGGGGAAAATAAAGAGTACAGAACAGAAAAAAATTTCAGAGGTTTTCATTTCCTCAGGATAAGGAAGGCCAGGACAGAGCCTCCTTTGGAACTTTTAAAGACCTAGACCTCTGTGAAGATTACATTTCCTCATACATTGTGTAAAGCAAGTCAGTACCAAGTTATAAATGCCAAAGATGCAAAACTTACCTGCATACTTAAATTAAGAACTTCTCTCCAGTTTGCTTTTTGTTTCTTCCTTTCACTTATAAAAGTTTAGGTAAGTTTATCGTTGCTGAGCTTTCTCCAATTGTTTGTATCCCTGCCTGCCTTGCTGGCAATCCAGAAGGGGCAGAGACCTTCCTTTTTATTTATTTCATTTTTTACTTTGATTTTTTTTAAAGATGTTATTTATTTTAGAGAGAGAGAGAGAGAGAGAGAGAGAGAGAGACAGCATGAGCAGGGAAGGAACAGAGGGAGAAGGAGTGGTAGAGAGAATCTCCAGCAGACTCCATGTTAAGTGCAGAGCCCGACCTAGGGCTTGATCTCATGACGCTGAAATCATGACCTGAGCTCACCAAGAGTTGGACGCTTAACTGACTGAGCCACCCAGGTGCCCCCAGAGACCTTATTTATACATGCATTTTCTTTGCTCATCTCTCATCCCAATGCCTTGCACTCATGGATACCTCATAAATGGATGGGGATGGCAGGTGGTAAGGAAGCACTTCTGATGTAACTGGCTGATCAGAATAAGTAGTGAACAAAGTCTTAAATCTGTAATGCCTTACTGGACAAAGATTGTGACTTTTCTCAAATATATGTTATTAGTACTTTTTAAAATTGCCTTTTCAAAGTTTGCTAACTTGTGAGTACAAGGTTCACTCTTCCCTCCTCCTCAGTAAGCAATTGACACACTTGGTTTTTGTTTTTTAATTTAATTGTATTTATTCTTTTAAGTAAACTCTACCCCCAACATGGAGATTGAACTCGAGATCCCAAGATCAAGAGTCCCATGCTTTACCAACTGAGCCAGACAGGCGCCTCTGTGCATAGCGTCTTTAATTAATGGAAACAGGCTTTCTTTTATGCAATGGATACAACCAAAGGGGTCACCAGATTTTGACTGCTGAATGATCTTTCTCCTTTATCTTCTTCCTGACTATAAATTTTCAGGAAATAACAAAGATTTTATTTTAGATTTGTCGTTGGTCTAATTTTTCCCAATCTATATACCTAAGAGGGGGTGTATGTGTGTTTGTGTGTGTGTGTGTGTGTTTTGAGTTCTACATTTTTAACAAATGACTAAAACATTTATTACTTTGATGGAATTCTTTAGCAATGTTACAAGTATATTCACAATGTTTTCAGGCCCTTTCATTTTCAAAGGATGAAAAAGCAAGTTGCTGAGAAACACGATCATATAAATAAAAGTATATAATACAGTATATTCATTTTGGCTCATTTAAAATTTGAAAATAAATCATTTTATAAAGGCAAAAGTGTTTTTCTTTTCAGGGCCAAATTTCTGTCTGAGAGGCAAAGCTTACAATTAATGGGCTACCTTAAACTTTAGCTATATAAAGCCAAAATAAAAATTACTCTAGATGTGGTATCTGTAGAGTACCAGTCATTTGCTTCACAGTAAATATTTGGTTTAGTATGGCCTCTTTTGTTTAAGAAATGTATACCAAGCCCAAAAGGATACATTTACTCCTAGTACAAACAATCTGCTTACAATAAGTTACATTAATACTGGGCAAGGTTGGAGTGGCAGGGGTTGGGGAGAATCTATGTTCTTCTAAAAACTTATAAGATCACCAGCATAATTCTAAATGAAGCTTAAATAGAAGTATTAATATACAACTTACACTTAGGGGGGAAAAATCCTATTATTGATAAAACAGTATACTCAAAATCAGTCACGTCACGAAAACACATGCCCTTGTGTAATTTTGGCAGAACAGCCTTGAATACAATGGACTTTTTTAGAATGGAACTTTTTATTGAATGGATCTCAAATTCCATTATAATGACATCATGCATTTATACAGTTTTTCACCCTGACTTTCCTCATAGTTCTCTCAACGATGGTTTCTGGCCTTAGCTGTTGCAGTCTGTGTTATCATTGCTTGGTGATATCTCTGTGGGATCTCTAGCTATTGCCCTTTCTGCTTGTTCCTAAGCCCAGACATCAAACTTCCAAACTGCCTTCTGGCTTTTATTTACAAGTCACTTTGTCACACTCATCACAATTTCTCTTTCAAACACTTGAGTTTTCCTTAAACCCTCTGCTCTCAAAATATTACCTTGACCTGTGCCTGGGAGGCATAGCTGATTAGTAGAGGTTTTCGTATTGCTATGTGATGGCCTCAAAATGAAAATGTTCGCTTTGGCAGACCTATGTAACCCAAAACACTTCTGGTTATGTTGGAGTGTTTGAACTTAATGGAGAAATTCCAAATCACTCATTTTCTAAAAAAGTGCAATAGGCACAATATTAAGAACCAACATGACATAAGAGTACAGATTTAGAACCAGACTGATCTGAGTCTGAATCCTGATGTCACAATTTTCTAAGTAGGAGAAATTATTTGTCTAGGCCTGTTTTTTCATCTGCAAACTATTCTTACATTACAGGGGTCTACAGAGATTGAATGGGATAATGTTTCTAAAGCCCTAGCATATTTTCCTATGCATGGTGAGTTGGTCATTGGATTTATGATGATCACAGGTAACTGTTTTATAAAAACACAATTTTGCAATACTCTGGAATCCCCACCCCCGACCCCTTATCTCTCTGCTCTCAAAAAATCATCAGTCATCAAAGTCTGCCTGGCCACACAGTTAAAAAAATCCACCAATTAATATCTATATTTCCAGGCCAAATTCTGTCCCAGTGGTGGATCACTTCATACTTTAACTACTACAAATGAATTCTGGGTAGTTTGCACATCTCTGAATTGGTGAAAATTTTACCAATTAGAAAAAAAAATTTTTTTTTTTCTAATTGTGCGGGCCCTTTACTTTTTATCCTTAATCCTACCTTCTGCCACTGCCAAATCCTCTATCTGGAGAACTGAATCAATTGATGTGGGGATGTTTCAAAGCATTTGGAAATAATAACAGAAGGAATATGACTCCCTGTCTATAGGTAGCTTCTAAATTGGTGTGGCTGACACTTCTACAAAGATATAAACAGCCCTTTGCCCCATACTGTGTTCAGTACCAAGAAAGTGAACTCCATCAAATACTACCTTCAAAGAAATCAAAGAACTCAAAATCCATATAGCAATCAATTTCCAATTCCAAATATGCTTTTAAAATTTCAGCTAATTTCTAAACATGTATTCTCGTAGCAGCCTTCTAAATATTTCACATTATTAAACATCTAAAAATACATGGCATATCTACATTTATTACATAAACACCTAAATGATGTATATTCTAATTTTGCTTATCTAAACAATTTAAAAAGTCACTCGTGTTAAAATAACTCTCCAATAAGCATCATCATTGAGCATAATGCTGTCAAATTTACTAGTGCTAGTCAGACAGCTGATTGTCAAAAAGAAATGAATAGGCCCAATGAATAAATTACATCTTGAGTGCTTCTGATACAAGTTAAAACTACGGGTAATCTGTGTTCTATTTGAAAAATATTAAATCCACACTTTTGAACTCTACTTATTTTTGGAGCAAGGACTCTCCGGTCCCCTGCACTGATCCCTGAGATACCAGACTCAGGCAGGGATTTGAGAGGAAAGAGCAGAGACCCAGCAAGTAGGGACTATAGCAAGAGACAAGTTTTCAAGAAGGGGGGTTTTCGAGTTAAGCAGGTAGTTGCTCAGTGCCTGGCACACAGCAATACTCAATAAACTTTGGATACATTCATTTCTTCTGTGTTTTGTTCACTCTATATCCTTGGCACCTAAAATAATAACGTCCCACATGTATGGTTCAAAAATAATTATGGAATGAATGCCTGGGTCCTAAAGGGACACTGATGGTGGTGATGACCTTCTTGAATAGGATCTCACGGTAGCAACTCACACAAGATCTGTAGTGGATTTTTGCTGGCAGGGATATGGAATTGGATCCTTAAGTACAGAGTGCTTGCTAAATAGAGGATTTCCTGTTTAGTGCTCCATGCTTTAAAGATTCACAGACAGATATCACAACCTCCAGACAACTTGACTACCAAATTTAACTCTAATCTATTATTTAACCTTCTTCTCAGAAAGTTTTGCCCCATATCTCATGTACATCAATTTACAATTTAATCCCTTCTTCCCTTGCTCCAAACTCTGAGGAAATAGTTATTTCTATAGTACTTTCATCTACTGTGAATGGAGTAACCATTTGTTCTTCTTTCTCCAGGCTAACTCAAATATACTTTCATGCCTCAGCTATTATTTCTGGCCCTTTAATTATCTTTGTTGCTCTTTGAATGTTCTCCAGGATTTTAATGTCTAAAGTTCTGGAGCCCAATCTTGGACATAATATGCAGAGACTGGCTGGTGGCGGCTGACACTGAATTATTATTGTATGATCACCTCATGCTTCCTATTCCAGTGTATGTAGACTCCTTTCAGCTTTTGTTTTTTCCATTATTACCTGCTCCGTTTGCAAGTTCATCTTTTCCTACAATTTCTGAGGTAATCATCTTTCATATTGAGAATCCATAGACCTAACTGGTCATTTTCCAGCTTCCGTCCTCAAGTAATTACTTGTTATGAATCAACAATAATTCTTCTCTTGATTGCTAAACATATTATAGTTTTAGCCCAGTGCTAGGGAAATCCGAACAGTCCAAATACAGTATTAATATCTGACTGAAATCCACACTCATTCCCATTATCATCTCTCCATCCCTACATGTGTGCTTCCTCCTAAGTCCTCTGAGTCTCCAAACTACTACATGTGCTACTTTAAGGAACCAATCATTTTTTATTCTATCTTTTCTCCACTACCTACAGCTAATTTCTTTCAGTTTCCGCAGTTCAACACTTACATGTCCTATTGAGTTTACCTCTTGAATATGGCCCTTCCTCCCTATTGCACTCTACCACCTGAGTGCAGATATTCAGCATCTCTAGACTGGACTACTACAGTGGCTTTTGGTTTCTCTCTTTCAAGTCATCGTTCTCCCCCAACACCCCCCGTTTGTCGAAACACATATCATGTCACTTTTTGCCCTAAATAAAAACAACAAAACAAAATCCACATGATATCGTCATTGCTTCACATGCATTCAAGACCCTGACATCACTTGCCTTTTCAGTCCTCCTCTTGCCACTTCTCTTCCCCCTCCATTCCTTCCCAAACCAAATGCTACACCAGGGATGGCAAATGGATCCATTCTGATTAATAGGAAGTAGCTGCCTGAAACAATGTTTTAAGAAGTATCATGTCAGACTGGCCAAGTCCACCATGAAGGGGTGGTGACAATGGCAACGTCCATGTAATATATTTACTGTCCATTTACAGACTGACTATTTACATTTCCCTAACCCTTCACTTGCTTTTTATTTCCTTGCCTTTTTATTTCCCTAGGACTGGTCTTTTTTTAGATGCGAGTCTTCCCTTTCTCAATGCTCTCATAGTTATTTTTTTTAAGTTATTTAATAAATGATATTTTGATAGCAGATGGGCATACAAAAACAATTAGATGAATGCCTTATATTATATGCCACATGTATATGAAAGATCAAAGACTTAAATGTAAAAAAGCAGAGCTGTAAATGTTCTAGAATAACAAGGAAGATTTTTACTTATAGTCTTGGAGTGGGTTAGGCCATTTTAACTCTGACTGAAAATCCTGAAATCAGAAAAGATTGGTAAGTTTAATACTATCAAAACCAAACTCAACCACAAGTTAAAAACAAACAAGTAAACAAACAACTAACAAACAAAAACTCTACAACACTATAAGCAAATACAAAAGACTGGGAGAATTATTAGTAACTCATCAAAAAAGTATAAAATCTTTAATATATAAAGAGCTTTTAGAAGTCAATAAGAAAGTTACCAACAACCCAATATAAAACTGGACAAAGAGTATGAAAACAGGAAGTTTAGGGGTGCCTGGCTAGCTCAGTCTGTAAAGCCCATGATTCTTGGTCTCGGGATTGTAAATTCAAGCCCCACGTGGGGTGTGGAGATTACTTGTAAGATCTTAAAAAGTACATGAAGTTTACAGAAAAAATATAAATGCTTCTTAAACATATCAAAAGATATTCAATTTCAGTCATAATAAGGAAGATCCAAATTAAAACCATTAAGGTATCTTTATTTGTACCTAGTAGAGCTAAACAAATATCCAGAAAGTTGATTAACACACTACTGAGGATGCAACAGAGAAAGGGGCTCTCATGTATTTCTGGTGAGAATGTAAAATGATAAAATACTTTTGGAGGGTGAGGTGCCTGGGTGGCTCAGTTGGTTAAAGCATCTGTCTTTGGGGGCACCTGGGTGGCTCAGTCGGTTAAGCGGCTGCCTTCGGCTCAGGTCATGATCCCAGGGTCTTGGGATCGAGCCCCGCATTGGGCTCCCTGCTCGGGGGAGAGCCTGCTTCTCCCTCTCCCTCTGCCTGCTGCTCTGCCTACTTGTGCTCTCTCTCTCTCTCTCTCTCTCTCTCTCTCTCTCTGTTAAATAAATAAATAAAAATCTTTAAAGAAAAAAAAAAAGCATCTGTCTTTGGCTCAGGTCATGATCTCAGGGTCCTGGGCTAGAGTCCCGCATAGGGCTCCCTGCTCAGTGGGGAATCTGCTTCTCCCTCTCCCTCTGCCCCTCCCTCCACTTGTGCTCTCTATCTCTCTCAAATAAATAAATACAATCTTAAAGAAAAAACACTTTTGGGAGGCAATTTAACAATATCTCTCAAAATTACAAATGCATATGCTCATGATTCATTCATCAATTTCTCTTCTGGAAAATTATCTTAAAGATACACTTTCCTATGTGAAAAATGTCTGAAGTTCAAAATTACTCACTGTGGCATTGTTTGCAATAGTAAAATACTGTAGGCAACCCAACTGTTGGGGACATACTAGTTCATACAGCTACATAATAGAATAATGTTCAGCTTTAAAACAAGCTTTTCCTTATGAAAAAGTATCTCTGTAATGAAATGAAAAGAAATAAAGAATAAATTATTGAGGGGGGAAAAAGCATTGTTCAGAGGTGAAAATTCAGTACTTAGTATGCATTTGCTTGAACATGCTTAAAGAGACAAAGAATACACAAGAAACTAATAATTGATGGCACATCTCTGTGGACCTGGGTAGATGGAGGATAGAGGTAGGAAGATTTCTGATTGAAAAAGATTTTAATTTCTTTCTAAAGTTATGCAAATGCTACAGTTTTCTCTATCTTGAATGCTCTTCACCCTCATTCCCCACCCCCACCTCATTATATATTCTTCAGATCTCAATCCTTTCCTCAAAAAAGTTGTTCTTTCCAATCTGGAAGAGTTTCAATTCTGTCTCGTCTTGAACTCTTACCTTTGTTTTTGGAAATCATTTGTGCACATTGGTCTCCCTCATCTGACTGTTAAGCTCCTTGAGGGGGTGGGGAACAGATCTGGCTCACCTCCCCGGAGCCTGTCCCGCCTGGCACAGGGCTCTCTGTGAATGCTGGTTGAATGAAGAAATGCATGCTCAGGGCACCGTGTGGGGGCACTGGTTGGGAAACCACAGGAAAGATAAAAGAGGTGAGACAATGTCTGCCTTCGGGTAGTTTATCAACCAGAGAGGTTAAGATAAATACACCTATAATTATAAGGCAGACTGTGGTCACTGCCTTAGGAGTTAACAAATAAAGTCATATGGGATTCAGAGCAAGGAGAGTGCTAGAAGAATTTTTAAAATGTGTTAAATATCTGAAAAAGGCTGTAATATTTGAGAAGGGGCTTTGAAAGACTGGCGTGATTTCCTCAAAAAAGGGCAGAACATTTAGGGGCGACAGGGACCAGATGGCTGATACATATAAGTGAATGGCTTTCCAAGTAGAAACTGACTAAAAACAAGATCTAGAGGTCCTTAAACTTGGCTGGATCACTTGGGAGCTTAAAAAAAGCCGAGTACTCTGCCATAACTCAAGGCCAATTCGATGAGAAACTTAGAGCGGGATTGGGGAAGTGTGTAGGGGGGATGGGATAGAGGTGAAACCCAAGGATTTGTAGTTTTAAAAAACTGTGCAGGTGATAACATTGTAGACCAGATGCATTCTCATCACCTGTGACTCGCTAAGAATGCAGAACACTAGGTCCCACCCTGGACTTTACAGAATCAGAACCGCCCTGTGACAGTATCTCTGGTATTCTCAGATACACTGGAAAGTTTGAGAAGTGCTCCTCTAGAGAACTTTGTCCCCTTCGGAGGGAGTGGCCACTCATTAGGTAGTATCAGGATTCATTACCCTGAGGGAATGCAGACACCTTGGGGTCTCATTTTTCATTTGTAGTACAGGCAACAACTCAAATCACTGAAATCAGGTAGAAACCATCAGAAGACGGCAGGCACCCATGTTGTACACTGGAAACCAGTGTACCACTGTGTGTCAACTACACTTCAGTTAAAAAACCCCAAATGACTGGGGGCTCGCGGTTCGCTAGAGATGGTTTATTAGTAGAGTTTGTCTAAAGCTTAGGTTGTTTTAACCAGACATGTTTTTAATGTGGATTTCTGATATTTATTTTTAAAATGTTTTTTGAGCAGCTAAAGCATCCCTGACAACAATATCATACGGCGAAGTTCAACATACAACCTTCTTCTTCCTTAGGGATACAGAGGTCCGTCCTGGAGAACCACTGGCTCAGCGACCTGCCTTCCCATCTCCCATAGGCAAAATTTAGAGGCTATATTGGAAATAAAGCTACACTACAAAGGTTTGGAGGGCTTGGAATGATTATTTAAGTAAATTAAGTCAAGCTTAATGTCCATCACTCAATATTTTACAAGTCAGAATTATACTGTATACTGCAATACAAACAAAAAAGCGAGCGTGCTCCCTCATGATCTGGTTGGATATATAATTGGCACAAAGGAAACAGTTGAAGATTTTTACCCAACAAATATTTATCGAGCTCCTGCTGCGTACCGGCGCTATTTCAAGTCCTTTAACTTCATCCCTTCAGTGGTCTCCCTAGCCAGCCAGCCTCCTGGAAAATTAATGTCATTACTCTTAGAATAAATGATCTCACAGGATAAAAGTGTGGATGAGTCAGGGCAACCCCTCGCTCCAGCGGGAGACTGCCAGTGCTCCGGAGCATTGTCTTTGAATAGGAAGGACCTCTGAGATTGTGGCAGAACAAAGGAGGAAGGGAAGTTCAGAGCAGGTGAAGATCCACACTAGAAGGTCTCTTTCTCCATTGCTAAAGAGTTGGACAACAGTTACAAAATTTCAAATAGCGATGCTAGGAAGGACATAGCTTTCAAAATATCAGCAACCATTTTCTCTTGCTCCCACAACCCTTATCTGTCATGTCATTCTTTTTCAAGTTCAGCTGTTGCACTGAGTCATGTTTGTATCTACCTCTGCAGAAAGATTATTTAAAAAAAAATCACTTCTCTGGATGAATATCCAAAATTAATTGCAAATGAAAAATCAGTCTAAAGCTTTAACTTGTTGAACTTTCACTGCACTGAAGCATGCACAGGTATTTCTGAAACACACCAGGTAGTTTTGTAAACCACCCATAAAAGCAAAAATCAAAAACTTCACAAAATGGGTTTCTGTAAGAAGTTTTTTGATAGCTTTTGTTAAAAAGAAATTTCTAAGCGCTTTCAAAATTTTAGATGCTCAAAGAATATAACCACTGAGGACAGCTGTACTATTCCTTTATAATTTTAGAGAGTATATATTTATTTTGTTTTGATACAAAGCTCAGGTTTGTTTTTAAGATGTGAACAGCATAGTAACAAAGGAAAAGAGAAACAATGCAATGTATTAGAAAAGGCACACAGACATGACAAAAAGGAGGGGAAAAAAATCTCCTTTTGAGCTAAAAAGAAAAGAGGGGAAAAAAAGCTATCATCAAGGACGAAGAAAGGCATCTCTGAACAAGAAAGGACTATTTCCCCAGCAGTGATCTGGAAGGCTTTGAGGGTGGGGTGGAGAAAGAGAAGGTACCAGGTGAGAAAGTATTGTTTATGGTCCCCTGCGAACGGAACTTTGCTTTATATAACAAATCAATCCACTTACAGGACGTGCTTAGCTTCACCTGTTCGGAGATTAGTTCAGTCCCTTTCTCCTTCTTTGAATGAATGGGGAGGGTTTTCGGCTCACCCTCCGCCTCACCACAGGAATGTGTACTATCTACGGGGTTGTTTTGAAACCCACAGCGCTTAAAGGAGCTGTATCAACAGGTTTCTCCTTCTCCCTAACATTGAGCCAATTGTAAAGGCTGAATAAGAATCTTGAACAAATTAGGGCGCCTGGGTGGCTCAGTTGGTTAAGCGACTGCCCTCAGCTCAGGTCATGATCCTGGAGTCCCGGGATCGAGTCCCACATCGGGCTCCCTGCTGAGCAGGGAGTCTGCTTCTCCCTCTGACCCTCTTCCCTCTCGTGCTCTCTCTCTCAAATAAAAAATAAAATCTTTAAGAAAAAAAAGAATCTTGAACAAATTAAATACTACCATAGGAATTCAAAACCAGCTCTACCTAGAGTGTTTTTTTTTTAAACAGAATCACAATTTATATTTTTATCACTTCAGCCTTTTTTGAGCCCAGAACCATAGAGCTAACAAAGGGCTATTTCCTGACAGCTTAATACAAAGCACCTTTTAAGGAAAGCCTGAAAGTTGGCCTTGGAATGTGGGTTACTGCAGAGAACTCTTTCCCAGATGGAGCTGCTAATGCGGTTTTCAAGAAAACTCAGGAGACTCCAAAATATCCTTCCAAGCAATGTAATAAATGCCAAGCCTTTTATATGCTTATTATCTAATGCATTTCTATGGCCACTGCCCTTCAACACAAATATTTACCTTTTCTCTCTCAACTTTGGCCTATATACTTTCCATTCTGCCTTTAAATAAAACTACTTCCAGTCCATGAGTGGTGAGGGAAAACACTCATCATAGAAGCTTCACTCATCCCAGCCCTAAATGCTACAGGGGACAAAAAAAGAAAAGAAAAGAAATCACGGCAAATGTTTTAAACTTCTACCTATGATGGTAAAAACAGGAAACTGAGAAGTCATTTGCATTTTCTTCTTAGATTAACTCTTTTTGATTAAAGGGTTGTCCAGAACTTGGCTTGACATGTTTGCACAGCCATGTGTCACTATTTTTTTTCTTTTTAAAAAGATTTTATTTATTCATTTGCCAAAGAAAGAGAGAGAGAGCACAAACAGGCTGACTGGCAGGCAGAGGCAGAGGGAGAGGGAGAGGGAGAAGCAGGCTCCCTGCTGAGCAGGGAGCCCGACATGGGGTTCCATCCCAGGACCCTGGGATCATGACCTGAGCAGAAGGCAGATGCTTAACTGACTGAGCCACCCAGGGGCTCCTATGTATCACTATTTTAATATCATTTGCAATTTATTCTACAGTACCAAGTGGCTACTCTTAAGAAGCTCTAAGAGTTGATATAATTTATCATGAAGCCTCTCAAACTTCATTTGGCATGAACTTAATTGCAAATGATTATAATCTGATTTCAAATATTAATCGATGATGTTGTAAAGAATGTGTATATTTCCCCATAACTAAACAAGAACACAATTAAAAATAGGCCAACATTCCCAAAATGAAAAAACACACAATAAAAAAACTGTTCTTTTTTTTTTTTAAGATTTTAAGTAATCTCTACACCCAACATGTGGCTCAAACTCATGACCCCAAGATCAAGAGTCCCATGCTCCACTGACTGAGCCAGCCAGGCCCCTAAAAAACAATTTTTTGGGGTGGGGGCAGGGATGAGCATGCAGGGGAGAGGCAGAGAGAGGGAGAGAAAGAATCTGAAGCAGGTTCCATGCCCAGTTTGGAGCACCACGTGGGGCTCAGTCTCATGACCCTGAGATCATGACCTGAGATGAAATCAAGAGTCTGACACTTAATCCACTGAGTCACCTAGGCTCCCCATCCTAAAAAACGATTCTTAATCTTAATGATAGAAGTTAAAATCTCTGTAATAAACTGTTGATTAAATATTTTGCTAACTACCTTGCACTGATTATTTTAATTGACCAGTTTCTTGGATATATCAACATTTTTGAATGGGGATAGGTTAGGTAATTGTCTAGATAATTTATTAATGTAGATTCTAGGGTTTAAAGGAACAAACTCAAATGTCTGGTGGCTTTCCACATTTGAGGAAGCAAGTTAAGTAATAACAGAAGTAGAGAAATCTAGGGGAAGTAGAATAAGGAATCAAAGGGTACAAGTCAGCAATAAAGACTGTGAGAAACAATGCCCCAAACAGTGAATACTTAAAGATGCATTTCACTGTTTTCCTCAGTCTCCCTGGGATTGGTTCAAGAGTGTGGATTCTTGGGGCTCCTGGGTGGCTTAGTCGTTAAGCCCCTGACTTCGGGTCAGGTCATGATCCCAGGGTCCTGGGATAGGGTCCTGGGATTGAGCCCCGCATCAGGCTCCCTGCTCTGCAGGGAGTCTGCTTCTCCCTCTGCCCCTCCCCCTGCTTGTGCATGTGCTCTCTGTCAAATAGATAAATAAAATCTTAAAAAAAAAAAGTGTGAGTTCTTCATGAAGTTTAAAAAAGAAAAACAACTTTTAGGAAAAATACTCAAAAGTCAAGTACACTTCTTAGTGAAGATGGCTCTGAATCTTGTACTCAACACTGTGATTTTATCACTTCTTAAAGGGATATGAAAAAGCCCTTTCAATATTTCCGGAGGACATGGAGTAGTTCTAAGAGTGAAGTAAAGAACCACGTAATCATATAAGCCTTACTTATTTAGTTATTGCAAACCAAGATGATCAGATACCTCTATTAAATGAGAATTATGAATTAAAGGTCACACCTCTACATTTTCTTCCTCCCTTCCTGTTTTCCTTCCTTCCTTCCTTCCTCCCGGCTTCCCACTCTCTATGTCTGTCTGTCTCTGTCCCCCTCTCTCTCAAATTTAGGCAATAGAGGATTTTTATCTTCCTTTGAATTCTGGTGCCAAAGTTGAAAAACTAACATAGGGCAAGATTAACTGGGTGTTGGAAACATTCTCCACAGTTCTATTCACCATTTCCACAGAGCGGGGCCTGGAAATCGGAGAATGCACAATAGGAGAGGCCGCTGGCTGGCTCAGTAGGTAGAGCATGCGACTCATCTTGGGGTTTTAAGTTCAAGCCTTGTGTTGGGTGTAGTGATTACTTAAAAATAAAATCTTAAAAAAAGAATGCACAGTGGGATCTCAAGGCAGATTTACTTAAATAGCCAAACAATGAAAACAATTATTCATCAACAGGGAATAATAAATTGTGTTATAATCATGCAATAGAACATTTCATAACTAAAACCACAGGGGTGCCTGGCAGGCTCAGTCAGAGGAACATGTGACTCTTGATCTTGGGGTCATGAGTTCGAGCCCCAAGTTGGGTGTAGAGATTACTTCAACAAATAAGCTTAAAAAAAAAAAAATGAGATGGTATTTAAAAAAAAAAAAAACATGGAAAAATGACCAACCTGTTTTCCTTTCAACCTTGCCTCCCTCATTAGGCATGGAATGTGGAGAGGAGAGGGGAATTGAAGAGTAAGAAAAACTCCAAATCACTTGTAGGGCTTGGGGACTTCAGTTAAATTTTAGAATTTCTTGATTAGGGAGACCCTTCAGTCTCCGCATGCTTTGTAGGAAATACCGTGATCGTTTTTTGAGAACTGCTGCAAGGAGTGATCAGGTGGACAGAGTTGACTCTCTGGGCTTCAGGTAGAGAACTAAAGTTTGGTCTCAAGTTTACTTTATTGTTCTACACGTTTAAACAGAATGGGAAAGGAGGGAGGGCTGAGGGCAGAAGCGCTGTCCAGGAATGAAAGGTGTGCATGTGATTGGACTTGCCTTTTGTTCTCTGTGTGAAAAACCACAAAATGGATCCCGTGGATTGGGGGAGCAGAAGGCTGAGAAACACCGTTATCTATTTCTAGTCAAAGTCTCTTGGTATCATTTATGTGCTCTTCTTTTTTATAGAATCCTGGCAAATCCCCACCTCCTTAGCCTTTTTTTTTCCCCCTCCACAGTTTTTAGAAACACCAGGAAGCCATTTTTCCTGTTCTCCTCCCTCTGGACACTTCTCAGCCCTGGCAGATCATTTCTAACAGCAGAGGCTGCGACTGGTGATGAATGTGTGGAAGGTTTGAGGCTTGGCTCCTGAGCTTTGTGCTCTGGCATTCCTATATTGTCTCTTGAATTTTTAACAACAAAATTACTGCCTCATTCACCACCACCCAAAGTACTGCCAAGCAGAAGCTGACTGCATTTATGAACTTATTTTAAATTTTAAATTATTTCACTATGGTAAAATAATACTAGATAAAAATGAATGGACACAATTATAGAAATGCTAAAGCTGACCATATCATTTAAATAATATATATGGGGTGCGGGGCTATTAAAAATTTGGGGCTTATCTATGGGATAGGCATTTTATATACATTATTACATTTAACCTCATGAAACCTCTGTAAGATAAAAATTAGTATTCCTGTTTTAACAGTGAACTGTCAGACTTCAAGGATCAGAAGTACTAAGTGTGCCGAGGTTAAAGCCCTGGTCCATCTGATTCAAAAATCATTTTATCTCACTATTACTCAGGCAAAGTGCTTACTCAACATATACAGAGCTTAATTATTCTTTCATCCTATGAAAAAAACAGATAGGGTAAATTAAATCAGCTAAAATAAGATGGTAATCTCCCTGAGGCAAAGGCTGATTGCTTATCTTTTTGTTGGCATAGAACAGGACCTCAGTGTGTTAGATGCATACTTCCAAAGAGGTGCACATGAGAAAAATATTGATTTTTTTTTAATTCACATACATATCACATACTTTTCCAAAGCATGTGTAAGCATCTACACTGTCATTAATGGATTCAAATACCTGCAGAAAAAATAAAATTTACTCGTCTAAATAAAAAGTGAGGTCCGTGAAAAAGATGGCTGATAATGCCAAATAATAACATAACGAAAAAAATTTAAAAAACTTGGGTACTGAATTACATTTGCAGATCTTTTAACCTTTAAAGGCACATTGGCTAATATTTCTATTATTCCAGGAATAAAAGCAAGCAGAAAAACTTTTATGGTACAACTGACCCTAAACATGAAATCACTTAAAGAACATGCGAATACAAGCTGTTTTCCTTATATAACACGGAACCTAAAGGAGCAGACTGAAATACAACTGTTGGTAGAATTACACTCTGATAACCAGTTCTTTATACCAAAGAATCTAAAAACTGACTGAACACTTTTTTCTTTACCAGGCTTTTCTTTTCCCTTTTCATTTTAGTTTCTCTATGTGGAAGAAAAGCAGAGAACAAGATTTTAAATTCTTAGTTCCTTTTTTTCTTTCTAAAATTAGTTTATTTACTTTTAAATTAAGTCAGCATTTGTTTCTGAAAGAACTATATCTTTAGTTGCTGCATTGTTAATGATTCTTTGCAGTTAAAGACATGCGGAATTCCAAGGTGGGGTGCTTTGTTATTAGCTTTTTACTAGTAACTCAATTGGCCGGATGTTGAGTACTTCAGAATTCAAAAGTTTTTTTCATAGAATAAAAGGACTTAGTTCAATAATGGAGGTCCATTTGGCTTTCAGGTAGAATTATTCAGGTTTTCAGGTTTGTGATTGCTTTTATTTCTGCTTCAGAATTCTCTAGGATGAGTTTACTTGTGAGCCAAAACACACCCATAAATAATGTTAATCTCCCTTAACTCCCTTAGCATGTCTGGTTGGGTCCATTTCTGAGATTGTAAGAAAAAAAATAAAAAAGTTATTTCTTTCTAGATTTGTCTCCCTTATTTTGTTCATCTTACTTATTACAGTCAATGGACATTCCTGAAATTTTAATGATGTATACCTATGCACTGTAAATGTTTTCCTCATTATTCCAAAATGTTTACTCTTTACTTTTGTGGTTCTGCACGTCATCTTTTTGAGTAGTCATTACCTGCAAAAGAAATGTCTACACTGGCTCTTTTTTTTTTTTTTTTTTTTAGCCAAATACCTCGTTTTCATCATTTTGGGTTATTTTTGAGAACAATCTCCAACTCATCCCTGCATAAAATCCCTTGTCCACATTATGGTCCTTAAGGTAATGTCTTTGCAAATAAATCTTCCTATACCCGCTTCTCTGCCTTTAGTGCTTTCCATAATCTCAGCGTTCTTTTGATTTTAATTCACATTTTTTATTATTTTGTATGAATTTACATATTTCTTCCTTTTGACTGGTATCTACTTTGTTCTATTTTAAGGTCTTTAGTTTTTACTTTTGGTCCCCATGAAGTTCCCTGGTGATGCCAATTCATGAATACACCAAAGGTTTGTTGCATGGCTTCCTCCCTGAATGTGAGACTTCCTGGTGTGGGGCGGGGGGAGGGGAGCATAGCTGTCACTCATGGTACTGATGATCCCTGTACTCCTGAAGACACTGTTACCCAAAAGTGAAATCTTAAAATAAACGTCCAGCTGTTTAGCCAATAGCATATACTTTGCTAAGTAACTATACCATTTTTAAGAAATGGTAAATAAATGAAACTTACCCTTTAAAGAAGATTTCAATAGATGATTTGGACTCCTTCCCTCTTTATTTCAGCTTAATCCAGTTCAGGGAAATTATAGAAGCCTGTCAGGTCCGTCCAGAGGCTGTGGAGACCACAAATGCAAGGATAAAACAAGTCCCTCCTCCTAAATTTACATTCATTTAGATCAGTTGGGAGTGCTAGGGTTTTCAAATCCCAAGCTTTATAGAAGGTGTTTTCCTTGATGAGTGAGTAGTAACTGTTTTCCCCAGCCAGTGAGGATCTTCGGTTTCCCCCCTTTTAAAGCTTCAGGTTGTTCTTCAACTCTATGTTGCATAACCCTCAGGGCGTTATATCCGACTTCCATATTTAATGTATTTTAATTCAGCCTTGTGATGATCTATATACACATTCATGAGCTCATCTTTCCCTTAGGACTTACACAGGTAGCAGAGATTAAGCTGGCATTCTTCACTACTTCCTGGCAATTGCAAGTCTGACTTCATGAATACCTTTATTTCTGCTCTTGCCATCCAGAAGTGTCGAGTAGAGAGTGTGATTACTTGATTAAATAAATAAAACAAGGTCTTTTGGACCGATCCTTCCATAACACCATATACACTGGCAACACACACATCCTGTCTTTTCCTCTTCTTCATATGCTCCCCTCTCCAGTGTTTTCATTCCTCTGAGTTATCCCTTTAAAATCTGCAAAGTTTTGTATCACTTTCTCACAGTGTGCATTATGCCTCATCCTATGAGTATATTCCTCTACCATATCTGCCCCAGACAAAACAATACAGTTTGCATTTGAACAGAAAGAAAATTATTTTCCTTCCATTTCTTTCTTCTTTGGGCAAGGGAAGGGGATGGAAGAGAAAGGTGTGAGTGGGAGAGAAGTAATGGCCAAAACAGAAACCAGTGAAGCTTGATCCAGCTCTATGTGTCACCTTGGAGGAGGTCATGGTCTAGGGTAATTCTTAGTTGAAATGATATCATATACCACCTCCTGTCACCAATTTCTCAAGTATTTCCCACTCCCCCTCCCCTAGCTACAAATCTCCTCTTTTAATAATTGCCCTACTCTATAATACTGCCATTTCTGTATTGTCTCATCTCCCCATTAGGATTCTGCTACTTTTTGTACTCTCTGCCTATAGCACCTAGCCTGGTCCTAGGCTTTTGGTAAATGTTTGCTGGATTGAAATAAATGGCTTGGCCTTGCTGAGACTCCCTATTTCTAGCATGTAGAAGAAGCTTGTCTCAATGGACACCTTCATCTTTATTGCACAGTGTTAAGGTATAGTGGCCAAAAACAACATAAATAAAAGTAACATGGTGGACTTTTAAATTGCAGCATAAAACATTTTAATACTTTTTTTTTTTCCTGAAAGAGCTCATGATGAACCATTAATGCTTGGTGGTATAAGCCCCAGGATGCAGGCAGAAATGTTTTTGTGATTTTAAATACTTTCCACCTAGCATGGATAATAATCAAAGATAATTAAAATATATTAATGTATTTTGTGCAACTTTCACAAGTTCACAAAAGAAAATGCAGCTTAAACTTGAGCTTGTCTTCAGCCTCATCTACACAGTGTACAGGATCATAAAATATTTGGACAATCCCTGGATTGTAGGTCTCTATGTTACCCCACATTTAGATCTGGAAAAGCCACAGATTAACTTGTGTCAATTTTTTTTTTTTTTTAATCTGCAAAATTGAGCTGGGTCAGGGGAGGGAGAGGCAGAGGAGAGGAACTAATACCTGAGCAGCATTTATCTGTATCCTACCCTGTTCTCGCATTTGTAAGGTGTGAGCTACCAAACTATCAGCAGCAGGGCAAGGAAATGAATGCACATGTCTTGTTGGTAGGAGGTTGCTGTGTTAGATTGGTTTAGGAAGGGATATCAGGATTTAAAAAGAAGACCAAGCTATCCCATTGTATCTGTCTTGCTATAAATAATTACAATTAGATTTTTAACCTCTTGGAATCAACTTATGCATCTTTATTTCTTCCCTTTTGCCTAGGCTTTGAACACATATGTTTAAATAAAGAATTTTAAGTTATAATGCAGTTTGCATGTATTGAAATACCACATAGATCTTAAATAAATACCATAATGTTCTACCCAGCAAGTAAATCTGTAACATAGATATTATAAAATTGGTTATGAAAAATTTTTTGATCCCATCTGGAGTGAGAAAATTTAATAAACAGTTTTTAAAACATTTCTGATATTAGGCTCAAGGAGCAGGTGCCTATGCTTTTTTCTGGGAGTGGCTGATATTCCCAAGCTGCCAGAGCTCTGGGACACCAATGACAACAGTCTCAAACCTGAAAAAGGCAGGATGCCTGGGTGGCTCAGTGGGTTAATCGTCTGCCTTCTGCTCAGGTCATGATATCAGGGTCCTGGGATCGAGCCCTGTTGTCAGCCTCCTTGCTCAGGTGGGGAGTCTGCTTCTCCCTCTCCCTCTGCCCACCCCCCCAACTTGTGCTCTCTCTCTCTCTCAAATAAATAAATATCTTAAAAACACACACACACACACAACTGAAAAAAGGCTCAGAAGGTTGCCATTTTAAGGCATCATTTTTTTTTTAAAGATTTTATTTATTTATTTGAGAGAGAGGGAGGGCATGAGCGTGGGGGAGGGGCAGAGGGAGAGGGAGAAGCAGGCTCCCTGCTGAGCAGGGAGCCCGATGTGGGGCTCAATCCCAGGACCTGAGATCATGACCTGAGCTGAAGGCAGATGCTTAACCAACTGAGCCACCCAGGCACCCCTTAAGGCATTATTAAAACTTTGGGGAAAAAAAAATCCCACCAGAGACTGAGCATTCTTGCTGTTGAGCTAAATGACCAGCCCCCTCCTCCCTTGCTGAGGGTGAGAAACAGCCTGTATCTAGCCAGGGATGTGGAAACCATGTGGTAGATAGCTGTCTGCCCACAGTGTGGAGAGTGAGCCCCAAGGAAGGAAAATGAGATAATGGAATATAGAGACTGTGATTTAGTAAATTAGGACACAGGCAGAATTGGAAATCCTCCACTGTCTGGAAAGACCAAATGAAGATTGCGCCAGGAGACTGAGGCTAGGCTTGCATTTTGCACCTCTTTCCGCCTCACTGTGTTCAAGATTAAGGCATGTTTAATAATGTTTAAGAATGGGGAAAAAAAATAATGTTTAAGAGTGGGATAGTTGGGGTCAAATAGACCTGAGTTCAAGTCCTGACTTTGTCATTGATTATGTTATATAACTAATACCATCAGCCCCCTACGTAATCTCAGCTTTCTTATTTGTGAAATGGAACAATAATTACACTGACTTCACAGAGTACTTGTTGTACAGGTTGGATGACATAATGTGTGTAAACAAAACACTTAGCATGGTGCCTGGCATTCTCAGTGAATGTTAGCTAAAAACAAACAACAAAACATCAAAAACATCAATTGCCCGGCCTCTCTTATCTATAAAAAGGCGAGAGTGAAGGAAAGCCCCTGTAGTGTGGGATATCAGATCGACTGTCCCTCTGATCAAGGGCTGCTGTCCACCCTGTCTTCTGGTTATTTTGGATGGCCTTCATACCTCTCATCCTTGTCTCAGAGGTTGCGAAAGACATTCCTTCCTTCAAATGCTTATCAAGTGCCAACTCTGTGTCAAGTAGTTGCTATGTGATGGGGGTGTACTGGGAACACCTCACAAAGGGAGTTGAAGAGACAGGTGAGAAACAAAATAAACACACAAATATGATACCTGTCACTTGTAAGAAGAAAAAAATGGGACTCCACTCTGCAAGGGGTGACAAAGGAAGCCTTTCTGAGGAAGGGGCATTTAAGCTAAGAGACCAAAGATAAGATACAGCAGACATGGTGTCTGTCCACCCCTTACGGCCTTTCTCTGCAGTACTTGTGACAATTGCCAGCCTTGTGTGTCTTTTAACTCCCCAGTAGTTCTAGCTATCACAATCCGGAAGTGATCTCAAGAGAAGTTCGGGACAGGCTATTTCCTGTCAAGAGTGATCCCAGGGGCGTGGTCAAGAATGGAGCAGCCAGGCAAGCACACACGGACTGGTGTGGGCTGTTACTGCATGGACACGGGGCCAGCAGAGAGTCCTGGCACAGGGGCTGCATGCCCCTGCCTGAGGAAAGGGTGCCTTTTCTACTCTACACAACCAGCTGATGGCCCTATGCAGCCTCAAAATAAGAGCACACTGAGAAGTCAGTGAAAGGTTTTTCAAAAGTAGGCTGGCGCCAGGGACTCAAGGTGCCACCCAGGAATAGCCCAACTCAATCCCGAAGGACAGGTGATGTAGAGGACCCACCACCATAGACCTGCACCATGACTTATAACCACTTTTCAAAAAGGGGAAGTGTGCATTTCCTCCTCGTGGCATCAGAAGGATCATGGTTTGGGGGCACCTGGGTGGCTCAGTCAGTTAGTCAGTTAAAGTGCCTGAGTCTTGATCTCGGCTCAGGTCAGGATCTCAGGGTGGTGAGGTGGATCTCAGGGTGGTGAGGTCAAGTCCCGCATGGGGCTCCGTGCTCAGCGGGGAGTCTGCCAGAGATTCTCCCTCTCCCTCTCCCTCTCCCTCAGCACCAGGGGAACAGTAGCTCAGCTCCCCCCTCCCCCACCCCCAGCCACCTGAGGCCTCACACCACCCACTTCTTCCAGTAACTACTCCCACAGGGCAGTGCTGGGCCCCAAAGCTGTGATAATGGCCTCCTTCTCAGGCTCTCAAATCTAAGCAGTTCTTGCTGGATTCAGAATGATTCTCCTTCATACCAGAGCAGAATCATTCTTCCTGATTATCTAAAAATAAGTCACAAAGAATCCCTTTGTGGGAGGATTAGGGGAAAAAAATAGTCAAAGGGAGAATGTAGGAGCCCATGAGCTAAAAACAAGAATATGTCAAGTTAATGTTTGCATACTCAGAGCAGTATCTAATTAAAATATTTCAGAGGGTAGAGGGATGTTTTTATAGTGAACTGTGTTAAATTGGTTTCAATAGGTTTAACCCAAAAAAATCCACATATAATATTCTTTTGGCTAGCTTTCTTACATATTAAAACTTAAAATTATGCAGAGAAATTCTCAGGCTAAGACATGTTTTGGCCTAATTAGCAGCACTTCAGACTAACAAGCAGAATTCTGATTTTAAAGATAGCACTTATACTTGAGGCAGGAACTAACAAAACTGGCCATACTTGATTTCCATCAAGGTTTCCTTAGAGGGAGTTAAAGAGAAAGAAGAAAAGGAACTGAAATGACAGGAAGCAGAGCTGGACATTAATAGTGCCCAAATTTTATGTAGGCTTAGATGCATTAATTTAGAAAATATAATGCTCTCACCACTTTTGGAGAAGATACAAATTATAACTCTAGTTAATAGGTTTCACAGTTAACAAAATTGTTACAAACCCAATCCAGAAATCCTGGTTTTCTGGCATGCAGTATATCCATAGGAATTTCAAGGAGTGTTGTAAAAGTTTCAAAATAAAATTAATGTTTATTTGCCTGAATCTTGAAAAGAAATAAACATGAAAGATAACTTTTGGTGGGGGGGAATTCTGAGGCTATTCTAAAAAGACTGATAATCTCCACTGCAAGTGCTGCCATTTTTATTCCTGGGCCACGAACATGACTGACATCTCTTTTAAAAGATTCATGCAAAGAAACAAACCCTTTGTAAAGAGAAAGTAGATTAAAAATTGTAATCAGTGGGCGCCTGGGTGGCTCAGTCCGTTAAGCATCTGTCTTCAGCTAGGGTCATGATCCTAGGGTGCTGGAATGGAGTCCTGCATGGGGCTCCCTGCTCTGCCGAGAGCCTGCTTCTCCCTCTGCCTCTCTCTCTCTCTCTCTCTCTCAATTTGTCTGTCATGAATAAATGAATCAAATCTTTAAAAAAAATTGTAATCACTAAAGAATGTACTTATGTTATAAAAATTTCAGTGCCATGATCGCCCTTCCCTCTGGCCCCTCCCTTACCCATCCTTAGCTGTCCTGCCATGAAATCAAATTTGTGCTGACTCTCCTTACATATATGTAAGTTCTTTTCCCCTGGATGTTTTCTTTCAGAGCATTAATGAAAGGCAGTTTCCATGTACAAAGAAATGATCAGCAATCTCTTGAAGTTTAGGTAACCAAGACTACTGTACACAGCAAGGCTTGCAGGGATAGATCTAGAATTGATGTAAGCAGGGATAGATCTAGAATTGATGTAAGGGAAGCCGTGCAGTCTGAATGGCCTTTCAACTCACTGCTCCGACGTGACTGTCTGGCTGCTAGGAAGATAGATGCACTGATTAGTTTTGAGATTATTCTTCAGCCAGGCCACTCTGTAGAATTCCGAGTGGGGGATAAAAACAACAATCATAGTCACAATATAGGTCATGTATTCATTCATTCATTCAACAAATATTTGTAGAGAACTGACAGTTCTAGGCACTTGGGATGCAGTAGTAAACAAACTATCAGTATCATCAGCTAACCTGACCTAATGGACATATACAGAGCACTCCGTCCAGAAACAGCAGAATTCACATTTTTTTTTCACTGTACATGGAACTTTCCAAAATACATGAGATTTTAGGTTTAAAATAAATCTCAATAAATTTAATAGGATTGAAAATATAAAACTGTCTCTGACCAAAAGGGAAAGACACAAGAAAGCAGTAGTTTTCTAGATACATAGAAAATTCTCAAATAGTTGGATTAAGCAACATACTTCCAAATAACCCAGGGTAAAAAGAAAATATTTTGAAATCAAGAAAAATAAAAACACAACGTAGTAAAATGTATGTAATGCAGCTGAAATAGAGTTTGATGAGAAATTTGTAATTCTAAATGCTTATATTAGAAGAAAGATCTAAAATGAACGAGGACTGGCTCAGTTCTTAGAGCATGTGACTCTTTATCTCCAGGTCATGAGTTCAAGCCCCACAATGGGCATAGAGATTACTTTAAAAAAATAAATATATAAATAAAATCAACGCTCTAAGAGCTTTCACATTAAGCAACTAAATTAAGAATTAAGGATCGATGCCTATGTTATCCATAAAAAAAAAAGAAAGAAAACAAAACAGAATTAAGAATAAGATCAAAGTAAACCAAAGTAAAACAGAGAAAAGAAAAAAGAGTAGAAATCAGTGAATCAGAAAATGGACAACAGAAAAGAAAAAGGAATGAAATCAACAGTCTTTTTAGATAAAGTAAACATCATTATTCCTTAGGTTAATATATATTGAAGTCACATAAATCACCACCAGAAGGACTAAAATTTAAAATTTTGATAACACAGTATCAAGTTTTGGCGATTATGTTAAACAACCAAAACCCTTATAAACTGCTAGTGGGAATGCAAAGTGGTCAAGCCACTTTGAAAAATTTGCAGTTCCTTAAAAAAATTAAACATACACAGGGGCGCCTGGGTGGCTCAGTCGTTAGGTGTCTGCCTTTGGCTCGGGTCATGATCCCAGGGTCCTGGGATCGAGCCCCGCATCGGGCTCCCTGCTCGGCGGGGAGCCCGCTTCTCCCTCTCCCTCTGCCACTCCCCCCGCTTGTGCTCTCTGTCAAATAGGTGAAATAAAATATTTATTAAAAAAAATTTAAACATACATGTACCATATAATCCAGCAATCCCTCTTCTTGGTACCCACCCAAAGAAAACAAAAACTTATATTCACAGAAAGACTTGTATGAGATGTTCGTAGAAGTTTATTTGTAATAGCCAACAAATGAAAACAACCCAAATGTCCATCAACTAGTAAGCTGATAAACAACTTCTGGTAGATTAATGCAATGGAAAACTATTCCCAATAAAGGAATAAACTATAGATTCATGTGACAAGGAAAAGAAACAAGCCACTGGCCATGGACAAATCTCAAAAGCATTTTGCTGAGTGAAAGAAGCCAAGACAAAAGAATGCACACATGACTCCATTCATACGAAATTCTAAAAAGGCAGACTGCAGTGACAGAAAGATGAGTGGGCCTTTCAGGGGCTGAGGCATTAGAGGGAAGGAGGATTAACCGCAGAGCGGCAGGAAGCAAGTCCTGGGTGATAGAAGTGTTGTGTATACGGATTTTGGTAGTGGTTACAGGGCATCATATGTCTGTCAAAATGTACATGTAAAATTATTAAATTTTATTGTATGTAGATTATGCCTCAATAAAGCTGAAAAAAATAGAAGCTAAAAAATAGAAGGAATGACATGAAAAAATCCAGTGTAACCCAAGGAATATTTTTTAAAAAACATGTTGCTAAGTCAGTTTCTTACATGCTAAGGAAATTCATCAAATCCTATCACTTCTTCTGAAAAAGAGTATTTGAAAACATGAGCATATTCACTTTTAAAATTGAAGTTATACAATTACCAAAGAAAATAAAATGGGAAAAGCAAACAAAAATTTTAAAGTGAAAAATGAAAAAAACGACTTTGGTATAGAGCCTTTAAGATAGCAAGAAAAAATAAACCAAAGAAGAAGAAGAAGAAGATGGAGGAGGAGGAGGAGAAGAAAAGAAGAAGAGAAGTGTTCAAAAGTCATGATGGGGGGGGCGCCTGGGTGGCTCAGTGGGTTGAGGGGCTGACTTCAGCTGAGGTCATGGTCTCAGGGTCCTGGGACTGAGCCCAACCCCCACCCCCACCCCCACCCCACGAAGCTTTGGGCTGCCAGCTCAGCGGGGAGTCTGCTTTTCTCTCTCCCTCTGCCCCTCCCTAGGCTTGTGCTCCCTCTTTCTCTCTCAAGTAAATAAATAAATAAGATCTTTAAAAAAAAAGTCATGATGGAAGAACTGTTTATAGCAAGAAAGAAAAAGCTTAATCTCTTGATCAAGAGGCAGAATAGAGAGAAAAGTCCAACCAGATGGACAGGACTCTGTGGACAGCTTTAGGTGCCAGGTTTGTGGCTGCCAAGGAACATGGGCCACTTCCAGAAAGTTCTATATTATATGAGATATATTACCTAGAGATCGTTGATATTAATTAAATTTTGGTTTTTGCAACAAGCCTTGCGTTCAGAGCAGACTCCTTGCTTACGCCGAACACACAGCCAGCCACCAAATTCATATTCAAGGGAAGTTTTTCTTCTACTTCAGGACTAGAACTGTGTTCTTGTTTTTTGGCAGTTAAACCTACAAACTCTCCGGGGAATGAAAATTCCCTGGAGATTCCCAACAATTACCCTAACTTGCCTAGCACCACGTTACTGATGTTTGACACTCCCCAGCTGATCCAATGGATCGATGGATTGGCTCTGCTACTCAGTTCTGAAGAGACCACAAGCTGTTATGAAAGAGAAGAAATCTAAAAGACAGTGTGTTGTTGACTTAGGAAATTTCATTTTCTCCTTAAATGTAGGTATTCTTTTTTTTCTTTGACGATTTATGTATTTGAGAGAGCGAGTGCAAGTGGTGGGAGGGGCAGAGGGAGACAGAGACGGAGAACCTCAGGCAGACTCCCCACTGAGCGTGGAGCCCAATGTGGGGTTTGATCCCTGGACCCTGAGATCCTGACCTGAGCCAAAACCAAGAGTCAGCTGCCTAACCGACTGAACCACCCAGGCGTCCTGAATTGTAGGTATTCTTTTAACCTAGATCCACTGTACCAGAACTTTTCCCTCTATTTCTTAGACTAGTTAAAAGGAGGCACTGTACATCAAATGATATTTTTTCTCAAACAGAATGATTTTGAGGAAAGCTTATTCCTGAAATACCTGTTGTCCTAAATACTTGAGGGCAAAAGATGCTGAGAAGGTCTGACCTTAGAAGAGAGCCATTCATGTCCAGTGAAAATGAGCACATTCTTGACAAAACTGCAGAGCATGCACAGAAATAAGTAATCCTAATGCCACAAAATATCAGCTGTTTATGAGCTTTCTGGGAACCCTGGGCAGCTTGTCCAGAGGAGGCATGATCCCTTACCTATACCTTAGTCCGGTGGGACTGAACAGCCCACTGCACTGATGGGCAATGGGTTCCAAAGGGGCAAAGTGTGTCAGAAGTGGAGTCAAATGTGAGGCTGTAAGAGGCTGTTAACTTTCAACTTCCAGGAGCCTCTTCTGACAGAAGCACCATGACAGTGAAACTCATGGCTAGTCAGGCTGGTGCCCAGAGAATGCTCTCCAGAGGCGAAGGGCCAATGCATCCAATGTTTTGACTCTGTAACCCAAATTAAATGTGTTCTCTTGTTCAGCTGAGGTCTTGTGACTAGTTGTGTGAGATGTGTTGCAACCAACTTGTTCCCAAGTCCTAAAATGTACTGAAGTTTACTTAAAATGTTCACAAGAGTGGATTCATAGTTTTCTTGTATTTACTTGCATTCTACAAGCCTGAGTGTGGTTGCATTATAGTCGGTGGATTCTGGGATTATGTTCAACCTTGGGCACACCCCATGTGAACATCACCCAATAAGTACATCAGCAGAAAGATGGAGAAGGACTCTGATCAGGCAATGGTACAATTGTAAATCCAATTGTTCCGTTTTTTAAAAAGATTGGCTAGGATGCAAGAAAAAGTACCACACTCTCCAGACTTAAAAGGTGAGACAAGAGACTTGGCTAAATTAGAATCACAACTAGACTTTTAATTAAAAAAAAAATCTTTCCTTTGTTTAAAGCAAGCCCAGAAAACTATTCTTATGGCTTCTTCATTAATTCAAAGTCTCAGAAGAAACATATCTGAATGCTTCCTTCCTTTTGCCATTTTTCCCAGCACATTGAACCATAGACAGTTTGACAGATAAGGTCAGAATTTGAACTTGCACGCACTGATCATTAATTTATCTGAAAGAAAACTGCTGATCAAGTGGGAGTGTCCAGTTCCCATGGGGCTGAAACGAGGGCATTTCCATTTTTGATATGTAAAAGGAAACCTAACAGCAAATATCATTGTAAAGTTTTCCAATTTTTTTGGAAGAGATTACTTGTAAGTATCACAATAACCCTTGTTTTTCTTTGTGTATCTTGTCTTTTTGTTAGTCCTAACATTAAGAAATCTGGTGTCTGAGGCACCTGGCTGGCTCAGGTCATGATCCCAAGGTCCCATGTCAGGCTCCCTGCTCAGTGGGGAGTCTGCTTTTCCCTCTCCTTCTGCCCCTCCCCCTCCCCCTGCTTGTGCACACACTTTTTCTCTCTCAAATAAATAAAATCTTTAAAAAAATAAATTAATAAACAATAATAATAAAAAAATCTGGTCTCTGCATTTTCATGCACCTATAACAGAACAATGAACTCTTATTAGAACACTCTCATTAGTGTAGTATTAATATAATTTGATTGATATTTTAAATTTAGATAAGCCAGGCTGAAATTATAGTGGGGATCATGGCTACAGTTTTCTGTAAAGGGCCAAGTAGTAAATATTTTAGGCCATATGGTCTCTGTGGCACCTACTTAACCCTGCTCTTAACAACAAGAAAGCAGGGTTGGAGCAGAGGGAGAGGGAGATAATCTCCAGCAGACTCCTTGCTGAGTTCAGAGCCTGCTGTGGGGCTGGATCCCATGACCCTGAGATCATGACCTGAGAGGAAACCAAGAGTCAGACGCTCAACTGACTGAGCCACCCAGGTGCCCCAATAAATAAATGTTAAAAAAAAAATAAACTGCTGCAATGGAAACTTATTTCATTTAAGCTTTTCTGTAAGAAGGGGATAAACTGTATAAGGTTATTAACACATAAGAGGAATGATTTCAGAAAGAAAATACAGGAAAACTGTAGGATCAAATCAATTAACACGGAGCCTTCCATTCATAATACCAAGGTAACAAGAGAGAGCTAATCATAGAAGGCAATTTCTCTTAAAGCTCCAATTCTTAGACAGTGTGGATATTTAAATTATCGAATGGCTCCAATTGTTTTTTACTTTCGGATTCTTTCTTTTAGTTTTGCTATCTGGTACGAGTCTCTGCTTCTCTGATTCCCAATCCCCACCCAACCCCTTGTTTCTGTTGTCTTCTCCCAAGACACCCGCTCTCTCAAATGTCCAAACCAAAATCTTAAATCAGTCCAATCCATTTCCAAAAGATTCTTCTGTAACTCTTAATGCAAGCACTTGATGCCCTCTTTTAAGAATGTAACCCAAAATTATACCCTGAAGCTACAACAGTCTATACCCCTGTGAGTTACCATGACAACCCACGGATTAGCTTCAGGAAAACAGTAACTACACAGCCCCATCTTGCCCTTTGGGTCCTATAAGGGGAAAGATCAGGACTAATTCTTCTGCTTTGATTTGCTTCTTTGAAAAGATGAGATTGGAGAAAGAGGCTCCTCTCTCCTTGAAATGAGTGCAGTCAAGGAAAGAAAACTTGCTAAAATTCTGGAGTCAGATTTTGCTTTGCAGCCTAGTTTTTGTTTGGCTTTTCTGTTTTTTCTAACTTTTCTGTTTGTTTTTTCTTTTAACATCATGGGTATGGCTACGAATCTCAAGTTATGTCTTACGATACTGGGTGTCCCACCTTCACAGCTTTACAAATGCAGCCAATGACTCACTTTGGAAGGTCGCTCTTTTACCTTGAGAAGAGTTTAGAATCTGACGAGGTACAGCAGCTCAGTGCTTTTGTTTTATTTGTAACACAAACCAGATTTCCAGTCAAAAGCAAACCAATGCCCTTTTCCCTCCTCTTCTCCCCCGTGCTCCCAATCTTCAGTTAGCATATCTAGAAACGTCTGGTAACTAAGCTGTCAGGACATTGGGCCAAAAAGATGGTAAGCCAGAAACTGTTCACTCTGGGCCAGTGTTCAACCTTAATTATCGTAAGAAAAAAGGAATGAATGGCTAAGGTGGTTCTTTTGGAAGGCATTTAGAATCACATACTAAATACAATAAGCTCTGGGCAGACTTCAGATATTTTATTTTAGAGCTCTATAGAAGTGTTTACAATTTAGGGATTCAAACAGTACAAAATACAACTTGGTCCACAGAAGTACTGCAGTGGTAATCATGGATCTGTGGGCAAGTGTCCTGCATATTTCTGTCCACTGTTGTCCTTTGGGCACTGCGAACAGGAAGGCTGTGTCTGTGGTTCACCTGTTACACCTGCCCTTCAGTCCTTGAAACCTCAATCAATCATTTGAGTTTCACAGCCAACAATATAGCAGGGTAATGCTTCTCCTACCTGAAGTGCCCTTATGAGAAAATCTATTACACACACAGCTTTATTTATGGATACTATTTCCTAAACTAGGAACATTTCAGGGTTGGCCTTTGAGAACTAAAAAGTACTTCTGTTTATGGTAATTTAAAAAAGAGGGACATGGGGGTTGTGACTAGAAACCTGACTTGAAGAGGAGGGCACATTAGGAAAAAGAAAGGAAGTTTAAGAGGTAGAAGAAATTCCAGGCCCCCGAGGTGCATTTGGATGGTGCCCTCAGTGAAAAGGCAATTGATTGAAAATCTCATGGCCTGAGCTTCAGTGTGAAGTTATCACTAAAAGAGTTTAAGACTAGCTCAGGTTTTAGAGAAAATGAAGATACATCTATTTGGCGATTGGAGTAGGTTACATAAAGATAATTCAGAACTTAAATCCGCATTAACTATTAAAATTATCGTACATTAAAAAGCTTGAGGATTGGAATCCATAATCAAAGATGCAAAAACAAACTACTATCACCCATGTCAACAGAAGGAAAATAAAACTCAAGACTCACATAATCTGGAATGAGAGACAATCTCACTGAAGCTCTGTAGAGTTGAGACCTTGAATACAGCAAGGTACAATAAAAAAAAAAAAATCCTACAAACACCCTTTATTATTGATGTGTCACAGATATTAGGTTTATTTGGTATGCTCATGACATTGTTTTGTTTTAGTGAGTGGCAAAGCAATCATAAAGGCTTCTATATGGCCACTTCTGACTTCCATTTCCTGAACACTATTTCTCCTTAAGGTTTTAATCTTCCAGGGGCGCCTGGGTGGCTCAGTGGGTTAAGCGTCTGCCTTTGGCTCAGTTCATGATCCCAGGGTACTGGGACTGAGCCCCGTGTAGGGCTCTCTGCTTAGTGGGGAGTCTGCTTCTCCCTCTCCCTCTGCCCCTTCTCCTGCTTGTGTTCTCTCGCTCTGTCAAATAATTAAATAAAATCTTAAGAAAAAAAATAAAACCCATTATTTCTCCTTAAGGTTTTAATCTTCTAAATCACATGCTTTCTGAGAAGAGAAGTTTCCAGAACTCTAAACTTGGCTTGGGGCCTCCTACATTGGGGAACTGAGAGTATTTCAAGTTGGAAGAGGGTTTATCCCAATAGAATTAATTCATACTTCAGGCCTCCCAATAGCCTGGAGTCTGAGCTTCTATCTATCCCAAGGAGTGGACACCCCCCAGTACACTTCCAAGTTGGCACTGACCCGAAATGCCTACTGATCTGTCTGGGCCTGTGAGTAATTTTCTTTTATCTTGAAAATTGTACCCTTGGCACAGGTAATCTAAAGGTGCAACATATTAAAAAAAAAAATTAAGGGCGCCTGGGTGGCTCAGTTGGTTAAGCTACTGCCTTCAGCTCAGGTCATGATCCTGGAGTCCCGGGATCGAGTCCCACATCGGGCTCCCTGCTCAGCGGGGAGTCTGCTTCTCCCTCTGACCCTCTTCCCTCTCGTGCTATCTCTCATTCTCTCTCTCAAATAAATAAATAAAATCTTAAAAAATAATAATAATAAAATAAATTTAAAAAAAATTAAGAGCACAAAGCAATTCCAGCAGAGAATAGATAACATAAGGCAGGATTTGCAAAGTCTGTTACACATCTCCTAAATTCAACATTAGGTCCCCAGGGAACACCCACTGTTTCATCACCTCATCTTAGTCTTTGTATAATAAGATATAACTTATCTTTGATTCTTCCATTTCCACTTTTCCAATATTGTCAGCATTACAAAAAATGCACATGCTTTTTAAATGTCTTAAGGTGCCTTTTTACATTATATGGAAATTTATCTGCATTTATTTTCATTGTTTATTGTTCTTCCTAACTTCCCTTTACATTCATTTACTATTCCATTTCATCATTTCCTAAAAGTGTTTTGCAATTCGAATCAGTCCTTCTAACGGACTGGTTTAGCATAGGAACTTTTTTTAGTGTTCAGTTTGTCGCTTGATTTTTCTGAATATATTCTCTCATCACATCATTCAAGTAGTTTGGAATTAATGATCAATTCAAAGAGATAAGGTCATGCTAGCTATGTATCTTTTCCATTGCCAGGTTATGTATCTAACTGATTTAACAATTTACTAGTTTAATTTTCTGATCAGCCTGAAAAATCTTTGCTGATCAAATTGCTTATTTTCTAACTAAATTACACACACAGATTATTTATCTGGCTGTTAACTGACGACTAAAGTGTGTTTACTCTGCAATTACCAAGACGTTATGAACAATCGGCATACCTATGCACCGCTATCTGTGGCTACAAAATTATTTCACAGTAGGAATTGAAAAGACTTTTGTTGTTGAAAGTTTCCTTTTTTCTAATTTGAAAAAGTTTATCAGGTGAAGGGATTAAGAACATGCAACCCCAAAATATACCTCTTCGGCATATTGATTATTTTGAACCAAAGGCACTTGAAGATGCAGGAAGGACTGTTGGGCCTCCCTCTTTCTATCTGAAAGCAGGTATTAAATGTCCAAGGAGAAAAGCACCTTCCCTCTACCAGGAAAACAGTCTTATCATTAGAGACTGGGGTCACTGTGGAATGGACCTGTGTACAAACTTACTAAAATAATCCTTATCTTCCATTCGTCTCCCCTCTCATAGAATTCCTAATCACTGTCCCACAATTCACCACCCCAGCCACACCCCTTTGTGTCTTATCATATACTCACAATTTATGGTGTGTGTAAAAAGTTTTAGAAGCTTTCAGGCCTGATGGCTTCTTCAGGTCTTCGTTTTCTAACCGAAGACTCTCATGCATTTGTAAAAAAAATATTTAAAAATGTGTATGTTACTCTCCCATTAATCTTTTTTATGTCGGTTTGATTCTTAGGCCAGCCCCAGAACTTAAGAGGGTAAAAGAAACATTTCTCCCTGACACAGCGAAGAACACACACACACACACACACACACACACACACACACACACACACACACACACACACACACACACACACATTTTCACGGTTTTGCATATTTATATAATTTTGCCTGATAATTGTGTCATATATCCAACATTCTACATCATCCTACAATCTAGATGCTCAGAATTGAATCTTGAGAGGAACACATCAAACACATAATCTCTGTCCTATTGGTTCTTCACAATTATAATTATGTGGACCACACTATTGACTCATAAGACCTTAAATGAAGAGTTAACCTTGCTTAGAGATATGGGAAAGAGCCAGTCACCTGACTTTTGTTTCTTCTTAAGACTTCCTTTGAAAAGCACAGATCTAACAATTTAAAGCTTCAAATGAATTATTCCCTGTGTATACAACAAACATCAGTAATTTAATTGTTAGATTGTTAGAATTGTTAATTCTACATGCCAAATACTTACATTCTTCACTATAGTTAGTAGTTCCTGGATCTGTTACTCAGGTGAGAACATGAGAGGGGTCTGAAGGGGGGAAAGGGACAAGGTACATGAATCTAAAGGCAGCAAAATTTCTCCTTGGAGGATCAGTGTCTGGTATGTAGAAATTCAAGTTTATGTCTTCAAGAAAATATTCCACTAATACCCCAGAAGCACTCTGCCATTCTTGATTCTTGGTCCTTTGACATTCCCATGACACCAGTTCAAATGTTTAAATAAGGAAATACACACTACCTTACTAAATATCCTTCCCATGGCCGCGGGAGTCATTTATCTTAAGCCTAGGGTGGGTTGGACATAAGAAGACTTACCCCGGCAACAGCTTTCAAGGTGCGTTGGGTCGAAAGAAAAACGATGCAGTTTTGCTCTCCCTTCAATGAATGTTCTTCTATCTTGATCAGGGGAGACAGGGTGAGAGGTCAAAACGGTCTCAGCCAGCCTTAGTCGAAAGTATTCCTGCCAGGCTTTTTGGGAGGGTTTTGCGGTTCTAATTAGCATCACAATGGCTCCCCATCTAATCCTAATCCACTGCATATTTCTAGCTTTTGTGATTTTTATAGACTGCTAATTCTCTTTGTTTTTCTTAATATAGATGTTGTGTTCCTGAATTTTCAAACTTCAATTTATAATTGTATCGAATTCCTGAGGACTATAATTTCACATTTGAGATATAACTGACCTCAAGATTTCCACCTTTGAAGTGATGACTTTCAAGACTTCGCCCTGTAGTGTTGACTGTTGAGTGAACAAATCTCAGAGAAAAAAAGTGCAAGCATTGTGGGTTCTCTCTTCAAATGTGGCTCCCACAAATCCAGGTCTGGTTTTTTCCTTCTTGGAGTCTACATACTTCCTTACAACTACTGAGATGTGAGGGTGTCAGGAACCGGAGAATTTAATTCTAGCATTTTACTTCTGTGTAGATACTGAGTTCTCAAGGAGAACATGAAAGAGGAGTGGTACTCTTGATTTCTGCTCAGGTCATGATCTCAGGGTTGTGAGATCAAGCCCCGTGTCAGCCTCAGTGCTCAGCGAGAAGTTTGCTTGAGATTCTTTCTCCCTCTTCCTCTGCCCCTCCCATTCCTACTCTCTCTCTCAAATAAATAAAGAAATCTTAAAAAAAATTTTTTAAATAAAAATAATTTAAAAGGAGAGGGGTGCCAGGGTGGCTCAGTCGGTTAAGAGCCTGCCTTTGGCTTGGGTCGCGATCCCAGGATCCTGGGATGGAGTCCCGCATTGGGCTTCTTGCTCAGTGGGAAGCCTGCTTCTCCCTCTTCTCCTCACCTGTGCTCTCTCTTGCTATTTCTGTCATTCTCTTTCAAGTAAATAAAATAAATTAAAAATCTTTAAAAAAAAATAAAGGAGAAAACTACAGTTTACTGGAGTAAATTGGCCTAATTTACTAGAGATACTAATGAGCAGTACTACTATACTATAATCTAAATACAGACTAACTGCTTCCATAGTTTCTGCTCTTTAAGCACTCTCCGTCTAAAACTGGACCTGAAGAACAATTGACTTTTAGAGATAAGAGTGATCTTAGATGTTGAGTATCTCTTTGAACTTGAAGGATTATCATGGTCACATATTTTACTTATAAAGGCTTTTTAAAAATTATTTATCTGTTATCTAATCCTCTGACCAGACTGCTATTGATAGTGAACCAAGAGTATCAGATAATTTATCAATTCTTTACTTGTGGAAAATATATAAATAAACATAAATCAAGAATTAAGGAGAGGATGTACCAGTGATCATTTTTACAGCAAAATTATTTTACAAAGTATTTGTTGTTTTATTCCTTTTTGAGTTACCCATTTTTATTTCAGTTTTATAAATTTATAGAAATATCAGTCAGGAAAACCTCATCACTTTTGTTATTGTGCCAGAAAATCTGCATTTAAAACTTATTTTTGCCCTACAATGCATTCTAAGAATTGACTTTTCTAATTATCTTTGGTCTTCTCAGATATCCCATTAATATCTTTCATGCATTTGCTCATCAAGTTGCACAGATTTCCAAGTGGGATTAGCAGTTTTAACAATTTTGCTATTACCTACATCAATACACCTTGGAGGATGTTTTGCGTATCTTCTGCTTTAGCAAATGTTTTATTGTTTTAGTATCTTTTGGTATGAGTAACAATCTGGAATTTGCATCTGAAACATATAAATTTCTTATTTTTAAAAAAGCCATACATAAATCATTATTGATAATAATAAGTGCTTGAAGTAATTTATTTTTACTGTATTTATCCCAATTACTGAACTATTTCTAAAAAAGCAGTCACTTACATCTTCCTAAAACATTTATATTTATGCATATATAATTTAAATTATATGTGTATATATATATATATACATAATAGTATATGCATTTATATTTAAGGAAGATTTTATAGAATCTGAGGAAGAAAGCCAACACATTGCTGTTTTATGGATATAGAAATATATAACTTCTTTCAAGAATTAAAGGAGACGGGATTCCAAGATAAGGTTTGTCTTTTTTGTTGAGAAAATATATTCTCATTTCTAATAAACTGTCATTCTCACAAAAATACAGAAAACGGAATTGTTGCTGAAATTTTTTTCCACTTTAAATAGTGCCCTCTTTCAATGTATAGTACTCCTTTAAAAAAAAAAAAACTTTGAGGACATTACCTACTAAAATGCTTTTGTTATTTATTTTGAGGTCATACATCTTCAGCATTCCATTAGTCTGTACCTACTTTTCAAAAACTAACATGAGTTACTTTTTATACTAAGTGATTTGCTTAAAGAAAATTTTTTTTTCTGGTTTCGGGAAGCAACAGGTACTCAAATTATTGAATCTTCCAAGTAGTTTTTTTCTTACTTTTGAGGCAGGAGAGAAGGAAGCCTTGGGAGACAAGTTGACCAAAGTAAAGCCATTTGGGTTTTAGGCTAACCCTTACTCTAAAAGTCAGCAGATCATAAAAAGAGTCACAAGATCCAAATCATGGAAGACCCCACGCCCAACCAACTGAGCCAGCCAGGTGCCCCTATGGTTAGCTAATTTAAAAAACAAAAACAAAAACAAAAAAACCTTATAAAACCTTTTGTTAGAGGCAAAGGGAAAATCCCTCTTCCTCACCTGGGAGAAGAGACTGCTACTTTGTCTATGAAGTAGCTTCTTTCTTACTTTAATACTTAATAAATCTTTGCCCCTTTCTCTAAATGACTTGCTCTTGAATTCTTTCTTGCCCAAAGCCAAGAACCCTCTCAGTGAGGGGCCTGAGGCCCTCTCTCTCGGAGCGCTGGCCAGTCTGACATCACTTGGTAGTGATGGCCTTCTCGTTCTACTCTAAGTTTTCTTTCTTTTCTTCCTTCCTCTCTTCCTCCTACATTTTCTCTTTTCCTTCTTTTCTGTTTCCTTCCTTCCTTCCTTCCTTCCTTCCTTCCTTCCTTCCTTCCTTCCTTCCTTCCTTCCCTTCTTACTTTCTCATGTTTTCTCTCTCTTTTTTGAAAGAAGGTATCTTAAATTAGAGGCAGTCACAGAGTCCTGACTCTGTTAAGGGCTGTTAATAACTTTTAGTAAAACGCTGGGGCCATTTAAAAGCAACATGTAGCTTTTTACTTATATTTGGGATGACGAATATTCTCTTGACTTCAAGACCAGCCTCATGGCTAGGTAACTAAATTTTTGAAAATCCCAACCTTTGTTGGGAGACCATAGATCAATGTAAAGAGCCTCAGGGAAATTGAGCTTTGATAATCTTCACTCTAAATACACATGGTGGGAGGGAGTAAAAATGTTCTTCTCCATGTCAAAAGGAGAAGTCCATCATCTTACTTTTTGATAGCCTAGCATGGTTAGAGGTCAAAACAGGAAGTACCATTGTTTAGAGGCAGAAACATGAAAGTTCTGTTCTTAAAAACACCTTCAACTTTCTTCCCCATGAGGACATTTTGAATGCAGGAACTCTGGGTGGGACCATATGGCTTCCTGTATTCTCTTTAATCAAAATGGTAAAGTTTGTTTTTGTTTTAAAATGCAGTTAAAGGAAAGATATTTTGCCATGTCAGAAGAGAACAACATTCAGTTCCTTTTAGATTTTTATGAGCATCTGTGATCATTTGTCATATGTGGCTAAAAAATGACCAATACTGATGAAATGCCATTTTATTTTTAGAGAAAAGCTTCAGCACACTTTCCCAGAATAATTTTTTAAACAATCTCTGCTTCTTTCCAGGGACGTTTTGTCCATGGTTAAATGTAGGTACATACACTTTTATGATAAAAACCATCTTTTTACCCAAATATACTGATGGCAAAAGACTTAAATGCTAAGGTCTCTGGAACTGATGATATAGAATTCTACTTTCTAGGTTTCTGTGCACAAATACTAATAAGTCATTCTTAAGACACTTGTTGGCTTGAGGCAATATTTTAAAGAAAGAGAAAAATGTCATAAACCTAAAAAATGAAGGGAAAGCCAGAAAACAAATAATATGGTAAGTAGATATCTTGGTCTCTAACCTTTCATTTCCAATCTTTCAAGTTTGCTCCCAGCCCATGTTTGATGGCATATGAATATTCTAGAACCAAACTAATCATTCAAAGTAAGGATAGGCATAATTTTCTATAGGTAGAATGAATCCAAATAACTTTCTTTCTCTTTTCCTCATGAAATAAGACTATTTCAAAAAAAAAGAAAATACCAATATATTGAGGGAATATTTTCAGCCCAAATGCTTAATTAGAAGTTTATCTTTATTGGTAAGCTGTCATCATACCAAAAATGCAACTTAGTAGAGTAACAAAATAAAAGACAAAATCTTCAGATAATAAACTAGGAAATTAAGATAAAACACCTCTCTACACATCCAGATCCAATCAAGGACTTGACAAAGGACACCATTTTGTGTGTTCTTCATTTTGGTCTTAAATATATTTGAGTTTGGCATTCCTTACATATTGATTTCTGCATACAATCTGTGGAAAAAGAAGTTTTCTGACTTCCCTATTAGAGAATATGAAATGACTGGCCATAATGAAAAGTAAGAAGCATTCTGTGAAATTATCAAATAAGTCTAAGAATAGGTGGTGTTGTACCGAATCTTCTAATCCAGCCATCAACTAGGTCTTTATTTTTTTTTCTACCAGCAGAGTGTAAAAGAGGCAAAGTTATAGGACCAGAATGAAATTTTCTAGAGGTCTCTTTATCCCACATATGTTATTGTAACAGAATGTGCTTGAGATTCCATTTCTCATCTGCAGAAATCAAGGGAAGCAGCAAGAATTAGCAGAGTAGAAAATGGGAAAGTGATCATCCCAGGGTCTTAAAGTTTCAGAGTGTGATGTGAGCACAGGGCTATTCAGTTTAGCCTCCTACCTTTTCACTCTCCAAGATCATAGTGTTTCTGTTTTGTTTTACAAGGTGAGCTGGAAATTTAATGGGGTTTATTTATGCAATTTTGAATTTTGAAATAGAGTTTTGAATTTTGAAATAGAGGCTAAATTAAAAGGAAGTAAGACTTGATTTCAGGATCAGAGTTCTATTTGAAAACAGCGGGGTTCTTACAGGAAGAAATTAGAAAGCTTTAAAAAGCTCTACACTTAAAAAGTATTTTATAGTTTACAAAATACTTTTATATAAAATTACTTCATTTACACATACAATGAGGGAGCTCCGGGGTCTACTAGCAGAGCTGTGACAGTAACCATGCATCTCATTGCCTCATCTAAGACTCTTTGCATTTTCTCTTTTTCTTTCTCTCTCCCACTCTCCTTCTCTCCTTCCTCCCCCTACCCCCAATGATTGATTCTGAAACTTACTGTATGGATGCTTAACAACACAAAGAACTAAAAACTTTTTGAGGGCAAGTTTAGTGTCCTATTTATTTTTGCATCTCTAGTAACTAATCCAACATAGGTATTCAGCTAAAATTTGTTGAATGAATGAAATACAATAAAATAAAAAGACGAATTGAAACAGAACTGTCTTTCCAAATAGTAAATAAGTAAATGAAAATAGAAAATTAATACTACAGATTTTAGACAATTATTTAGAACATCAAGTACTAGATTAGATGCTATCTATCATCTGATCTATCTGTCATCTATCTTGGTAGCCTCACTACAAATAATATATTTTATCATCTGTTATTATTTACAAATTTCCAGGTCATTAAGTCAGAATTAAAATCTAGAAAGATTTGTCTTGTTTTACTGACAGCATAGAAGTTAGATTCCATTCTTCAGTAACATAAGGTTGATTGGAATACAACAAATAAAAATGGTCATTGACAGTTATGTCTCAATAAAACTGGGGGAAAATGGTTACCATTATCTGTCACATCTGGGAAAGTATAAGACAGTGACCATTAACTTTCATTCTGTTTATGGCAGGTTTCCTTATTTATCGTTGTTATATTTCCTTTATAAATTTCACAGGTTTCTGAAAGCATCAACGGATCGTTTTTATATTATTCCATCAGCCTGGCTTATCCACGAGTAGATTTCAACTGGCAACTGGCCATGCTTAGATAAAACAAATTTCATACATATATTTTGTTCTGCCTGCATGTCTAGGTAAAGATCCTGAATGTGTTGAGCTTTATTTTATTTCTGCAAAGTCTTTCAAAGTAAATATTTGTGTGTGTGACTTGGAAGAAAATTTAGAGGAAGAACTAATTTGTTATTTATTTAAGACTCAGAATCATTGAGGTCCCATCCTCGCAAGACACACTGAGAAGAAGAATCTCAAAGAACATACACATTTTACAAAACCAAACCCATAAAGCAAATAAAGATGAAATATCCAGTATCCAATTTAGATTCTCTAGATCCACACCAAAGAAGAAAATACGGAAAAAATGGCCCACGCTATAATTTTGCCAACTTAGTTAACTGCTGCTAAGAAACACTACATGATGCCATCTAGTGACAGATGACCAACATATGATTAATCACATAGAATGTGATGGGGTGAGGAGGTGAATTTCCAAGGGGTTTTGTATGTAAGGAGAAAATCCTTCTGAGAGAATTACATTGGATAGATTAGTTTTATTTCTCTGGGTACACGGAGTGTATGAAAATTTATCAGAGAGCTGCAGCGTGGGGATTTTTATTTTGAAAGACTGCATTGCCACCTACCTCCAAATCTGCACCTCCACCTCCTTCTGCCGCTGCCCTTCACCATCCAGTCCGCAGCCGAGCTCAGAACTGGTGAGTGTCCTCAAGCCGTAGCCCCCCGTAGAGTGACAGGTGGTGGAGGTGGAGCACTTTAGAAACCAGTCTCAAAAAAAAAAAAAAAAAACCCAACTTCAAAAAAGGAACCAAGATGATTCCTAAAACAATCTGTACCCAATTAAAAATAACAACAACAATAATAAATAAACTGCTGGAAGTTCAAAGAGTAAAACTAAAATAAGGACCAGAGGAAATCATCTTTGTTTTTCTCAGTCAATGACCGTGTAGACCTGATGCTGTCTTTTTCCTTGTACCAAAGCCTCACGGAAAATGCCAGAGACCTCTCTCTAAATGGCTGTAGCATTATGCCCTAAGGGAAATAATTTTCTCCAACATTTCTCATCTTTTGTAAACAGATGGCATAGGTTTTTTTTTTTTTTTTTTTTTTTTTTTTTAAGCGAAAGACCAACAATCTGTCAACTGTGGAATTCTCATAGTCCAATAGTTTCTTTTTGGTTAATTTTTCACAACTAGATTAACCAGTGCTGCTGCCATAGATACATTTAAGAAAATGAGACACTTCCCTGTATTCACGGATATCTGATTAAAGCTCAATAGGATTATTTCAGTTGCCTCAGAAAAATATAAAGTTAAAAACCCTTGTGAAATGAAAAGAAAAGCTTATCAAAATCTCCAGCTTCAAGTGCATCTAGTTGTTTTCTTTTTATTGTTGCCTACATGCTGTGATTGGAGCACAATGTGTGGAAATTGCATAACCATAATTTCCACAAATCAAAGCTATTGAGAAATGGGAAGGCCACACAGGAGCTGCTGCATGAAATGTTGATTAAAAAAAAAATTCTGCCTTTACGTCTGAAGTCTTCCCTTCTTTCTTTTAACTATTGTTTAGTTTTAACCATCACTGGGCTTTGTTTTGTTTTTTAACTAAAATCAGAATTATCTACAGGCCAAATAACATTTTTTGAAGGGTCTTGTCTCTGTTTCTTATGTTTTTCTTTTGTTAAACTTCATTTTATTATTTTTTGATATCTGGACTAGTCTAGGCTAAAGGTTCTGAACTCAAGGATTGGAACCATCAAGATAAACTTCGGTGCCATTTCCATGCCTCAGAGGGAAGTTTCGGTGCCCTCAGCCCAATGCGCTCTAGGTTGGGGGTGGGGGTGGGGGGCTAAAAGAGTCCTTTTTCTACTTCTCTCACATTTAAAATTGTCATCAGTTAGGTGGTCATTCGGATCAAAGTGAGCCTGAACCCATTATTAGTGAGTAAAGCAGAACACGTCTCATTCGGCTTATTCCAGCTCTGTTTCCCTCGTCCAACAGAATTTTGGTCGCACTACTCTGATTGATGCCCACACATTTCTTTCTTTAGAGCCACAGGTACTGCTGAGAACTTAAAAACTTCCCCTTTTCCAGTGAATATGTCGAGTTAGGCTGGGGATGGGATGGGAAATCTGGAGGTGCAAATGGGTAATTTACCTAAGAGTGAAGTGCACTGCGGTTGGGAGAAGATCTACTGGGGTTATTCTATTAGCCCGGTCCATTTTAAAGTCATTTTGAGGAAGTAATAGTTTGCAAAAAAAGACATAAAATTTAGCGATGCATTGACACTTTCCAACACCTGGGACATAATGAGCATAGATAGCTTTTTAGGTTCTAGATTATGATCAAAGATTGTTTTCTTCTGTAATATTTCTCCTTGAAGTAGTATTTTGGTGTTTTTAAAGGCAAATTCCAGAGATTATAAGGTTAAAATGTGAGTAAAGCAAACATCTATGGTTGGTCACACTAACTTTGAATCAAGCTTTTCTTTTATCTTTACATTTGGAGACATTTTTTGCCTATCCTTTCACCCCTGGGATTTTTCTGGTTAGAGAAGTATATAATTGCCTTTCTGCCCACATTCCCTTCTAAAAGAATCTGTTTCCACCCACAAGCCATGCTGAACAGATGGGCCTAGTCATCCATAATTATATCAGATGACCCTACTCTTTTGGCTATAGGAGACAAGGACCAGCGTGTGGAGACCCACTATGCAAGTCAATCCATGGGTTAGGCCAAGCCAATTATATTTGAGACTTTTGAACTAAAGCACAAAAATCACAGGTGGATGATGAGAATTGGATTTGCAGAGTCACAGATATTTGACTTGGGAGTTGTCCCATGGTGAACCTCAGCCATGTGTAAATCAAATTTATAAGGGAACCCAAAGTGAAAACCTTGCATATGGAGCCAGCCCAAAAGAGCAACATAGAATAGACATGCAGAGAAAGGGAGTAACAAGAGATCTAGTTGATATTTGTGAGGTCCTTCCTCACCATCAAGGCCTCTTTGTGCTTTTTAAGTAAACATTATGTTTTCCAGCACAGTTTGGGTTGGATCACCCAGCTCCAGGGCTAATTGCTGATTGGCTTAAGACATTGTGCCCCAGGTAGGGACAATGAGACTGAGGAGACAGTGGCAGGAGTTTGGGGAAAGAAAATTTCTCTCGAAACGATGGGAGTTAATTCAAAAGTACTCTCTGCTTTTGTAGATATGACCTAGAAAGCTCTGGTTGTTTCTGACTACCTCCTTGAGACCACTAGAAGAGACAAGGTTTAGGTGAAAACAACATCATGGAAGACAGAGTACAGCAATGGAAAAAAAAAAGTAGGTCTTTGTTGATATTATAGAGATACTGATTTTTTACTTTACTTTTTTTTTTCATTTTAAGTAAGCTCTATACCCAATGTGGGGCTCAAACTCATGACCCCGAGATCAAGAGTTGCATGCCCTACCAAAAGAGCCAACCAGGTGCCCTTAGAGCCATTGGTTTTTTAAAGTCCGCCCGATATTTTGATTTCTCAGTCATACAAACAATACATAGCTGTAGTTCTTTAAATTGTTTGGTTGGATTTTTTTTCCCACTGATAACTGAAATCTTAAATTTGAGGGAGACTAATGATTTTCTAGGTCTCAGAAGACCCAGCAGTCCCTTGAATTCCACCAATCCTTAAGTAGAGCAGTCCTTAACACCATTTTCTCCATTGTGTTTTGCCTGGTTCTGTGTCACTTAACAAAGTGCCTGGTACGTACTAGTTGCATCATCCCCACCTCTCTTATTCTTTTTTTTTTTAAGATTTTATTTATTTATTTGACAGAGAGATACATAGCGAGAGAGGGAACATAAGCAGGGGGAGTGGGAGAGGGAGAAGCAGGCTTTCCTCGGAGCAGGAGCCCGATGCGGGGCTTGATCCCAGGACCCTACTAGTGAAATGAGGAAGGATGAGGCCAGTGAACTTCTTCAAGTTTGGGAAAAGTAAGTGATAGAGCTGTGAAAACTGATAATGTGGCACAAACTTTCTTATTGTATGTATTCTGTAGACATCTTCATTCTTATCTTGGTAAGACTTTGTCTTCTGCATTTGAAATGAAAATAGATAGGAAAAAAAGATTATTATTTTCCCATAGTCAAAATCAAGGGGTGTGTCTGAAACTTTGGTCCATTACCTCACTTAATCCTGACAATCCTGCCTGGCAGGGATCATCAGTTCTACCACATAAATGGAGAAAATGAGGAAGAAAGATGAATTAACTTGTCCATGAGAGTAAGTGAGAGAGCTGATAGATCCTGGAATTAGAAGATTCACTACTACTTTATGATAATTATCAAATTGTGATTAATTTACAACGTCTCTGGCCTTGCCAGTTCTGGAGATCTCACTGAAAGGCTGTCATAGCATGCATAAAATATCTCTGGAAAAATGATAAGAAGCTGGTAGCAGTGGTAAACTCCAAGGATGCTAACTGGGTAACCAGGAAATATTTATTTTCCACTGCCCAATATTTTGTGCCTTTTGAAATTTGAACCATATGCTTATCTTACTTTACCTGGAAAAAGTGATATATTTTGAAAAAAAAAATCATATCACGACAATTTTTTACCTGATAAAATGACAGGCCTGGATTAGATGAGTTGGAGATCCTTTCCAGCTCTAAAACGATGTTATGGTATAGTTCCAGGAGAGGTCTTCCAGTTTTAGAGAATACAGAGATTCCTGCACTGAATGTTCTCTCAAACCACTGAAACTGCCTGAAAGGATCTTAAAAAGGTTACCTATATTTCTGGCAGTATCAATGGCTTTAAAAAAATCAGGTAAATTGAATTATATTTGGAAGTTAACCTTCAGATTCAGATTAGGCCAAGCGTCCCTAGGGCCTAATAAAACCTGAAAGGACCTACTCACACTTTCACTTGAAAGAATAACTTTGTTGTGATTAACACCAAACTATGTAAGGAGGGGAGAGAAGAGCAGTTAGGAGTCCGGCAATTCATCACCCCAGATACCTCCCGTGGGTGAGGACAAGCTGAAGGCAAGCATGCTTAGCACATTTCATTTTCTCGGGAACACAGCAGGCATCTTGTAAAATCACTAGGATAGAGCCCACAACCAAACAAAAGAGGACAAAGAGAATTCATGTACACAGGCACTGGCAATTTGCCTTCATTCTCTAATGGCAAACCCTACAGGAGACAGGAACCCTTTGGAGCTGACCTTGTCTCTTCTTACCAAAGACAGTTTGATATGTGATTGTGGGTTTGTATAAACTAAATGCTTCACATTTATGAAATCTTTCAAGTGTCGGATCCCAAATGAACGTTATCGTAAGGAGATTTTTGGTCAAACATGGCACAATATTTCAGTACACCTACCTATTTAAAGTATTGGTGTTTTTGAGTGGTCTGAAACAATAAAAACAATGAAAAACTTTTTCTTGCACCAAAATTAATATAAATATGAGCCACACAGCTAAGCTCCACTGTTCTTAGCATTGGAGTTAGTCACATCTAGTTTTGCTGCTATAGAAAGCAAATCGGTTCTGCTAACTACAGCCCACAGTATTTTGCACATTATTTTTCTGAATTCCTTCTATCTATTTTAGTATCTGAAAAGCTAAAAAATTCTGCCCCAGCACTTTTTTTCTGGAAAAGCCTGTGCTCTGCCTTTGATCTCTGCTACTGGCTCACGAGTCATTCTTGGTGGAAGTTATAAGGCAAGAGAGGGGATTTTATTTATGGAATTTTGTATTATTTTTTCTATTCACCATACTGCATTTCCTCCTCTGAGGCCAAAAAAAATTCTACTATAAATTGCAACAGGAAGAGACAATGATAGCCTTTGTTAAGACCTCATAACGGTAAGAAGAGGATCCCTGAGTGAGATCCCAGCTTGAAACGTATTTCTGCCTTCTCGTGTAAGACATTATCCGCAGAATCTTTACTTTTATGAGAGAAGAATACAGATGCACCGAAAGAAAAATCCATTGTATACTTGCAGCTGACAATCCCATGAGCCTGAAGGAAATGCCAGAGTCATGCCTCTATTTCTACTTGCCCACAAGGAGCTTCTGTAGATAACCTTCCCAAGTCAGATCAAGAGTTCTGTGCAACTAGCACTAGATTTCACAATGATGGTGCTGCACGGAAGGCACTGAACGAACCCCTTGGTATCGTCAATGTTGGTATCAGGCCTCCCGTGGCAATGTCAACTGGCCAGTCTAAGAGACTTCCCCCCAAACTCTTATTCTTGTCTATCAAGTCAAACATAACTTTTAGTTCATCTCCCTCCATTCCAATTTGATCATAGCTTGAGAGTGTTTACAGATACAGTCGTCTCATTTCGATCAACACCAGGAGAATTCCCTGGTATGTGGTTACAAACTTTAATCTACCATATGGTTTATTCTCCACCTGGCTTCTATTCTTTTCACAATTGTTTAATTGTTTAATGGAAGGAGGCAAAATCTTTTGAGAAAAGTAGTTCACAACCTTCTCCGTCTTATCTGGAGACCTCTGTTCCGTTTTCTTGTTATAATTTTATTTTATTTTTATTTTATTTTTAAAGATTTTATTTATTTATTCATGAGAGACAGAGGGAGAGAGAGAGAGAGAGAGAGAGAAGCAGAGGGAGAAGCAGGCTCCCAAGGAGCAGGGAGCCCGATGCGGGACTCGATCCCAGGACCCTGGGATCATGACCTGAGCCGAAGGCAGACGCTTAACCATCTGAGCCACCCAGGCGCCCTCTTGTTATAATTTTATAAAAGCACTGAGACTTTCCTTAATGAAGAGAACTCAGAGAGCCTCTGTCATGAACTTTGCTGAACTCAAATCAGGAGACCAGAATACATAAAACCCGTTAGTTCATGAAGACCCGTAAGGGAAATCCTTACACTCTTTTGCTCAAGCTCTATGTAATTTTAAAATATAGATGAAAATGCCTTCCTTAAAGGGATGTTTTTATGATTAAGGAGATAATGTGCATAATGTGTTCTGCATTCCTGGAGCAAAAGTCCCATATAAGGGAGCTATTATTATTTATTATTACCATCCAGATGCTGGAACTATATATTTCCCAAGGACAAAATGAAATGTAGGACCAGATGCAAAAATTCCAGATTATTAGCAAGCTCTGGGGAAACTAGCATATGGTGGGTATCCTTTGATAAATATGCTAAACACATATTTATATGATACACTGATGAGTGAAATTAGAGAGATGTCTATGAGTGTCCTCACCAGAGCTGAATGAATTCCCTGGTGCACTAATAATTGGAGAACTCTACAGAGGGTAGGTGGGTTCCTGCCAGTGTTTGCAATAGGTCCTTTTCCTCTTACTGTGCCAGGAAGCAACAATTAAGCAAAGAACCAGTGCTACTGAGGCTCTTTTATTCTCTGTTAATGGGAACAGAGGCACAACCCTTTAAGAGGGCAATTTGGCAGTATCTGTCAAAATTGCAAATTCATATCCCCTTTGACCCAGTAATTCTACAACTAAAAATTGACCCTATAGATATACTTGTATTGAGCACTGTTTATAAAAAACAAAAATTGAAGACCAACGGAATGTTTATCAATAGGAGGACGATTGCATAACTTACTGTACACACATTCAGTGATATATTATACAACTAAAAAAAGAAGAATGAGGAAGATCTGTATCTGCAGTTATGGAAAGATCTCCAAGATATGTTTTTCAACAAGCTGTAAAACAATATGTATGGTATGACTGCACTTGTGTAAATAAGAAAAAATAAATGTATATAAGCTGGGATATACACACACACACAGCAGTGATTAACTGGAGGAGAGAAACTCAGTGTATTATAAGAGGGGGAAACCATTTCCCCTTTTACCTTAAACTTTTTTTAAACCGTATTTACATATTACCTTAATGTAAAAAATAGATTGTTTTCAAAGAAAAAAGGAATCTTTCCTTTCTTCTACTGAAGCTTAGAAGAAGGCAACTTGAAAAGCTGTTGTTACGAGGCAGCTCACACTCTGGCTCATGTTTCCTCCATAGAAGCACCTTGAGCCCCCACAGTGCTCTAGAAATCTCATTGCCATCCCAGAGTGATTTGATCAGAACCACCTGGTTTTCATCTAACACACCTGTGAGGCCAAACCTTTCTTATTCTCCAAGCCAGGGTGAGAGTGTAGGGATAAGATGGTATTTATTTTCCAATTTCATCGCCTGTGATTTTGTTAAAAAAAAAAAAATCCATTGCCTCACATTCACTTAAAATACACCTGTGACTATGTAATTGATGGTCACAGATTTTCATTTCTTCTTATTATAAATGCATTGAAGACTGTAAATGTTCTCTCCCTCTCTCATAAAACATCTATTCTTTTCATAATGAACAATTCTATTATTTATTTATTTTTTATTATTTATTATTATTTTTAGAGGGAAGGGAGGGGCTGAGGGAGAGGGAGAGAGAAAATCTTAAGCAGGCTCCACACCCAGCACAGAGCCCTATACAGAGCTCGATCTCATGACCCTGAGATCATGACCTGAGCCAAAACCAAGAGTCCGAAGCTTAAGCAACTGAGTCACCCAGGTGCCCCCATAATTAACAATTTTAGATTGAACATGTACATTTAAAGTAATACTCTTCCAAAAATATGAAAGCCTATCAGGCATTATTTCAAATGATAACCTTTCTTATATGAAAGTCAGCACATTACATATATTTATGGAAAAGTATTTACAAATATACAATTCTGTACAAATATCCAACTATACATTTAGAAAAGATAGGCAGTTGTGGAGGAATTTTGCACTTTAGTTTGTTACAGTAAATGTATCATATGAAAACTATTTCAGGTTTCTCATTTTAAAGAAATTTAAAACTAGTTGCTAAAAAGAACGGCAGTATGTACAGTCATATTGGACACACACTATGCAAGTATGTAAGTATGAATCATAGTTAGAAAATAAGTCATTTACAAGCATAGTAAGTTGGTCTTTATTATTAACTTAATCTTTATTTGGGATTCTTACACAACATCCCAGAGTTAGGAAGGAGAAATAATCCTCAAACTATTTCTCATTTGAAGTATGCTCAAATGGAAACCAGTATTTTGATAAGGGCTAAACCCAGTACCTTTACATATGTTACTTAGAGCTTCCCAGGGAAGTTTTGGGATGTGTGTGCAAGACCATTGTGATATAACTGAAGGAACAAAATATTGCTCGTTTCTACCCTGATCCACCTGGGATGGCCTTGAGACCATGTAGTATAATGAATGTGTGAAATTATTTCCCCCTTTAGCATATAAGCCTGACATGCCACCATAGTTTCAGTTTTTTAATTTTTAATTTTTAATTTTAATTTAAATAAATTAACATATAAGGTGTTATTAGTTTCAGAGGTAGAGGTCAGTGATTCATCAGTCTTATATAATACCCAGTGTTCATTACATCAAGCGCCCTCCTTAATGTCCATCACCATGCTACCCCATTCCCCCACTCCCTCAATAGTTGCCTTTTTTTATTCCTTTATTTTTAATATAATAAGCTTGGTTTGCTTCACGTGTCTGACACAGGATAGCAAAGTATTATCATTTCACGAAGCTGAAGAACAGTAGTGCTTGGCATGTGGTTCCTGCATCAGCAAAAGTCAATCACCTGGGAGCTTGTTAGAACCAACTAATTCTTGGATCTCGCCCGGAACCTACTCAGTCAGAAACTCTGGGTGTGAGGCCCAGTAATCTCTATTTAACAATCCCTAAAGCTTGACAACTGCTTCTCTATAGGAATTCTTACAGTGTGGGACCAAATACTACAAAATAGCTTGGCCTGCTTTTGTGGTAGCTCCGACTCTGTAACGAATGAACATCTACTTCCGATTCACCTCCATGATCCAGAGCAATTATTCTGAAAAGCCAGATACTCAGACTGTTTGCATCAGAATCACATGAAGGAAGTGTTAAAATGCAGATTCCTGGACCTCTCTGAAGGCAGGGCCTGACAATCTGCATTTTAAGTACACATCCTAACCAACACGTGAAAACCACACTGACCTTCTACCTCTACTAGTCACTGGAGTGTTTCTTGAGACAAATTCTTATTTAATCCTTACTCTACCTCCTTACATTTTTGTTTGTGGCATTTTCTTTTTTTTTTTTAAACATTTAATTTATTATTTGAGAGAGAGGGTGCACAAGCAGGGAGGAGGGGCAGAGGTAGAGGGAGAGCAAGAAGCAGACTTCTTGCTGAGCAAGGAACCCAACGTGGGTCACATCCCAGGACTCTGAGACCGTGACCCAAGCTTAAGGCAGACACTTAACTGACCGAGCCGTGCAGATGCCCCCATTTGTGGCGTTTTCTTAGTGCCCTGCTATCTACGTCTCAGGCATCATCACTAGTCCTATCCTTGGGAAAGGGCAGGTGATACTGAGTGACCAGGGCAAAATTGGGGAAGGTGATACAAATAGACATTTTTAAAAATTTGTACTAACTATTTAAAATGCTTTCCGCAAGCTGATAGGTATGAACAACTAGTGTTGACTACATTGGAATAAAATGCTAAATCTTCATGTGGCACCTTCAAGTCAAGGACAATTACTTGCACTTATTATGAGCACAGAAGACTAAAACAGCAGAGGGCTAAGGAGAAGGGCTGTCCACTGGCCACCTAGCCTGCTCTCCCTGCTTCTGTGGCTTCAGTGCACCATCTGAGAGCTTCCAGTGGACCCAAGTGACAAACCACTGGACTCTTCATCCCTTTGTGTCTTTTGAATTCTCTGAAGATTCAACTTTTGAACACTGTTGTTTGTCATCATGTCTGCTGGCTCCTTCCCAGCCCTTCTTGGAGCCTCCTTTTCTTTGTCCACTGCTTATGTGCTGCTTTTCCTTGGCTCTCTTCCCTTGGTGTGCTCTCACATGCTCTCTTTTTCTTGTGTTCCCCCTTTCCCCTCTTTTAATATTATTGAATATTTACTATGGGCCAGGCTCTCTTCTAAGCACTTTACATGAAATAACTCAGTTAATTTTTCTAACGTTTCCACATTTGCGAGACCACAAACAGAGAAGTTAGGTTAATTTGCCCAAGGTCACCTAAGGAGTTGGGGATGGAGCTATGACTCCATCATAGCATCTGGCTCCAGAGCCTATGCTGTATCTATTCTGTCATAAACCTTTTTTTTGAGAGAGAGAGAGAGGGTGCATGTGACTGGCGATTAGAGGTTGGGGGAGAAGCAGAGGACGAGGGAGAGAGAATCTCAAGCAGACTCCATGCTGAGTGTGGAGCCTGATGTGGGGCTCAATCTCATGACACCGAGATCATGACCTGAGCAGAAACCAAGAGTCAGACACTCAACCAACTGAGCCATCCAGGAGCCCCGACACATACACTTTTAAATCTTAACACCTATTGCTCTTGTTACTTAGATATTTTTGTCCCTTCTGAAGTATAATCTCTGAAGAAAACTGTATCTTCTTATCTTTCTGTGGTCAGTGGCCTGATACAGACTCCACATTCAGAAGTGGCTCATGAAGTAATTCTGGAAATAGTAATAGTCATCCCTACTGAGCCATTACCATGTGACAAATGACAGGCCAAACTTCAGTGACATCTTAATGAAAACTGCACATATCACTATTTCTATATTTTGGAGATGTCTATAATTTTGTGATACTTTTTAATCACGTAAAAGCCCTATTTCTGTGCAATAGCAATAGTAAAACCCTTCAAAACAAGTATGTATGAGACATTGGTTCCAAGAAGGGGGGAAGTTAGAAGTTAGTGCAAACCACATCCTGCTCTCAGAGAAATCGGTGAAGGCAGTGAGAATGGCCCGAGAAAGGCAGAGAGAGGTAAGGGGCCTGGGGTGGTGATGTGGACCTCACCCTGTGAGGGTTTATCAGCAGTAAACTGCTCATAAAAGTAACAAATTCTCCATATTTTTACACTGCCAAGCCAGTATTTCTAGGCTCGTTTGTGGGAAGGAAATCCAAGAGAGCAGGAAATTGCTTCCAGCTTATGTTTCTTAGGGCTGCCGGAACAAGGTACCACAAACTCAATGAATTAAACAAAAAAATTTATTCTCTCACATTTCTGGAGGCAAGGAGTCTGAAATCAAGGTGTCAGCGGAACCCTCAGTTTCCCTGAAGGAGAACCTGTTTCTCTCCTTTCTCCTGGTGGTTGCTTGGAATCCCTGGCATTCCTTGGCTTGTAGCTACATCACTCCAAAATCTACCTCCATCATCACGTGGCCTTCTCTGTGTGTCTAAATTTTCCTCTTTTTAAAAGGATACCCTAATCTAGTATGACCTCATTGTAACTTGATTACATCACAAAGACTGTATTTCTGGTTCTAGGGGTTCAGACCTGAGTATGTCTTCCTGGCAGACTTAATTCAACCCAAAGCACCCCTTCAGATTCCCTCAGATAGGCTCAGCATACTGACCTTTCCACTGCTTCAAGGGTGGTGGTGTTGAAGGTAGTGAAGAAGTGAACAAGGCCTGGGAATCCTGGGGGTTCTATGTCACAAATGCTCCACCACTTCACCCATGTAGGTGGATGAAGCTCAAAAGCATGCTTATTTATTTTTACTGTTCAAGGTCCTGAAGTTGTATTTGAAATGAATTTGGAGTTTGATTAAAATAATTCTGAAATGGGGCACCTGGGTGGCTCAGTTGTTAAACGTCTGCCTTTGGCTCAGGTCATGGTCCCAGGGTCCTGGGGTCGAGTCCCACATCGGGCTCCCTGCTCCGCAGAGAGCCTGCTTCTCCCTCTCCCGCTCCCCCTGCTTGAGTTCCCTCTCTCGCTGTCTCTCTCTGTCAAATAAATAAATAAAATCTTTACATTAGAGTCAAGAGTGTAATGATATATATATATATATATTTATTATTTGACAGAGAGAAACACAACGAGAGAGGGAACACAAGCAGGGGGAGTGGGAGAGGGAGAAGCAGGCTTCCCGCAGAGCAGGGAGCCCGATGCGGGGCTCGATCCCAGGACCCTGGGACCATGACCTGAGCCGAAGGCAGACACTTAAGGACTGAGCAACCCAGGCGCCCCAGTAATGATATATTTTTTAGGTTTTAAAACATTTTATTGTGGAAATTTTGGAACATACACAAAAGTTGAGAAGATTGAATAATGAACCCCCGTGTATTAATCGTTCAGCTTCAACCATTATCAGCATTTTGGTATCTTGCTTCATCTACCCCCTACTCCCAGGTTGTTTTTTCCCCTACAATATTTTAAAGCAAAACCTAGACATCACTTGTTTCACTTGGAAAGACTTCAGGGCGCCTGGGTGGCTCAGTTGGTTAAGCAACTGACTTTGGCTCAGGTCATGATCCTGGAGTCCCAGGATCGAGTCCCACATCGGGCTCCCTGCTAGGCGGGGAGTCTGCTTCTCCCTCTGACCCTCTTCCCTCTTGTGCTCTCTCTCATTCTCTCTCTCTCAAATAAATAAATAAAATCTTTAAAAAAAACAAAAAAAAGAAAGACTTCAGAATATATCTCCCATAAAGAAGGTTAGCGGCATTATCTTAAAAAAAAAAATGCCCTCAGAATCTCACTCTTAGAGGACAGATTCCTCTCCCATTGTAGATAGTTTAATTAGACTGTTTTCTCATACTTAGCATCTGATATCAATCATTCCCCCCCGCACTTCTCCTGAGGGTGTTCACTTTTTTACTTCAATGGATCACTGTTTTAGTTATATATTGCTTTGTAACCAATTACCCCAAAACTTAGCAGCTTAAAACAACAAATATTTGTCATTTCAAGTTTCTGTGGGTCAGGAATTCAGAAACATATTAGCTGGGTGATTCTAGCTAGAGGTCTCTCATGAGGTTGAGTCAGAATGTCAGTGAGACCTACAGTCATCTGAAGGCTTAACTTGGCCTGGAGGATCTATCTCTAGGATGGCTCATCACGTGGCTGTTAGCAGGAGGCCTCCATTCCTATAGCTGTTGGCAGGAGGCCACATGCAACTCTGCAGGGGGTTCCTTGAGTATCTTTAGAAGATGGCAGCTTTTTCCCCCAGACAGTTATTCAGAGAGATCAAGGAGGAAATTATAGCGCCTTTTATGATCTGGTCTTGGTAGTCATACCCCAACACTTCTATCATGATCTATTTATTAGAAACTAGTTATCAAGTCCATCCTACACTCACAAGAGGAAGAATAAGTCTCACCTCTTCAAGGAAGAGAGAATTTAAAAATTTGTGGACATATTTTAAAATAGCCACAATCGGGCACCTGGCTGGCTCAGTCAGAAGAGCATGCGACTCTTGATCTTGGGGTTGTGAGTTCCTGCCCCACATTGGGGGTAGAGATTACTTAAACAAACAAACAAACTTAAAAAAAAAAAATCACCACAGTCATCAGTGGGGGGGACACCATGCAAAAATGGAGAGGGAGCTAACCCATTGTATATGTCTTTAATGAATGACTGGTTTGGCCTCCAGGTAAAGAATGACTAGTGTGGCCTCCAGGGTAAACTATATCTAAAGAGATTCTGGAAATTTCCCTTTATGCTCCTTCTCTTAACTGTTTTTTTTTTTTTTTCTTCGAGTAAACTCTATACCTAACTTGGGGCTCAAAGTCACAATCCCAAGATTAAGTCAGACACTCTACCACCTGAGCCAGCCAGGGACCCTTCCTTCTCTTAACTTTTAATTCCCTCTCTTCTCCTTGCTCCTGGATCTTAGAGAACCTAAACATTTTTCTAGCTGCCCCAATACTGTAGTGTCCTACCCAGATTAATCTTCCTCCTCAAAAGTCCTTCACACTTACACATTATTGTTTAGTCATTTCCTTCATATTACATCTAGTCATGATTTTTACTTCCTTAGTATAGACTATAGCAGACCTATACTTTCAAGTCCAATTGCATTTTTAGGGTTGGATGGAAGGGATCTCAGAAGTCATTTAACCATTAGGAAATTAAATCAATGAGCCAAAATTCACATTCTAACAAATAATTAAAATAAAGGAGAAAGAGCACTAAATAAACTAAGAATTATAAAATAGCAGAGCTGGAAGTGCTTTTAGGGATTTCCTAGTTGAAGTAAACAGCTCTCTTCAGGGAGTAAAGTAAGGCCCATTTAAACATTTTGTTCCAAAGTCACCCAGCTAGTGAGGGGGCATAATTTAGACTATATTTCAGGTTTGTTAACTTCCAATTTAATATTCTTTTTACTATACTACAGTTCATTTTGGTCTTCATTATTAGATGTTTAATAGATTACTTCCAGATTTTGTTTTAGCTTTACCTAGAGTCAATTTGCAATGGGATAGGTCCCTTATGTTCTGGTATATAGTTAGGTCAGTAGTTTAGAGTTAAGCATATATTTTGATCCCAAGCAGGACTTCTTGGGCATAAAAGAGAGTTATTAATAAGTATGTTAGGCTAACAGGTATAAATTAGGAAGGCTTTGGGCAAACTGTTTTAAGTAGCAACGTTAGTAGGTGTCATGATGAATAGAGATGAAGGCAGAGGCAAGATGTTCTTCAATTGTTTATTTCTAAATATGTTCAGTGTATATGTCAATTTGACCATAAGACATAACATAATAATAATAAAAAAAGAGATTTTTAAAATTGTCTTCTGGATAGTCCTATAGTTTCTTTGAAAATGGCAGGGAAGAGAGCTCCAAATTTCTGAGTGAGAGTAATTCATTCATTCGACAGATACTTATTGTTTATTTTGTACCAGGCATTGTTCTAGGAGCCAGACATATGATAGAAAACAGACAAAAACCTCTATGTTCTTGTAGATCATTTTTTTTAAAGTAAGCCCTATGCCCAATTGGGGCTTGAACTCATGATCCTTAGATCAAGAGTCGCATGCTCTACCAATTGAGCCAGCCAGGCATCCCAAAAACATCTATGTTCTTGAGGCCTACTTTTTAGTAATGAAGCAAAAGTGATCTTACTAACTTAAATAATTAGCAAAATTTGGGTATTGCATTACTTATTTCAGTAGTGAGGACAGAGATATTACTGAGATATCTACGTTCTTAGGACAGATTCCTTGGTGACCTATGCCATTTACTATAGAGCAACAGATGAAGATGCGATCAGGGATGCAAATGAAGTCATGACTCAGACAGTTTTTTGTTTGTGAAAGTATCTGAGCAACATGGGAGCTACTCTTATGACCTTGAACTCTCTAGTCCTGTAGTCTGATCCAATGAGCTGATTTGCTTCAAAAGTAAACTCATTTGTCTAGCCCAAGGGAAACATTTGCCAATTTTACAGTTGGATAGTTCCTTTAAAAAAAATACATTAGTAGTTATTTCTGCATTAAGATTTGCCATAAATTAAATCTGTGCAGATTTCCAGCTGAGCTGGAATTTTACCAAAATAATAGAGTTCTGCTAATTACTACATTAAGTAAATCCTCATCCTCTCTGTAAATAATGTAGGTGGTAATTTACTCTTCGGTAGATGTATAAATTAAGTCACCAGGAGGTTAACTAATTTGCTCAAGGTCACAGTATGTGGTGAGTTTGTAACTGAATCTACAAACCTTGATTCCTAATTTTTAAACTCATAATCTCCCCATATTTAGCTTTCAGCTATATATATATATAAATCTATATTTAGAAGTAAAAACTTATATATGTAAATAATAGCCTATATATACAAATAGCCTATTTCTAGAAATAGTTCATCTACCTATGTATCATAACACCAATATGAATGTAGTATTAACAGTGTTGGGGTTCATCCAACAAGATCTATTGAGTGATTATTTTATTCTAATGATCTTTAAGAATAGAAGATAAGGATGAGTTTTAGGTCAAAAAACATTTACATTCTGAAACTTAACCAGCTGTTTGTGTGACACGGTGTAGGAAAAAAATTAATTTAACTTTCCTTTTTAAGTTTTATTCTCCTTCCAGGCCTGCACTGGGCAAGAATGGACTGTGAATAGCTTTTCTGGGCCATACAGAATGCCTGGCAGCTACTTTAAGACACGGGATGAAGTCCCAGAATTTCAGAGTTAGGTGTATAGGACAAGTTCTTACTTTCTATATTTTGTGGAAAATATCACCCACCCTTAACCCAGTTATGTGAGAGAAAGTCCAGTTGCATATTTACTATGACCGTAATCACCATCACCATTATCATCTAAATGTAGTTAAGCACCCATCTGTATTTCAATGTCTATGTCATTGATAGTGAGAAATGAAAATGAAACAAGACAAAGGTCCTGAAATGCTTCTCTAATTCTTGCAAAAGAAAGATGAGCTCTTGTACCCTATAATAACGAATAAAAATCAATTTCTTCCAATTACTCATCCTAACACTTTTTCTTTAATAAAAAGACAAACAAGTTTAAGAATGTCAATGGGTAAAAATTGCATGTAAATAATGACTTCTAAAGAGAAAATTTACAATGGCTTTTCTTCAAACCATAGCCCCAGAACAACAGTGTGCAAATACATCTCAGACCAACAAAAAAGTGCCAAACACCAAACTAAACAAAATCCACACAGGCACTGTTTTTACTCCACATATAATTTATATATATATGAAAGAAAGAAAATACATTTAAGATTCACATTGCTCAATATATTTCTCTAAACATAAATTGTCTATTCAGTTGAAAACCTATTAGTCTTTTAGGATGATGTGGTCATGCAACTGATCCATTAACACAGATTTCATTGATTTCTTCTAAAAAATCTGCACAGGAAATGACTAGGATCAAATCTTAGAAATTATGCATGTCTAAAGTAAATTTAATTTTGGAGGGTGTTAATTTGGAAAGATCAGGGAGATTAAGGCAAATAAATTATTGCATGCAAAAGGAAACTTTAATCTAATTTTCTGGTTGAACTATTCTCCTGCTTGATCAATTTCTTCTTTAGAAATTTGGCCAAATGGGTTACAAATATCAAATTTTAAGTAATATAGAGTTTGCTTTCCAACTCCCTGTCTCTGTCTCTGTCTGTCTCTCTCTCCCACATATACAGTCATACACAGAGCACATCTCTAATTTTCAGGTCTTTTTGATGATTCCAGAGCAGACAACATATTAAGAGGTTTAGAAAAGACCAGTAGGATATATGTTTCTTTTGTTATGAGGTACAAAATCTGTAAGCCAATAGAATATTAAGAGACAAATGAGTCACATCAGTACATCAAAAGAATTCTGAAAACACAGGCAAATTCATCTGAATCTACATTGTCACTGAAGAGTTCTAATTTGTCATTTGTAATGATGAAACATGCAAACAATAATTTCTCCTACTTACAAAAAAAGCCAAAAACCTCTCTTGACCCTGTATCTCCCTTTTGATATTGCCTTATCTCTTTTACAGCAAACCTCTTCGAAAATGTCTTTGATTCTTATTCTTCCCTTTCATGCTTGAACTTGCTCCAGATTTTTGCTCTTACCATGCCATTCACAAAGTTCTTGTCAGTGTCACTACTGAGCCCCTTCTTGTCAAATCAAATGGTTAATTCTCAGTCCTCAACTTACTTGATGACTGGATATGGTTGATCTCGCCCTCTTTCTTGAAGCACCTCACTTTCTTCACTTTGGAGGAAAACCACTTTCTTGGTTCGTCTATTATCTGACTGGTTGTTCCTTCAGGACTCTCCAATGACTTCTATCTCACTCAGAATAAAAGCCAAGGTTCTTAGAATGGCCTACAAGGCACTCTATGTTTGTCTCCCAGCCCCCTCTCCGTCTTAACAACTCTTTCTGTTACTTCCTTCCCTCCTGCCATATTGACTTTTCTCTGCTTCTGTGAATGGGCCAGATATACTCCTACTTCAGAGCCTTTGCAATGGCTGTTCCTTCTTATAGAATATCTACATGAATTGCTCTATTATTTCCTTCAGGTTTTTATTCATGTGATGTTGTATCCGTATCTGTATCTGATACTGTATTTGTGAGTCCCCAGCCCCTTCTCTGCTCCTTGTTATGCATTACTTTTTTTCCTCAGTGCTTACCACCATATGACATTACATATTTACTTTTTAATTTTGCTATTATTTATCTCTCTTGCTAGAATATAAGTTCTATGATCAGACCATCATTTTGTTCCATGTCATAGCCTCAGCACTTAGAACATTTGGCACAAAATTGGCCCTCAATAAAAAGTTATTGAAAAAATGAGCAAATGAAAAATATTGACTAAATAAATACATAACAAGTACCAAAAGTACTTGGTGGCAACAATTATTACTAATTACTTTTTAAAAAAGCATCAATTATGGTAAATTAGGATTGCTTTATTTAACCAACTTTCTTGATACTCTGGCCCATTTAGAATTTTCTTCTGCTGGGGTGCCTGGGTGGTGTAGTTGGTTAAGCACTGCACTCTTGGTTCCTGCTCAGGTTATGATCTCAGGGTTGTGGGATCAAGCGCCGTGTTGGGCTTCACGCTTAGCACAGAGTCTGCTTAAAGGTTCTCCCTCCCTCTGTTCTCTCTCTCTCAAATAAACAAATAAACAAACAAACAAATAAATAAATCTATAAAAAAAAGAAATTCCTTCTACAGAATTATAAAAGCATGGTTTGTGGGATGTCTGGGTGGCTCAGTCAGTTAAAAGTCCAACTCTTGATTTGGCTCAGGTCATGATCTCAGGGTCATGGGATTGAGTCCAGCATCAGGATCTGTGCTGGTGTGGAGTCTGTTTAAGATTCTCTCTCTCTCCCTATCCCTCTGCCCCTCCCCTCTCTTGCACTCTCTCTCTCTCAAAAAAAAAAAAGTATAGTTTGTGATCTGAATTATAATAATTCATTCTGTGTCTTAAGGGGCATAGTTTTTCTTCATTGTTGATTTTATAGACTATCCACCCTAGGGAGGAAAACCAGCAGAACTGGAAAAGAAAAATGCATATGAATTTTTCTCCACTAAGATTTAGAGCAATTTTAATGAACTAGTTGGTATTATTATTATTATTAATAGAGACTGAATATTCAACTTGGATACTCTGCCTGCAATTTGGGTAGTTGCTGAGGATTAAGTACTTCCAGGTTTGAGTACATTGGTTCAATAGTTAGACTTTTCCAAGTGTAAAGAAAAAAGGTAGGTGAAATAAAGCTCACAAGTAATTTAAAAAACTCTTTGGAAAAGTAAAGTAACAGTAGTCATTTATCTACTCATTTACTACCACCATTTGCATGCTTAAATCAAATTCAGAAACCTATATAAAAAAGCTAAAAAGATATAAAAACACCAAGATTCAGTTTTATGCACTTTTCCTCACACTTACTTTTGCTCACACTCTAATTGCATTTATTCTCATTCTATTGTTCTTCCAGCTAATGTATAACTTAGTGTTAATTTTTTTTCGAGATCAAAAACTTTCAGGATATGAATCATTTCCTTCTCTGTACTACCCTATATTCCTGTGACACACTTTTTGACCTTTATTGACTTTTTTTTTTATTGCCTTAAAAAAATCTCTCTCTCCCATCAGATTGGAGCTCTTTGGCAAGGACAAAGACTAACCTTTGTATCTCTAGTGCCTAGTGCAGTGCCTGGCACATGGTAGTCACTCTGTAAATATTTGTTGAAATAAATTGATTAGGCATACTTACAGTTACTATAGGAGGGCAAACAACTGCTACTATCTTGCTTCTAGAATGAAATACATTAATTAGCAGCTGAGTAGAATTATTCGAGGTAAATTCTTATACAGTAATTTATAATTCAGGGATTCAGTCCTAACATTTTCAGCTATATGCCCTTTGGGCTTAAGTTTTTCATATAAAATGACCATAATAATAATTACTTACCCATAGAATTATGATAAGGAGGAGTAAGTGGGACAATACAAATAAAGTGTTTTGTGTGATGCCCAGAACATAGTAAACATTCAGTTTGTGTTAGCTGTTATTGCTGCTTCTGCTTTTGTTGTTATTATTACTAGCTTTAGTTTGGTTTTGGTAACCTGTGCACTATATCAGATGAAGAACATAATAAGATTCAGTTCATATTAATTGCTATTATTTTTATTTTATTTTATTTAAGATTTATTTGAGAGAGAGAGAGAGAGAGCAGGAGGACAGGCAGAGGGGGAGAATCTCAAGCAGATTTCCCAACCCTGAGATCATGACCTGAGCCAAAATCAAGGGTTGGATGCTCAATTGACTGTGCTACCCAGGTGCCCCATTAGTTGCTATTATTATTATCAGTTTGGTTTTAGTTTTCAGGCTTTATAACCTGTTACAGAAGAGTATGTATTTGCATACCTCTTCTTTTCATGATTAATGAGGACCTGAGAATTTTCAAGCACAGAAGGTTGCCCTTTTCCAAACCAGATTTGGGGTGTGTGTGTGTGTGTGTGTGTGTGTGTGTGTGTGTGTGTGTGTTTCTTCTTTCTCAAGAGAGTGTCAAAAAATCACATTAGTCTCTCTTAAGAAGGGAACTGATCTCTGAATCATTGAATTAGTTCTTTTGTGAGGTGTGGGCAACAAGTTCTCTGGAAACACTAAGGTTAACCACTCTGAGGACTGAAGAGGAGGTCTGGTGACACTGTTGTTTGGATAAGGAGGTAGCATTGAGACATTTAATTTGGAAAATGGTAAAGGAGCCTCTGCCTGACTCCTGGTGGGTGGATCTGCAGGAGGAGGGACAGTGGACCAGGATTTTGATCTTTAAGGAGCAATATACTGTTTTTGAGAAACCAACACCTTAAGGGGACAGGAGGGGTACCTATTCTGAAAGGGCTGAGCTTTAAGGTTCATGATCCAGGAGTCCAATTCCTGGCCTTAGCTGAGTTTAGCATGGAAGGTGGTCAAAGGAGCACATTGTCCCTTGTTGTGATGTAGATGAATAAGAATCACAGAATGTGATGTTAGAAGGAAAAAATTAGGGGTCCCTGGGTAGCTCAGTCTACTGAGCGTCTGACTCTTGATTTCGGCTCAGGTCATGGTCTTGGGGTCCTGGGATCGAGCCCCACATTTGGCACCACGCTCAGCAGAGTCTGCTTGTCCCTCTCCCTCTGCTCCTCCTCCGTCTCTCTCTCTCTCTCTCAAGTAAAAAAATAAAATTTAAAAAAAATAAGGAAAAAGTTATTTCTGTAAATTGAAAGGTAAACCATTTCAAAGAGTAACTGAGGAGGATTAAAACCATAAGTAAGGCAAAATCCATAGGATCTAAATGAGTGCCTTTTAATTGAATTTTTCTCTTTTTTTCATACTTTTTTATGATGGTAAAATATACATAACATAAATCTTACCATTTTAATCAATTTTAAAAGTAATCTCTACTTCCAACATGGGCTCAAAAGTCACATGCTCTACTGACTGTACCAGCCAAGAGACCCATTTTTTAAACCATTTTTAAGTGTACAAAGCAGTGGCATTAACTATATGCACAATGTTGTACAACCATCATCATTATCCATTTCCAGAACTTTTTCATCATCTCTAACAAAAACCCTATACCAGTTAAGCAATAACTTCCCATGCCCCTCTCCTCCCAGCCCCTGGTAAAGTCTATTCTACTTTCTGTCTCTACAAATTTGCCTATTCTTGGTATCTCACGTAAGTGGAATCATACAGTATTTACCCTTTTGTTTCTGCATCATTCTCGCTTTGTGTAATATTTTCAAGGTTCATCCATGTTATGGCATGTATCAGAATTTTATTCCTTTTTAAGGCTGAATAATATTCTATTGTATGTGTATACCACAATTTGTTTATCCTTTCATCTGTTGGTAACAAGTGGGCTGTTTTCATCTTTTGGCTATTGTGAATAATGCTGCTTTGAACATTGGAATGCAAGTACTATGATATCATTTTATTTTCTTTGTTGCTGTATTAGCTACAACTTGTTATTTTAGTGTTTTCTATAGGGTTTGTGGGGCTTATACTTCTTTAGCTTATTATAGTTCAATTTCAAGTGATATTATACTACTTCAATTATAGTTTGAGAATCTTACAATAGTGTCCTTCCTTTTCTCTTCTGCTAGCCTTTGTTATTAGTTTCATGTGTTTCAATTTTTTTAAACGATTTTATTTATTTATTTGTCAGAGAGAGAGAGAAAGAGAGAGAGCGCACAAGCATGGAGAGCAGCAGGCAGAGGGAGAAGCAGGCTCCCCGCTGAGCAAGGAGCCTGATGCGGGACTTGGTCCCAGGACCCTGGGATCATGACCTGAGCCGAAGGCAGATGCTTAACCGACTGAGCCACCTAGGTGTCCCGTGTTTCAGTTTTTTTGTGTTATAAACTCCACAACACACTGTTATTGTTTGAACAAGCAACTATCTTTTAAGAGATATAAATCATAAGAAAAATGCCTTATATATTTACTCATGTAAATATACTTTTGACACTCTTCATTAATTTGTGCAGATCTGTATTTCTAGCTGGTGTCATTTTCCTTCTGCAGGAAGGACTTCTTTTAACATTTGTTGTAGTGTAGATTTGCTGGTGATAAATTCTTTCAGCTTTGTATGTCTGAAAAAGTCTTTATTTGGTCTTTGTTTATGAAAGATATTCCCACTGAGTGTAAAATTCTAGATTGACAGCTTTTTTTCTTTCAGTATTTAAAAAGAACATTGCTCAACTGTCTCCTGGGTTGTTTTATTCCTGAGGAGAAATTTGGTGTCATCTTTATTTTGCTTTTCTGCACATAATGTATCTTTTTTCCTCTCTCTCTTTTTAAGATTTTTCTCTTTATCACTTGTTTTGAACAATTTGATTATGATGTACTTTGGTACAGTTTTCTTCATGTTACTTATGCTTGAATTTTGTTGAGCTTTTTGCATCTGTGGGGTTTTTTGTTTCATCAAACTTGAAAAATTTCAGTCATTATTTCCTTTCATACTTCTCACATATGCTTATTTCAGGGACTCCAGGAATATGTATATTAGTCTTCTTGAAGTTGTCCCAGAGCTCACTGATTCTATTTTCATTTTTAAAAAGTCTTTTAAAAAAAATTCTTTGTTAGCTTTTGGATAGTTTTGTTATGTCTTCAAGTTCAATAATATTTTTTTCTGCAATGTCTAATCTACTCTTAACCTCATTCAGTGTATTTTTTAAAAATCTCAGATAACATAGTTTTTATATCTAAAAGTTTGATTTGGTTCTTTTTTGTATCTTCCATATTTCTACTCAAATTTTTCAACACCTGGAACATAGTAATAATAATTGTTTCATTGTCTTTGTCTGTTAATTCTAGCATCTGTGCCAGTTCTGGGTTGGTGTCAATTGGTTAATTTTCTACTAATTATAGATTATGCTTTCCTACTGTTTTGCTTGCTTGCTTCTCTGGATAACTGGATGGTGGACATTGTGAATGTTACTGTGTTGGTATCGTATATCACTGTATTCCTCTAAATATTCTTGAGCTTTATTCTAGAATCCAGTTAAGTTACTTGAAAATGGTTTGATCCTTTTGGGTCTTATTTTTAAGATTTATTTATGACATCCGTATTATGTTTAGGTATAATTGTTCTCCACTACTGAGGTAAGGCTACCCAAAGCGTAATCTACCCAAAACCTCACGGATTATGAGGTTTATCCAGGCTGGTTGGAAATATACACTAGTCTTGGTCTTGTTTGACTGCTGGATACTTCTCTTTAATCCTATTAAGTGGCTTCTTCCTGGCCAGGAATAATTTCTTCACATGCCTGCACTGATCAGTACCCTGCTAAATTCACTAGAGACCCCTCTGCAAATCTCTGGAGTTCTCTCTGTGTAGCTCTCTCCTCTCTGGCACACTGCCCTATAAACTCTACCTGCCTTGATGTCCTTGAATGGTCAGCTCTATCTTTTCAACTCAAGCCATTCACCAGGTTGTGCCTGGATACCCTCTCTTGGTGCCATGGCTTGGAAATTCTCTCAAAACAGTAAGTCAGGGCACTTGTAGGACTCACATCATTTGTTTCCCCTTCACTCGGGGACCACTCTACTTCACTGCCTGATGCTCAATATCTTGAAAACTGCAGTTTAATATATTAATATATTTTACCTTTTTTTTTTCTGGTTGTTTCAGCCAGGAGGGTAAATTAGTTCCCTATTATTCCATCTTTGCTGGAAGCAGAAGTTCCAAATTAGTTCTAAATTAAAAAAAAAAAGTATGTCAATGGGAGAAGAGGGGATAATGTTAGCAGTGCTAGAATGATAGAAATGTTTGTTGCTAGAATGCCGTTCATTATGGCTGGAGAATATTTTTGCCTATGGTAACCAGCCTGATTAAATGAAAAAAAAATATGGGCTTTGCAGCTAGTGGTTTGAATTCCAGCTCTGTCACCAGCTGCATGACTTTGAATAAGTTACTTAGTCTTTCTGAGCCCTAGTTTCTCTACCTATCTATAAAAGAAGGAGAATATGAGTATCCAACTCATGGCGTGATTGTAAGGATTAGATGAAATAACATATGTAAATTACCTGCTACAGTGTTTGACACAAGGTAGCCTCTAAACAAATGTTTATTCCTTTCTTTATATTCATTGACCTTATTCCCCATTCTCCCCATTTCTTCTATAAAATGCTCATTTTTTCTATTGAGGTTTTAAATAGTCTGGGAGAAGAGCAAAAGTTTTCATTATAAATTTCTTCAGGATATGAGACATAGAGTTTTTGTTCCTTTCTTCCTTTATTTCTTCATACATCAAATGCCCACTATATAAAAGGCAGTGTGCTGCAAAGTATGAAATAAAAATATGTATAACAGAGTCCTTGCTTTCCAAGACTTCACAGACCAGCAAGTGCAGTGGGCAAATAACCCACAATGTGATAAGATGGCACGGCAGAAACACCATGTCTGTCCTGTTTGCAAAAGAGAAAGTTGGTGGCTTGCTGGCTGACTGATAAAAGTATCACGTCTGTATCCAATCTGTCTTCAGCTCCTTTTGTTGTTTACTTCTTCAATATCTGATTTATTTCAAGGCTCAGGCTCTGATCCAGCTGACCCTGTCACTGTAGAAACCGTTTGATTCTTCCTACTTAGTGTGTTCAAAAGTCACTTTGTGGTAGACCGTATCCTTAATGAGCTGACAAAGTTGGGGCCAGAGTTCCCTGAGTCACGGCATCTCATCTAGGGGACTCATGGCCTCTGGACAAGAAGTGATTACCTGAGGCACTGACTTTAGGAAAAGATGAAAGGCATCTCTTTTATAAGCTCCCTTGATCTTGACACTGAAGGCCTAGATGGCATTCTCATCAAGCTTTTACTAGCTCATCACCAACCAATCAATAGGAATTTGGCAGAGAGGAAGAAAGAAGGACAAGATTCTTCTCCTTCAGGCAGGGAATTAAAACTAGCAAGTTAAAGAAGGGCACAGAACTGGGAGCGAGGATCCCTGACTTCCAGTCTAGTCCTTTCATGTAAAATGGCGTTAGAAGTCTACTTTGGAGTTTTGAAATCTAGGCTCTAACTGTGCAAGCAATTAATACGGTAGTACAAAAGCCCAGTGAAGACTTATTGTCATTTTTGTACTTTAAGAAATGTTTTACTCTTTGCAGTGCAGCATTAGGTTTATCTGTATGAGACTAGGAAAATTCAATTTCCCTTCTGACTAAAGGAAATTAAGTAAATAAGGGTTTTTTTTTTCTTTAATGCTACTTCAATGGAAATAGAGGGGGAGGTGCTAACAAACCAGAGAAGAAGTTGCAGGCTTTGGTGAGACAGATTAACTATCTCTAGTCACCCACCTGAATGTGGGTGACTCAGGCTACTGGTGTGTGTCTTGCGGTATCGTATCCTGTCCGGAAATTACCCCACTGGCTGGAGACCCAGGGTTCAGTTAACGCTTCTGGGGTGGATGCAAATGGCAATTTGACCCTGCACATCTCTAAACTATGGTTTTGGAGATAAACTGTTTGAGGCAGGAACTGGTCCTTAATATATACCTACTGAGGGGTGCCTGGGTGGCTCAGTTGTTAGGCATCTGCCTTCGGCTCGGGTCGTGGTCCCAGACTCCTGGGATAGAGTCCCGCATTGGGCTCCCTGCTCAGGGGGAAGCCTGCTTCTCCCTCTGCCTGCCGCTTCCCCTGCTTGTGTTCCCTCTCTCGCTGTGTCTCTCTCTCTGTCAAATAAATAAATAAAACCTTAAAAAATATGCCTATTTTTTTGCTGGGCATCCCAATGCTACTTCAGTTTCAAAGAGGCAGCTTAGAATAACAGCTTGACACATGGGCTTTGAAGTTGGAGTCCCTCTCTGCCACTAGCCAGGAGTGTAAGTCAATTAACCTCTCAGAGTTTCAGTTTTCTCATCTATAAAGTGGGAATCAGAGTTATCTGATTAGGCTGATATACGGATTACATGAGGTAACACAAATTAATAGCTGACACAGGGCTGAGGAACCACTCATTAAGCTCACACAATATAGGTGGAGCTAGGGCAGAGCAATGATGGTAACCATTAATAATAGGGTAGGAGAAGGAAGGGAAAAATGAAGGGGGGGAATCGTAGGGAGAGATGAACCATGAGAGACTATGGACTCTGAGAAACAAACAGGGTTTTAGAGGGGTGGGGGAGAAGGGGATTGGTTAGTCAGGTGATGGGTATGAAGGAGGGCACGTACTGTATGGAGCATTATACGAAAACAATGGATTGTGGAACACTACATCAAAAACTAATGATGTATTGTATGGTGACTAACAATAAAATTAAAAAAAAAACTTAATAGGGTAGGAAAAACAAGAATTTCATTTCACAGATGAGGAAACTGAGGTTCAATGGGCTCCAGTACTTTGTCTCAGGCCACATCGCTAGGAAGGGGGGGGGCCCTCATGCCAGATCCTATGATTTTAGACCCTCCAGCTGTCCAGAACTGTCTCCACCACGGGCTGCTTAAGGTGGAGAGATGTTATGACTTATCCAGTGGGCCAAACTTGAGTCTAGAATATGGGGACATTCTCACTGCTGTTGTCCTCCCCATTCTGTGCCAAATGTTGCATGCCATATTTAAACAAGGGACTCCCTACAGATTTTCTTTGATAGTAAAATGATAGGGCATTGATATTTCTGTGAATTATCCTTGGCATCTGAGCCTCAGGCACCGTCAAGAACTTTCATTTTTACTCTGCAACTGACATTCAGTTTCCAAACAGGAGAAACCTCTTACAGAGACCCCTGACAGTAGCCATTATCTGCTCTTAGATAAGAGCTTAGAAAAGTGACAGATGCTGACCTTTTAATCCTCATTGCATATAGCCATAAAGCTATTCTTTATGACGTAAAACAAACAGCTTCCATTGAACCTAACATGTTAGATGATTTACATACTAATCTAACTTTCATTACAGCATCCCTGAGAGATAGTTTATTATCTCTGTTTTATGGTTTTTCCCAAGGTTATATACTGTTAAGGAACGAAAATTCAACCAAGTAAATTTAGAAATCGAATTGGCCTTATCCATGATTCATGAGTCAGACAGCATCCCATCCAACAAATAGAAGGGTGCTCCAGAGGAGTTGTACAAAATGGAAGCCTTTTATAGGCAGAAAGAGGCTGGGCAAGGAGGTTATTAGCAAAAGAAATAAAAGGACTGTTTCAGTCAAGGTCACCTTCCCCTCTGGGGAAGGGCAGGGGTCTTGCAGATTACCTTACTAGTGTTGATCAGGAAATTCCAGACTGATTGGTTTAAAATTCCACACTTGGTTGAGGCTGAACCTACAGTTCGATTAGGTCTTAAGATTTGGAGGAGTTTAACAAAAGTGACTCCATTCTGGGCCTCTTGTTCCTTTATTTACTTATTTATTTGTTATTTATTTAAATTCAAGTTAGTTAACGTACAGTGTAACACTGGTTTCAGGAGCAGAATCCAGTGATTCATCACCCACACCCAGCGTTCATCCCAGCAAGTGTCCCCCTTAATGCCCATCACCCATTTAGCCCATCCCTCCATCCACCTCCCCTCCAGCAACCCTCAGTCCGTTTTCTGTATTTAAGAGTGTCTTATGGTTTGCCTCAAAATTCAACTAAAAAAATACTTACTGAGATGTTACTCTAAGTCTAGCCCTATGCTATAGTTCTAAGCATCTTAAAGCCTTGTTATAAAATCTCAATATTTTTTTGTTTCCGACTGTGCTATTTTAGGGAAAGTCATCATTTACATTTAAAGCTACTGCCTGGCATATTTATTACACTTAATAATTATTTTGTGGAGGTGGGAGATGTAAAGATAAAAAAATTTCATACCAAAGAAAGACCTCCATATATAAGATCATTAGCTCTGTATAAATGGTATGAAACAGAACATGTGATGACATGTATCTTATTAGGATAATACATTTAAGGTGTAATATCAAGTTCTGAGCCAAAACCAGGTAGTGTAACTTTTGGACATTCTTATGTCACTGTGAAATAATTTAGGGCTAGAACAGGGGTGGCTCAATATGGCCTGCAGGCCAGATTAGGCCTACAGAGGTATTTCATCTCTCCTTGGCTCCCACTGAGAACAAGCAACAACATTCAGCTGTGGGCGGATGCTGACTCGCTGGTGCTCAGAGCCCTGGCAGTACCGACTAGCTGCAGAGAAATGGGAGGGCCAGTGTGAATCTGGCCTCCCAGGCCCCTGCTGGCTGGTATCCCACAGAGCCTGGCCTGGTGAAGCTCACCCACAGACTCAGGCATGCGAGAGTGGCAGAGAGAGGAGAGTAGTAGCCGGACTGCTATAGAAGTTTCCCCTCCTGCTTGCGCAGGACTCTGGTCCCTTCAGTGGGTCTTTGAGGCCCCAGCAAGGATGCGCGTGCACTTGGCAGCAGTTTGTGCCTGCTGGATGCTGCCCCTCTCGGCAATCTGCCGCCAGTCATCCGCCATCGCTGAGTCAGGAGTCTCCAGAGGCCACAGCTGCATCTTGCTCGGTGGCGTATGGTGGGGAAGAATGTCGTTCTTCTGTTGAAGTTATGCTTCATTTTTGTTTGTGGATTCTTACCGCCCCCGCCCCTGGACCTCAGAACTTGAAACCTTGGGGAGCAGCGAGCCCTGAGACAAAGCAGAGCCACAGACAGGACACTGGACTCAGCAACGCTGCTCTCCTCTGATGGCCAGGGCTTTGTGCCTTATTCCTCCTCTGTTAGTATGAGCTTTTCCCAAAGCCACTTGCAGTCCCTCACGTAAACAGGCATCTGGAGTGCCAAGCTCCCAGCTTGCCAGACGTATCCTTGCTGTTGGAACGCCGGTAGCGGGCACCATCTTGGTCGCAAGGAGACCCTAATACACACATGTCTTAGTTCGGGCTGCTATGGCAAAAAAGCCAAAGACTGAGTGGCTTACAAGCAACAGACATTTATTTCTGTTAGTTCTGGTGGCTGGGAAGTTCAAGATCAAGGCACAAGCAGTTTTGGTGTCTGGTGAGAGCCTGGTTCCTGGTTCACAGACAGTCATCTTCTTACAGTCCCCACATGGTGGAAGTGGGGAGAGAATCCTCTGGGGTCTCTTTTCTATGAAGGCACTGATCCCGTTCATGAGTGCTTTGTGGTTTCAAAAAGAGCTGGCAAGCTTTTAATAGTGTGTATCTTCGCTGAAGGGTAATAACCTTGAAAATCAAAGTTAAGAAAGACTGATAACAATTAGGCACACAGTGATCTCTGTTCTGACCCCTGGTTCAATCACCTACTAAAGGCCCCACCTTTAATACCATCACCCTGGGGATGACGATTGCAACATATGCATTTTGAAGGGACAAAAACATTCAATCTGTGCAAAAAGTTACTAATGAAATTATCAAATCCACCTATTATTGTCCTTGACTTGACACAACGCAAATAATTAGAATTCTAAGATCTTGCCCATGTTCAGGAAAATTATTTTAGGGAAATTTCAAGACTGTAAATATGACTTAATATGGGGTCCAGAAATGCAAAAGAAGAGAAAAAAAGCCTGGGAAATATGGAAAAAGTGGCGGATAGGATGGAAAAATTTTAAAAGGATTATATTTTGGGGGCTCCTGGCTGGCTCAGTTGGTAGAGCACGCAACTCCATCCCAGGGTTGTGAGTTCGAGCCCCACGTTGGGTGTAGAGCTTACATTAAAGAAAAACTAAAAGGATTGTATTTGCAGCCCATTTTAGGCTTAAAAGAGAAATTACATTTTTGCAAGAGTCACAACACGATGCACTTGTATTTTATAAATAACCTTTACATTTAGTCTTAAAAAAAAATCAATGTGGACAATAAAAAGCTTCCACATGGTAAACTATACAAGAAAACCAATTGTGATACAGAATGGAGAAGACCATGTACCTAATTGTATCATTCTTTTTTAACTTTCACTTTCAAGGTTATCACCCTTCAGTGAAGATAAACACTACTAAAAGCTTGTCAGCTCTTTTTGAGACAGGAAAAAGGATTCGTTCCTTTGCCTGTCTCAAGGAGATAGATGTGGACATAGGTGTCCTTCTACAAAGCAGTCGATGAATTTAAACAAGATGAAGTGGCAGCATGTTGATGGAGTATATTCAGGGGTGACAAGCAGTCTTGCAGACAGCGATGTTTTCTTCATTATTCTGCAAACAAGACTTTAGAGAGCTTTTACAATAGGAAAAGGAAAAGGAAGTGCCAGGCCAAGGTTAGAAGTTCGGGAGGCATTGTGCCTTGAAGAGGGCCAGCTGACGGGTTAGGACAGAGTTTTCTTTTGCCTGAAGGGCAAGAAGCACTTTCTTAAAAAAAAAAAAAAAAGAAAAGAAAACAAAAAGGAATATCTTAAACATGAAATTAGATCATTCAGAGAATGAAATGTGCTTTAGACTGAATCAGAGTTCTTTTAAGAGATATGTTACAATTCCCCTGGCAAAGAGTGAACTGGGTAGTTCTTTGAACATTAGAGATGGTTAGAGTTGTGAAAGTTTAAAAAAAATATTATCTGGTCCAATTTCCTCTTTTAAGAGTGTAGGAAGATGAGACCCCAAGAGAGTTAATTAACTTACTCCAAGTGACAGGGCAGAGCCAAGGCCAGCATTTCTATGCTATACTGAATGTACACTATGGCATGCAAAATTACAGGACTGTGGGGGGGGCGGGGGGCGGGGTTTGGGGGGAGGACTGAGAGGGAAACAAGTCTTCAGCCACCATGTAGTGACTACCATTTTCTTCTCCTTTCACAGTTCGCCTTACTGTGTAATACTTATGTGGGGCACCCTCTCCTGAAAAACACATGGCCACAATTTCCTGTGTCCTACGTAGGACTCCTCAAGGTGCCCATGCTGTTCTGTGAAGAAGGGTACCTCTCTACTTTTCTTTGCTCTCGTTTTTTTTTTTTTAAGATATTTATTTATTTATTTAGAAAGAGAGGGAGAAGACGCGAGTGGGGGAGGGGCAGAGAGAGACTCTCCAGCAGACTCCACGCTGTGCGCAGAGCCTCACACAGGGCTTGATCCCATGACCCGGAGATCACTACCCAAGCCAAAATCAAGAGTCGGATGCTTAATCAACTGAGCCACCCAAGCGCCCTTCTTTTCTCTTTTTTGTCTTAAACTGTGTTTGACTGCCTAGTGGACATTATTATTATTATTTTTAAAAGTAAACTCTACACCCAACATGGGGCTCAAACTAACCACCGTGAGGTCAAGAGTTGCATGCTCTACCAACTGAACCAACTAGGGTGCCCTATTATTTATTTTTTTAAAGTAATCTCTATACCCGGGGCATCTGGGTGGCTCAGTCAGTTAAGCGTCTGCCTTCAGATCAGGTCATGATCCCAGGGTCCTGGGATCGAGCCCCGCATTGGACTCCTTGCTCAGTGCAGAGTCTGCTTCTCCCTCTCCCTCTGTCTGCCGCTCCCCCACCTGCTGGTGCTCTCTCTAAAATAAATAAATAAAATCTTTTTTTTTTTTAAAGTAATCTCTATACCCAACATGGGGCTGAACTCACTACCCCAAGATTAAGAGTCACATGCTCCACTGAGCCAGCCAGGCACCCCTGTTATTTTTTTAATGTAAGGTTTTTGGCATTAACTGGCATAGGACTCTGGCATCCATACATTGGACATTTGGCAGGAAATAGAATGGCAGGTGGAATTGGCTGTTGCTTGTTGCATGAGTGGCTTTTTTTTTTTTTTAAGATTTTATTTTTAAATAATGGCTACACCCAAGTGGGGCTCATACCTAAAACCCTGAGGTCAAGAGTCCCAAGCTCTATTGACTGAGCCAACCAGGGGCTTGAGTGGCTTTTATTAATTTTCAATGGGTGCAAAAGGAAACCAAGGACTATAGCTGTACATCTTTCTTCTCTTGAGGAAACATGAGCCCCTAAGGAGTCAAGACTTTTGGTGAGAAATCTGCTTTGATCCACCAGCAATTAACACAGGAGTGGGTTAGGGGAAAACTCATTGCTATTCTCTCCACTTCTTGGTTCACCACTTACTTGCCATGTGACCCCTGGGCAAGTTACTTAATTCCTCAAAAACTTAGTTTCCTCATTTGTGAGGTAAGGATAAGAAGAGCACCTACTCAAAGATTTTTTTTTTTAAGATTTTATTTATTTGTTTGATAGAGAGAGTGAGAGCAGAAACACAAGCACAGGGGAGTGAGAGAGGGAGTAGCAGGCTTCCCGCTGAGCAGGGAGCCTGATGTGGAGATCCCAGGACCCTGGGATCATGACCTGAGCTGAAGGTAGACTCTTAACAACTGAGCCACCCAGGCGCCCCTACTCAAAGATCTTTTGAATAAAAAAGGAGACAATGTGTTAAGCCACCTAGCACCATGCTGAGTCAATAAATATCAGCATTCTACCCCATCTCCCCAACCCCCTGGCTCCTGGGTTGGTGCAGAGGTGGTGTCAGAAGCCAAAACAGCTGGGGCCCAGTTGGTATTGCCAGTGTAGACGCTTGTGAGCTTCAGAGTGTGGGTAGCTATGGTGCTCCCCCCTTCCCCTGTGCACCTTCCCCTGCAGGAAATAACCTTCACTCAATTGCGTCTGCAAGATTGAAAAGAGTAGGGGTGATTAGAAGTTGTAAAGGTTTCTTGAAGTCAAAATGTTTCAAAGAAATCCGTGGCAGTTATGTGATAGAGATTCAAGGAGATGAAATGACATGAATCATTTGGGAGTTGATTAAAGAAAAACTCATTTTTCCCTACCTGAAACTGGACCTGCACATTTATGATTTAGGCATAGAGAATCATGATGCCACCAATGACAGGGTCACCAAGGATGCTGCAGAAGCTATAAAGAAGTACCATGTTTGTATCAAGCATGCTACCATCACCCACGATGAAAAGAGGGTTGAGAAGTTCAAATTGAAACAAATGTGGAAATCACCAAATGGCACCGTCTGAAACATTCTAGGTGGCACCATCTTCAGGGAAGCTACTATCTGCAAAAATATCCTCCGGCTTGTGAGCCGATGGATAAAACCC